>NC_084676.1:10967500-11586666 GCF_028389875.1 Rhea pennata | reverse complement strand
TGTGTCAAAATTACTAAACACAAAGGCCTTGATTCTGTTCTTTTCAGTCCCTGTTTAAGCAAGGCCCAGAGTTCTCATTGCTGGGCATCTGATGATTGCAGGAGATTATTTATGTAGGCAAACTCAGTCCTCAGTGACACTTCAGCTCTAAATATTTGGGGTTGTAGTGTGCCTGGTCTAAAGGCATTTGATTCTACTTTTCACTTTGTCAGAATTAAAAGCATAGAAAATAGAGCTCCATTAGTTCAAAAATAAGTTCCATTACTTAAAACCCCTTGCCCAAACTCTCCCCCTGCTTCACTCAGCTCTGTGTGCACAGCAGCCCATGCTATTATTTATCCACCTCTACAGGTATTCCTCAACCCTCTGAGTGATCCCCACATGTCTTGGGGAAAGAAATCTTGAAATTAGAAACAAGATACGTATAATTCAGAGCTGGAACAGACAAGGATCAAGAAGAGCAAAGGCAGCACAGAGGCATTTGAGGGAAAAGGCTACATATAACCAGTAAAAGGTCTTAGGCATTGAAATCCCAAGTGGCTGCACTGTAAGAAGGACATATCAGCAGGACAGGCCCATATTCGAGCCTGTGCTGCTCTGAAGATAGAGAAATCTCTGATAAGTCCAACAGAATATCAAAACTAAAAACTATTCCAGGTCAATTTTGTGCCAACGGGCCAAAATTTCAGAGATTAGGCATCTGCCACTACACACATGTTCACACACACATAGCTCCCTCCTTTTTTTGGTACCGAAACTAAGATTTTCCTCAGTTGTGTTTTTTTTTTTTTCCTTTTCTCTCATGCAAAATGGTTGTACCTGCATGCACAAAGAAGCTGAACGCTTAGCTGTCTGTTCTGATCATATGAATATAATATGCGTTTTTGGGGGGAAAATAATTAGAAGTCCAAAAGAAGCACTCAGGCAAAAATACAATGACAGACACCAAGGTTTGGAGATGCCTTGAAAATCAGGGCTGAAATACTCATTTCTGTTGTTCTATGTTGCAATGGCAAGATGCTGAACTGTTTCAGCAGCTCGTAAGTTAATTTTATTTTCTGTTTCATCTAACATTACCAAGTGTATTGCTTGGGTATCTGCTAAACTTAATACTCACTTTACATTAAGATATTTTTAAGTCTTATCAATTATCTGTTCTTTCACATTAGCAGTTAGATAATTCTACTCCATTTTCAGGTGCAGTAGCTGAGGGAATCTCTAACCTAAAGTTTAGAAAGAAAAAAAAAAAACTGTGGAAGCAGAGGCTCAAAGAGGGCATCTTTTATAGGACTGCAAAGTTATGGGTAAAAGAAAAACACAATTATCTCCTCTAAACAGCTCTGAAAAAGTTACTGCAAGGGGCCAATCAATAATTTGAAGCTTAAATAGTGTCGTACATGATGTCACTTCTTCCCACTTTTTTGTTTCTTTTAGGATCTCACACCACTGCTGATTTTCAGAAGCACCATTCCAGTCTCTAGTGCTCAGTCAAGTTGTGCACTGCTCCTCTGAACCCAGGGTAGTGAGGACCAGGGGTATGAGGCCGGGCCACGACGAGGGAGGCAGCAGGAGCACGTGCTGGGGCGAGATGGAGGGGCTGCTCCGCACAGCACCAGAGCAGCCTCCCTGCCTGACAGCATCTGTGACGTTTCAAGGCAGCAGCTTCCACAGCGTTTGTAGCCGACGTGTGTCGGCCCATGCGTTGCAGCCACCAACTCAGCTGCAGGAAACCCAGCTGTGGAGCAGCAGCACATCTAACGCCTGTTTACAGGAAGCCACACATCCTATGGGAATTACTGAAGACTAACACCTGTCCTACGAATGGAAGTTGCTTATTTTATCATACGGGCATCCTTTATTGCACCTGTCTGTGGGACTCGCTTGGTAGTGCAGCTCTGTTGGTGACTGCTTGGCGGGCAGTACTGGCAGGAGGACCATGTATCCTCTCCGGTTCTTCCCTTCTGAGTCTGTAAAAGTTTTAGAACAAGGCAGTTGGTGCAGTGCCTGGCTGCCTAAAATCTTCCTATTGCCTCCTCAGTCCCATCCCTACTTAGGTCTCTGAGGAAGAAGACGAGGTCAGCAGGGAATACAACTATATAGAGTCCCTCCGCAAGAACTCAAGTACAAGCACTTTTATTTTTCCTTCAAGCAGTCCCTTGTACACAGCTATATAAAAAATGGCAGACATGGAGTGTCAATATTTAATTAATAATTCACTGTATAACTGCTCAGCTAAACTGAGCATCCTGTGAGGTAATGACACCCAGAGAGTAAAAGCACAAGCGAAATGCCAACTGTCAGCTTTACAGGTCTCTGCTGTGAGGGTATGGCTCCTTCCTCTGGTGGAGGCAGCTCATACTTTGGGAAAGAGAGAGAGAAGCTAATGTATATGATTCACGTACACACAATCTAATCCATCTGGAAAATGTCTGTGAAGATACGGTCTGCTACACTCTGTCTTTGGCATAGGAGTGAGAAACAGACGGAGAGCTCTTCTAAAGCCTTTTGCTCTCAATAGTTAACCTAGAGCTCATCTAATACGTGTGTAGGTTGGCCTCATCTCTATGTGCACGCTCATTAGAGGAAAACCAACCACATTCACAAGTTGAATCATACAAAAAGGTGTGACAATTTTATGAAGAGAACAGGATAAGCTCTTAAAATTGCCATGTCCTTTATGAAATGCTGTGAACATCAAATCTGTCGTGAACATCAGTAACTCACCTAGTCCTCTTAGTGCAACATGATACTTCAGTATCAGAGAAATTGGGAATGAAACTGGTCATATTTTGATGCAAGTTTAGAGATTATGACAATCTTTTGCATCTTCTGTATGTTTTTAACTTAAACTCGTTGATCTATTCTAATTGAGTACCACAGTGTTTTTAAACAAAGAATTTTCACCACATCATCTCATGCTCAAAGTATAACACTGGGCCTTATTTAGAATTAAATAAAATTTTGAAATTGCTATTTTTTCTCATGAAAGAAATGTCTGTTTCTGTCCAGCTTGACCTACACATCAGCAGAATATTGCTCATGGAAGAAATTTCCTTCCACACCCCTGCAGAGTTTGTTCAACACTCTGAAGTATGTGATTTTATTATCTTTAATTTACCATGCAAAGCAACAAATAACAGTGGCCATAAAATTCTCCATCTCCTGTTAAAATGCAGCTAGAATATGCAACCTCCTTTGACAGTGAATTCCAGAGGAGGACTTCATACTGTGTGAAGAATCACAATCCTGCTTCCATCCATGAAATGCAAGTAACGGCGGCGATCAAAGCATGTTTCCAGTTCTTGCTGAAAGGTACCCTTCAAGAACTGAAACAAAAATCTTTAGCTCTTATAAAGTCATTTTATGACTTCAGAGCCCATGGCTCATGACAATGAGACTTAGCTCCCGAATGAAATTCAAAAATTTTACTTTCCATCATTAAGAATTGCCAAGGAAAGCCAATATTGTTAAGCTGGATTCAAACCTGCAGCTCACAATTTCCTGTTCGTAAGTCATCTGCGTCTCTGTGTCTTAGAGGGAATACAGATTTTTCTTGGGACACCAAGACTCAAGGGAATTACCTGTAGTTAAACATCCAATTAATGGCTCATTAAGAATCAGCAATAGTATTTATTCAGTCCCTATCTGAGTATGGTTTTGCAATTACGTGCTTTTGAGACTGCAGGTGTGTGAAATATTCATAATTCAATATGAAAATATGATGGAAATGCAGTTTGCCCTTACTCATGGGCTAGCTGTTCTGGATTATAAATATAGACAAAACAGAAAAGCAGAAGTACAATTATTACTCTGTCCAGGGAGTGCTCAGACAAGCATTAAACTCTCTACAAATATATTAGATGCTAAATTTCTGTCCCTAATAATTTATTCGATGTGTAAGCATCTCTTATCTCCCTCATGCGATCTCTGGTACATGCTTCTATTTGGTGCAAGGCTTACTTGTAAAAACAACATTCATCAACAGATTACTCCTGGAGCGATCATTGCACCCAAAAGGGCCCGTGCTTACCTGGGAGCATGTTTGGGGAAAGGGAGAGGGGGAAAGGGAGAGGGGGAAAGGGAGAGGGGGAAAGGGAGAGGGGGAAAGAGTGGAACTGCCTCACTTTTGCCTGGTTTATTCACTAGATTTCTGGCCACATACTAAATGGCCACTGTGTCAGGGCTTTAATTTTGTTTAATGGTGAATCACTCCTCCTCATCCTCCCTCAGCTGCCTCCCAAAGGACATGGGTGGCCACATAGCCTGTTTGGCCACCCTGTCCTTCATACGATGTGCCATTTCCTACGTTAGCTCCTAGAGGGGCTGCATATGTCAGGTAGCTGCAACTTCTGACCGTGTGTCTGGCCAGCTAGCAGCAGGTTGCCACTTGTTCTAAAGTGCACAGCCATAATACCCTCATTTTGACAATGAAACCTGGAGTGGAGAGGAGGAGGAGGTATGGGAGGCTAGTACCTGACCAAACACTGTGACATTAAAAAGTTTCACCATTGACTTCAGGTGAGGCAGAATCCATCCAGAAACAGTTAAGTTTTCCCTACTGCTGGTATAAACATTAAGTCTTTCCAAAAGCTGCTTCTTTTTTCTAATTTATTTTGTGCTGTTGTTTTTTTAAAGGGGTTGTTTCAGAATTCCTTTGGGTACCTTATATGCCATGCTACCACCTTGCAGAGGCTCTCAGTGCTACTGTACAACTAAATATTAGTCACAAGAGAACTGGAATGGATAGTCAGGCAGAAACAACTCTAAAAGCAGTGAACCATCAAACGTGAGGAACACAGGAGGAAGCTGACAGATGAAGGATTGCTACAGAGTTCCTAAATCTAAACTCTATTTCTGAAAGAGCCCTTGTTTCCAAAGGAGTGTTTCCAGCAGTCTCCCTCCACCTTGAAAGGGCATAAACTTATCTGTTTGCCATCTCTGATTACCTAATGTGAAGCACCTCATATTAGCCAAAAAGAACATATTTAAATGCTTCCAGATAGTGGAAGGCAGCAGGGAAAAGGGCCACAACCAGATGAAGCATGATCTCCCACTCAGCACAGGTATGGTGCAGGGCCAGCAAGGCATAGTGTGAGCCAGGCAACTATCCCTGTACTCCCACCCAGCTGAGGTTACAAGGCACTTTAGGAGGTCTGTAGTCCAAAACCCCGGTGCTTCCCAGATAGATTGGGATGTTCAGGGCTTTATCCAGGCAATTTTCAAATATGGAGACTCCACAAGTGCCCTACTCCAGTGTTTGACCACACTCATTAAGAAGATTGCTTATTGTCAGTCTCAGTTTCCCCTGCTACAACTTGTGCCTCCTGCCCCTTGTCACGTGTATACCAAGGGCCTTCCTATAACCCCCATCAAGCAGCTGATGACAGAAATGAGATCCCTTCCTGCTTTGACTTCTCTTCCTTAGGCTGAAGAAACCCAGTAACATTCAGTGCTTCTTTCTGTTGTCTTAGAGGTAGGAGTTGCCTGGGAGAGGAACACAAGAGAGAAACATCTACAAGGTAAGCCAAGGAGCTCAGAGATTCAGCACTTGTGACTAGGGCCTGATTTTCAGAGCGGGGGCAGAGATGAGTATGATCAGCAAGGTCCTTTCACACCAAGAGGAGAAACCCCCAAGCACTGACTGTACCTATGGTATTTGGGCCTTTTAGAAAGACACACTTTTAAAGACAGTTTTAATGCAAGAAAATACATCACAGCCCCAAGTAAGCTGTTCCAGTGGTTGATTACTAAAGGCATGCATTTTTTTTTCTAGTCTGACTGTATTTTACTCCAGGCTAGGCTTTGATCGTGCTGTGACATCACCTGTTATATCCAAGGGTCATCTGTGACTCAGAATCTTCCCTCAATGTCAGCACTTGCAAGATCCCTCGCAGCTTTTTCTAGAGAAGCTGATGAGGCAGAACCACTTTTAGTCTATTAGCCAGGACTTCTAGAACTCAAACCATTCTTGTAATTTTTTTCCAGAAGCATTTCCAAATTTGTCATGCAGTGTTGCAAAAATGGTCAGTCTTTATTTCTCTAAATAGTGATAATATCTGCATCAATGCATCCTTCCCATTTTACACATTCATCATTCCTATTTTATTTCATAGCCACTAAGGTCTGCAGTAAGCTCACAACGAGGTGTATTTCAAAAATACAGTCACCTCGGAGTGACCTGTTTTCTTCGTTCCTGGACCTCATATTTTCTGTATTGCTCAAGCAAGTCTGGTTTCCCACTGGATCCAGATCATTCAGAAGAACTGATTTATTATTTACTGTCCTGCTCGTTTTTGTCGTCTGCAATTTTTGTCATTAAATTTGAATATTTTCTTATAGGTCTTAGATAATGATGCTCTACAATACAAAATCAAAAATAGATTGCTGGGCAACTAAGGAGATGCAACTACACTGAATGCTGGTTCCCTGCTCCCAACTGCTGTGATGTAGCTAAAACATCTGTAAAAATAAAGGCCATTTTGGAAGTCCATTAAAAAAAAAAAAAAAAAAAAAAAAAAAAAAAACTTTTGGAAAGCCTCCAAATTAGAAAAAGGGAGACTTCTGTACAGTTGCCAAAAAACAAAGCTTGAATTTGTTATTTTGAATAGTCTTTTTCTGTGTGAAGACTTTGTCAAATACTTTTCAGCTATGTCAGGACTTTTAAGCTCTGAAGCGTAAGGAAGTAACAGAGGAACTGTCCCATTATTGCTTTGTTAACTCTTTCCTATTGCTGTCATACATGCAAAATCCTGGAAGAAATTTGAAGTTTCAAATCCCTTCAGATTTGAGGAGAGCCATCATTTATCCTGAGCTGTCATTCCTAGCAAAATAAAAGAGAAATATCTTAAAAAAAACAATTATCCCTCCCAGCTTTGTATTTTCTTTTCTTTTTGAAGCTGTATGTAAGCTCTGTCAACACGGAGTTTTAAATAGGCAATGGATGGTAGCAGTTTCCTATATAGTTTGAGCTACAATTGTTTCCTATTATAATTTGCGTCTTGGTCAGGCTTTTTAATCTACTACAGAAAAGCTTTTAAGAGTGTACCAAATATTAAACGTTAGTATTTACTGTAGGGTTGTCAATGTTATCATTTTTATATTGTAAAATAAATTAATACACAAGGAGAGGCCCTGCCCCATCAAGATTCCACCAAACAGCAACCCAAGAAGTGGGCTGGGGCAGGGAGTTAGTGACAAAAATAGCAAGAGGTCTGCAATTCTTAACCAGTCTTTCACTATGAATGCCTTCTGCCACCTGGCCGGGATATTGTGATATATTTCGAGGAAAGATAAGCTCTGAAGCAGCTTCAGAAGAAGATAAGGCTGAGAAAAAGATGTGTCTACACATTTGCTTGCAAATATTTTATCTTTGCAAGGCCCAAAAGCAAGTGCAGAGAACTGAGCTGTGAGCAGCTCATGGAAACCACGTATTTAGCTTTAGGTATGTATTTCAGTACCCTGCTAAATCAGGTCTCCTGGTGCCTTGACAGAGATGCTTATTTCCTGACTCTGTAACTCTCATTTTTACCGTTGGTCGAGTTGCTCAGCCATTTGCCGTCCTCTTGTTGGCAAACAGCTTCTTAATACACGAGATCTTTCTAAGATTGATACAGAAAAGGTCATATGCTTCTCCTCTGTTGTGTGACTAATGCTATTCAAGGCTTTAAAAATGTATAGCAAAAGACAGTAATTGTCAAGGTTTAGGTGTATGTCTAGAGAATTCATTGCTGCAATTAGGAGACAATTTGCCAGGCCTCCGATGGAATAAGGGCAACTCTTGTAAACAGAAGAAATTGCAATGACTGTAACATGAAAGTAACGAGGCATTTGTCCCCATTTTTGCATAAAATATCTTCCTTTCCACTCCAGACTAGGAACATTTATCAACAGTATGTTGGAATTCTACCTATTACACATTACCATTTTGCAGAACTAAAACATATTGCTGAAAAGCGAGACTTGAAAGTGATTTTCATCCCCACAGACTCAAAGAATTAATTAATAGCATCATTAAAATTAGAGTGCCTGCTAGGTTGTCCCGTCCAGTTCTCAGGCTTTAACCTGCTGTCCTACAGGGCAAGTGTGCTCACTGTTATATGGAGATGGCAAAGGATCATCCTCTTGTGAAGGAGCACTCCATGGCCAAGGGAATCTTTCCTGAGAAGCCCTTCTCTCTTCCTTCCACATAAAAGTTTTAGCCAGGAATCTGAGGTCTTTTCACTGTCACAGCAGACAGAGCAGACCTGCCCTTCATTTCAGGGATTTATACCAAAAAAAAAAAAAAAAAAAAAACTTAACCAATGCTCTAATAAGCAGCTCTGCTGACTTCATCTGGACTGTTAAGGATTGAGATGTCACAGCCAACATTTGATTTAGAATTAAGAGGGTTACAGACTGGCTAGTCTGCTTTCCTTCAAAAAACAGTTATTTCTGCACCCTAGTTCTCATTAGAAAGGAAGCTTTTACCACTATACATATGCTTTATTAAAGGCTGAGCTTTCCAGTTGATTAGAAGTCCACCAGAAATCTGAGTGGATGGGGTAGCAATGTCTCTGCTACGTTATTTCCCCAGTGTGAAGAAGCTTTATGTAGACAGAAATGGATGCTGAGTGCTGAGATGAAGGTTACTTTGCCAGTTATGTAACTATGTAACTTTCTTTTCTTTTCTTTTTCTTTCTGTTACTAAGGCTTTTCAAAAATCCACAATAGGCCCAGTTTAGCCAGACCCTACACAGAGTCCCTTGCAGCTTCTGTAAGAGCAATTAAGAGAGACTATTCCCCAAGCTGTCTTCTCATCGATTATGTCGGCAAACAAAGAGGTGTGACTGTGTAAGACCCTCTCTATTAAGCAAACCAGCCTTTCTTATTTTGGCTGTGATCGGGGGAACCAAGTCAGTAGGGAATGAGGATGGCATAGCAGGCACATTTTGTGTTTGACTTCTAAAGCTCACAAACAAAAAAGAGGTAAAGAAAATAATAGTGACTACAATCATAAGCACTTTAAATTAAACCTGTCCTTTCAACAGATGCAAAGACCAGCTGAGCAGCCTGCCTCATGGGAGGGAAGAAGACTGCTTGGGGGCACCCAGGAGGATAGCTGCCCCTGAGGACAGTTTGCCCTCAGTATAGTATCTAAACATCATGCAACAACGTGTTCCACACACTAATCATATATTCTTTTATTTCTTGCAGATTTCAGCAATTGCTACCTTGTTTGGGTTAGAGTTTTTTTGCTTTGGATTGTTTGGATTAAGGTTTTTTGGCTGGGCTGCTGTACTGAAACAGAATAAATAGCTGTCCCTCACCACAGAGCCCCATCATCTTTCCAGTCTCTGCTGGAAAAGTCAGCTTTGTACTTCTGACTTCATGAAACATTCACCAGTGTCTGGGCAGGAAGGGTTACTATCACACTGACTCTACTGGGAAGTAAAGCATATTACAGCATTTCTTAGATCAGAAACACAGCATCCGTATTAGCTATTTTGACATGTCTTAACATATACTTGGTCTTGCATGTTACTGCCCAAGAGAGAAGAGCTGTGCTGGTTCCTCAGGCACCAGCAGAAAGCCATCTGGAGAGTTATAGTAGTTCTAGCAAAGCCCAAAGCAAAGCTGCACTACAGAGAAAACCTGCGCATATTTATTGGGCAACCAGTAATCTCTGCAGTCTGAGTGAACTGGAGGCTTTTTATAGAGGGATTTTTTTTTAAGCTTGTGAAAGTAGTGGATGGACAACATCAGAAACAGAAGTCATTTGCACTTGTCATTTATATGCAAACCAATGTTTTGTGCATGTAGAGGGGTACCAATGGCTGAGGAGAATAGCAAGCTGAGCTTACAGCTCTTTACGTAAAATCTTGCTCTACTATTCCTTCATTTTAATCTCCTATTTATTACTGGTGGTATTTATTCATAAATTAGGACTGTAATTTGTCTGGAACTTTTAATGGTTTGCTGCCTTGAAAGATCATCCATACAGTCATCAAAATAATACTAACAGGCTGTTACTTCAATAAAGTATACCATGAAATGGTAACAGTGATGGAATTACTAGGAGTGGTGATAACAGACCCTTGAGTCTAGTGCCTGGTATCAAAACACCTTACCAAGGAGATCAGTATTGGTAACCCCATTTCAGAACTGGGAAAACTAAGACAACTGGATTGTCAAATACTAAAGAAATCAGGTATCCAAAACTCAGAAACTGAAATGGGTTACAAGTCATGTTCTAGAGTTTTTGATTTATCATCACTGTCTCTTTTCAAGCCTGAGGTTCTGGCAGCTCAGAGGGAGCCTTCTCTAAAAGAGTGAAAAAGGCTGAGGGTGACAATAACCACCCTCACGTAACCAGCATTTGCTACTTCATCCTCTTCAGTCTTTCAGCTCCCTAGAAGTATCCTTCAACCGTAGAAGAGCTCATTTATTGAAGGCATGAACACACTATCATTCACTGTGTATGCTGCTGATTATTTTAGGTCTTGCTTAGGTGGAGATACTTGGGAAAATTAATCCAAAAATCCTCTGTGGACTTATTCAGAATCAAAGTAGCTTCAAATGATTTAAGTTAAATTAATGAAGGCCTGACTGAGCCTATCTGCACAAAGCTTTTCAGTTCCATTTGAATCATCCACTTTACCATATCCTTAATTTTCAATCAGCAGTATGTAGACAAACTCTAAAATAAAGCACAAACACCAGAAAGACAACAGGATATGGGTAAGTATCGATAAGCATTTTCATTTCAACTGTTTTATAAAACCCAAGTCTTATAGTCCCAACCAGGGAAGACAAGAGGACTTTATATCAGAGACTTGTGAATACTGAAGTCAGGATTTTGATAATTCAGAACCATATCACTAGCTGCTCTGGCCTCTTACTTCTGAGAAAGGACAGAAGAGGAGGTGACTTGATGCAGACAGTGCATTAGCATAGGAAAGGTGCACTTGGACAGATGCTCAGGAGAGAGATATGAGGAAATGCACAGCAGTGGGAAAAAGAGTTCAAATAAAGCTGCCCAGTAGATTTGACACCACTGTCACAACTCATACAATCTTTGTGACACCTGATTGGGTTCCTAAAGCTCCAGCATCACCATGGACTGCATCACCATGACACAGTGTGAAAATGTGTTACTCGTTTGAGTTTGAGAACTGCTTTTTAAGTAATTATTGGGGATTCTCAGCTTTCACTGAAACATGTCCCTGACCCTCCTGGCTGGAGAGAAAAGCCTGAAAATTTGACTTCCTAGAGAGCAAAATCAAATAGATTAAAAGCTAGTAAAAACTAGGTTTTGTTTGTTTGTTTGTTTGTTTGTTTTTCCCCTTAATCTGGCCCATTTGAACAGAAGCAGCACAGTCAGTGCTGGAAGCAGACCAATGCCTTGGAGAAATGTTTCAGTTTCTCATAGGTTTGCAACCTGGGCATCATCTTTGATCTGCCCTCTTTCCCTGTATACTCTTACTACATCAATGTATCATCTCACCAATTCCCTCTACTAAAACAGAGTCATTCTTCTCCTTAACAGTTGTATGTCTCACCAAGGCTCTCATCATTTCACACCACAGATAAGCTCCAATTTTCTTCTCTCTAACACAGAAAACTGCCATTTTGTCCTATTTGTATCCTCAGAGAATGTCACTGCAAAGATGACATTTTTAGCTTCACTTCAGACTATGCCTCTCCCCTCTACATACCCCTCCCCTCTTTCCTTCAACCAGCACATCAGACTTAAGCTGCTTGGTCTGTATTTTCAAGGCGCTTCACAACTTATATCTGCCTTATCCATCATTTATCACTGAATTTCAAGAGATCAGCTCTCACCTTCAATCAGCCCCAATGCCAGATGGAAGCATCCCCAAATCCTTTCCTCTCTCTGCTCAATACAGCTAACTAACATGAAACAGCAATTCCTCCCTTCTCTGCCAGAGACTGTGGCAGATGGCACCACCCTGTTTGTTACAGGATAATCCTTTTTAAAGGAAGATAAGGAAAAAGAAATACAGAGGAAGTTTAATGAGGACTTTGCAATGGAGTTACAGAGTCTTTACATAGACTAGGAGTCATCCCTGGGGTCACTGAGCCCAGTCCCTGCTATCACATACCCTGCATCATATAATCTCCTCATAAACTTGCTGAGCTATGGCTTAAAGTAGCTGAAGTTCTGTGCTCATTGCCATTCTTACCAAAAAACTGCTCCACAGCACCCCTCGTCCTAATGAGTACAAAACTTTTCTTCATTTCTAATGTGAGATTATTCATGGTCATTTGTTCTTATGATAACACTTTTCTCCAGAGTAAATAATCCTTTTTTTCTCCCTGATGTCTCTACAGACAGTAAGCATATCCCTGCCAAGCCTTCATTTTGCTATAATAAATGAGCCATGCTCTTTTAGCCTTCTCTTGTAAATCAGACTCTCCATTTTCCCTATCTTCATAATATCCCTTGTCTGTATGTGACCCTGTTTTAAATCACATTTTTTGAGCATAGATATTTCACAAAAGATATATCACGCAAGGACATTAACAGCTCCCTATCTGTATTCCAGATATGTCTCCTGACATAGCCTAAGAATCTGTTTGTCTTTTTCACATGTCCATCAGAGCGGTCGGCACAATGATTTTGGACCATGATCATTAATGAAAATATTGACAAATGTGGTTGCAAAACTCAGCCTGACATGTCATTTCCATGCTAGCCTGTTCCCTATCAAATTTATAGTTCTTCTAATAAACTCCTCTGCAAAGCATACAGCACTTTACTGAAGCCCAGAATGATTAGCTATGAAGCCTTTCTTTATTTAGAAGACTTGCTATTAGTAATATTTATCACACTTGTCTGGTGCAATCTACTTTTTCCTGTTGTGTTTTGCTCCATTCTCCATTAATGCCCTGATCTTCTAAACTATTCTTCCTTCAAATTTGTTCTAAAGCTTTACATGTGACTAGCCACGACCCAAACAGGGATGGTGAAGAAGAGGAATGCGCAGCCATGGATCTACATCAAGTAACAGAGAAGCACTCTCCACTCCTGTTGTGGGGGATTGAAGCCCCCATAAATCTGCAATAGATCTGATCCTGCAGCACTGAGATCAGACTACAGGACCTGAAAATGCTGGTTCCCCATTTCTTTCCCTTTTTTTAAACACTGATACCGTATTTGCTATCCTGCAGTCACACTGTGTCACCCTCGAGCTAATAGATTTATTAAAAAACCTTACGACCAGATTTGCAATTTCACACATCAATTCTTCCAGAATTTTAGGACCAAAAGTTTCCAGTCACACCCCCCCCCAATTTGTTTTTATAGAAATCTTTAAACTTTTATTCCCCTTTGGTAAGGCAAATTCTGCTTCCACATGCTCTTTCCCATTAGCCATTACATTTTCATCCCAATGTAAACTGTTTACCTCTAATTTCTGTGTACACACATTGAGATAAGGTCTCTGATATAGTGAGTAAGGATTCTACACCCTCAGTGAAAGCATTGTATTAGATTTGTGCTGAAATGTTAAGAAATATATAGGCTATAATAAGCATTTCAGAAACTCAGCAGGGGTATTAAGATGAACAAGTATGTTCTAAAAACCTCTATGCAATGCTTGAGGTGGAATAAGCACCATAGCTCGACTGTGCCATTAATACAAAACCTCTTCCAGGGTTTGAGTGCATTTCTGTGTTAAAGAGGAGAGCACAATGCTTGTGGCAACCATAGCACAGTAATTGCCTAGGAACCTTGTGAGACACTGAAGCCCAAAAGATGAAGGAAAGAGGGACTATCACAAAAAATACTGAAAACAAATATTGTGAGAGACCTGAACAGCTATTTCACTACTAGAGTAAAAAATGCCTTATGCTTTCTTTAGGAACAGTACTGTAGCACGCTTGCTTTCACTGAAATCAATGGAGAGCACTAAAAGAGTCCATTAGCATCCCGACAGCTGCTGCGCTATGGATCTGCTTTCTGAAATCCATGGGAGTCCTCAGATTCTCCTTGTGCGACCCTCTTAAAGCCTGACTGATGTGGAAGTAGGCCCCACAGCTGAACCACTTCAGGTGCCATTCAGGTTAGGCTTAGCTCAAAGCTCACCAAGTCAAATCGCTCACCTACAGGGCCTGGAACGTGCAGGACGTGTTGCATATTTCCAAAACAGTCACGAGAGCACAGGAAACAAGGGAGCACAAGCAGACGTAAGGAAGGGACGGTGGAGGACAAAATTTTTAAAATGCAAGAGATGTTAAAATGTGGGATACTAAGAGAATCAATTTAGCTTTTTCTTCCTATTTTACCCTAGGCAAATCGCTCACTAAGCTAAGGCCTAGCCAGCCTGGGTGTAAATTACAGATTCTGTCTATTCCTTGCCTCTCCCTTGAAGGATAAATACATGAAAGACCATGAAGCTAGAGTCATGGGGGCCGAACAAGTCCAAGTAATTTACAGAAGGAGCAAGCTGGCTGGGGGGGAGCTGGCATGCTGCTACTAAGCAACGTGCTTATACACACACTGGCAGGCCTGCTCCCCAAAACCAATCAATGCAGCGTCTCACTCCAGTTACATTAAGTGTCAGTTTACAGATGCAAGCAACAGATCACAAACCATTGCCATCTGTAGCGGTGTTGTCCCACCCTGAACCCATTTCCCCACATCTGGCTTGTGCAAGCAGATTCTGCGTGCCCTGGAAGCACACCTCTGTTAAATCATTCCCAAAGTCTACAAAGCACAATTCTGTTTTATAGTCACTGTCAAACTGAAATATTTAATGTTAATTTCTTACAATCTACTCCACTGTCTGCTTCGTTCCTATATGATATTTATTCCCCTGCCAAACATGCATTTATTTGTTGACATTTTTATTAAATTAGACTGCAATAAATCTGTCTGCATTTATGTTTATAACCCTTTGTGTTCAAGTATTCAAAGGACCCCAAAGTAAATTGCATACATTAAATGCATGGTCAAATGCATTTCACAGAGGGTAAATAAAGTCAAAGTGTTGATAATCAAAAATGATAACGATGCACCTGGATGGGGACCACTGTAAGCACTGTTTTTGTCAAAGTGGGCAGTTGTCTCTCTCCTGAACAGAAAGGCAAGATTCTGGGAATGGCTCCATTTCCAGATTGTAATAATTTAAAGAATTTCCTGGTAGGGAATTTTTTGATCCCCAGTATCTGTAGAATTTTTCAGAGCAAAATTCAGTTCTTAAGGATTGTAGGTTACAAAATACTGGCAAAAGTTACAGTATTAGTGAAACTCTGTCATGTTTTTAGTGGTAAAATACCACTCAGCTCTTAACAGAGAATTTAAAACCCTCCTTAGCTCTTCAAGCACTTAGTAAATACAAGAGAAAAGGAGCCCAGGAAAAGTAAGGCGTAACAGGGATGTGGTTTGCCTGATGTCACCCAATGAACTGTTACCAGTATCAAGAACAAAGATCAGACCTGCTAAATCCCATCCAGAACAACCTGAGAAATCAGATCAACTGCCTCACATTCATGTCATCTGAAGCTTATTTCTGAAACTTCTATGCAAAAAGAATATTTTTGTGTAGTATCTTTTTAGCATAATTGTTAATATAGGGAGACCAATAACTTATAAATTTGTAGCAGCAAGGTCACTCAAGGTTGAGGCTTTTCCTCAGCTGTCTCCTGCTGTCCCTTGTTGTATCAGTCGGGCCTTATATTATGCAGCACAGGTGCTCTGCAATTCATAGGCATAACAGTGGCATGCTAAAGAGGGTCCTCATGCCTTATTTCTCCCTCCATGCCATTCACATGGAACTCGATAAAACGAATGCAGAGAAATTCAGTGCAGCTACTCCAACTTCAGATGACTCTGAACACAGGAAGTTTTTGCTAAACTACAATGTCTCAAATTGGCAACAGCGCACTGATTATGTCTCATTGTGACTGTGATGTCCTTGGCGATGGAGCTCGGAGACTGCAAAGTGAATATAATGCTCCTATATGTGACTCTAATGACTGATGATGCTCTGCTGTGGGTAGCAATTTTGAAACAACCGAGAATGACGACAAAGAACGTTATCTTTGTCTTTTTGCTTCAGAAGAACTTTACATGTAACTAAAAGTACAATATAGTGTCTCAAGCTACACATACGGCTAATAGGAAAATTTACAGCCCCATCAAGTATTCATGCAAATGTACTCTATATCTAGTCCTGCAAGATATCCAAGTGGCTGAGAGCAGGAGGAGCGGAAAGGTGGGTGTTCACTCCTTGATGTGTTTTCACGTGCAGGATAAAATCCCAGGGTACAAGGACAGCCAACAAGTGCTGCAGACCACACAATCAAATTAATACATTAAATGTAGCATTTTATAAATTGGGAACCAGATACTTTACTCACTCTAGTTGCTTCCTGTCTTTCTGGTAGCTTGCACTGAATAAAACAGTTGCTTAATCTCACAGAGGGAAGAATCATATACTTTTGCTACATGCATAGAATACTGTTGTCTTCAATCTGACCTAGAATCACTTTTGGGAACCCTCTTGCATCATGGAGAAGTGTTAGGGTGCTCAGGAATAACTTGTGTTTCATGACCCTATTTACAGTCAATGTATGCAAAGGGGACTTGCAAAAAATGTCCCACATTAGATAGGGATGAGGGAGTTTTGTTCATTCCTTAGCTACCATCTGATAGAGCATGAAGGACTTCTGTGCAGATAAATGCAGCTGTCATTTGAATGGAAAACACCATGTGTCAGCAATCATGTGGACAGGAGAGGTGAAGAATAACTCTCGGAGGAAAACACAGAGGAAAGCTGAATGCAGATCTCCTTGTGGTCTCTTCTGCTGGAAGCTCCAGATCTTCTCTGAGCTTCACCCTCCTATATCCATCCCAGCCCACCACAACTCCTGAGAAAAGACCTGCAGATCTTACCCCTAACTAACATAATCAGTTTGTAAATTCAGCCTGGCTGAGGGGCAACACTGAGTGCTACAGGAGACAGCACTGATCATACTGACCATTACACACAGGCTGTTTTGATTTTTACATATTGTCTGAACAAGCTAATTCAAGCTTCTGCATGTCAGTCTCCATAGATCAAAGATTGACTTAAGAGGGGCACAGAAATCTATTTTTGATCTGCCAGAATGGCAGGTCCTGAGAAGTTCAACTGTTGTGCTGGCACTACTTTAATGTTTGCCTTTGAGACCTGGGAAAATAGGAAAAGAGGAAATTGGTTAACTTCAAAATAACAGATGATTTGGAGAACTGCCACCGTGATGCCTTTGCTTTAATGATTGTTCAGACTCCTGAAGATATTGGATTGAGCAAATTTTGTTTTAATCTATCCTGAAGGATTTTAAAGTCAAGATATTCTGAAAATTAGGTCCTTGCTCAAACATACATGCAGACTTGATTACTGTGCTGATCCTTCTGTTCTGACAGTAGGATTTATTAATCTTCTCTCCTCCAGTTAGTGCAGGAGCCAATGGAAAACAGAAGTGTAATGACAGGCCTCAGTAAACGCTTGTGAAAATATTTTCCAGTGAAGACTCAGTACTCACAGCATCTAGTCTCCTCTGTTCATGATCTCACAGAAGAAGAGGTGCAGAGGAGATGATGTTTTCCTGGCACCTCAGAAACAAATTTATCTGGATACAGAAAACTCTGTTGTGTTCTGCCCAACAACAAGGCTAGGGGTTTTCCTCAACTAGAATAGACTGATCACATTTAAGGACCTTTCTAGCAGGCTAGTAAGGCAAAAGAGTAGGTTTGTATGCACCAGGAAGTCCATCTTCTAACTTTTCCTTTTTTTGCTCCTGCCTTACATTGTTCCTTCCAAATGGAAACTCTTCTGACGCTCAGTTTGCGTGCACTTAACACATTTCATACCACTGCACCTTTCTGGGCAAAATTCTTTCTTTGGCATGAACTGAATGCCATGTCCAAGACCTACTTCCACCTCAGTCTAGAGGACTGGGCTTTTCACAACTTTAAATGGTGATGACGGCTCTGGCAAACAAGCTCTGAGGAATCTAGCAGAGGCAATTTAAAAAGTTAGTGCTCCCAGTGGTCCACTCTCCCCAGAACAATTAGAGGTAAACGTGTGCTTGCATTTCAATGGCTTCAGTGTAAAGGCTGGCATATTAATGTGAGCCCATCGTCAGCCACAGCTTCAGCTCAAACACTGAACTTTGCACTGAAACGGCTGTGCAGCTCGCTCAGACCACAGGGAAGGCAGCGGGAGACAGATCTTTCCCAAGTCCATCACTGAAGCCCATCTCTCTCTATCCTCAGCTTCTTGCCACACCATTGGCACACAGATAATTTTCATTCATGATGTTTGCCACTTCTGAAAGCTTTCTTAGCAAGGCTATTTTGAGAGAGAATTTTGCTCTTGGTGAAGCAAAAATAGTAAGCTGGATACTATTACTGACCTACATGCCTCCATGGTTACAGTCTTCAGGCACCTCCCAACCAGCAATAACAATCTCTCATCTGTTGAAAAGGAGCTGGAGCAGATGATCACGGGGAGTGTGTGCACGTGCTTGTGTGCAAACCATCACACAGTAAAGGTGGCCACAGGGATGAATCTTGTACGAAAACACACACTTTCCAAACTGAAAGACTGTTCCATCTTTTCCTTTATCAGTCCTGCTTTTATTTTTCAAATCAGTGCTTTTTCCCCTCGTTCTCTCAGCTGAACATCACTTTCCCTCAGGAGCACTGGGGAACGATTAGAGCTATGAGAAAACGGTAAAAATAATACAAACCTGGCGTACTCCTCATGACACGGACAGCTAGAATGCTGTTTAATATGGCAGACACCGGAAAATTAAAAGTTTAATGACCAAACAGGTGAAGAAGATCTGTATTTTCAAGTGCTAGCACACACAGTTTGCTAGAAATACTTCAGAAAGTCAGAATAGCTCCATGATCATGCTATCATACTTTAAAGTGCCCATTAATTTGGCACTTGGGATGATAATCATTGTGTTATTGATATTGTTTCATTTGTGGCAGTGCTATGGTATAAAAACACTAAAACAATGCTAGGTTAAAATATGTGTTTCCTAGTGGGAATTAGTACAGAAAATCAGGCTAAGCATATTGGTTTGTGTTGGATTTTTTTTCCCTCTCTTCCTGCAGTTTTACACTTCACATTCTCAATAATTGTAGCCCTTATGAACAATTATGTAAAATTACGTACAATGCAATATGATCAAGGTATTAGACTATTATTATCCCAGTTGCAAATGCATGAATCATTACTACACAGTAGCTATAGAAACCCCAGAATTTTCTGTCAGTTTGAGTTTGGGGGAGTTTTTTTCTTTTGGGTGTTCATGACAATTAAATCATAACCTTGATAAATTTAAAGGGGAAAAAAAATCAGCATAGTGGCCATGAGTCCTCATTAGGAAGCAAAAGAGTGGCTTTGATGAATTGTGCTTGTTTTGTCAATTAATTACTTGAATGGCTTCCTACTTAGTCGAAGAGTCCTTCCTGGAGCAGGCATCTGGGGAGGGCTGGGATGGACATGCAGCATTTCTTTGGGGACAGGACCAGGAAGATTACCAAGTCAGTTCTGCCAAAAGTGCTCAGATCTTTTCATGCATTAAGATCTGGCAGAATGGAAGAAGCTTGGCTTGATATTGCAGTTTATTGAGTCACATGTTGAATGAATCACAGTTACAGATAGCTTATAACTGACAGAAAGATATTAAAGAGCTTTAGATCTGAATGCATACAAGTCTTTCCCTCTCTGCCTGAGTGTCCTAGTTTGCTTCCTGAGGTGCAATGATGCATGCTGTCTCGTGGATATGAAAAGTACCAAGGTTTTTGTATATAGGTGTATATATACACTTTGGGAAGGTCAACAAACATTACATTATGCAAAGCTATGTCCCAGTCCTGCAATCTGATCTTAAAATCAATAAAGTTGCAGATAGATGAGGAGTCTCAGCATCACTAGTCAGACAGGATGTGCATTAATTCTCCTCTGTACTGAAGGATAACAATTCCCACTGATTTTGAAGAAGTTAAACTAGTACTGTTGGCGGGGGAAGGAACAGAACACCATGACCCATTTCTTTCCTTTCTGTTTCCTCTGGATCTATATGATTTGTATGTAAGAGAAAGCTCTGGAGTTTGCTCAAGAAATTCTAATATAATCTAGTCTGTCTTGAATCTTACAGGAACCATGAAGATCACATTACAGCGTTACAGAAAATAACAGCGCCTTGAAATTAGGGGGGAAAGTCATAGAGAAAAATGTGGCTGAGCCAGGCTCCAAGGAAATTACAAAAAAGTTGTTTTTTTTTTCTCTGAAGAGGAAATTGAACAGAGAAAAAGTACTAGTAAATATGTGAGTAAGATGTACCTAAAACTAAATAACTACTATCATTTGGTCAAAAGGATAGGACAAATATGTACGTACAGAATCAGAAAAGAGAAATTCTTGCCTTGTATGGTAACAGTGGTGGTGCTGGGCGGTTGGCTAGCCTACAGAGAGAAAAGCTTTTTTCCTTGAGAAGGACACAATTTTTTCCCGTCGTTCCTGGTTTTGTTTCTCTCCTCCCCCCCACCCCCAATATCTGATCTTCCGAGATGTATCTTTCACCGCAGTGTTGCTTTATCCTATCTTTCTTCCTCCTCCTGATCCTACTTGCAGTAAAACATACGGATTTGCTGTCATCACTCCTTGCCATCCAAGGCTGATGCCACAAGAACTGGACTAAAGGGCTTCCTTTAAGAAATTGGATCTGAGATAACAACAAATGAAGCAGCAACAAGGAAAACAAGACAATAACTCTATCAAGTAAAGGACTCCAAAACCACTCTCCTCTAGTTCAAAATACACGAGTCACTCTATATTAGGCTGGTCATTCACCATTTATGGACAGCCATGGTTTTTAATGAAATTGCAGTGCAAAATTAATGCCTCTTCTTCCTATTCACACCGCATCAGCCTCTGGTGCTGAGTCTTCAATGACACACATAGGCACTGACAGCAGGACCCAAATAATTCTTTAATCTAAAGGGAGAGCACTGAATATCTACATTCTGAGCAGAAAGCCATCTCCTGTTTTAGGTTATAGCCTACGGGGAACAGCAATAGTGCTGCTTTCTATCTGGAGCTTGGCTGCAGATGCCCAAGTTTGCAGTAATTATGTAACTGGCAAAGCCTAGCCTGTTAAACTTAAGATTAGCATTAATAAATGTAAGAGAAAGCTATCTACCTAATTGTCTGGAAAAAACTGTGCTCCCCATTTAAAAGAATAAGACAACATTAATTGTCGTTCAACAGCACAACCTTGTTATTTAAGAGCCTTCTTATGGCCTTTTTCCTTGAAAAGGACAAAAAGCATAAATACAGAAGTGTGTGTGTGGGGGGAGAACTGAGTATAACTAGAAGTGAAATGCTAATGTTATTTCATTAAATGATTTGTGGAGAATGAGATAAGAGATCGACATTCTCAAAGAATAGTTTCTTTAAATACCTTGTGCTCAAGATTCCCCTCTAGGCAACTTTTCATCTTTCTTCATCAAAAACATAGCATTAAATTTTATTAAAGAGTCCCAATTAAGCTGGTAACTTGCTTCAAAGAGCATCCAGGCTTAGGGGGATATGTTAAACATTAACAAAGATGGGAAGATTCACCCATAAAGCTGATTTTAAAAACAACATCTTTCTGACTGGTACAATTTGGCTTGCACACCCTTAAGGCATCCTCCCAAACTTAACTGATGCTTATTTTGGGAAGTAGCACATAAGTGCTTGGATTTAAGGTCAAGTAGATGGTAAAGTTGGCTGTAACATGTGCAAACTTTTCTTGATAGCTTTGGAAGATAGTAAAGGACTGCTTAATTTTTCTGAAATGAGCATTTTTCTTAGATCCCAAACTGATCTAATCCAAGGGTGGCATCAGACACACCTGAACCAAACACTGTGCATCTAACTAGGAGAGCTGCATGTCTTGCCTTCTTGCTTAAACATAATTGGCAATATCCATGCTGACTAAAAATATACAATCAGTCTTGAATAGAGACAGGCCATAGGAAAAAAGATTTCAGTCTCACCCACCTTAATTCTGCCTAGTGGGCAGGGTTCACATCAGTCAGGACACAACTTTGGGCCATCCTCACTGCCCAAACTGAATATTCCCCAGACTGACCCATGCTCAAAAATATTTCTACAGTTCCCTTACACTTGCCCAGTAAGGAGGTCACCTCAGGATCAAAACCTCTAAGAAACCTCCTCATAGCTGTGAGTAGACACATGCTCTTATTTTCAGAGTGATACTTCAGAGTATGAAGTAAAAAGCAAAGATGAAGACAGATGTTCCCAATGGCCTTCTGTGACAATGTTGGCAAGGGCTGTGCCAGCGAAGGGTGCTCCTGAGCACGTTGGCAGCCCCTGAGAGAGGCAAGAAGCTATGTGGTGACAGACAGTCAAAGCCAGAGCAACGAACGATCCTCACAAAGGCTGAAAGCTGCCTTCCAGTCCTAAGTGCCATGAACTGGCCATGTGGCCTGGCCAAATGCTCGTTGCCTGCTGCCTGCCTGCAGATAAAGCAGGAATGACACTCCACATATACTGCTTTATATTCCAGGGAGAAAGAGCAAGATATAATGACAAATACTGCAAAAACATTCAGAAGATTTAGTAAAACATGCATTCAGCCTGTGGAATGGGAAGAAGCAAGACAGACGTCTGAGGTCTGAAGTTTGTGGAAAATCAGAGAAAAAATCTGGAAGGGGAAAAGTGCAGAGCAAACCACTTGATATGAATCTCACACAGTGACAATAGATGAAAAGGACAGGGAGAAAAAAAAGCAGCATTCCCAGATCCCTGTTGATCCCAGGGGAAATAAAGGATGAGAATTAAAGAGAAGGAAAGGTCTCTTGCTTGAGAAAACCACCTTAAAATTAGAGTTGTCCTGCCTTGTGGAAAACCACACTCTGCTGTCCCTGTGGCAGACCTTCCTTCCGAGCGATGCTGCATGAGGAGACTATATATGCAGCCATACAAATGTCACATTCATATTTAGACATTGATATAGTCCTTTAGTTTACATTCATATCCTGCATTTCCTTCACTTCTAATTGAATGCTAATTTCACATTCATTCTTCATAGCCAGATTTAGACAAGGCATCCAGTGGTGCATACTTAGCGGGGGGGAGGGTTATTATTTATTTTTTATCAGCGTATATCATTTACAGGTAAAGGATGTGCTGCCTGCAATGCAATTATGTATTCTGGATAATGCTTGCATTGACTGGAGGCATATAAGTCAACTGCATATTGTATTGTGTATTATTTTATATTTATTATTTGCTGTCAGAGTGGCTTTGAAAAGCAATGCTTATGAGCAGTGTATATTTTACTATAAATATAAGGCCTACTGGAGAAGGTACAGGGATCAAGATAAATCTAATTTGACAAATCTGCTAGAGGTAACCTCCACTTCTTTCCAATCTGCCACTTGCAGTAGACACTCCAAACAGGCTGAATGCAGAGGAACAGAACTGGATGGCCTCAGTAGCAAATGCTACTGTGGGAAGCTGCGGGAGGGACTGTTTCATGAGGTCAGTAAGGTATACAGAAAGACTATATTTTCCTCCAAAATTTATTAATAGCTGCCTTGAGATAAAGGTTCCCTATTTTGGGCTTTTTTAGTGTTTAATTCCTCTTGGAAGAACCAGGTTCAAAATGATACCTTTCTCACTCTTTCAGCAAGACACCTTACCTCACAAGGGAAAAATCAGTTCTAAGTGGGAATTGTGTATATTGTAACATTTATATATAATAATTCTCCTCTCCTCTCCACTGTATGTAACTTCATCAGCGTTAAATAATCGAGCTGATTTTCAGTGAGTGAAATGTGACAGCAGCTCTACTTGCTTATTCTGCCCCAAAACTGGCTGAATGATTTCACCTTGGTGCAGGCAGAAGAAAGCTACTGAAACGTTTTTATTAGCGTGGTACATACAGGAGGCTAAAAAGTGGACGGAGAATAGAACAAAGTTCCTGGAAGTGGTATAAAACGTTTTAATTCTGCCATTACGATTGTCGTCGTGGCTTTCAACACTGTGTTAGCTCTTTTCTGTTAGGTGCCTTCTCACTCCCCTCGCCTCAGAGCCAGCACCGCTGTCCGCGCGATTCTCAGCTGCGCCAGAGCTCCTGCGCTGAACCCGATAGATCTGAGCTGACTGGTAACCACGGAGGGCTTCTTCAGCTTCATTTCCTGGCCCCTCCATGCCTACTCATGTACATTTTTTAAATGTACAAAGAATCAAAATTGATATTTAAAAGTCACATGCTAAGGACAAGCATGTTCTGGATTCAGAAATGGGATCATCTTATTTGATAGGGAGCAAAACAGCCTGTGAACAAGCTTCATCTCCTCCTCTCTGTAAAAAATGTTTGTGCTATAGCTCATCTATTCTGGTTCAGTGTACACAGACCGACAGGAACCAAGACATACCCTGTGTGACAGCACAGCTTCTGGCAGGCGACAGCTAGAGGAAAAGGTAATTATATTTTATGTTCTATCTTTTCCTCTGTATTCACTTCATTATCCTATAAACCTTCACGGGGAATAATCAAGAGAGATACACTGGCTGCACAGCAAATACGTTGAAGTCAAATCTGCCTGAACTTGCAACTCTGCCTTAACTGTTCTATCAAGACAACACACTGACCTGTTCTCCAAGTTGATTAGATAACTCTTGAATACAACTCTTAATCACTTTCCCTACTCCAGCTTATCTTTTGCCAAAGATAGAGTGCAGTTGCTTGGCTGTTTATCATAGTGTTGGCACGGTAGTATCTGCCTCAAAACTTCCAACTCCCCCCACCCAGAGGTGCGAAAATTAATAGGCATCAGAACCACATTTTTATAGATAAAGTAGGATTTTACTGAAAAGAAGAGCCTTTCTAAGCAGAAAAAAATGGCACTGTTTTGCTTATTTTGCAGATCTCTTGGCAGCACTTGCTCTATACATTCCCTGGTTTAGATAGTGGTTTTGGTCCAATGATCAGGATTCCATTCCAGCGAGGCTATTTTCCCATACTCCTAGCGCTGTGAACTTTTAAAAATTACCCCTAGTCCTCATTTCTAGGGACTCTTCTGCATTAACCCTAGATTTACTCTTAGAAATGCGTGAAGGCCTTTCTCTGTGTAAGTGGTGAGAAAGGAATTTGAGAATAAAAGCCTAGCTGTTGTTTCCAGCCACAATCATAAAAAATCTTTTAACACTCCCAGGAGATTTAATATCAAGAAAAACTCCTGCTGTTGTGTGAAGGACACGGTGGTAGAAGGAACTGAAAATTATACGGACCTCTAGTACCTAGGAAATGAAACATGGTATTAAAGAAATAGGCATCTAACTCACATGATGCAATGTGCCTTACATTTATCAGCTTCTGGCTTTGTTGGCCTTGAAGGATGAACCCATCATTACCTCAGGCAGTATCTTTTAATTCACCTGAGCTCCAGACTTGGTTCCTGGATGCTTTCATGATGATCTTTAGTAAGACCTGTTCTAGGAAGCAAAGCCATGATTAGATGCAGTGTTTCTGCCTGAAGGCCACTTGGGAACTGGAAGGGAAAGCAAAGCAGGTGGCAGAGTGTCTGTTATGCTCCAAAGCCTGCAGAAAACCTTCCAGCAGAAACATCACCTTTCATTCTACTCCCCTCGCTTCACAACACCTCCAGTTTTCTAATGGGCATTTCTCTCACTGTAATTTTATTTTGCTATCTACATAGCAATGAAAACATAGGTCTGGATTTGGGCATCTTATTTTTTTAAGTGATATCTATAATTGACTTCTGGAGCGCAACAATGTTCACTGAGTGAATTGATTTAAAATCGCTATAATAATACTGCAAAATTCCTTTATTAGTGCTGGACTACATCAAGGAGAATCAGCTAGATTGCCATCTAGGATAATAAATACTTACAGACAAGTGCAAGCAGCCCACAAAAAGCAGTAATTTTACAACTGCTTTCTCTTTCATTCTGTTGCTCCTACAGCCACTAGCCCATCATCACCATAAATTAGATGCTACCTATAGAAGCTATCTGAAGGGATCTGTTTTTCATACATATTGTGAGTATGTGAAGAACCTGAAGAAGAGAAGAGATGAGAAGAAATGAAAAACAACACTGGTAAAGTGAACTGAACTGGTAATTTCCCATTTCATGCTGATGTTGAGAAGAAGGGAATAATTCGCCTTCTGTTTATGTTAGTGTAAATTCAGAATCACTCCACTGATTCAGAAAGCAGGTCTTGTCTTTTAAGGCTTAACCATCAAGCCT
The DNA here is from genome assembly GCF_028389875.1 of Rhea pennata. NCBI lineage: Eukaryota > Metazoa > Chordata > Aves > Rheiformes > Rheidae > Rhea > Rhea pennata. The sequence continues at coordinate 11,560,372 of NC_084676.1, read as the reverse complement.
TCAATTACATTCACGGGACCCAACTCAAAAGATCCTTCCAAAAGATCCAAGGCCATCTTTCTACTGACTTCAACAGGAGCTGACCAGCCTATTCTCTAATAAAGCAGCGGAAACAGGGACGGTTGCACGCAGGCTGAACTCCCCAGCTGATCTACTGAATTCAGTCCACAGACTATTTAAAAGCAAAATGTTTGTTCCCCGAGGACTGCATGTCACAATCCCTGTATGAACCAATAAACAAAGCTGACACCAGGAAAAAGTTATTATTATAGCATTTCTTATGCATTAAGTTTTCTCATCCAGATGAAATATTTCAAGGATATTTTACTGAATCTTTTCTGTTAGAATTAAGGCAAAGTTCAGCTGTATTGCTTCCACTACTCTAGCTGGTTCATCCTGTTTGCAGAACTAACACAGAAGCTGCTTAAGCCTCTGGGTTGCTCTGCACCTCCACGTAAAATACAATCAACATACTGCATACACTTAAATTATATAGCACATACATATACAGAGTTAAGAAATTCATTAGTCAGTTTAGTTAATGCAATAATAGCCAGCAAATTTCAGATTCACTAATTATTCAAACCTCAGACCAAGAAGGATTCTCAGAAATGTATCGATCCAGTGGGATTCATCTACTCCTAAAATTCTGGGTTTATCAATATCTGTCACATCACTGGTAAATAAATTGTGTTAAATTCCCATGTTGCAGTGACAACTGGGTGTATAGTGGTCTGTCTGCTGGGGGTTACCCTATCTTATTCACTAAAGGAGGATTATTGCTATAGCAACAACTGCATCCTGTGATTTGCTTGCTACAAACACATGCAGAAAATATTCTGAAATTATCCATGCAAAACACAATGGTTACCTTGACCTGGTGCAATTAATGTTTTCAAATCTGAATTACTTCTTCCACAGGTTAAACATTCTGCATTCAAATGACTCATATGCAGAAGGAAGAAATCTCACTGCACTTTCAGATTCAGGTTGTGCCTAGTTTCCTATTTCTTACTCTGGGGAAGTCTGAGTTACAGCTTGATGTGGTTGGTTGGGAAAGACCATTAAGACAGCAAAAAGCAAGGGCTTTTTTGTTAGGGGCTTGAACAAGAAGCAGAGCCATGTCTTCCAGACATTACTTCTGACTTAACAACTCCTTGCCCAGGGCTCAGAAGTCACAGTGATGCTTTTATTCTGAAGAGATGGGTGTTCTGCCACTCTCCTACTCAAAAAAAAAGTCCACATTGTCCAATGGCCATAGCCTGGGCCCACTGTGTGAGGGGGCCCTGGAACACTGCCAACAAGACAAGCAGCGTTACTCAGTTTAAAAACTGCATTCCCCAGTTTTGCAATCTGTATGATCATGCAAAATTAAGAAAGCGAGAAAGGTATGGTAGCTTGCTGGGCAGTGTAGCTGAGAGAAAGATCTATGTTATTAATGATATTTATATATTTATAATTTTGTCTTGATCTTGCAGATGCCTATTTTTAAGTGAACTTACTCTCTTATCATTTCTAGTCAGGTCTATTAATGGAACTGATGTGAATGAACCAATAACCATCTGTTCTGCTCCCAAAGATGTGAGGACGCATGATAACCAAGCATTGCTCCCAGGTATCCAGAAGATGCCAGTTCTGGTCTAAATACAAGAAGCATCTTCCTATTACCAGAAAAGCTCTTTAACAAGCAGCAACTAACACGGCATATGCTTGCATCTTGATGGTCCCATGGAAGCATCTCATACATTAGTCCTTACTCTGCAGATCTCTAGCTGCAGAGCACTTAAGTAATGATGCCCCTGCCTCAGCTGAGCAATCCAGTAAATATTTCCTGATCAAAGTTTGTGTATTTATGATAATTTACACTTGAGACAACTAAAAAGAGTGAGGATAAAAGCAATGGTAGTGTCTCTATGCAGGGATTTACAACCAAAATGTACAAATTGTTTATAAATAAAGTACTGTTGCTACACTCCCACAAAAAGGCTTTTTACTAACTGAAAATCTGTTAAACACTATTCAAAAATAGAATTGCGATTTCAGCACAGAAATTAAAAATTTCTCAAGGACGTGCTTTCCTTCCATGCAAATAACACTTAGCAAGAGAAGCAATTTTGCATACTGAAGTCTGAAACTTGTCAACTGCTGCAAGTAATTCCTCCCTTGCACCACCGGTACCTGAAATCACACAGCACCAATTTGTGGTATGAATGATCTATTGTAGTGAATCTGACTCAGTGCCTCATAAAGGCAAATGCATCACTCTGACCCATCTGTTCTATGGACATAATCTTAATTGCAAACATAGGGTCACATCTCAATAAATCAGCAGTGCTGTAGTGAAGTCACCTATATTTACACCAGCTAGACATTTAACCAGTGCTGCCTACAATCATTGCTCAATAGAATTTAGGGACAAAAAGAGCAGGGACAAGGCTATCAAAACCTTTTTCTTTGAGGTGACTCATTATACTTAGTGAAACTAAAGCTCTTCATGGGTAAAATCTAAGTCCTATTCCTAAAAAATCCAAGGCTTCCATGGATTTATGACTGGAACTTCACCCCATACATACAGCACAAGAAAAGATATGTTTGAGGTAAAAAGCAGGAGGCAAGCAATACAAACACAAAAGCAGAAACACGCATCAAGTCATTGGAGAAATGCCACAGGATCATAGGATCTGTCCAACTCACATGTGTTCATGGCTTCTTCTGGAAGAACTACATTGTACATTAAACCAAGGCCTCTCTGTTGGTTTACCTATTTTCTCCTTCAGCATTCTCACCCCCAAATCTGTTCTTACCCTGTGTACTCTTATTTTCCAAGAAAAACTTCCAGTAAAATTCAGATAAAGTTTGTTGCTCTATCATGACTTAAGATTGAAAGATTTTGATGACTTAGGAACATTCTAGTCTATCCTCAGCTTAGATTAGTTCTGAGTCTGTTGAGCAAACTGTGCAGACTCTGAGCATCTTTAGTCTCAAAATACAGGCAAACAATTAGAAAAGATAGAAAGGAGAAAGAAATTTCATGTTTCCATCTTCCCTAAATGGCACAGACACAGATGATCTCATTAGCTCATCGTGTAATTTACGCTTCTAATATGGCTAGAGAATAAAACAAATATTCAGAAATAAGCAACAGAATGGGAATAGAAGAGGGGAAAACCTCGGAGCCCTCTCCCATCTAAGCTCCTTCTTTCCTTGCCAAATGTTATATTCCCTTCCTGGGAACCCCTCCAAGTTTGAGTCTCCAGATGCCATATTGCAGCAGACTGCCTGGAATCCCTCCTACACCTCCACATCACTCACATGCTGAACAGCCAGGGCAAACACAGGGTGGAGAGAGCATTTTATCTCTCTCAAGATTTATTTTTAAAGATGGAAAACTGAGGCATGGAAATAATTCACATTCACATTCTCAGGTCATGTCCTTAACCTGGGGTTCTGGTACTTAAGGTGACCTTAAGGTCTGGTGACTTAAGGTCAAAGGAAAAGATCAATATGGGCATGAGGGAAGCCATAATTATAAGCAAGTGATAAATGATAATGAGCACTATGATAATACCAGGTACAGCTGAATACCAGCAGGTTTCAGTCTTAAATGGATGTTTCAGCCCAGGTTCATCCTACTCTCAGTATTCATTTGAACTAGGAGTGTAGCTCCTGTAGCCCCTTATCAGGCCATCTCTCTTATACATACATAACATCAGATAGAAGAATTTCCTATTGGAAGTCTCTGCCTTTCTATGGAGGAAGCCTAGGCAGAGAGCTAAAGACTAATGCCTAGTGTATAGGTGGGTGAAGTAGTTTAAACAAGGCAAGTCTCCTCCCTCTGCACAGGGCCAAGAGCTGAACCAGCGATACTTCACCTCTCTCTTTTCCTAATCTATGGAGAGAATGTCAGCTGACTTTCCCTCAGTTTTGGGGCCTAAATTTAGGTAGGCTGGAGCTGAGATTAGGAGCTGGTAGCTTCAAAGGAAAGCAAGGATCCATTGTTGTCAAGGGAAGATGGTGATCCTTATTATTTTTGACATTTAAAAAATGCACTTGATTTAAATACAGATAAATCTGATTGAAGAAGTATGTAACCAGACCTAATTAGAGAAGCAAACTGGTGCAACATGAGGTTCTCTCAATTCACAGCCTCCTTTTCATCCTTTCCTATGTATCTCCAAAGACCACTGCTATCTCACCCATGTCTCCTACCTAATTTTCATTTTAAAATGACTGCAAGTAGGTCTGCAGTCCAGAAACAGAAGTCTCAAAGCACAAATAGCATTATGTTCCCATCCACCTCACAAAGCAGGCTGGAGTGAAGTTCAGACCTCAATTACCTGAGTATGAGAAGCAAACGCTAATCAGTGTTTCACTCTGATGCCCTTTTCATACTCTGTTCTATAACACCCAGTCTTCTAGTCTCCAGTCCCAGGAACAACCCCTCCTCCTAACTGATTCTCTCCACCCCTCTCTTTTTCTCCTGTACCCCTCTCCTACCACGGAAGAAGAACATCTAGTAAAAATTCAATGCAGGGGGGATTTAAAGGCATGCATCCCATTAAATTTAATGGGAACTGAGCATCTAAATCCCTTAGGCAGCTTGAAAATTTCAGCTTCTATTACTAATGCTCTTCTCATTATAACAAGATTTGTACATGACAGCTTGAGAGCCTTTCTCTGCTATTAGTGATGTGGCTCTCGATCGTGCCACTCACAGCACCCAGTATAGGCTGGCTTGCTCACAGCTCATCTTGTCACAAGCCCCACAGCTAACACAAGACCAGAAAGCAGCCTGCAATTTCAATACAATTGGTGAACTTCCTCTTCTACAAAGAGGGATTTCCACAAGAGAAAAATAATGCCAAGTAAATCTGCCTTTATTGCAATTAAAATTAAATCGTTCTCAAATAATCACACTCATCAACTTCCACTGTACAGCATACAGTAGGATAGATGTGGCCACACTGCACAGCTGCAGCATGATATCGAAAGGAAACGTTTTTAAAGGGTCATTGTAGAGTTTGCTGGGCTGTCAGAATCGCCAGATTCCACCACATTGAATTCTTCATCAGTATTCTGCTTAATTTACTGAAATTATAATTTACCGATATGGCGTGACTGGAAAGGGAATGGCTTTTTAAAATTTCATTCATATCCTGCAGGTCTTTGCAGTAAGGTGTTTAACCATATTGGTTAATCACACCTGACAGGTCAACCATTCGCGCTCTCATCAGAGGCTTTCCATGCACTTTTCATGTCACTTGGGACTGATTGTACTATGGGAGAAAAACAACCAGAAAATCTCCAGGAAGCCTGAGGAAAAGGAGAGGGTGGTTGAGCTTTCATGATAAAACTTCATCTTCTGTACATGGAGTCGGGAGGATGGGCCTCCTAGAAAGGTAGAATTTCTCCAGAATAATTTAGGGTTTCTCAGCACCCTGCTTTTTGCTGCCATTGTCCTTCTGGGCGTTCACATACACCTGTCTTCTTCTCACAGGGTGTTACATGTGAATGAGCACTGAACTGTAAATGCCCAATCTGTAGAGGTATGTTGGTGCCTATTCCCTGTTCAAAGGTCTAAATTATCACTGAAGTTGGTGGAAGTTTAGACACTTAAAAAGTTTGGGATATCTGAACTGTAAATCACAGTCTGATTTTATAATGGCCCTTCTTTCTCTATCCATTACTGCTACAGTTAACATTGGAGATGAGGAGTCCAGGAGTCTCTTCACGGTGTTAAGAAATTATTGGAGTAAATCAGATCAGAGCCCTTGGGCCATATTCTTGCCTAGTGGCAGTGGTTACAAAAAAGGGCTAGGAGCTCTGTTTCCTGGACTTTATTCACTGCTTTGATACCTAATTATTTCCCCTCGCCCAGATGCCCAACTGCAAAACCCTTAATTTGCTTTCCTCATGGTTTGTGTGGTTTTGGCAGTTCTTGTCATAATTCAGGAATTCAGGAAATGCCACCCTTGCATCAGCTTAGCTATACAAGCAAAACCAACACCTAAACATTAACAAAACCATGTATCTGCCTCCTCAACTTACCCAGCTTCAGGAAAAAATAGAAGGAAAATTATGCCCGTCTTCTCCATGCTCAAGTTGCAAATTTAGGCAATGAGTTTGCTGGGCTTTCCGCACACGGGACCGAAATATGTATAATTCAGTACTTTTCATCTACAGCTCAATCTTCCTGCCTTAAACTCGGAAATTGCTTTGTTTGAATTTATCTTTCTTATTTCAGAGAGAGTTCCTGGTAAAAACTCAGAATGTTCTATCACTCCACTGCTCCTAAGCGAAAAGGAACAGCTCTCCAGCAGAAGCAAACTCTGCTTTCAGGGACTTTCTGGAGTTCCCACTGTAAGAGGTTTCAGAAATACACTGATGGTTCCGCTTCACTGCTGCAGGATAGGTGGGAGAAAGGCTGTGAGAGGGCCAGGAGGTGAGGAAAAAGTGTGTGTGAGCCACAACAGACTAAAGAGGGGGACAGCAACACGCTAGGCAGCTCTAGATGGCTCTTTTGCTGCTTCTTGACATACTCAAAAATTACATGTACAAGTCAGTCAGAAACCAGCAGTTTTACAAGCGGCACTTCCCTTTGCCAGACAAACTTGGTTTTCACTGATATTGCTGTGGCGAACATTACCATTACGGAGTCCTAAAAACCTCTGCTAGCTGGCCAGATCACAACCTTCTACCTGTTTTTCAAACGTGTTTCACTGTAAGTCCATGTTGCTTTTATCTTCAGCAGCAGAAGTGTGGGGAGGTCTGTATTCCTGAGATACAAAATAGCCAGACTCCTTGAAAACACAGAAGTTAACCTCAGTGAAGTAAATGCACCAGCACATCCCTCCACTATTAAAATGTGATCTGGAAATGGCACAAGCTAAAGTCAACATCAGCAGGTATCTCTGCGTGCCCAGTACAAAGCTGAGGGTAAAATGTGGGCACAGCTCCCTACCAAACTAATGAACCCGCCTCACATCAGTGCTGAGTGGGCTTGCAAAGGGGCTGCACTGGCATGGCTACGGAGCCTCCGACCGCATCGCAGTGCTGGCTTGGGGAACGCTGGAGCCAAATGCTACCGTCCTGGATGAGAGCTGGAATCACAAATGCACTTTGCACTGCAGCTAGGCCTTCGCCCCAACGCTGCTGCGCAGATCTGCCCTCCTGTCAACCATAGCGGAATATACCGTAACCACAGCAATCTCTGCATATCTGAGCTGCACCGGCCAGGAGCTGTGGTTCTCTCTACACGTGCCACATCAGTGCTGGCCTCTCTGCTGCCATTCACCAGGCTGTCTGCACAGAAGTACCAGGCAAGGGTAATAAAGAACACCTAGATGTTGCTGCCATGCAGAAAAATTTATAACTGTAAATAAAACTTGATTAGATTGGTTGAACGGAACTCACAAACACAAGTCTGACTTTGCTTCTAAGAAGAAAGAGTGAACTCAGAAAAGTGCAAAACTCCTGCTTAAATTTCTTTAACTAGACACAATTATTTTTATCTGCCACTAGCATGCAACATTTATTTACATAAAATGACCCATGGACATCAGATGGGAGTTTTTGTCTCCAATAAACAACAAAATGGCTCTCCAGCTACATTAATAATAGGCTGTTGCTAGTTAGATAAGGTTGACAAACTGCTACTTACATGCCAGCTCAGGACAATCTCTGCATGGCACTGTCTGGTTTAAAATGCTGGGACTAGTCTTTCCTCAGGAAACAGTAAGTGGTGAGCTGGAAGAAAGAAGCACAGAGAAAGTGGAAGGGCTAAAGAAAAGCAATAATTTTAACAACTTTTACAACTCAAAGCTGTGCATTTAGCCAAAACAAGATCTTCTGAACCTGCAGAAGTCTGATATCCTGTGTTCACACACCATATGGAGCCCAAGATTACAACTTCCTCTCCAAGAACTGAGAAGCATACTAGGGAATTTAAGCAGTAGTAATAGCAAGATCAAGTAGATCCACAACTGGGTATTTCCACTGGTCCTGAGATCCTTGAAGCATTTTGGAAAAGCCCAAATTCTGTGTGTGCAAAAGCCTCCCTCCGAGTTGTGCATGGGAACACAGCAGCATATCATCTGAACCAGCCTTTTGTGTAAAAAACCCTTAGTCTCAGCAGTTTTAGGGAAAGTCAGAATCTTCTCCATGGCATGCACACGGCTTCACAGATTGCATGACAGAACTCCAAGTAATTAAAGAGCTGATAAAAACAGTGTTAAAAGAGCCAGTATATCTTCAGGACACTTCAGATAAGCCAATCACTGCATCTTCAGAACAATAATTGTCTTTTCTTTGAAGACAGAGATGAAAAACAACATGTTGCTGTTATATCAGATACAATATAAACAGAAATCTCTATGATGTTATTAGAGATATGAATGATACTGGGAGTTGTGGTTCCAGGAACTGTAATAAAAAGGCTTTAATGTTCCAGATGGAGGCTGGAGAACAAATGTTACTTATTAGGGGAGGCCTCAGATACTTGACTGTGTTTACCAACACATTTATTTGCTATATGGACTCTGAGTCAACAAGATGCTTTATATATGGCTTTAGGGAGCAATAAGGACAGACAGAAATCCTACTTTAACAAATAATTCTGTTACAAGTGAACCAACATGAGCGGATTTTCTTCAAATTAAAAGGAAATTTAAAGAAAAACTGTAAGTAATGTTTTACCAAAAGGTAAAACCAGAAATTTAAGAGCACTAGTTGCTGTAATTATCTGTAATGAAGACCTTAGTGACTAGACTGCAGAGAAAGCACTGAATGTTCTTAAGTTACAGATTCAAGCATCACCTGGAAATGATACATGAAATAATTCTTCTACTCTCCCAGCACTGGGGGCAACACTAAGGAGTCTATCTTGAGCATATGGTGAAAGATACAGACCAATGAGAAAAAGTCCAAAAGAGAATCACAAAAATAACCAAGAGGTCTGAAAAGCATGAGAAAAGCATGAGGATAAATCTCCGGGGACTTAAATACAAGCAAAGGAGATTTTGGTTAAAGATTAAGAAAAACTGCCTAGCATGAAACCAGTGAAATGCTAGGCTAAACTTAGGTGATGGAAATCCCCATCTGGGAAGTTTTGAAGAACAGATCAGACAGACAGCCACTAGGAACAGTTAATTACATGTTCCCCTCCTTTGAGGCTGAGAGATGGATTAGAAGGTCCCTTTTGCTTTATTTCTATTTCATCTATGTAGCATCTCCTGCTTTTACAATTTTTTAATGAAGCAAAGGAAGGAGAGAGTAGAAAGGTATATTTCAGATGCTTAGCCAGAAAGATGAAAGACTCAACAAGCAGAGGGAAATGAAGACTGAAGTCCAGAAGAAGATTAACTTAAGACTGAGATCCCTGACAACAGAGGAGAGAAAATATACTGTATCCTGTCCTGACTGTCCTTAAAATTCCCTCTGGGCTGGGTCTCTCTTGGCCGATCTCTGAGGAAAGGAGTCCACAGCGCACAGGCAACTTGGATCTGGTTTGAGCCACAGTACAAATAAGAATTCCATATTTAAGGGCTTTTTTTTTTTAATCCTTCTGCTCTACATTTTTCCCTGATCCTTGAAGCATGATTATTTTTTCTGCTGTATCACACACAAATGGCATTCTTCATGAAAACAGAGAAAACAGAGTGAATATAGGGTAGTTGGTACAATCTACTTTCTTAAAAATAGTAATTACCATGCTGAGTGCAGTGTATGGTGTTACCAGACTCATCCATTCACGTCATGCTTTTATTGGGCCTTATATCTCTCTTTCTTGGCCATTTATTAAAAACAAAGTGCTTCAGTACAAAAGGGGGTGAAATAACTAGGATGATTCAGCCCACTCTGTGCTATATGTTTCTTTTCCTCTCTCTCAATACGTCTGAACTGTAGTTCCCAAAGTAACCTAGCCTCAGTCTCCAACCACAATCTTACATCTGCAGGAATAAGAGCAGCTTTACACTGATTTGTGTACTCAGTAATCCCTATTCCACAGCGGTTTGTTTCCACAAGAGGGCAGAGGATGAAGCTCTGTGCTTTGTTGACCCTTACAGTGTTATATACAACTGCACAGCAACAGCAATTTGCCATGAAGTGGTTTCAGTCATGTATTATTCTTTTATATCACCACAGCATTCTTTATCCTCAGTGTTAGGATGATATATCACATGTTGGATCACTTCTCTGGCTGATGTGCTGTATATAGCAGCTCCAGTCTCATGCTTACAACTTTGTGCAACTCAACTCTTTGCAGACCAAACTGAGATCCAGATTGTCCAGAATGGAATTACCAGTGAAATAAGTGCTAGTGTTTTGTGCAATCATCAGTTCACCTCCCCCTGCCTCCTGTCCCACTGCTGTTAGCATGTGCAGCAAGATATGAACAAACTGCTAGAATTATTTAAATGCTTTCTTACTTGTTCCTCTAAAATAAATAAAAAAAAATGTAAGCAATCCTATTTTCAGCAAGAGAAAAAGCTGCTGTCATTCTGGTATACTGTTTAATGGAATATAGTAGCATTGTATTTCATTATGATTCAGTGTGTTTTTGTGTTAGTTGTTAGGGATTCAACAGCTTAATGTGAATTCTAAAATAAGATTAGTATTGCAAATAAAATACTTTTGAAAAATACGCAATTCCCATTTCATTCTAATGAGCTTCAGTAAATGCAGTGTACTGCTTGTAGGTATAAGTTAAATTCAGAAGGGAGAGAGTTAGATACAGACAATTAGAATCTGTGCTATCTAGGCACAAAAAAGCAACAGGGTAAAATTTTCTGGTGAGCCAGCCTGCTTGCAAGGGGCTCCAAAGCCATCAGAGCTGAAGGCAGAGCATTCTCTCTCCTGTTGAGGAATCTCTCCTTTCACAGCATGAGAAGCCTGGCTGAGTTTTACTGCAGCCTTCAACTTTGACAGGAAGACTTTCCAGGACAAGAGTTCGCACATGATGCCCAGTCTGACACAAAGACCAGTGCAAAATGAGGTAGTGCTTCTCCACAATCCATCTTGAGAACACAGAGTAAAAAGGAAGCACACATCTGAATTGCACTGCAGCTGATGAACCTAACAGGTTTTGATTAGTCCAAAGAACAGCAACAAACTCATCTCCTTCCACACTCTGAAGCAGTGACCGCTCCATCATCCAAACATCACTAGCAGCACCAAGACCACTCTTGCTCATCTGAGTTAATGCAACAAATAAACAGGTCAACATATTTGCCTTTTTCTACCTTGAAATTTGTCTTACTGGTCAATCTTCCTCTTGGGTTAGTGAGGCTGGAATCAGCCAAAAACAGGGCTTGAACACAAGTGAAAAGTCAGTAGCAAACAGAGCAAGTTCTTGTCCTTCATTTTATGTCATATTCTGGCAATGCGACAAGAAAATGGTACAGCACAAGCCCACTGCTAAAAATATATATATATATGAAAAGGAAGAAGTTGTACTACAGGATCTCCTCTAGCCCAAACTTAAGGCTGCATCTACATTCAGACTGCAGGAAGGAGAAAAGGCCTGAACTAGGCAGGCAGCACGGCCCAGAAGGGAGCCTACTTTATCCTGCTGAGAAGTTTGTTAGCTGCTGGAGAAGCTCCTCGGCAGGAAAAATTGGCCCACAGAGAGCCCCACGCTGCTGCGGCAGGCTCTGCCCGGCTAGCTCTCACAAAGATGCCGGCACGCACACAACCATCAGCTTGCAAAATCCTGCCAGTTTGGGGTATAAACCTCCTAGGGCCTGAGTTAAAACAGAGAGGGGTTCACACTCTGACATTGCAGGGTCTGGGAGTGCTTCCTGCGTATGGAGTTCACGGATTCACTGAGCACAGGCACACACATTAACAAAACCTCAAACCCATTTTCTGAGCCCCTATTATAAATTTGTGAGTGGTCCTTAATTTTGAGATTACAAGCAAAGCATGCTGAAACTGAGGCATTGCAAAGAGAGCAGCCATTTGTATGTGCCATGTGAAGGATAAAAAATGTTTATCTCTACTCCAGGCCCAGCTACAATACTCTCCTCTAAGCAGGGTCAGGGCTTCTCAGAGAGTGAAAAAGTGAGCAAAAGAATGAGCGAACTCTAAAGGATTAGGGGACAGAGCTGTCCTCTGCACAGAGGGCCTCATGGGGCAATGCTGGGGTAGGACCTGAGGATGTTGCCTCTCCCCTGACTCTCTGCAATATCTTTGCTGAACAGTAAGAAAAGGTTTTCGATATAAGCCAAGAGTAGCACCATCCTTGGTAAGAAAAATCACCAAGCCCAGAATTATGAAATAGCCATGGCTTTTTGACACCTTATTCCTAGGGGACCATTTCTGTATTACTCTGCTGTTTTCTTTTTCTCTCCTCATGTATTAAAAACATATAAAATGCTTAGTGAGTGGACTTCAGGTTCAAAGCTGAAGGATGATGTATTTCTAGCTAATGGTCTTTTTTGAGAAGTGGATTGAAAGGAAGTAGTAGTATTAAACAGCAAGACAACTCTGTAATTAGCGGAAGTCTCATGGGAACAGAAGACTGATATGCTTGGGCCAAGAAAGTGCTGGAAAGAGAGCAAGTAGGGAAGACAACATGCAAAGGAGAGATCTCAGACATGTGCACTAGTTGAGCAGAGGAAAACAGACGAAAGGAAGAGTGTGTGCAGTCCATGACGACACGCCTGTGTCCCACGAGTGAGCAGAGAGGGGATCAGACCACCTATGACTTGTAGAAATGGGGCACATCCATAAACCATAAACGGACATACCTACTGCCTTCCCACAAATCAGTTAGTCACTCCATTTCTTACATGATAAATTCAAATGCCTTATCACTGAGCTTATGATAGAGCAGAAAATACTGTGGCATTAATTCTCTTACTGCTTCCCTCTACCACTAGAATGAGCAATCCAGGCACCATTTGCTGCCGGTTTGTGGTTCTTGGACTGCTACAAGCTTATGTATCAACTCAGGTAAGCTCAAACAGGTTTTTACTCATAACTGGGGCTGTTCCATTGATACAAAAATTCAGGTTCACAAGTCTCAGCCCTTGTATAAGTAAGAGCCGAATTTTGACCCGTATGTTGTAGATGAAGGAAACAGACTCCATGTCATTTTGATGGCTCGCCACGCTCACTGAGAGTCCTCCAGCAGGACAGGACACAAGCATTCACCTACACTCCTCAACAGAGAATCTGCTTAAAACGTTAATGAGCATTCCTAATCTTACTGGGCCTATATTGCACCCATACGAAAAGCAGCTTTGGTCTAATCAATGATTACGTCAGATTATGATCTTGTTTGGCTCTGCGGCCACACTACACTATGGACAATGTTCAATTAGAGTTAAATAGACTAATCCTACAGTAATGAAAAACGAATTAGAAACTTGTCTAGATTACTGTAGATACGCACCCAGACATGAGATAATTAGGCTGCCGTAAGGCACCTTGCCGCACGTTTCAAACTGTTCTGCCACTCTCCCCTCATCGCCCAAGGATACACAGACATAAATGCCAAGAGAGAACTCACATCCACTTTTTAAAAGGACTTAGGCAAGATTTTGCACATGCTGTGTTGAAAAAAGCAGGTGCAAACAAAAAGACAAGAAAATGACAAACTTCTATCTGTGACTTGGGAGACAGACCTGTAAAATACCCGTGTGCAAAAAGTACTATCCATATGCATGAAATTGTGTGTTACATTACTGTGTTTTTGGTGTGAAAAGTTATTAAAAGAAATAGAGAGAGATAGAAAGAAAATACCTGTGTTTCAAAGAAGAAATTGCATCTTAACACAGGAATTTATTAGCTATACCTGCAGAACTAGTGTGACAGAGTACCAATATTCTGATCGTTACTGTGTGCACTAAAAGTTATGTTTCCCTCCATGTTAGCCTACCTTACACTTAATGTAAGCTTACAGATTCTGAGAAAATATGAATTCAAATTACTCTGATATTTACTTTCTGGTCATAATTTAAAATGTTTTCCTACAGTGAATTTCACTTATTGCAAATCACTGACTTGAACTGCTAAAAATATTTTCCTGGAAGGGCTTCTTCCAGAAACTGAGACAGGTCATTGTTATATTTCAAGTTAAGCATTAAAAAAAAATGAAACTTGAGAATAGCTACAGCTGTTCCTTTGTTATTCTAGGGAGCTGACAGAAAAATAACATGTTCACTCATGTTATCTAACTTTTAACCCTCTCTGCCAAACTCTCTTATTTAACACAAAGCATAGACAGGATGTGGAAGGGGAACGAGAACTTTTATCATACTGTGAGGTCTACTCTTCCAGGTGTTGGTCTCCTCCATTATCCACAGACTTACTGAACTAATTAACCAATAACAGTATTTATTCTCAGCACACCTTTACTGGCATTATAGTAGAGATTGTATTGAAGCCCCACATGCAATGCCAAACTGCACATTAACTCAGTTAGACGTATCTGGTATGGCTCTTATTATACTGACATATACTCAAACTTCTTTTCTTCTCAGACCAGACATAACCACTTGTTCCAAAGCTCTCACCTGGAATTTGGAGAGGTTTATTACTAATGTGTTGCACCTCTACTGTTGTTAAAATCACAGGGTATCTTTCCTGGTTACTGCAGCATGGAGAGAACCAAAATTTCCAACCAGGATATGGTCAGGTTGCTGTTCTCTCTCTTCTGTCTAACCACAGTTACTTCACAGTTGAATTAGATTTGGTATTCTCCCTTTCTACTGGTAATTTTTATTATGATGTACTGTAATGTTGAAGTCCTGGAATACTGCACACCAAAACTGGCTCTTGGCAATGTTCTTTGAAACAATTTGGGATAGAATGTATTATTCAAGCAAAAGACATCTCACTATTTGACTTCATATGGAAACATCTTATTTTAGCCAGAACAAGCAAAACACTCTAGCATCCATTACGATACAAGCCATTGCTCAGGTTCAACACTGCAGCATAATTACTAGAATATGAGCATTAGTACCTGTTATTTTGCAGATGTAGATCAGCCCTTCCCAGATTTTATGAGCTGTCACTCTGAATCAAAACCCAAAGATGCAAGAACACTGAAAGCCTCCAAGTCCATATTCATTTTGAGTAAGTATTTGAATGCTCAACTCGAATATTTGTTCACCTGCTAGTTTGGTACTGAGCCTGCAGAACTCTGTGGAAAATTTAACAAAAAATTTTTGCTCCAGCTATTTTGTACTTCTGGTTCTGATCTCAGTTTATGCCAGAGTAGTGATAGTATTTGCTGGGCAGTTCAGAACAATATCTAAAAGTGCTTTATCCTAGATTGGTCTAAAGCACAACTATTGCTTGGGCAATCAGAACAGGTCCTCTACTAGAGATGGTTTGGCCATTTCCAGCTTAAACTCTAACCTTGAGAAACTGTTTTCAGAGCAGCGTCTGTGCTCCTCTGTCTTGTGCTGTGGTTAGGAATAGGGAAGAAATAAGTAATTCTTGGAGCTGGTGTAGATTCTGTGCTTTGCTCCTTTACATCCTCTCCCAAAGCAGTGAGTGTTCAAGATCTGGTTTGGTTTATCGCTCAGCTGTGGTCCAGGGAGGTGCTTTTAAAACAATGCTGTTTCTACCATCTCCTTTGACCTTGCTAGCAGGAGTCTTGTAAAGACAGAGTTTATGCTCCCTTTTCCTCTTAGCTTTCTCTGTATATTGGTTTATGCACCTCCTGCTAGGGCCTCCCTTGTTCATTTGCTGGAGAATCCTTGACTTCAAAGGGAAAGAAAAACACCTTGCTACAAAGGACACTAAAGAAATTTGTAACGCTTTTTTGGTGCTTTGGCAGGTAGAATTGACCTAGATATCACAAACAGCAGGAGGAGAAAAATGCAAATACATCTCTCTCTGTATATAAAATTATTCTACACACCAGAAAACTAAAGGATCTGAAAGGTGAGAGATGATTTATAAGGGCAGATGTAGGAAGATTCTTTCCACTTCTCCAGCTGTGCATTTCTGATGTGCACAGCTGTGTTCTCTTTTTCACTGTTTGAATGGCTGTCTCTGCAGTACAAGTCCCTGACTTTTCTTGTCATAAAATTTTGCTTCAGCTTGCTTAGTTTCTTATTAAGCTCCCCTTATATATACATATATATATCTATAAGACATTAAAATAAAAAAGAAAACCTAGAAGAGACCATCATCTATGCACTGGCACATGTGTGTGGCAAAGCCTGTCTTAAACACAGTCTTTCCTTTCCCCTTTTGTTTTCCAATGTTTGCACAGAAAAAAGAAAATCCCTTTTCCATCCTACAAGCCTATAGCTATGAGCAAATGTTGCAATTATGCTTCTCAAAGGCAGATAAGTGGCAGGTGAAAAAAAATTAAACTCACTTAGGCAAAGCAAGTTTAGAGTATCTGTAATGAACTGAAATTACTTCTGAGTCCCCCTTTCGGCTTGAAAGCTCAGAAATCATGATTATTTGAATTTTTCCTACCTTTCTTCACCACATTGTAATTAAGCAGCAACTTGTGATATCTCTCAAGACACCTATTTTTTTCACTTAGATGTTTGCTAAAAGCATGTAGCCAACACTGTATAGTTGGTCAGCAAGACAAACCATTCACAGCTCTGCATTGTTAGTCAGCTAGCAATTAAAAAAAATTAAACAAACAAACAAAAAAAAGGCAGACACCCCTCCCCCCAGAAATACAACTTTGAACTGGTTTTCTCTCCAGGAGCCACTGCATATATACAGCACAGGATCAAATTTTTGCAACAGTTCAAGTCATTCAAGTTCATGCACAAAAAGCCTTCCCCACCTCCCCGCCCCGAGGCACTGTTGAGACAATTACAGCAGCTCTGAGCAAGTATTTCAGTCGTCTCCATCCATACCACCACAGTGGGAACTATTTCTAGTCTGTGCAGACAGCGTGACTGGCCAGGGTTCCCAGCACATGACCACTGAGCCCCAGCCAACAGTGCTGAAGACTCAGAGACAGACCCTTCCACCTTTTCTGAGACCCCTCTTTAAAACCAACCCCAGAGGGGCGAGACAGTACTGTGCTGAGAACCACCAAACCCTGCAAGGCCTTTCAACAAGGGGTACCATGCGAAGGCACCATATATATTGCTCCCTAGACATGAGCTATGGCTTTTTTTTTTTCTCTTTAATACAGGAAGAAAAGCAGTTGTGTTATGAGCCTGTATCAGTTCCTTCTCCTCCTTTTTATTCTGAGTCACTTAACATAAACATGGTGAAGCAGTTTAAAACAGCCCTTTAACTCTCTCTCTCAAGCACTTGCATTATGCCATTTAGCCAAGGCTAAATGTAGCATTTTGCTTTCCCTTAGCCTAGTATCTATGTAGCGAGAGACCTTTTCTTTCAGTCCCTTCCTCCATCCCTTCTCCCTCTTCCCTCTTATTTCCTCTAGAAGGAAAATTCCCAGTGGACTGTAACCATGCAGGACCTCTAGAAGCTGCACTCCCAGGAGCTCAAGGCAATGCCACGTCTCTTCAAGCTAAAGACATACATTTGGGAATTTTAAGCTCTATTAATGGGTTAAATTCAAGTGACTGATAAGTTCAGTTCAACACTGCAGCAGCAATACTTGTCCCTTAAGCTAACATCGTAGGCAATGCTATAATTAAACTCCCAGATTCTGCTTCTATCTGTAAACTGAGATATACTGTCATGGTTGTTCCAGGAGGAAGAGCTGGTTGATACACAATGCTGGCTTCAATCGCAATTTTTATATCCTTCATATAAAATATTAAGTATTTCAAATAAAGCCATATATTTATAAACTTAATTAGTCTACAACTCTATTCCTTATCATCAACTTGTAAAAGTTTTAAAGTTAACTATAGATGATAAACATTTGATGCAAACCATTGTAACTTGATAATAAAAATATTTGTTATAGAACCATAAAAATGTTATGTTTAGGTTTTTACAGCCCATCATTAATACTGTAAAATGTAGTTATGTTTTTATGCCTTGTTGGCTGACAAAAACAACCAGAATCTGAAGGAGACCGTGAACCTTCCTTAATAAAAGCCTTCAATTGGCCCATTCAGAGAAACATCTTTTTAAAGGTTATAAAATATTCCTGCAGTCTACAGTACTCATTATAAATAGGTTAGGAGTCAGCGGAGACCTCAAAATCATAATGTGCTATCTCCATTGGGTATATGGTTGCTACGGTTCAAAAGAAAATAAGATCTGACTTCAGGAACAAAAGAACATTCTTTTGTTTATTTTGTAGAATAAATTTAGAATGGCACTCAGCAATTGGAAGGAAAACACACCAAGCTAATTGGGTTGGGGTTTGCATCAGTGTTGAGGAAGAACAGGTCGGTATGACATTTCCCAAACAGCAGGAAATGTAATCAGGTAGGAAATCACTGAATATTATTTACTAATTTATTTATTTAAAGTTGTGTGGACACAATGACAGGCATCAGGGTTTCTGTGTGCATATTCTATACTCTCAGGAAAGCAAAACCAAATTAACTTCCCAAATTGATTTTTTAACTATATTAACCAGAATTGCAGCCCGTTTAAGTTCTGATTAGGAATCACCATACTGCAGTCCAACTTATTCTGTTTGGAAGGGAACTATACCAAACTGATTCAAAGCCACTGACAGTTATAAGCGGAGAAACCCACATAGGGCTTTACTGGATTTAATTAATTCATAGGTTTAGTTATTTCAGACGAAGCCCAAGTGCCTCCACGTAGGCAAGTCACCCGTCCTCCCTGCTGGCATACCTTCAGGCACCGCGGCCCCGGCCAGGCTCCTTCCCCGCTGCCCACGCTGGCCTCCCACCGGGGCCTCTGCCCCCTTCTGCTGATCTACGTTTATCCCCCATTCACCTTTTTCTGGAGTGTCCACAGGAACCCTCAAGTTAATGATTTACGTTTCTCTGCGCTATTAATAACAGCATGCAGGAGCAATGAAAGACCTACTGGTGCCCTAATCAATCGTGGAAGAAAGGTGTTACGTACTGCATAACACCAACACTCCTTATTTGCTATTCACTGTAGGTTAAAACATCCAAATATATGCTGTTTCCAGGCCTATCGTCCAAGCTGAATTTTGGTTAAGCAATACTAGCCAGATTTTCACCTGGAAAATAACATTCAAAATCCCAGCAGATAATTTGGCTCAATGTGCTTCATAATAATAATAATAATAAAAAGTAGAAGTGATGTTTTCTTCTAAAGTAGTTTAGCACAGGACAGTGCAAATCCAAACATTTCCACTGATTATGAGGGGTTTCATATAAAATAAAAATAAAATCTGTAGCTTTCCCAAAACACTTATTTTCATTTGCATCAAATCCCTAACACATACTTGTTACATGTAATTTATTTGATTGTATTTTCCCACAATTTTATTTAGTAAATGTCTCTCTCCCCTCCCAAAGAAGTCTAAGATTGGAAAATAGACAGAAGCAGACCTGTGAAGATGGTATTTTCCTCATCTTCCTAGCCCCTCAGGCCTACAGAGGATTCTGGAAGACAGAGAAGTACACTTCCAATGGGGCAGGAGCCTGCAAGAAACGTGCAGCTGGGATGGCTTAGAGAACCATGCAGATGGGTCAGGGACAGCACAGACGCGGCAAACTATTGGGAAGGAGTTACCAGATGTCAGTGCCCAACTGCAGACTTGTCAGTGAGTGGGACAAGGGCAAACTGAGGTACAGAATTTAATAACTTGTAAAGTCTTTGTTTTAAGCAAGGATAGGAACAGTGTATTTTGGAACTAAATCCTGAAGCAGTGTCAGGAAGCTGTTATACCTAGAGAAAATCTTTCCAATCCCTTAAGTCAGAAGATCTCCTGTTTTATTTTACCCCGCGATTCTAAGCTAGTTCAAAATTTCAGCTGCAGGAAACTGGACGGACTGGATTAAGTACAATGCTTGGTTTTTTCATGTTAAGTATGAGTACTTGATGCTCAACATAAAAGTGTTTTGCAGGCAGAACTATCTGCAGGTGCAAAATACTGATAATCGGCAAGTCCAAACTGTTGATAACAATTAACCATTTACTTTGACCAAAAAAACTAAAAAGACTGTATGAACCTGGAAGAGTCCAGGAACAGAGCCACATGGCTCAACAGATATCACAAGCCAGCCCCATCAATGTAGGAGAAATTATTATACCTGGCATTTGTCAGAGAGAAAACCTGAAGGCACAAGATTCATAATACAGTTGAGTCTCATCACGATTCCAGCTTCCCAGCAGCCTTGTCCTATTCATGCCACAGTCTGCCCTGCAGTTTGCACACGGGCGGATACCACCACTGCTTTATAATAATGTAATTTACCAATTAAGATGAGCACGGCCAAGTGCATTGCCACTGATGGTAACAGACTTTGCTTCTGTCCTTGGCCTTGCTTTTGATTTCATAGTCCCAGGCTAACTGCTTCATTTCAATAAAGCCCTGTTCTCCATTCTGCTTTTCATCTGCCCCTGCCTGTGGGCAGAGGACTAGAAGGGAACATATGCATCACAGACGCAGTCATACAGTGGATAGCCAAGTGAGGGGGTCCCATGGCCATCTTCACTCTCATCCAGTTTCTGATCATCCCACCACCATTTCTTCGTCAGCAAGGGTACTCCACTGCACACAGATTTCACAGGAGGTGGTAACTGTAACCATCAGGACAAGGTTACAAAGTAGGAACAAATGGTGATGAGCAATCAGAAGTGCACTAATAAATGCCAACCCTGACTAACATGCCATGACTATCACATACATGAACACACAGACCTGCTGTGATCAAAATCCAACAAAAATCAAATAACCTTAAACTTATGCCAGGCCTTCACTGCCTTTACTGGTAGGGTGTGTGATATAAATACACACAACTTCAAGAGATGACAGCTGCAATGTATGACAATGAATGACCATTGTTCATTTCAAGTAGTATCTCTTAATGGCATTAACAGGATCACATTATGTCTTATTTCAATGCTGACACCAATCTGTTTGCAGTGGATGTCCATCTGAAACTGAGAGTTCTCCAGATTAACATAAACTACAAACCTAAATATTTCTATTTCTTATACAGCTACACTTAAAGACAGAAGCTCTGAGAGTTCGTATTTCCAAATCCTATTGCCTTGTTTTTTTTCCATCTTTTAAGTTTCTCGAGCTAAGTATGTTTTTGTCACTCTCCTTAGATTGAATTATATGTCCGTGTGCTCTGATCTGGGCTTGGTGAAAGCTTCTTGGCCTGGTTAAAAGAACTTTTACAAGCTTGCACTTCAAGACTTTGAATACAAACGCTGGCCTGCTCCTAGTGCCGGGCTTTACTGCAGAGCAGACATGGCTGAAGTTATCTTTAGAAATGAGATTTAGGTTCCTGAACTCCTTTAAAAAACGTTACTTCTTTAATTATGCACAGCATGTATACTACAGAGACAGAGTTTGTACAAACGGAGTTATTCAGAAAACAGTGTAGGCTGGTTCAGTGCTGGGGCTATTCGTCAGATGAAAAGCTTGGAAGGTGTGTGCTCAGTGCCATCCCATAAGTCAAGTCCTAAAAACACTTTGCATTTGCCAATGAGACATTTACAAACAATAATGAAAAACTGCAATGTTTACTTCTCTCCCTTTGAAGATGAGGAAGCTGAGGCACAGGAGGGCTGTCATTTCTGATTACCCAAGAAGTCCCTGGCAGAAAGAAGACAGCCAGAAGTTCTAGCTTCTCAGCACCAGCTCTAATCTGCTTGACCAGGCTGCCAGACAGTGCATAATCTAAAATGAACAAATAAAAGTATACATCTGCTTGCTTCATCCCTTGCACTTTACCAGAGCAGCAGTACTGGTTTTCCATATTCCTTCAATTAGACTTATGGGAAATACCTTCATAAATCTTACCCTCTTTTCAAGCTCAGTCTTTCTAATTGTTAACTGCTGTCCCTTTAATTCAGCATTTCTGCAGAATTTAGTTTCACCTTTTCATAGTTTCACTAAAGTAGAAATCTCCCTTTCCCCAAGGTTTTTTCTTTTTTTTTTTTCTTTTTTTTTCCAGGACACTAGTCTTAGCCTCTCTTGGATTTTTATGAAGCACAAAATCATCTGCATGAAACTACTTTTGGCATTTAGCTGGAAAATTATTTACCATTGTGCCCAAGAGTGAAAGTGGTTTCTTATTCTCAGAATGTAGGCACGAAACACCCCTGAGTCTGCCTCCGCCTCAGCAGAACATATGCCACTTTTAATCAAACTAACTGCTTCTCTGTTTATTAATCTAAACTCCCAAACCAATCTAAGGATGAGAGGGAGGGAAATAAAAAACAAACAAAAACAAAACCAAACAAAATCTTAACAACAAGTTTACTGTGTCATCAAATAAGATTGCACAGCAAGCTGCCCAATCTAAAGTCTCTTAAAAAAAAAAAAAAAAAAAAAAAAAAAAAAAAAGCAGTCACTCAGGATTCAGCAGCAGAGATGATCTTTACCTACTGCCTCCAGTGATAGCTGGTGATACTGACTCTGCAGTGCTCTGAGGATGGAAGTAGCTCCTTTTAGACTTCATGTCACACTGTTATTTCTCCCTTTTTGCCTCCCCAAGCTGCTTTCAGCAGTTCTATAGCTTCTTTAAAGCTGCTTGTACAATTTTAATTGCAGCTGATAGTAGCTACCAAGCTTGTTTTTCAGAGAAACAGAACTAGCACCTCAAGCACACCTGGGAAGAGCAGTGAAAAGCAGCTGGGAAGAAAAATGCTTAGAATGAGCCAATCTTCTTTCTCAAATATTACAGGTAGCTCCCTGCCTTTAGAGTGATTTATGTGTCTATATTAAAGGCATGGACTTAAGTTTGCAAAATGACTGGAATTTGTGTGGTTTCAACAAACTTCTTTACATTTTCCTTTCAAGCTTTGACCAGGACCACATTCTCTAGGCTTGGGGAACAAGTGGTGGAACCTTATAGTTCCCTAGAACTGTGATTGATCTTCATTCTCATTGCCCATTAGGTTCCCACAATGATTCAGGATGTTATAGACTGAGACATTAACAGCTGTAAGTGTTCATTAAGAGCAGTGGGCCCCATGCTGGAATCAACATAAGGGAACAGCATGTAGCACCACATCAACACGTATTTAGTTTTACAGTCATATCAGACCAACTCAGCATAATGGTGCATTTCAGCAGAATTGACCAAAACATCTCATCAAGTTAATGCTTATCTCCATGCTCTGAATTCATCTTTCAAGAAATCACCATGCAGCCAAAGGAACTGAGCTACTCTGCAGGCAAACACTGTTACTCTACATGCCACTTCAGAAAGGTTGCGCACAGCTCACTGCATGTAGACAGCTGCCAGAAAAGCTTCGCTGCTGAAGCTGTTGTTCTTCAGTGGCCCTAGAATTGGGGGCAGAAGGAGAGTAAAGTGCCCTGGGCATCCCTTGCAATGCACTAGGAGCTCTTCTAGCCCCTTAGAAAGCAAGATGTTGAAGTCATCAGTGTAGACATCACTTTGTTTTGCAGTTTGTGAGCAGCAGAGATTACAGTGATTAACAAGGACACTGGAGCTGTTCACAGGGCGAACTCACAGCCTTGGACAATGAGAAATTATCGTGATTAGCTCGTCAGAATGATTAAAATTTCACAGGGTGAACCGAGATCCATGGACAGGCAGGTGTAATGATTAAGTGGGTCATGTCCACCACCTCATCGAGGGGAGGCTCAGATTCATGGGCAGCAAGATGGTTATTAATATGGCGACATCAATAGTTATTAACCTGGCTGCATCAACATTGTTCACAGAATGAACTTCGCCTCACAGGGGGAGACAGGGAGAAAACGATTAACAGAAGAACTTAACAGTGCTCTCAGGGTGAATTAAGATGTATGGACAGAGACAGGATTAATGCAAATACATCAACACTGACCTCAGTGTGACCAGATTCACAGGCAGAAGACACATATTAACACCATCTTGTCAATTCAACTTGCCAGATAATTCTTCTTTACAAGGGCCTGGGAAGTGATTGAGCCTCCAGAATCCAAGGTTAAAATGTTACCCAGCCTGGCAACCAGTGAAATCAAGCTAAAAGAGGAAGCAATTATCTAGTCTAGACAGACTCTTGGTAGCTTATACTCACATAAATGTTTTGGTATCAGTTGTCCAGTTAGTTTGCTGAGAAGAAATATTAGAAATCACGTTATCTGTTTGGTCTCTAATGGAGAGATAGACTTACAATATTCAAAAGGGGTTAAGGAAAGTTGATTTAATTCTGAGCATTCAATACCAACTTAGGTACTCTGCAAACTGAAGCTCCCTATGTTAGCATAAAGGCGGTAAGTAATACCAACATGATACGCAGCCTTTGCACTCGTGTATGGTAGAATATGGTATGAAATGCCCAGTATCTATAGAGGCAGTGGCAGATCCACATAATCCACATTCAGCTGCTCATTAAACTGAAAACTTTGCAGACCAAACCTCTCTTCATAGCAGAAATGTAGCAGTGTGATTTATTATGGTCCAGCTGGCTTCTGCAGCTTAGCAATACTGGTACCACTGGTATTTTGCTATGACAAAATGAGAGAGGAGAGGAGTAGGGGTAACAGGTCCTCTCTCTCCTCTAAGGTCCCCTTAGATCCGTGCCCCAGCTTCAGAAAAGCTGGAGTCCAGTTCAGACCAGTCAATATAAACATGTCACAACTGTCTGATCTACACTGACACTTTCTCAGCCCTGGGGCATACTTACTAAATTTGGAGATGCATTTTAGAGGCAATGGAATTGGCAGAAACTGCAAGGCAGGCAGCAAGAGCTGCTATTAAGTGCCTGGAATCAAACTTTTCTAGAAAATATCTTTCAACCACTGTAACTACTAGTATTTTGGCCAGTTGTATACCAATAGGCTTCTTAAGGCCTGCAAATTTCCTGTCTACCCTTAGTTAAGAATAGAGAGCAATGATCTCAGGGGTGGAAAATTATTACACACTCCTATCTTGAGACCAGGAGGCAAGCTAAGAAAAGGTCAGCAAGGGATTAAATTGTCAGGAAAATCTGTCTCCTGCAGGTTGGTTACAATGCAATTCTATGTACAAACAGCTAGCTAATTATTTCTTACTGCGTATCAGCTAAGGCTAACCTGATTAAAATCATAAATCAGCCAATGCTTCTGTTTTTATGCTGTGAGAAGCCATGTCTGTGTTTGCATATTAATTAAGATATGCTAAGTAATCAAAAATGTTTGCTAGGAAAAGAGAATAGATTGTAACCCGACAGAAGTAAACACAAGAGCATGGTACACCAACTTTTCAAAAAGCTTCCTGTGTTTACACTGTATCATTTGAAATTATGAGCATTTTCAAGCCACCTGTGATTTTCTTCTATAAGGTTTTAAGGGAAATTTATCTATCATTTCTATCCCAGGACTTGTTTCTACTTGGTGGGAAAATAGCATGAAGGCTGTTGTCAGGCTAGAAGGCTGCATAACTTTGCAAGTTCCAAAGTATTTTTTTGGCTGTTCTTCCCTTTCTTCTATGCAATATCAGATTAATGTCACTGTTCAGCAAAGCTTAGGGTATTGATGTTGAAACATTAAAGCTATTTCATCAATAGCAGGTTTGGAGAGGGGTCATTCATGGTCACTAGAATAGAAGAGCATTTATTCTGGACATCAGAGAAATTCCCATGGGCCCTAGAGATCATGCTGCAATCCCCATAATGCCATTAATATAATGGCCTCTTTCTTCCTTATTAGAATTTTATGGCTAAATTGGTTGTAAGGAAAACTATCAAGTCAGTGGAGTCCTGCACCCCACCGCTGCTCTTGTCACAGAGTCCATATGCTGTTCTCTGCTGGTTTTCCTGTGTGAGAAACAATGTTCATTAAGTGATCTAGCTGAGCCTTTTCTCTTAGTAGCTACAGGATGCTACAAGGATAATATTTCCTGCAGCATGTTAAAATAACCTGCCCCAGTCAGAGTGTACAAAGCAGCTGCAAATGCCCTACTTCATTTTATCCTCACATGATGCTAATTCAACCAGGAGCACTTAGGTTTGGGTATTTTTTTTTTCCCTGTATTGTTCTGAGTCTGGGACTATAAGAGCTCGGCCAAGTGAGAGAGGGCTGGAGCCAGGATTACAGCTCCATCTGAGTACTGCCTGCAGCCCTGTCGCAAGGCGTGAAAACGCTTCTCATCAGGAAATAACAAGCCTCTTTTAGCTGTGCAGCCTGCAGCCAGAGGAATCGTTCCTCGCCACCTCCCCGTGGCCTGAACCTGCACACCTCAGTCTCCCACTCTTACTGCCCCATTTCACACCAGCCCTGGAACATTGCTAGACCTGCAAACTCTTGGCCCCTTTTTGTTCCCTCCCTCCCGCAGCAACAGGTGAAATCACAGTGTCAATTAAGTCAGTACAAAAATGCCAGTCAACTCGGTTACGCTCCTGGGCCCATTCACATGATATGCCCAAAACAGACACATGCAAATGTTATGCTAATTAAGACAGGAGGTATATATGCCGCAGCTGTCTTCAGGCAAACAAGAGGTGTTGCTACATTTGGATGCTGCTGCTGCAAAAACAGCACCAGAAAGACAGATGGGTTGAGCCAGCAGCAAGCAGCTAATCCCCAAAAGTGGCGATTTCCCAACCAAAAGGCAGGCGCCCTGCCCCGGTGGAATACACCCTGCTGAGACCCGCCTCGGCGTCCTCTCAGCACACACCTTCCGTGACAGCCCAGATTTTGGACTGACTAATGGCATCGCCTCCTCTCAGGGTGAGGCTCTTAGTTCAGCAGTGGGCTTGATTCTGCCAGGAGATTTCAGATAGAAAAAGGCCTGCGAAGACCAAGAGGAATAAATTTCAGGCTCGGAACACAGCCATTTTACATATTGCAAAATGCCCAACTCTGGTACGACATTGCAATCAGCTTCTTGTAAGATAAGTACAGATGAAAAGACTTACCAAAGGAAATACCATTGTCTATTATGTATGGACATAAAATTAGCACCTTGAGGAGAGTTTTACTCATAAAATAAAAATGTTTAAATCTTTTAAAATCCTTAGTGCTTTTCCCCCTGGCATAGGTCCTTAAATTGCCCTGCAGAGAGCACTATTTCTAATCTTCAGTTCCTGCTTTAAAAGTGGCACTAAACCAAGCAGGGAACAGACCTGTTTCAAGCAACCCAGTAAAAATGGCAGATAAAATATCAGATGCATTCCTGTAGCAAGGCAAGTTAAGAAACCTCCAATCAGTTCAAGGACGTTCTTGTGCACAGGAAAAAAAAAAAAAAAAAAAAAAAAAGAGAAAGAAAAAGAGACAGGCTACATTCATCAGTTAATTATTCACTGTGAATTATTTACTCAAATGTAGTTAATTAAGAAACACTTTTAACAGGAACATTTTTCTGTCCCTGAAAACTAAGCTAAATGTGAAACCTTCTTAAAGACTCCAATCTGTGACAGGTGCAGGCAGATATAAGCCATGCTGTGGATGTACCTGTCCCACCAGATGTGAGCCAGCTCTGAGATAAAAGCTGAGTTAGCGTAGCAATGGGCCTAAGCTTAGACGGTCAAGACTCCCAAACGCAGATACTAACAAGGATATCACCCTACGCACATGAATCTAGCCATGATCAAGGGTAGAGGTGGCTTACACCCGAGCAAGTCAAGCATTAGACAGCGAAATATGGCTACATCTGAATCTGCTGGGTTAAAAGTACCCTAAGTTTCCCAGAACAAAAAAGCTTTCGTTCCAGGTGCATAAAACCTTGGGCAACTCCCTGTCTGGAGCTGCTAATTACTATTGCAATACAAATTAAATACAATCACAGTAGCTGACAATCTAGACTGAAAGCTAACGTACCAAATATTTGCATGCTTTAATGAAAAGCCTCTAGTTACTCCAAACCCATGCTTCATACCCCTTTCCTTCGTCTGCTCCCTGCATCTCCTCCTGCTTAATTTTAAGCAACTATCTGACATCAAAATCTTTCTCATTGGGAAGATAAAGCAAGGAGAGCTTATGAGCAAGGATAATTTTACCTGCGACATGATTAGAACTTGCAGGAGTGCTTTTCACATGATGAGGGACCCAAAACATCTACCTGCCCTTTGGCACATGCAAATACTGCAACAGCGCACTCACCGTTGACTCGGGCAGTAATCCAGCTGTGCACATAGCCCAGGGAACACGTGCACACAGACATGAATGAGAGAGCAAGACCTCTTTTTGGTCGTAATGTCCTCTTTTTGCCTATGCTTTCAATATGCAGCAATTTAACATCCTGCTATGAATTACAGCTGCAGAATGAGTAAGACAACATCATTTCTAAGTCATGGATTGTTGTTTTCTCTTCCTTACACTTTTCCACCATGCATTTCTTATAGATTGACTGTGCTTTATCACTCAGAGAACATCACTGTAAGGTTCCTTTCAAAGCTTCCCCATAGAAAGGAAAATACATTTTATTAAGTTACCTTGAAAACACTGTTTTGACTAAGCTGAGCGTGTCTCACAGTTGCAATATGGATCCTATTGATCTCCACTTTTCCCAGATAGATAACTTACACCACAGACTTCACACATGTGAAAGAACGGAGCGAGACAGAAAGAGCAGAGAGAGTTCCTTATTTGGAACATGATCCAAAAGCCATCTATGC
Organism: Rhea pennata; assembly: GCF_028389875.1. Classification (NCBI taxonomy): domain Eukaryota; kingdom Metazoa; phylum Chordata; class Aves; order Rheiformes; family Rheidae; genus Rhea; species Rhea pennata. The sequence goes on along the minus strand of NC_084676.1, from coordinate 11,531,779 downwards.
CTCTTCTGGGAAAAAGGAAAAAAAAAAAAAAAACAACAAAAAGAAAAAAACAGTAGTTATTCTGATTTGGTTAAGGAGTAGTTGCCTTTCTCAAATATGGTCTTATTCAGAAGCTAGAAGCTCACTGCAAAAGCAGTGGATGATAAGCTATAGCCTGTATTTTATATCTGGTAAGAATAGATCAACATAGGAATTCCTGGAATGAAAAAAATCTGTTTAAAGATGAAGAGCTGCATTGTTCTATAACATTTTACATGTTGATTTCACCAGTCACTGAACAGGGTTACATAGTCAGTATCTGAACTAGCTTTAAGACAACCTTCCTTGAACATTTCCACTTGATGGCCAGCCAGTATGCCGCTTTGACACATTTGTTTGTGCCTGCCAGCAGCAAATAATCTTGGTTGCTAAATTAATGGAATTATGTATATTGCAATCAATTTTTCACAATTCCTCATTTATGCTGTAATTTTATATAAATGTTGCACGATTCCCTGGGACTTCCAGCACCTATTTTGGATTGTAATGGCCAAAACAATGCAAACTGACAATCCCCCAAACAACTGTGCATTTCAGAATTTGATTTTGGTGATGGTTTTAGATAAATATTTGCTTTCTGGATGTTATTGCATTATAAAGCTTGAGTACCAAACATTTGTAGAAAGCAAATCTGAAAGAATGACAATTATAGCTAAATCAAAATTGACCACTGATTTCAACCAAATACGAAATAATGCTTTCTATGCTTATTGCTTACACTGCTCTAATGTAGTTGCACACCTTCATAGCTGTGTCTCACACACACACACACACAAAAAAAAAAAAAAAAAAAAAGGAAACAACACAGGGTAAGCTTGGAGTCTAAGACATTGCTCCTAGCATAATTTATACTCATCCATAATCTTTGCAAAATGTTTGCTTTTTCTTTTCTCATCTTTTTTAAAAGATTAAGAGGCCTTAATCATTTGTGTCTAGTAAAAACAGTTTGTCTCAATGAGGACAATGTTAATGGCTAGATAGCGTAATGTCTTTCCTAACTCTCAAATGACGACTTAAGCATTTTAATAACATTCTGCTAATACCACAACTACCCTACTGTAGGTCATAATAGGGCATATGTCTTCAAATATTGCATGCTCTTAATTGCTGATCATCCTCTAAAAGACTGATCATTGCATTAAAGCTAAACATAAAGCTACTGGTATTGCTCTACAATGTATAAAGCTGTAGAAATTAATCTATTCCTGTTTACAATGAAGAGGAACTAAGGTCTGCAGCAGAGCTGTGGTGGACAGTGCCAAAAGACAGCATTTTTCTGTTTTGCCTTTGCTTCCACCTAAATGGGCTAGTGCTAAGCCCATGCATAGCTCTGTCTTTTGTTCCACAGCTCCCACTTCCAGTGTAAAACATGCCAGAAGCTGGGTTGCCTTATTAGGTGGCACCACCTAGAAGGTGGAAAAGCAGCATCTTTTTTAGCTATTTACTGTTCTTTTGCAGCTCCTATTTTGTCCCTACCACTATACTATTTAAGCACCAAAAAAGAATGCATTAAATAATAGAAGTTTTCTCATAAGTAGTTATTTCATACTGTCAGAGTAGTAAATACCCCAATGCAAAGGTATGAAGAAGCTTCTTGCAAAGCTTTTCATGTTAAGGCTTACCATTTATCATTGCAAAAGGTGACGCCCAGTCAAAGTTTTCCTTTTTCTGCAGAATCGAGTTTGAAGAATGAAAGCCTGACTTGGAGGCTCTCCACAGAATGCGTTTCAAGCCTGACACAACAGCTAGCCAGAATTTGCAAAATGATGGGCCATATTTGATATGCAACTTTCTTATTACTTAAAATTTCCCTTAGTATGGAAAAACACCTGCATACTCAACATGCTTACATACTACTCTTTTCTTTTTTTGGCAGTATATTATTGGCTTGCATCTACTGCATTCTTCAGCATAGGCAGTGTCCTAACGGTACTTGCTCATTCCTTTGAATTAGACACAACTATTATACCAGATGCAAATTCTGTATTCATCTAAGCTCTGGTACTAAAGTCACAACTAATTCCTTCTTCATATTTTCTGTATATTTGTACCTAAGATTATTATGAACACACTATACTTACCCAGGGCTATTCCTGATAGCGTTTAAAACTGCATGAATTTAAGCAGCAGGATGTGTCAATAAACATTATCCACTCCATACACTTTTATCTTGAAGAAAAAGAAAGTTTAAAAAATTCCTTACCAACTTCCTGCTTATATTTCACAACCATGACACAAGAATAAGTATAAATCTGCTGGAGACATGGGAGCTCTTGCTCAAGTTTCTTTTATTCAGATTTACTAAAGCTATCATTAGGCAGGCAAACGAATTTGATCCCCCTAAGAAACAATAATAAATACTGTTTATCGGGAATAAAAACACTATTTGCCAAAATTTACTATGACTTTTTTTGTGGGAATAAATGGCTCTGCTCTACTACCTTAAAAATAGATGCACAATCGGTTAAACACCTGAAGTTTTTGCAGCATGAGATCTAGCAGTAAAGGAGAAGGAAAAATGTTTTCTCGCTGCTGACTGAATATTAGACACAAATCTAGGAAGAGCTGCTTATGTCTTAAATGAATGTTGAAGATCATATTTTCGCTTTCTTATTCACATGAATATAAATGCTTACAGAAGCAAAAAGTAAGTATTATCTAGTATAAATAGGCAAAACGTAAATTTTCTCTGTATCCTACTATGTTGTTTTGCCTCAGTCCTAAATACCATCAATCTTTTCTATTTCAATCCCAAACGATCACACTTTTTTTTAAAGAATATACCTTCAGTCCTGCCTGGAACAAATTCATGCAATCTGAATGCTGCCTCCTGCTTTCCCTGTGCCTGACTACCAGTGCACAATGTCAGGGCTGTCTGATGCTCAGAGGTGATCACTGGATAGAGACAGCCAAGTGAGCTGGATGAGGATTTGGGTTTGCATCTAGTGTATGTAGTGGGAAGCTTCTGGTGAAAAAAGTACTTGGAAGATACTTCAGAAACTCATTTGCATCCCTTTCTCCTCCCAGGCAAACTACCAGCTACAGCTGAACTGCTTGAGCAAACCCACTAGTACCCTTTCCATCAGCAGTGGAGGCAGACTTCAAGAGCTGGAGGTGCTAACAGCCAGTTAGCAATTAATTTGAAACAGATTTTGAAAATCTGTTGTTTTAAAATTTGGTAACTAATTTGCATTCAGAGGCTAAAATATCCCTGATCACGGTATTATGACAGTTTCCTCTTAAAATCCCTGAAGCTTTAATTGAAAATAATCAGCAGTGGAAGTTGTTTTAACAGTCCACATTCACTGACATAAACAAACATAAGACTTGAAAGCTGCAAATGCGTCTGCTTGCATCTGTGGCTCTTTCACCAAAAGGCATGTTGTTGATTCCGTTAATTTCAAACACAGAATAAATGAATGTTTAATTTGGAAGCCTACAAATAATAAGCATGCTCAATTACAGCAGCAGCATCTAGAAGTAGACTTGAAATTATGTTCCTGAGTCACTAATACTATTATTAAGCATTTCTATATGCTAAGCCCCAGATACACCCACTCAGAAGTTCATAGGTAAGAGTGTTTCACCCACTTTGGGGCAGCCACCCTTATACTGCAGGCACTAATAACTCCCAACAGCACAAAGGCTCTTTACGCAATATCCTCATTGCTACAATAATCCCTCATCAGTTCCCAGAGATGGTACAATCAGGTGCAATAGGAAGCATGAAATGAGGAACGATGCCTTCATACATGCTCTTATTATTCCAACTAGCATGTGTGAAGATTTGAGGATGTGATAAATAATAGTAAGAAATGCCCAAATTTTTACCACTGCCCTAAGTGCCAAGCATCTAGAGCACACTCCTTCCTCAACACCTTTCTCAGACAAAGGCAAATGTTATGGCAAACTGTCTGAGAAATTGAGCAGGTAGTAGAGATCTCTCTTCCTTTTTGCAAGCTCTCTGAACTCATGGAATAACAGGATGCCACATACAGAAACCAAAAAGCCTTGATGTATAGGGCAGGCTCAATCTGTACTTCTTTACTATCTCTTTCTGATTTCTACCAGCTTCATCCTTCTTCATTGCAAAATTGTACAATTAAGATCTGACTCCTCAGGTAGAGATTAATATAGCACTTTTTCCTATATTCTAGTATCTATCAAAACACTGGGAAGTTGACCTAGCACTACTGAGCCTAACTGATCATTTCCTCACCAAATCCAGTGGCTGACATGCACCCACCCTAAGGAGACTTTCAAAAAGTGCTGGAGAGAAGAATGTGACTCCCAGCCAGCCACTGAAGCATCAGCTGTCTCCAAATCCAGCTGCAGCCTGGGAAGTCATCAAAAAGTACATTATACTTACTCACCACATTGAGGAGGCAACAGGCACAGTGGATAGGATCACAGTAGAGCTCAGCACAACTCTTCTTTCCTAGTGCACACACTAGAGAATCTTTCCTGAAAGCTGCAAATTCCCAGATAGCTGGTAAGTGCTTGGCTCTCTGAAAGGTGTTTGTGCACACTGGCGTAAGAAATGGAGGACAGAAAGATCCTGTGCTCTAGCAGGTCCTTTTCTTTGTCAGTGTAATTGCTACAACCCTATGTACAGTTTCTAAGTTTAATCTACAAACACACTTCCATTTAATTGGCCAGCAGTGTTTTTTCCCTTCCTCTTGCCACAAGCCTAGCCTTAGGCCAGCTATTGCAGACAGGGCAGCTGCCACGTTTCAGCCACATCCCAGACTATCTTTGCTTCCACGATACTGGTGATAGCATGGGGGAGATGATGTTAGCTTCTCCCCTTCTCCCTCCCTTTCCTCCCAAAAGCAGGTCAGCCAGCATTTCTGCCACTTCCTTGTGCTTTGTTAGGATTAGATACATTTGAGGCCGCTGCACTGCCTGTCACACTAGTTAATGCTAAACACAAACCCTTCTATTTCCTTTCCCTTATTCCTTGACCTCTATATTCCCATTTTGTAATGAGGTGGCAAAGGGATACTTACATGCATTGTAATGAGGTGGTAAATTAATACTTGTTTGCATTCTTGGCTTTTAAATTTCTGCATCCTACTTTTTAACACTGAGATCACCAGCAGCTTGTAATAATTTTAGGAAGGATATACAAATCTTTCCCTTTTCTTCTCTGGACACACGACGACCTTCTGCTGCTCAGAACTCAAATGCAGCCAAAAGATCAGTAACACGGCCGTGCCAAAATGGCACTCGGGCCTCCAAAAAAAAAGAAACCAAGCTTCTTTAATGACACAGAAGTAACAGCTTCCTCTTCCCAGCACAAAATACAAACAACCTACAGAGAGAAGCTAGAGCTTCTGGGCCCTTAACCAAAGAAATTTCCTTTTAAAAAACTGCCCTTTCTCCTCTCCAGGTGATTACTTTCCATTTGGTTTAGAAATATGCTAACACACCTGAAGCAAACCTACACTGCCTCGGACAGCTCAGTTCTGTACTATGCCTAGATAGAAGATCCTCTAGCTTTCGCTAACACTAAATTCACACCTAATTCAAGAGAAACAGAGCTGTGCAACAAGAACTCCAAGTCTTAATGCCTGAACAATACAAATACCTACAAGGGATTTCCTCTCCCCGCCTTGTACAGCTTACATAGCCTTCCAGGAGCTGAAGAGCAGACATGAAAATCCCTCTCTTCTCAGAGACCTTATCCCTCTTGGCTCAGCCTCTTTGCATTTCAAGACGTAGAGAAAGAGACAAGCAAAAGTCAAATTTGTTTTCTGGGGAAGTTAGGACGGCAAAAAGAGAAATAAAAGTGGGGAGAGATAAGAGCAAGGCGTTGAAAGAGACCCTTCTTCTCCCAGGATTGCCTGAGGGTGGGCAGGCAGCAGGGAGGATGCACAGAGAGTTCGACTCAGAAAGTCAAAGGGAATGGGCTGGTAATGAATGACGACCCTGCAGAACTGAAGTAATCGCTGTAGACAGGGCTGTCATATTTTATCTGTGTACAGACTTTTAATTTTAGACGATCTGTGCCAGTCATGTTTTTAAAGGCATTCCAAAACAGCGCTGCAGTGACCTTGGAGCTCGCTTACATGGGGAGCTCTTGCAAAGCACCTCAGTCTCCAGATAAACCCATGTATGTGTATTTTATGTAGTTTTGTGATCTACTATTGCCATAGCAGAAAAAAGTCCTGGACAACAATAGTAACAGATTTTCAAGCAGTCTTTCAATGAACATTTAATAGGAAATTTGTAATCTCTAACATCAAATCTACAAAATTGCCTCAAATGTAAATCCTGGTCTGTAAGAATTCTTCCACATTTATGTCTCTGGATCTTCGAGCCAGAATGAAGTGGAAAGATTTTTAACCATCCTCACAGGTCTATTAGATCTTATCTAAGAACTAAAAACTAATCTGAAAAATTCAATGGCATTTTTATCAAAATTTTACAATGCCTTAATAGAGAATTTCTACATGTCTAAGGAAGAGTGCAAAATGTATTTAGTTTCATTAGATTTCTAGTTTCCTTAGACTGAGTTTAGACATCAGACCTCCCTTCTGCAGCTAGGATGGACTACTGATCCCTAGAATTATAGTTGAGGAAACTGAGGTTCAAAAGAGATTTGGGGAATTTTTATATAGTCCTGCTACCCTGACATTCCAGCTGGGAAGACATTTTGCAATCCCTGGAAAAAATAAACATGTGTACATTCCTAATGTAAATATCTCACAATAATAGGGTATTTTTCTGTGTGTGTCCATGATGCAGAAATAGATGAGACAAAAGATGAAAAGTGATCTCGGCAATTTCTTTGGCTAGTCTGGATCCAGAAAGCCAAATGCGAGGCTTCATATCCTGGCAGCACTAAAACAAAATTCCCCTTCATTGCTTTTCCCTTCATCTTACAAAGTGTGTAAGCAGAACCCAACTTTGGCATCAGCATCACAGAAAGCAAAGGAAAATTGTAATTCCAAGAGGAAATTGTGTGATGCCATTCTCCGGCTACGAACTCGGTGCTCATAACTTTCATTGCCAACAATTCATAAAACTTGCTGTCAAGCACTCACTGTCCAGAAGGCAAAGAAAGTGTCAAGAAATGCTTTATGCTGTTGCTAATACACTACAAAAGGCTTGAAAATTAGATTAAACTAGAGAACAGGCTTGCATTCTCTGGAAAGAAATTTGTATAAGACTGTAATGGTAGTGTAAAGAAGGGCTTTGATGTTTGTAAAAAATGATAGCTTAAAACAGACTCCACAGATTGGGTTTTTCATGATTGAGAGATCCAGACAGACAGATGGACAAAGTTGTTTCCAGCCAGCTCTCTGATGGAAAGACTATGGCAGTCAAAAATAGAGAGACAGCAAAGGTCATGTTTCCCAGCACTCTGTTCCAGCTGAGCTAGACTTGTCCCTTAGATAGATGCACTGGGTTGAAGCATTTTTCTTTGCTGACCTGTGATTCAAGCAAGCATTGCCTCAGGGCAACTTTAGTTTGTGCTTGGGTGCCCACAAGCCCAAGAAACTGTAAGGTCGGATAGAAATTGCTGGAGGATGCACATGTGCTTCTCCAAAAAGTGGGGTTTTTTTCCTCTGTATCTGAGAAGAAGGGAGATTGTGCAGACCTGCACTGCCTAGTCCTTCCCCTTGGCTCATGTAAATTCTAGCTGCAGTGCAATGGAGAATAAGGCCTCTGGCTGGAAAGGAGAACATGTCCCTAGGCAAGTCGGCTAGAAAGGAATGCACCCTTAGGGGACAATTTTAAAGGAAGCAGCAAAATAAGGACAAAACAACTACAACAATTTTGGCAACATTTTAGTGGTCTGCAAGAACCTCATGTAGAGACCAGACAATTCTTCTAATGAAACAAGAACCTTAAAATATGAAAGGAAAAGTGATCTATCCTTAGATAATATGATAATATACAAATATGTAGCTGAAACCAAAAAAAAAAAAAAAAAAAAAAAAAAAAAAAAAAAAAGAAAGAAAAGAAAAAAGCAAAGCTAGAACTAGCAAATGCTGCAGATCTTACAGGAAAGTATTAGCTCAATGTATCCAGAACAGATAGAAGAGACCCAATTAAATCTGAAAAATCTGAAAAACCTTAAGAAAAAATATTTTTGAATGCTAAATGGAATTTGTGAAGCTCCATTGCCTTACTCTCCTCTAATAAGCTGCTCAATAAACTTCATGAAAACATATTTTATATACTGATAGCATCTCAAAGTATGAGGGGTTTTGCAGTTGTTCAGCAATCAGTTACCAGCTGGATTATGGTCCACTAATGCTGTTAGATTTCTGCAAGACAGAAGGCGGCTTTTCAACCATTTGTTATTTTAATGATGAGGAATCTCACTATAAGCCTTGTTAAAACTTCATTTAATCCATTACAAAAGAAACAAAGACAGTTAAAAGTGAACATAAAAAAAAAATCTCAATCCATCAGAGCAGAAATTACAGGGTCTAGGGAAGCTTTAAAGGAGCATCTATGGAATAAAATGGCCCTGCTAATTAAAGGACTATATCTTTTTCATGTTTGACATTTAGGGACTATCTTCAACAGGGATGGAAGTGCTCAGCATGATAGCACTCATAACAACAAAGAGAAAAAAAGAGAACCTTTATGAACTTGCAACCAAATCACTCCGCCCATTCCAAATATCATCCAAACCTTAGCAAGGGCGGTTCCACTGAGCTTTCTTCTGAAAATGTCTCAAGAGGAAGCAGACGTGCAACCTCCCCGTCCCTAGATCATGAGGAAATGCCTTCTAACTATTCTCTGTACCTTCAGATACTGCAGCAGCAGCAGTTGTGCCAGCTTTTACAGAGATCACATCCTTGCTTCAGTAGCAGTCCTTCGAAAAAACCCAGTGAAAGGTAAATGTGCTTCAGAAACTTGACTGTGCTGCTTAAAGAGAAGGGATGTAATATCAGTCTAAGGAATTTCACAGAGAATCCAGGGAATTGAGTGATGAATTTTGCTAAGCCTAGGAATATGCGATCCAGGCAGGTGATGGTCATGCTCCTTTCCTACTGCTCTCCCTATTTGCAAAGGACTCTTGGAGTTCCTGAAGAGGAATTTTCACAGGTCCTGTAAAAGGAGCACAGATTCTCTGAACTCCCTGGTCCTTCTCTAGTACGACCCATTCCAGATATGTCGCATTGCCTCCTGTACACCAACTAAGGCAAAACACCCAATGGCTTGAAAAATCTCTTTTATAATCTCCAAAAAGTGTTTGATACAACACATTATCTGAATGAGCATTTCTTCTATGGCTAACATGTCAAAGTGCTCCTACTGCTCTCCAAGCGCTAAGAAATGGTCGCTTCTGAGTGCACAAGAGCATGTGTTTTCCAAAGGACTGAACACCAAATTAAATTACCATTACAATTCTATGCCTGCAAAGTGACACACCAAAAATTTGCTATCAGTAGTAAGATAAACAAGTCTAGATTTGCACTCATAGGACAGAAAGCTCAGGTGAAAGTTTATCAAGAACATACTTAAATGCAGCAATCTCAATTCTTCAAGTTTTCCTGGAGCAGCAACGTCACTAACACCACCACTTTTCGTATTCATGGGGGGAAAGACGCACTGCCCCAGCTCCTGTGTTCAGTACCTCCTTTGCTAGCATTAATAATATGTCCAATTACTATTTTATGAGTTTCGCAAAGCTCCTCTTGTGAAATTTTTTCAAAGAATTCCCAAGAACTGAGCTTACTAGCCAGGCCATCCATTAAACTGGTATAAAGTTCAGGATCTTCTATCCAGATTTACTACTTAAACTAAGGATAAGAACAACAGTATGATTTATCATTTTTATCTGCTTTCTTCTCATTATGCGGAGGAAACGGAAAACATCAGCTGAAGTTATTATTTAGCTCTATGGTCCAAGAACCATGATATTATAAATAAATAAATATGTTTTTCATTTTGAACAAAGCACATTAAATGTTAAATATCCAAATTTTATAACTAAAGAGAAACTGTGCAGCTTTGGGTTCTTTTGAAATGTTTGATGTAAAAATATATTCTTTAGTTTCTACAGTCTTATATACCAAAGCAGAAGTTTCCTAGATGTCCAGCTGTTTTGAGACCTTGTATCTTCAGCCTGGTTTCCTAAGGCTTGTGTAATCATGTTGTTTGCAAGCCTCTTTCCAGGAACTTCTGAAACAAGCTTCATAATTTCTGTTTCTCAAAGAATTACTTTTTTCTGTTCCTTACCCTCCAAGCTTGTAAAATATTAACATTTGAAATCATTTTGTAATATTGCTCTTGCAAGAAACTGCTGAAATGGTGAATTAAGTACCATCTAGACTGGCTAGGAAGTTTTTTCTGTTGTATGAGAAACTGATTTTGAATGAAAAAATGGATACTTAGTTCAAAGCCAATTACAACTGGAATTATAAAATATCCAGATGAGACTATATAATGGAAGCTTTTTGTAAGACTCTACTAAGGAAATTTAGCAGTCATGGACTCGGAATCAGAGATGAGTTCTGGAAAACAGAGTAAGGAGCAAATTTTAGGAAATGGCCATTTTTCATCATAGCATAATATTGACAGCAGTTGTCTCAATCTTCCATGATAGGTTGGGTGTTCTAGTTTCTAGAGTACATGATTTTAAAATCAAATTCTGCTCTTTGTATATGAATTTTTGAAAAAAATTATCAAACTCTCCCTATAACAATGGAGAGTCATTTTTAAGGAATTGAATTCATTTACTCCAAAAATAGTATTCAACCTGAAGAGTCCATAAGGAAATCAAACAAGAGGAAAAGCTGCAAGTTAGAAACTTTTCTAAAAGCATATATAGCTTCAGTAAGACAGAGCTTAGAGTGAATGTGGAATAATCTAAGTATTTCATTTGTGTGAATATTTCCTTTGAAACTACTAAAATCCATCTCAAAAATCAGTTAAGGTTAATTATAACTGTCCAGCTTCTTTCCCCCAAAATTGAATTCTATATTCTTAAAGAATGCCAACATTACAGTCAATAAATTAAGTCCAAAGATGTCCACCTGCATAGACCGCCTGCTGGGAACCAGAGAGAGATAAAAACATGAAGCTCCTCTTTGCTACTTAACTGATATACAAATGTCAGACCAAGCTCTTGTTCTTTCAGTTGATGGGAAGAAAAATGGTCTAAACTAATTTCCATTTAAATTCCTTAATGTATTGTTCCAGCTGTTTGTCACATCCTGACACACTGTCATGTTGTTTTACAACGTGATGTACTGTTACATGATATGATGTGAACATATTTCATTCAGAGAAATGCACTAATACCTTTAGACTCCTGAGGAGTAGACAGATAGTTACATTATTTCTTAGCTCTTGATCTAGATTTATTAGAACAGGTAGAAATACAGCATAAACCACTTACGCCGTTTTCAGACTATTCTGGAAAGCATCACCCCATTCACTTTTAACAGTTATAACACAGAGGTTTCTGAAACTTCACCCAAATCAGGCATTTCATTCATGTGTGGCTACAGTGAAAGCACATACCCAGGTCTGGAAGCAGTAGGCTCATATACATCCCACTGAATGCAAAAAGCACTTGACCCTGTCATATATTGTATCAACTCTTTGCAATGCATGTTCAAACAATTTCTATTTAAAAGAATCAACAATAAACTCTCCTGAAGACTCTGTAAAGTTTCCAAATCTTCTTCCCTTCTGGAGCACAAAGATACTTTACTTGCACAAGTCCCTTCATACATAAGCAGTACGTATGCATATGGAAGGTGTTACTCATTTATATGATGGCAGCAGTATATTATACTTCAAAAGTAGACATATTTACATTAAAAGAAACTTCCTATATGCCAAGTTTATTTAAAACAGTCCTCTATGTAGCAAAACTCAAAGAAATATTTAGTTGAAATATGCTGGGTTTAACAAGTGATTTCAGAGAAAAACAGGTTGACAGATCTATTCCCAGCCCATGTCTGCATTAACTATGGCTGCACATGATCAACCAAAGTAACCTCTTCAGGTGAGAATCATTCAGTCCACACTGTCCCTCACTGTAAGCAAGGCTAACAACCATGGGTACTTGCAAAGAGTAACTGCCAAAATCAATTTTTTTTTCTCAATGATCTGCAAAGCTACTCCCAGCGATCCTTCGCTGTGGGGAACATCTCTGTGGCCAGGAATCCAGCCAAGGGAAGGGGCCCATGTTTTTTCAGGAGTTTCCAAATAACTCCTTGAACACCAAGTGAAACCTTACAACAGATTTAACACAACCGATATCATCACCAAGAGGGACTGCCATACCTCCCTCCCAGCTATCGGTAACAGTGCCTTTTCACTTCCCTAGGGTTAGCCATGCAGTGAATTGGGCCAGTTTGCTGCTTTGACTGAAAGCTAAATGTTTTTGTAGGGCTCATTTTCAGCTAGATCAATGGACAGATAAAACTCACTGTAAGACTGCTCAAATGCTAACGCCACTGAAAAAGATGGAGGAAATACGTGGTTGGCAGCATGGAAAAGAAGAAGGACTACTGCTCTTTAATCGCTATTTTCCACAGAATCTGAAATACATAAGCAGAGGACTGAAACCTGATACGCTCTATCCCCATGTATTTCCAAGAGAAAATACATATATTGTGCACATAGTCTTCAAATTTAAAGAATGCTTTGTGACTGATGGTCTGAATTTCAATCAATCACTGTTGTAGCCTTCTGCAATTTCTTTGAGTCAGTAACTGGACTCGTCTCTCCTCAGTGCTGTTAAACTGAAAGCTGACAACTATTGAAAACGTACTAAATTATTCTTGCTACAAGTAATATTTAAGATTCACAAAGAGGATTCCTAAAATACCTACTGAGGTTTGACTGTCGTCTGAGGAAAGTAGCAGTATAAACAACACTCCTTAATTTGTACAATCCACAACTATACTGCCCACTTAACTCAGAAAGAATATTACATCTTATCTAATTGAATAACTACATTAGTTACACAGCACCAGAGGATCTTTGGATCTTGAATACTCATGTTTTCACTGAAGGAGACAGTGATTTTCAGCTAGATATCAAAATATTTGCTTCAATGACAGACAATCCCCAGCCTTGCTAATAGCAAATGTTTACCAAGGTGGGTAATCAGTAGAAAGCTTCTGGAGGTGCCACATAACACTCCCCATCACTCTCCCATCTCTGATCCCCCTTTACAGTATAATCCAAAACAAGTAGATTAATTGTGCTGATCGATATAATGCAATATAATGTAACTTGGAAACATTTTCAAGCAAAACTGCAAGAGACACTCCCCATTACTAAAGAGCCACCATTAAATTATCACATCCTGCTTAGCACCAGATCAGCAGGAAACACTAAAAGAGAACCTCTAAAGGCAAGGTCAGAAGCGTTCTGAATTAACTGCATACAGAAGTAGGTCAGGAAGTCCTTCTTCAAGAAGGCACAACTTTGCACTCAAGATTCGCACCAGTGCAATGGGGAAAATGGCAAGTCTTCACCAGCAGAACCAGTTTTTAACTTCCATTCATACAAATAATGCAAGAGGTGGGCTTCGAAGGGAGCACAAAGTAATGTCATGCCCCAAGCCAATCTTCTAGTTTACTCTCTATGCACTAGCATTCATTCAGCCATACACTTGCCATAGGATTATTGAGCTCTCAGGAGTCAAGTGTGAAAGATCAGAAGGTATGGCTTCTCTACTGTATTGGGGTGTCTGAAAGGGGTAACACTGCATAACTGGAAAAGTCAGCTGCATCGACAAGATACCAAAGGAAGAATAACTGTGCTCTGACACAGTTGTCCCTTCCAGTCCCGCCAGGTAGATTTCTCTGGCTGAGTGCACTTGATAGAGTTGCCAGCCACACCTACCATGCATGCTACTTAGTTTGATGACATATTCTCGCCATCATGTGCAGAAATGCCCCGATTCCCCAGCAGCAGTTGCAAAATGTGACTGTAGCTGACAGTAGACTGTAACATCCAATGGACTTGTGTGGAGTGTCTGAATGCCTAAGAACTTCTGTCATGTGTCAGTGTCATCTATGTTAAGGGATCCATTAGGAGTGCAATGATCTAAAGAAAGGTCAGCTGTCATAACTAATGCCAGAAGTGTCACCTTCACTTAAAACAATTTTGCAGCAAACTCCCTAGCTAACTAGATGGCGCTGATATCCTTGTCTTAAGGCTAATGACACATCACTAGGTTGGCACACATGTAAAGACATCATTTGTTGTTGCAATGCAAAAGCTAAGCCTTTTGCGGCTGGGTCTTATCAAAGTCCAACAGCAGCGTCACCATCTCTGACACTTCTTTTATGAAGTGTCTTTGGACTGCACAGGAGCTGGGTGCTACCAGAAAGCTGTGCAGCTGAAATGACAAAGCATCACAGGAAATGTTTTACAATTTCTAGATAAAAGGTAAGATATACAGCCTAATTCTCTAGCTTCCCTTGCTAAGTTTCCCACAGGAAACAATAGCTCTGCTCATACTCATGAAAGAGAAACAGGATGCAATCCCACAGTAAATGAAATCAGAAATAACTGCAAAGAAGTTAGCTGAGTTACAGCATGGCAAACAGGATTAGAGGCATGGCAGAGTCACCACAGTGGAATTATTGTACTGATGGATGAACTTGTATGCTTAAGGTAATCCAATTCAGTCTGAAGCTTGCTTCTTTGAAACTATGACTCCAATGGAAACTGTTCTGAGGTTTGGAAAACACTAATGCACAATTGATTGATCCTCAGTTGATAGAGTCAAGGTGCTAATGACAACACACAACAACTACAGTGTTAAACTTGCAAGGTTAAATTCCAGCTAAATTGCTATAAGTGCAAAAATTGCAACTAGCCTCAGCAAGACTGCTATGACTTAAGCGTTAACTATCACACTATTATATGTGATAACTATCACACCATTAACTACTACGCATTTTATAAAAAAGTTAATGTTTCATAGTTACCATATAACTGTTATTCTAAAATCCTACTATTTTTGAATAACTACATACACCAAAATAATTACCCTCAGGAGAGGTGAGGTTACTGTTTGTGCCTGGTTTCTGTTTTATTTGGATTATTCTGATGGTAAGACTTGCATAATAACTAGCATTGCTCCTCTATTTGAGTAACAATTAAATAAAGACTTAAATAAGCTATTTTAAACAACAACAGTGGCTGTTAAACAGTCAAGAAATGCTGACATACCATTTTATAGTTTCAGTCCTTTGAACTAATTCTGTAAATTATAAAATTAAATTCAAAACCTGGATGCCTAATCAGAATGGACTTGTCTGTATCAAACTGTGCTCTCTATTTCGTACTAATGACTGAATATGCTTTAATGGTCAAAGCAGGTTTATTACAGTGTAATGCAGAAAGATGACCTTGGCACACACTTGAAAGAGAGGTGGCATTAACTATGATCATCACCCAATTTCTGGCTGAATTACATCAGAACCCAGAATTTCCTCCCAGGTTCATTGAAGTGGGAAGGAGATCTGTATTTTATCAACACTGACACATAAAAGGGAAAAAAGAATTTACGGGAGAAAAGACTGATTCTCAGACTCAGAGACCACCCTGAACTGTGCCAGAACTGAAGCTCTGACTGGAACAAGGGTACAGAAACAAGAGCTAACTGAAGGAGTAAGCCAGCACAAGAAAGCGTTCACTAGGACGACTGTTATTTTGCAGATGTCTGGATAATCCTATGCTGACTTTCAGGACTGTTCCCCAAGCCTCTTTACCACTTCATTTACTCTTTCATTTTCTACAATGAAATAACAGAGTTGGGGCCTTAACACTCTGATTTTGGGGTTTAGAGACTCTAAGCTCTGTAGTCCTTTGTCTTTGGCCCCAGAAAAGAGATAACGAGTCTTCAGTACCCCAGGCAAGCACGCAAGCCACAACAGTTTCCTGGGAAACGATATGTTCAGGAACACATGGGACTGAGAAGCTGGAGATACAGATGACAAGAGGAGAGCAAAAGAAATTCCAAACAATTTTATCCGTAAGAAAATACCTATATCTGAATGTGAGCCTCCACCAGGTTTTACTGAACAACTCCAACTGAGTCACACCAAAACTTGTGATCTAAACATCCATCCATTAGACCCTGGGAGGCTGGAATTTAGGTTGAAATTTTGTGGCTTATGCTCAAAACTATGCTCAAAAGGATGTTCTAGCAAAGCTCAATAGCCTAGCAAAACTGGACTGCTTGTTTCTACCAAGCTTAGTGACAGAAGTCTGACTGTTTTGAGGCAGGGCTTAAGTCTCTCCAAAGTAATACAAAAAAGTCCCTCAAATCTGAAGAAATTAAACATACAGGTGCAAAGTTTTTGGTTATCGGTTTCTAGCAGTTTCCCTAACAACAGGGAGGAAAATGAAAGAAAAGGGAAAACAGTATCTATATTTTTATGTAGCCACTCTTATTTACCAATGAACTCATTCAGTATCAACAACCTCTTCCACACCTCTTCTCCATCAAAGATTTATAGTGCAGTTGCTTAGAAGTGACTTTAGTTGATGACTTTTGCCACTGAAAATATTTTTCATATTTCATAAAACAGAACAAAAAGCATTTTATTGAAGTTTGAGTTTTCATTAAATCAATGGAAGAGCATTTCAAAGAAATGTAAAGAGAAATAGGCAATTCTTACTGAATTCTGTAATGTTTTTTTCAAAAGGAAAATTCCAGTGGCAGAAATCAGTATTTTTAAAGGTGGAGCATCAAGGACTGGAAAGTATACACTTCTGTTCATAAATGATTGGAAAAGGAGATGAATCATGAAAAGACAAAGTCTGCAGGTGATACCAAATCATTCAGAATAATCCAATCTAAAGCAGACCATGAATTATTGCAAAAGGAATTTGCAACACTATGCAGCTAGATGATAAAATGGTAGATGAAATTCAGTATCAAGAAGAAAAGTAATGCACATTGGGAATAACACCATTATACATGCACTCTGATAGGATCTACATTAGCTCTTGTCATTCAAAGATGGGATGCTGGAGTCTCTGGTTAGTTCTCTACAAGAATCAGTTCAATCCTCAACAGCATCAAAACAGCTAAAAGAATATCAGCAATTATTAGGATAGGTTTAAAAAACAGAACAGAAGTCATCATTAATGTTTCTGCATAGAACCAAGGTAGACTCAGTACACAAACACTGCTTACACTACAAGTACGCTGTCTGAAAAAGATGATAGTACAATTGGGAAACATATTGAGAAGGGCAAAGGGGTAATTAGAAATACGGAACCACTTCCATGTGAGAAGAAACCCTGTTTTTCAGCTTGCAGAAAAGTGAATGCAGATGGTCTGTGAAATCAGGACAGGTGGAGGAGGGGAACAGAGCCTGTGTTCCATCTCTTTTCACAGCACAAGAACGATGGGGCACCCAACTAACTTATCGTGCAGCAGGTTTAAAAATGAGAGTAAAAAGAGTTTCCTCTCAGGGCATGGTGCCATTGTGGAACTCATCCATAGGACCTGGGTGAAGCAAAAGAGGACAAATGATTTCCAAAGGGATTTATGTGCCCTTGGGGAGGAGAGGTCTGGCAGGACTAATAAACACAACAACCCAAATATGGTAAGTTTGGGGCCTAAGTAGCCGGAATTGGGAGGACAAGGATTGCTCTAAAAGTGCCCTGCTGCCTTTATTCCCTTCCTAAGCAAATGTCACTGTTTTATTATTCTTTTTATTGCTGGAGAGAGGATCTGAGACCACAAGGACCTTTCCCCACCTAGGTACCGACAATCTCACAAAATGAAAGAAATTTTAAGTCTACAAAATACGGGAAGTGGAAACTTGCTAGTGGCCTTGCAGCTCAAAGGCATGAGGAATTAAACAGGAGGTGCTGGTGCTTGGCACTTCTGAAATAAAGCCACCATTTCTCCATTACTCTCAAAGTGGGAGCTTATTCTGGGAGGCAGGGATAGGAGAGCAGTTTGTCTTTTCAGCTCTTCAGAGATACCCATTCTAGTATGTTTGAGGTTACTGGAAGTGGAAAACCAAATTTCATTCTTGATTGATTTTTTCAGTAGATGGAAACGCTCATTTAATTGTTTTTTAGTATTTGACCTTTCTATTTCATTTGGTTAGTCTTCATGATGATGAAACAGCATTCATGATATTCACACAGGGTAACTGTTGAAGGCTAAAGCATGAATACTAATTTTTCTGCAATGCTCTGCTGCTGTGGACACCCTAGGAATGAAATCAGAGAGAAAAAGAGCTTCAGCTTTTGATGTCTCTAGGGATTGATTAAATTAAGCTTCCTTGTAGCCTATGATTAGTCAGTGTTGAGGGGGAGTGTCTGTACACACGTGGGTACAGGACATCTACAGAAATCAATCTGTTGAAATACAGAAGAGCTGCTGAAGCTGAACATGTGAGGAAAAACCCTCAAAATAATAATTTTCTTGGCAAATGTTATTAAATCTTTGAAGTTATACAAAGATTATCAGCTCTTCCAATGGTGTGACAGTTTCACTAACATCCTCATGGGTCAGAGTGCAAAGGGCACAACGCTTTCATTGACATCAACAACAGGGCTACAGCCAAGTCCTCTATGTTCTGGCTGGCTGCTGTAATTTCACAAGTCATTCCAGATACCTCTCAAGGAGGAAGGATGGGTTCTATTTTGAACCAGGAAAGATTTCAACCTTAAAATGGCAAATATTTTGCTTTACATAGAGTAGATCCCACTCCATAGTAAGAAGCATTTGACAGGAATCATGTACTGAGAGATCATATCCAAAAACTAAGTTGCAACTGATGGCAGTTTAGCCACATTATCAGCAACTCACTGCTGGTAGGTGGTTGAGCAGTGCTGAGAAGAGCTTTCATTCAGGCAGACTGCATGGGCTTCTACATGTCTCTGACATGACCTTGGTTTGCTTCATGGTCCAAATGTTTCCTTGAGGACTATATGCTTTGGAGACCTGACTTTAAACATGTGTGACTCATGGAATACAGGTCATTAGCCTGAGAAGAAAAAGGCAAAGCACCGACCACTCCAGTCTGATTTGGGTTGAGAGAGTTTCCTTACTAGGGATCTGACAGCCTTCTGTACCCCAGAGTAGTGGAATTTTAAACCAAAGACCTACTGGTATTTTCTAGGCGTTCCTGCAACTTTTTGTGAGGAAATCAGCTTGATGTATGAGGAAGGAACCCTTTCTGCCACAGAGGAGAATGAACAGGTTGCAGTTTTTGGCACTTTCACTATTCCTTTCTGCAAAAGGTCAAAAACACTGCAAAAACATCACTCAGAACCACCTTGCTGGGCACTTAACTGAATGAACAGTCACTCCTATTTCACAGTTAAGGAAAAAAACAGAGACATCGAACAAACTTTCCCAAGATTTCTCACTGAAGGAGTCACTGAGCAGGTAACAGACCCCTGGAGTCCTATGGGTTTCTCTTACTTTAATGATCAGACAATACTTTCCCCTCCACCCCTTACATTAACACCAGTTCTTTGCCAGAAGTACGTCTAATACAGGATGCAAAGGTTTGTTCCCAGGCAGCAATGACTAACAGGAGAACAGAAAGCCTCTCACTTTGTCAGCATCCTCATAGAGCAATATCAAGCACAGTGCTTGGGCCTCCCATGCAAACTCTTGGCTCATCACCTAGAAGAGTTATGGTACATCACCTGTCCATGTTGATGCTGCTTGCTCATGGTACATAGAGACTAGAGGTCTCATAAAGAGCAGACAACAAGGCAAGACAGAGCCTTCTCATTCACCTTTATCTTTTGGGATAAGGTAGCTTGGGGATTCAGTAAGACCCTAATCTTTGCCAGGAAATATTGCAGCACAAAAATGCCTTCCTTCCGATGGGATACATCCCTGTGCAGGCCAAACACTTGGTGTGCAGTGATACAGTCTGTGAATGGGAAAAATGTATCCTGAAAGTATATGCGATCCATTAGAGTAGTGCAAGTCCTGGAAGGAATCTGCTTAGCCACAGATTCTCTCTGTTTTTCTCTACAGAGCTCCACTGTTTTTTCAGTTAGGTGCTGAGGTACAAAACTAAACTTGCTGAGTGGTTCAGCACCTGTATGCAAGCAGGAGGCACAAGAGGAGAATATATGGGAGAGGCCTGGAAAGTAAGGCTGAGTTATGGAGCAATCTCTATTATCACAGGTCTTGCTCTCACTCCTTGTTCTGAAATGACTGAACAGAACAGTTTCTTTTTGCTTGGAATGTTCTAAATCCTTCTAATGTTTCATCTTCCTCCATTGGCCCCCTCCATTCCTTAAAAAATTTACTGGCTCTGATGAGTTAGGAACGAAAAAGAGAGAGACAGAGAGACAGAATTCCTTACGGATCATCATGCTCGATGATCCCTTCAAAGTATAACAAACCCATTTTAGAAAGCCCCACAGGCTCTCATTAAATTTTTGTCATAAGTATTCAGCTTTATAAATTTACACATGACCATGTTCTTCTGCATTTCAGCCAGACAGAATGCTAGTGGAGCAACGAGCAGCTGCTGTGATTTTATTGGCACACACATTTAAGCTCCCTCTGGTCACTATCTCTGCTCTACTCATGTGAATACCACTACAAAGAAAGTTAAATTTCCCCGCTTCCTTTTTTCTCTCCTACTTACCTAACCATTCATACACAAGAGGAGAACAATCACGTGAGGCAGAATGGAATCAGGCACAGTTCAGGGAAAAAATTCCCTTCTACACTTTTAAAACACCAAAAAGAAATAAGAGAAATCCAGTGGAAAGGGATATTTGTGTGTGTATGAATATATTATTTTAAAGAGTCAGGTTCAGTCATCAAAGACTGTTCTACTCTAGAAAATGACTGAGCAGCAGCAACCAGAATGCTAATGACAGGATGAGAATAACTTTGGGGCAAAACATCCTTCTTGCTTCATTCTTAGAGCAGAAACATGAGGTCAAGTTAAAGCACAGAATCGCAGAATGGCTGAGGTTGGAAGGGACCTCTGGAAGTAGTCTAGCACAACGCTGCTGCTCAGAGCAAGGTCAGCTAGAATAGGTTGCTCAGGGCCTCTGCTAATCACAACCGAAGAGAACATCTAGCAAAGCCCACAACTGTGCTACCTGACAAGAACATGCTAACTGCTTGGATTGGGTGAAGTCCCTTGTACTGGTCAATCCAACTGGAATAGATAAGAAGGGCATCTGAAATAAACACTTCCCTTCTTCAATAAATTAACTATATTGATGGGAACAAAGTTACAACAGCATTAGCTTTTCTCTTCATCTTGTCATGAAATGACATGCAAGCTGCACAGGAAGAGAAACAATGGGAGGCAAAAATCAAGTTTTACTTTTAGCTACTTTTCATTTGCAGAACTGGTAGCTCCACAGTTTTTAGTAGACTTGTTCTCATTTTTGTCAGGATAACAGAGCAGTGCAGTACATGATTTTCTGAACAGACATTACTCCTGGGTTTGTGTAAAGCAACTCATCTAAGCAGAAGCAACTATAACACATGATATGCCATGCTGAGTTCCAAAGCTTCCCCAGGAGTCTCACCAACACACTGACTCTTCAGTACGGCTAAGAGAGAAGGCAGTGAAAGGCAGCTGCCACAAAGAGGCAGCCAGAGGTTCCCCCAGTGTTTGGGAGCCCAAGGGGAGTACAGTATCAGCTGAGTGGCTAAGTAGCTGCTTTGCGCTACAGAAATGATGTTATCCAGCGCTGAGAAGGTGCATGGCAAAGGCATGCTGTTCTCTGGTGGCTGCCAGCCTCTGGAGCCATTCTTACAAGAATTGTTTCTGCTGCAGCAATGTAGATCATCAGAACAAAGTCATGGAACACTTAAGAGGTAGGATCACTGAATTCAGCATAAGGAAAAAATAAAAATAAAAATAAAAGAGGTTTCAGTCCTCCCCTTCAGAAATTTGTGCCATCTTCTTCCCTAACAAGCCATTTGCCCTCTGACTAGCTTCACCCAAATTTTGCAGAGGCACATGAATCTCATTGATATTAAGTTCCTTCAAATTTTGTGAAAATAGTCAACTTGGTACTGAATAGAGTTTCAAGTTAGTGCAAATTAGGCTGCAAGAGAGTTGTGGCATTGTGTTAGGCGCTAAGGACGGCTCGGCAGAGAGAAGAGGCAGCCCTGTGTTGCAGCCCTCAGGTGCACAAGGCACCCCAGGTATTTTGTACATATTCACACTACACCAGAAATTAAACAAGAAGAGGTGGGAGGCATGTTTTGGCTGTATCTACTGTACTAGAGAAACTGCTTATGAAGTTTCTAAGTACAAAAAGATTCCTGCTGTCTTCTGCCTTATTCTCTCCTATATCCACCTCTCTCCCCAGTATGCTTATCTAATCAATCCTGAACTGTCAGTCCAGTGGACATAATTTTTGTCTTCAGGGTGCATTCCGATCAGTAAGGCATTAGAGGCTCATACATACAAAAACAAAACATATGGCATCTATCAGTAGTTTAAAAATGATCCCCTCACACATGCCTTCAAAAGCTCAAGATAATAAAAAGCACAAAAATTTGACAGAGTACTGGAAATCAACTTTAATACATTTGATTCATCTGTTGATTATAATTGAATAATCTATATTGTCAGGCAATTTCATTACTTTCCTAAGAGCAGGAAGCCTGAATGAAAGACAAAACTTGTTAACCTCTGAATGTGAAAAATCAATAATTTACAATAAAATTTAAGCTAATTTGTTTCCAATATATCTCATAAACATGCTTGGTTCTAGTAACACACACTCCGGCACTAATCAGCTATGAGATATTATATTTTTCTAGATTAGTTTCATCATCTTAGCTCCAGTGTTTTAATTTTGCCTAAAATTATCAGAATCCTCAACAGGTATACAAAAGACAGGATCATGTGGTGGTATGAGCAAACACTATCCAACTTCCCCTGCCTTCACAGCTACTCTAGAGTGACAGTGCAAACATTTCAAAGAACACTGCTCTTATTTTTAATTCTGTTTAGGGTCATCGATTCTTCTTCAACCAGAGAATTGATTTCTGTAAGTTCATGTTACACAATTTATCTCACTGAATTCTGCAACCACGAAATGTAGAAGTACGTTCCTCTTTTAAATAAAACTGCTAAACTTTCTAGCACAACACTAGGAAAAGCTGAATATGGGCATGTTTCTGTGGATGCACTGAAAGTAAAGAGTGAAACAAATGCTTAATATTTATTCTAGTTCACCTTCTGCCAACAGGAAACAGCAGCAACTGTGGTACTCTGCTAATGAAGTGCTTAAGTTATTAGATTCCTCCAGCTGCCAGGGAGAGGATATTTGTAGAGATCCCTGCTTTGCTACAAGAGGAAATCCATTCCTTACCTCAGTGGAGCATAAAATACATAAATTTCAGAAGAGAACTCTGTGTTCTGCAGAAAGAACAAGTATAACATTGCTGGAGTTTGGATACAAAAAAAAACAGATCAGTGAAGGAAAACAAAAAATCAAGCAGCCCCCCAAAATATAATAGGAATTATCCCCACTGGAATTCTACCAAGCTTAAGGGAACAACACAAGCTTACAACATACTTATTGATTCTAATAACAAAATTACAAAATTGATCTTTTTTTAATTCCCAGACGAGGAGGGACATCAGATTATAAGGCTTCAGAAACAATAATTCTAAAAAAAAAAAAAAAAAAAAAAAAAAAAAAACACTAGCAACAAGAACATTTCTAGATAACGGGAGAACAAGATTCTCCAATGTTTCTTTTAAAATCTTTTAAAAAAGCACTTCAAGAGAAAAGGAAAAAGAAAAGGCTTAGTAGCATAGTAGTGGATAAGGTCAGCTTTCAATAAACACATTGTGGATATGCATAGACAACCTAGGAGATTGGATCACTGAGTATTTAAAATGCAGCCTCAAGATTTGCAAACACTGACAGGTCTGCAAGCAATAGGTACAAAATTCTTCTCACAAGATACCTCCACACCACACACAGTCAGCCTAGCACATCTTGGATGTGTAGGATTCCATGTATATACACAACAGAGTTGTTCTGCCCAAGCGCAATGGCCATTTCATGTAATTTCCAGATGCCCAGAAATCTGGGACATCTAGAAGCCCAGCACATGTTTGCCTGAAACAGAAGGTCAGAAGATTACTGCTGAGGTAATCATGTACCACCAAAATCACCTCATCAGCGGGTCTGCAGCCCATCCCTGGGAAAGGACTGACTCCTTTAGCGTTTGGTTATTCATACAGCATGCACACAGCTTCTAAGATGATGCTTAAATCTATTTAAGAGAAACTCCTACAACCTCAGGTCTGACTAAACTGTGGCAAAGGCAGTATGAGACAGAGTTGGTACTCCACCATTGCAACTGGACAGGGCCGCTTTGGTACCTTATGAAAGTTGGAGGAGGGTGGCAAGCCTTTCAAATGGGAGCCCAGCGTACCTGAAGCTATGCTTTTTCTTGACATACTAAGAGCTCTGCAAAGGGACTGAAAAAGTTAAAGCAGCAAAAAGAAAACTTGGCTCCAAAAGAAGAAACTTCCATGGAAATGAAAACATCCTCAAAGAAGTCTCCTGAAAAAGCAGTAACTGTGTTCTAACCAGCTCCTTTCTGAGCAAAAGCTCTCACCACTATTCAGGAGCACTCTTGCAGGAAAAGATGACCAGCTCCAGCCTTCAGGTATGACAGAAGTGACAGAGGATAAATATTAAAACAACTTCAACCCTGCCAGGCGCAGTCCCATTGCTACAGCTCAGCCGTAAGAAAGAGGTTACTTCTTTAGAAAGAAAAAATCATTCCCCCTTGATCAATTCAGCCTTGGCTGCTCTGCACAGTGCTGATGGGAAGACACTGAATGTGATAATGGAGATATCTTGTTATAGGAACCTGTCCAAATCACCCTAATTCATTTCACATGAGGTGGTCTTCACTGCATGGCTGAGTTAACGTCACTGAATTTCTTCTGCCTAAGTTCCTCACCTAACTTACTCTTAAGTGAGAAGCTTCCTCAGGTTAATCAGTCCAGTAAGAATATTTCTTTTGCTGACTTTGAGAACTACCTTAGTGAAAGAAAAACAAATAAATTAAATTAAAGGTCAGAGAAAGTTGCGGCCAACTTACAGCAAATTTCTCCAAGTACAGCTGAGCATTTGCAGAACCTTAATGAGAAACAATCAGCTTGCTATTTTGACAGCTCAGTTTAGAGAGTAAAACACTGACTACCGTGTAGCTCAGTAATGTAGACAGCAAAAGCAATATGATGAGATCCTGCTTTTGGTGATTCAGCACAAGAGACTGAGGAAAGTGCACAGCTTGCAGAACAGCAGGGAAACCACACCCCTGTTCAGCTTTCCAAAAGTCACAGAAGCCACACATAGTAGATCCTGCTTCTCATTTCCTTCAAATGAAAAGTGGTCAAAAAAGTCAGATTATGTATACAAAAGATCACACAATGGATATTCTGCAGGGAAGGCCATTGATCTTTCATAGCAGAGAGTAAATATTTATCGTTAGACAGAAGAAAGCAATGAACTCTCAGAACTAAAATCAAATACAATCAATCGTCATTAATAACAAACAAGAAAATTCAAAGATATCAGACATTAGATTTAGATTAGATATAAGATATTAGACTTGCCTAATATTAGACAAAAGCACTGAAAAATTCTGTTACATTTGCCAGCAGGAATCTAAGTAAAAGTAGAAAAGACTGGATTTTTCAAGAAAAGGACAAGAATATTTGTCAAAAAATATTATGCAGCAAGAAAAACTGAACAGTATTTTCTACTTGGATTTCTTGTTCCTTTACCAAGAGAGCATAAAACAGAGTCACCCAAAGGACAACAGATTCTTGTTTCTTTTTAGATACTGTCAATTTAAACAACTGAATTCCAACTTCCCACTGATTTGTCTTCTGAGAAGCTTCCCACTTTTCAGGTTTGGAACGAAGACTCTCTCAATACAACAGTGCAGTGCATTGAATATCCACACCAAGTCAAATCAAACCAACTGACCTCATATCATTTTCGCAAGCATTTGTGATGTTTTCATTACACTAACCTCGATAAGATTTTTTACTGCAATATTCATAACAACTGACTGAAATCTTTGGCAGTGGAGCAGTGACTGCATGGCAATTATTCTACAGATATTATCCATAAATGCTTTATATTACAGGAAGCACTTCATGTACGCTGTGGTCGAGAAACTCAGGCAATATCAAATAATTTTCACCGCTGACAGCTATATATGCTGCTTAGTAGAAAACAGCTTTCAGTACAGAAGGAAGGAGCACTTGACTAAACTGCGGTAGAGGCAGTTCTGATCAGTATAAATCAAGCAGACCTTTGTTTTTTCTTCCAAAGCTTTTCCTCAAAGGACCTGTGGGCAAAGTGAATTATTGAGGAAGTCAGTCCAGGGATTATAACAGCAACATCATCGCTTGAATTTCTGGGATCTATGTTCAGGTGTATACTGAGTGATACAAAGGTTAGCATAATATATGAATGTTTGTAAAACCATTTGACAAGTTATACTCATCTAAGAAGTAGTGTTGCTACAGTCCCTTTTGGAGAACTGAATTCAAACCACAATGTAGATCAGCAAAAAGAATATAATCACGTTTGGTTTAGTCTGATTTAATACAGCGAGTGCTTCAGTGTGCGTAGCCAAGATCTTCAGAAGTGAGTAGTAACTTTGGAGCCTTGTTTATTTTATGTCCAGTGTCACACTCTCTTGAGACCCCATTGTCAAAGGCTGGCAGATAAAATTCACTTGCTTTTTTAAAAAAATCTCAATCTGAGTGTGAATCCTTCACATGTTTACACACACATTCTCTCTCTCTCTCTCTCTAAAATTGGCTGGCCACTTTGAAAGCCTCTGATGAAACTCTTCAGGGTAGTTATCTTGTGAAATAAATTGTAAACAGGTTTTGTACCTCTAAAACAATGACTAAAGAACTGCCTCGCTTTTATAAGCATCACAGGCTAGACCTTCAAAAGAGCCCTATTAGAAACTCTGGTAGGGACAGGATTTTCAAAGTACTGAACAGCCAATGAGCACAGAATTTTGTTTTCTTTTTCCCTTAAATTCGCATACATTTTGTAATAATTTTGTCTGGCTCTCTGTAGGCAAACTGATATATTGCTCATACAGGCTACAATCATGCATGCATAACCCGCCAGCAGAGACCCAGAGGGCTTGGCTGGCATACTGTGCAGGGGTCACAAACCTGACAAACCCTGCTGCCATCCCCGAGGCACTGCAAGCTTATTCAGACCTTTTTTTCCCCTACACTGCAGTGTAAACTTAAATTGGAGCTTTAAGAACTAGTTTTACCAGTACAAAATCCTTACCATATCAAGTATTCCTAAGAGCTCATCGTAAACTAATGCTTTTAAAGACAGTTCCTACCTCAGTTTTACTTTTACTCGCAGAGACGGATCTGAATCTTACAAAGTGAATTTGGACAAACATGAGGCACTTCCAGAGACTTCTCTGCAAAGGTTGGGAGTTTGAGATGTGTCAAACAAACCTTAGTTTGCCAGTAACCCAGCACAGATCTTACTGAGTTAATTCAATACAAAGCACAAGCACGCTCAGGTATCTACTGCAGTACCCAAAGCATTTCCCATCGATGGAAATGGCCTTCTCATCACATCCTCTGAGCCTTAAAATGCCCTGTTAACATTTTGCTTGTGTTTTTTGTTTTACTTTTTAAAGATCACAGGTGTAAGTCACACAAGCCTTCCATGTGCCTTAGATATTTGTTTGCATTAGGAAAGCTGTCAAAAGTCATAGTTTAAAAATTACGGTAATTCTATGCAAGTTGTATTAATAAAGAAACTGATCTGTTTGCCTCTTGAATCATCTTGGAAAACTGGCTGTTTTAGTGCTGCTCATTTTATTACTGCTGATGTCATCGGTGAAGAAGATTTAAGGAGCTAAATACGCACCTGTGGCTGTGCAGCACAGTACAGCAAGTTTGCGTATTAGTGTCAGCATGGCTCAGTAGCAGCCCTTCCAAAACTAACTTCATTTAATTTGAAAGAACAAAGCCGCATATGGCATTCGTTTTATGATACCAGTCTTCCTTCCCACTTGCAAAGAGTCTCCTCTGCTTACCGTCACCTTATTAGATTTTAAAAAGAGAGTCATGCAAAGAATTTTGTGATTATGTTTGGGGAGGAGGGGAACTAAACTTGCATCTTCAAATTTTAACTGTTTCTAAAATGCAAAAGAGTCACTATCTGCAACAGGAAGCCAAAGAACTCAGGAAAGCACTAAATATATGCCTGAAGTGTAATCCCTTTCAGTACTGCAATTAAGCTGTTTAAGTGATTTGTTCAATGGGGGTGGACATCCAATTAGAATACAAAAACCTGTGGAGCTGTGATTTTCAGTTAAAAACAAAACCAACAACAAGGGATTTTTCCTTCTGTACTTCACATAAAAATACAAATTTATTAGGTCTCGTTTAAAGTTATTGAAGACTATCAAAAGAACATTATTCCAGCATTGATTCAAAACCATGGGGTGCACTATCAGCATAATTAAAATGAAAGTATCTTGAGCTATTTTCCTATCTTGCTTCCATATTATTGTCTAATTGTTCAGAATGTCTGTTTGTTACAGAGGCAAAGTAATTAAGCACAGCACGTTGCAGCAATGGGGATCATAAAGCCAGAGCTGGCTACATTACCAAGGCAGATACTGCACAGGAAAGCATTAAAGAAAGGATCGTAATTGTAATTGAAAATAATTGGATGATCCAGTTGGTTTGGCTGACATCAGAGCCATTCGCACACTTCAGCGCTCTTTAGCCCTGGATGCTCCCTGTTCTCCTGTGCTTTTAAAATGGATGCTTTCAAGGGACACTCTGGAACAATGTTAAAGATCTTTTTGCATTACCTATGGCAGAAGCCCTTAGCATTAACTTCAGCGTGAATATTAAGTCCACCAATATTTAAGTTACTACCTACAAAAAAGAACAGGTCAAAGTATATTAAAAAGCTTCCTGTAAGGCCCAATCCAGCATCCTTGAAATCAATGCAGGGATTTCCTTTCCTGTTAGCAGACGTGGAGTGAGAACATTCCCTAGGAGGGTTCAGAAAGCTCATCACCTATTCTGAAGTAAGAACCTATTGTTTCATTTTTTTTTTAATGTAGTAATTATGCTGAGGCCTGTTTGGGAAGCAATTTTGAGAGCTTCAGTAGGAAGTTTATCCCTTTCTCTCAGAAACCAAAGCACCTCAGCTATCTCCAGCTCTCAGCAAGTTGCGACTTCATAACTTGGCAATTTTGTAAGTCATGACTCAGCAAAATCAAACCTCCCCACTCAGGAAAATCCACTGTTGCAAGTCAGCAATATGGAAATGGCCAAGTCATGACTTCCAGAATCGCTGAGTTGTACAGTCGCTTCAGCCTGCTAAAGAGCCTATCATTTGCTAATCTTCATTTCACAAAATCTACATCTCTACACACAGAGGGTTTTACTTGTTTACTTTAAACTCTTTGCAAGTTTGGAAAATGGGACTCTTACCACTCTCAAACTATCACCACCAGCCAGAAGCTCTGGAAACATGCAAATATAATGCAAAATTAAGTACAAGAATTGTGCATATAGGAGATTTAAAGGGCCATGCAAGCCTCTTCTGCAAGGCAACTGTTTTCATAACTGACATTTTTATTCAAAACATAACAAAAGGCCATTGAGACATGTGCAGGTGTGAAATAGCTACTCTGGGACTACATCAGAATGATATCATCAAATAAGGGTGTATGAAGAGAAAAGGTAAAAGAGGAGGGAAAAAAGGAAAGGTAAAAATTTCAGATCAAGTATTCTTTACAACGTGGACTTGTGCTTCATAGGGCCTGCACAAGAGCTGTTAGGGGGCTTTTTTTTTCTAAGATTAAAGTGACAACTTGAGGTTCACAGCTCTTATGGGCTGCTGAGTGACCGAGTTTGAAACACCCAGCCTCACGCAACTAGTTTCAACAGCAGTGGCGTGTCTGCTTCTGAAAGACACTCCTACTGCTGCTCACAGGCCCTGCTCTCTTAATGGCACTACCTGCTAGACTGCGTCTTGCCGAATGGGGTGCACATGAGAGGTCACTAGTGCGGGCCCTTGACTAATTACATCAGGGCTGCTGACCTTTCCAAAGTCAGTTTATCAATCTGCAGCACTCTTAAAATTGCAAGTACTGTTTATTGCTAAATAACTTAAATACTTTCCTAACAAATTGTCTTCACAGTTTATAAAATGAATCCCCCGCCCCTGGGATCGCTTCAAAGCAATAACCTTCTACAGTCAGGTAAAGGTTAAAAAAAGGTTAAGTCAGAACATTTACATTCAGTGAGATACTAGGCTATAGCAAATGTCCTTGCCTGAAATTATGCATTGGCCTTAGAGAGCAGCAGCTTTGTCGAAATGGTATAGACGCAGACCAGGCCTGGTGAACTCCTGACTTTAAATCTGAGCTCCATCAAACCTCTCTCAGGCCTTGCTTGCCTTGAAAGGAGCTAGCGATGTTCCTTCTAGTGCGGTAGTATGAAACTCCTTCTACTCCAGGCAGGAGAAACCTTTCCTAGTCTATCTGAATGGTCCTGAAGCCAGGACTGAACCACTGGGATGAACAGCTTCTCAGACTTGCCATCAGCTGACACAGAGAGGAATTGTAACGCTCTTAGTCAGGGATTTTAAATGTCTTCTATAAATTTTATTAGGAGACAATGAGGGCTATAGAGGGTAGAGCAGGGAGGAACTGGGGGACGCAGAAGCACAGGGGAGTTGGAGCAGGGCAGGAGAGAGGAGCCAAAGGGAGAGAGAGGCTGATGAGGCAGCTCTAGGTCACAACAGAGAGGAAGGCAGGCAGGCAGGAAGGAAAACTGCCATCCATCAGTGTTTTGAGTGCCACCGGCAGCTACCCGAGCCCAGCCATAGCAATGAGTAATATTCCAGTCCTCCATAAAGCACTGAACGGCACCTCGCCAGGACCATGCTGCAGTCACAGCAGCATGTCTGGAAGTAACACCAGTCCTGCAATAACCCCAGGGGGAAGAATCACAACTCATTGCAATAGCTTGAGTCCAGCTACTAGGTGAGCCATTTCCTTTTTGCCACTCTCCAGGCATTAAGAGATATTTGCTATTAACCTTCAGGTTCAGCAAACTCCCAGACACTCAATCAGAGTCAAAGCACAAAGAGCAGGATACAAGGTCAGGGTTTATATCCTGTCCAGGCTGTAAACTTGGTGCGACCTTGGACAAGTCGCTTGATTCTCTAATATGTCACAAGCCATACTGCCGTACAAGTTCTGTTTCAGAATGGGAGGGTGGAAAAACAAAAACTGAAGGTTGAATTTAGCAACTTCCTGAGATATAACTTATTCAGATATCCTTAAGGCTGACAGGCTGCTACACTTTGCTATTCTTTATTTCCTCAGTAGAAGTATTTTAGCTACCACAGACAATATGCATTTCTACTCCCAACTGTATACCTCTAAAGCCATGAGCTCAGGCCAGCTGTGAGAGCAAGTCATCTGCTTTGAATGAGATTAAGCTAAACACCACCTCCACATAGATAACTTGCTCAAAAACCCATGGAAGCATGAGGCATTTCTTTAGTCTATTGGCAAACTGAACATTTGCTTTACTCAAGCACCTGAGTGTTTGTCCTTAAGTTTAAGGGATGTGACATGCACTTCTGTAATTTTGTAGTTTCTCTCTAATTTATTTTTGAAGAAGTTTCATGCTTTTTGAATTTTTTAAATTTGGTGGGGAACATAGTTACTGCTTAGCACTTTTTGTCACTGTTGTTGCTACTTTATAAATGTAAATTCTATTGAGCTTTAGACAGATGATACATCCCCAGGCTCCGGCTGTATTATCCATCAGACACGATGCAGTTTGTTTTTCAATTATTTGTTATAGCTTATTCATTTTTTTTCCAGCCCTAAGAGGAAAACAGGTACTCCTTCATTTTAACTTTTTTGTTTTAATTTGAGACAGAGTTTAAAAAATATTTTAAAGCAAAATACGTGTTCTTTTTGTGTTATAAGAATATTAAGCTTACTGAAATCCTCATTTTTCCTTTCACTTAAGCCAAGACGGTCACTACAGATGGCACAGTCAAACCTTTTAACATCATATGAATACATGAAAATGCCTCTGCATGTGCTCTGCATATCTGGAGTCACTGCATGGGATTTTGAGATGAGCAGGAACCACCTAGGTCTCCCTGTTCATCTTCCTGCTACCATAGGATTGTTTCTTACTGTACTTTTTTCAGTATCTTGTCTGGTCTAGCTTTAAATGTGCCAGACGCTGAACTACTGGTATGTGCCTAGGGAGATCATTTCATGGCACAATACATCTCACTGTCAGAATTTTGGCTGATATTTAAACCAAGCTTTTCTTTAGTTTCATGACATTACTCTCCCTTATACTTTCTACCTGTAAATAATTCCTTCTCCCTGAAGCTCATATCTAATAGGTACTTGGAAGATTTTCTGCACTGACCCCTACTGCTTAATCATTGTATCACACTGCAGGTACTACATTGCAAGACTTTAGCCTTTCTGCATAAGTATTTCTATTTGGGCTCATAACTATTTTATCACTCTCCTCTAAGCTCTTTTCTAGGAATACGTTAACCAGCATGGATGGAGATGGCTGAAATTAGCCATGTTCTCCACCTAACAGTGCTTCATGGGGTGAGTACAGTAAAACGCAAGAAGTAGTGAGAATTCAAAATAAAGAAAGTTCTAAGGAATTTATTTACAATAAAAAAAGAGTTGTGGGTTTTTTTTGTTGTTGTTGTTAGAAGACTTTGATTCTAAATTTCTTGGAGATGTATCAGTTTAGACAAGCCTTTAAGTAAGAAAGTCTTACCATGTCTAGTATTGACTCTCTGGTCAAATCTGACAGATTCAACCACCCCAGAATGTCAAAGACCAAAAGCTTGCTTTCCACATTTAACGCACTGTTTCAGATCAGCACTCTGCACAAATCTGGCATGAGATTAACATTCCCTCACTGCAAATATCTCTATCTTCCAACAAGATCTGATTTTTGGCTTGGTGTAAATAAATATTCCTTGTTCCAGTGAAAGGAAGGTAATCAATCTACTCAGGCAACTGGAAATTCAGTTCTCTGTCCTGAATCAAGTAGACTCAGGACTTTTACTCAGATGTCAAACAAGCACCAAAACTATCTGCACTCCTAGCTATTCTGGAGTGAGCCTGGGTACACAGCAAGGAAGTGCAAGTTAACATAAGGAGGGCAACCAGACTGAGCATAAAACTCTAGCATCAGTACCTAAAGGACAGAGACTCTGCTGTCCATGGCTGGCTGCACTTGAAATTGTGCTAATACTAGCATGGAGAGAGACTACTTCTAAAACAAAAGTTAATATATTGCTACTCTGAAGAGCCAGTTATTTCCCCAAGAGCTGCTGGAATTAATACAAAATTCTTGCTGACAGCCTTCCTGAGGGCCTTTTTCTGATACATTCAAACACCACAGGTCATGAATGTTTCTTTAAGAGGAAGCTTGCAATTAGCAGAAATATCTCCAAATCCTATATTCGTTTATTGTTCATTTTCAGCTGGCCAAGGTACAGAAACGCTAACATATGCCATCAGTGACTAATTGCCAGAAACAGCAAGCAGAATGAATACTTAAGAACAACCTGTAAGCTGAACTCCATTTGCAGAAACCACTGGCAAATACTTTTAAATAATAATTCTTGACTATCCAGAAATTGTTTGTGATTAAGTTTTCCCCACCTGCCTGCCTCCTATACAAAATGCTAAAAAAATAGCTAATAAAACACCTACTTTGAATCCTAAGTCTTGCATACCCTTGCAAAATGAGTGCTTTTTCCCAAGAATAGGATACTTTTTGCTTTCTTTAGTCTTTTTCACCCTCGACTTCAATTCAGGTAACAGCTCATGCGATCACAGCTACTTCAGCTACATTATCTCACTCATGTTATGTCACCTCCTGTTAACACCAGGCAGTGAAAAAGCCATGACATTATGTAATACTACATGGTTTTGCTGAATGTAATGCAAGTTGTCAGAGAATTGTAGTGCTAGGCTTTAAAGGGAACCAGCTACATTTGTGAATGTAGCTAGTGAGGATCATGCCTTAAGATGCATGAGTTTATCCTTCAATAGTCCCCAGGAAACCAGATTCTTCGTTGTCTGTATGAAACTTTTATGGCTTTCACTCTTCCCATCTTCCGTATTTCTCTTTTATTCTGACCAAATCAAACACTTCTTTTCCTGTTCTCACCCAACTCCATCAGCTTCTCACAATTCCAGTCCCTATTATCGAGGTTCAGAGTA
This sequence comes from Rhea pennata, assembly GCF_028389875.1. Classification (NCBI taxonomy): domain Eukaryota; kingdom Metazoa; phylum Chordata; class Aves; order Rheiformes; family Rheidae; genus Rhea; species Rhea pennata. Next base: position 11,497,452 of record NC_084676.1, on the reverse strand, counting down.
TGAAAGTCTCCAGTACAAACTTCCCTGGATCATCGGGCATTTGTTTCCTCAACAACTACTCTTCACATGGAAGGTCTGAAAGACACAGCCTCCGTCAGTGGCTGCTGTTCACTTGGCAATGCCTACTACATCCTGCAGCAAGCTGCAGATCAAGAATGAAAGCAAGTTGAAGAGCAGCTCCTCTCTCTCTCTTCACAGGATTCTTTTCACTCCAGTGAGACTACATTAGGAATAAGGTACTGCTCCAAAAGGCACATGTTCAAGTCTCACTGCTTCCTTAATTTGAGGCCATATGTTGTGCAGATAACTTATAGAAAGGGTTGTTTAACCCATGGTAAGTAAATGAGGCATGGTCAAGCCACAGAAGAGAGAGGGGCAGTGGAAGAGAGAGAGGGAGAGAGGTATTTTAAAAAGCTGGAGACCACTCTAACCAACACCTGGAAAGTACGATCTGCGATGGTAATTTAAGACCACAGGCTGGGACAATAGTTCCATTGAACATTGAGCAGATGGTAATATACTGTTACTTAATTGGTAATATACTGTTACTTTTCACATCATCATCACTCTCTCTCAAAGGTAGTGAAAACACCTCACTTACTTGCCTTCATAAGACTTGGGAATCATAATAGTGAAAGAATTTGAGGTTCAAATAACATTTGGGTAACTGGCTAAGTAGATGAGGAAAGAAAAAAATCAGATCTTTGAATGGTAAGCTTAACTGTGTATTTGTAGATCTTGTTAAAATCTGATGCCAAATACATCAGCTACTATTGTAAACTTTCATATGTCACTTTTAAAAGAATGTGAGCTATCACTTAGTAGGCCTAATGTGCTCTGCTCCCCACGTGTAAACCCAGTGAAGTCTTCTGGCCATGAACAGAAACTGGTAATGGTCAGAAGCAATTAAAACACATATCTTTTTACTTTACTAGAGAGTATTGTATCCTTCAGTCTGAGCTAGTTCCAAGTTCACAGCCTACACTCAGCCTCCTGGTTTTGACATCAATCCTCTGCCCCATCTGACAAGTTGTTCACACCTTGTGTTGATCTCCAAATCTGTAAAGCAGAAATGGAAGGGAGATCAAACTGTTCAGTTCTGAAATCAGACTGAGCTGGAAGAGCATTATGGAGAACGATAAATGATTACTTTCTGTACTCTTCTCCTTTCCAAACTGTAGGAAGGGGTAAAAGGCAAATCTGTTTTTGTACTGTTGCCCCAAAAGTTTTTTCATTGCTAAAAGGAATTATATACAGGTAAGAGCTTCAGGACTTATCTTCTATTCAATAGCTTTTTAACCAGTTGAGTACTTTTGTACTGTAATCATCAATCCATAATGATGCCACCTATCTTGTATAGACAAAGCTGTAACTGAGATTAAGATAACAATCACAGGTGGAGATAATGTAACTTTATAAGACCAGCTCATAGAGTTGGAAGTAGCACACACATTCTTAGGGACAGATGCCCTTAAGTAGGAGTGGAAAAAAAACCCCAAACTTCAAAGCAAACACAGGTCAAAAGCAATTTGTCTCTCTAAAGATATTGATCAGACCAAAAGAGAAAATGAGGCTGGGTAGCAGAGGAATAGGGGCACAATGTTACTATGGGATGTCTCCCAAGGAAAGGGAACAACAGGTAATTTATCATCCATGGAACATGAAGAGATTAGCAGAGTGAAGGAGAGGAGCAGTTGTGACTGATAGATTGCCGGCTCCCTCACTTTTAACTGTTTTGGCTTCTATGTAAATGTCCCATCCTGTCACTTCACCATGTTCATTGTTCAACCCTTAGTGACAACAACTAAAAGGGTCATTCATATAAAGAAAAAAAAAGGAACAGAAAATAGAAGTAGCTGTACACTAACACTCCAGTTAATGACACCAGACTGGCTGGTATCTATTCCCAAAACATACAACTATGATTTTAAATTAAATAGCTCTCATATCAGCAATGAAGGTGATATGAACTGAAATGCTACATACTCTCATTCCATAGCCCAGTAGCTGAGATCAGACAAGATCTGGTGATAGTATCAGCTTTGGCAGAATTATGCTAAAGGTTAAGCTTTCTAATATCTCACTCCATCACCACTTTTGTTCCAAATAGAGAGTTGTTAGTGACCAGATGATAAACTGGGGATCCTTGTCCTACCTTTGCTTCCACTTCTGTGCATCTCCTATTCACTTTCAAGTATTAGTTCAGCTCACTGGCAGCCACATCAGCATCTGAGCCAGCTGCTGTCTCATGATTGTGTGAAGCAGGTGCTTGCTAGTCTTCTATACATTGAAGACTAGTCGAGGAAGCCCTCAGATTACAATAAGTTTCCTCACATAATAACAGCAATTTGAAATAATAAACATCATCTTTAATGAAAGAGTCCAAATTAAACTATCTAGTTGCACACAACCTAGTACAAATACAAAAGTATCCATCATTGTCTCATAAGGTTCATCCATAAATGACACAACATAATACACTTTCAAAGAGACCAAGAGTCATCTTATAACCTGTTTTTTTAATCACAGATTAAAATATTCTTTTTGTTTGTCTGTATCTCAGCAGTGATGTTAAGAGTGGCTAGGATTTTTGAAGCCACTGGATGCTCAATAGGAGTCCCTGAAGGAGGCAAAGGATTTTCATGTGGTGCAATTCCCTACTCTCTGCAAGTTGAGTCTGTTAAGAAAGGCACCTCGGGTCACTAATCACCTTTCAAAATCCTAGCTGTTCATTACCACAGTCTGCATTTCCATAACAGGAAAAAAAAACTATAGCATCAAAAATATGCAAATAGTGTCAATAAATTTGGTCTAGGATTTGTTTTTTGAAGTCAGAAAACTATTACTGCCAGCCTCTTTGCAGGGGCTGTAAGAGATGATAATTTTCCCTTGTAATGGTCCTGACATAAAGTGTGTATCAAAAACTGCACACTCTTCATATCCATCCAGCTGTGTTGAGCAATAAACACGATAATTATGCAGATAAGGCTTAAATAAATTCCTACACCTAAGGGCAGCTGAATGCTTTTTTAAGCAAAACAGTAATTAACCCTCCATAGGGCTGAATGAGCACAGACCTTTGCTCCTTCCCAAGGTGGGACATTCATATTGGCACCTCCCAGGCATCTATCTGTCACCGATAAAAACAGGTCAGCGTACTTCAGAGGAAATAACTTTGGGGCTCTTCCTTGTGAGATTCCAAAAAAGGTCAAGAACAACAAGATCTACTAGTTTCTATATCTTGACACTGGGATTTGAGGTTTGTTTCAAACAAATGTCAAAGGAATTAAAGGTAAAGGAAGAGAAGGGCATAAACCACCCATGGAATTGCTAGCTGAAAAGATAAAGAGAAGGTACAGGCTTGACAGTAAATGAAGAGCCTTGCAGTAAACTAAGCTGCCCAAGGGCTCAGAAGTATGATGAAGCTACTGCAGTTTAATGAGTTACCACACATTGGTTGATCTGCAGTAACTGCTCATATATGCATGCTCTTAGCTCACAACAAGATGAAGAAAATGTGTTCATCTTAACCTCCTTCATTAGGTTGAGGCTGTTGTGTTTTACTTTGGATAGGTGACGAGCCAAGCATACATATGAACTGCTACTGCTTGAAGACGCTGCTGAACCATCCTGACAGCAGCTCTGCTCTGGTAGGATAAGCAGGACCAGCTTCCACTGTTCTTATGTGGCCAGTAACCCTACTGCAATACCTTTGTGGCTCTCACCATCATTTCTGACTACTTCAGTTATAAAATCTCTTGCTACAGAATACATGTCCATACAATAGGAAAGTTTTCTCTGTTATTTTACAAATGGAACATAGAATTAAATAGTTTGCCCAAGGTCAGCTTGTCCCATAGCAGATACAGGAATAAATCCTACATGCGTTTACTGATGCTTTTTCCTCATTCTTAACTATTCTTTGGGCTGAGAGTGAACATCAAAACGAATACAAGATCATCTATATCCATATAGTTTCTGCTTTATCGACAACATAAAAAGCCCAGGAATCATCATACTAGTTTATATGGACCTTAGGTGCAACTCAGTACCTGTCAGTCATCAGATAAAAATGCGCAGGGAAAAGATTTCAAGTTTAAAGTGATCATTTCCTTGCTAGAAGCTAGGAAGAGTGCCCTTAGAAATTTCTGCATTGCCATGCTTACTAGTGAGTACATTTTCATTCCATAATGTTTCCCAAAGGCTTTCAGAAGTCACTCAAAACTTTTTATTCCCCCCCCCCCATCATGTGGCAACAAACTCCATAGGTTAGTTACGCATTGTGCAGAAAAAGTGCTTCAGTAGCATCTGATGTTCCCCAATTCCCTTACTGTGAAAATCAGTGAGTAATCACCCTTCCACCCTACCACTCATAGCATTACAGGTCTCTGCTGGAGCCATTTTGCTGTGCTGCCTCACCTCAACTTTGCCCGGACAACAGAGAGGGCAGAGTATGCCAACAACAAGTAACAGATGGTAGGAGCTCTAAGCTGGAACTGCCCTTAAATCATAAGGAACATGGAGCCATGGCTCATACTCACTGAACCTCCATCATTAGTCCTGTGGCAGGTGCAAGAATTAATCTTAGCTCTGCACAAAAAAAAAAAAAAAAAAAAAAAAAAGAGCCTGGCACAGCTACTGCAGTGAGAGTCTACAGTTTCAGCCAGGCAGCAAGAGAGCAAGCATCATGACAGAATTAACATACTCTGTATGGACAGATTTGCCCACTGCAATGCTACGTCCAAGCCAGGATTTAAGTGCAGGCTGTATTCCTTCCACTCGGTCTCCCTGTGGTACAATCATGGGCAGTGCTACTGTTATCTGCTGCCCTCATTTCAGTTTGTAATGCCACCAACAGTGCCGAGCAGAGGACAGAGAATTGAACAGAACCTCTCTCTGGAGTTGGAGGCTTACCTATAAAGTTTGAACATAGATGTAATCCTCTAAGATTCCAGAGGGACAAGTTTAAAACTGTATAGAAAACTTCCTGCTGTTCTAAGAAGGGACATTTCTGAAGCTATGCAACAGCATAAGGAACCTAAATCCCAGGAGGAGCTGGAAACCCAGCTTAGATTCCTTTGAGAAGCCAAGGCACAATCATTATGATTTCTGCAGTAGACTGGCAGTCCTGAAGAGCACCATGCTGGTGAGGACCTGACAGTTCTGTCTCAGCCTGCAGGGGTGACTCAGACATCCCAGCAGGCTCCCGGAGGCATGAAGGGAAAAGTATCTCAGGTAGTCCACGTGCAACTAGGCAGTCTATACTTTTAACCATCTGCAAAATAACCATTTAGTACTAGTGTCATCTTTATGGCTATTCTGTTTTTTCCCTTAGAAGGGTGTCCTGAGGCTTGCTACTTCTCCCTAGCCAGGTCTCTGAGATTTCACAGACTTTCTATTTTGCATATAAGCATCAAGAAGAGAACTGATAATAATAATAATAATAATAATAATAATGTTAAAAAATAATATTGGTAGTCTTTTGTCAGCTTCCCAGCGAGCACAGAAGAGTGCCTCCCCTGCATAGATTAGCATACGCCCCCTGCCCCCTGTATCTTTAACAATGATAGGATGCCTGTGGACTTCACTGGAAGTAAAGCTGAGACAACTCTATGACCTTCTTCCAGAACATGTTTTTATAGAAATAGAGAATGGGTGAAAGAATAACTTTTGATAGAAGAATTGAGACCTAGAAAATGTACTAACATTCTCTGACAAGAAAGAAGTACGTTTACTGACAAAAACCAGGTGCTCAGCTAAATGTCATAAATTCCCATTTTTCTTCTGCAGACTCACTTGTCTCCTACACCTCTCTTAGGGTATCAATCCCCCTGCTACAGATTGTACTAGCCATCCCTTCCCCTCTTGCTGCTCCATAAAATTTCTTCCCCAGCTCATCACGGCATTCAGACAACTTGCTGCCAAAGCCCTTTGCCTATCAGCAGTCCTCTGCATTGAGCTACCCTGTGCTCATCTCTCTGGATTGAGGCCATCCTTTAATGTCTCCCAGCAGCTTTGAGTCATACGCTTCCACCATCTGACCACCCCCTGGACTCATCTCCTTCACTAGAGAGGCAGGCTAAGCCTGGAGCCAAATGGAGTTGAACTTCAGCCTTTCCAATAGGCTTGACTGCCCAGCAACAGATGGTATAATGCAACTTCAGACCAGCAGGAAAATGATGTTTTCCTCTCACCAGCTAAAATATCAATAAAAATCTGCACATATTTTCCATTTCCACAATGAAAGCTGATTCCATTTTTCATTTCGGAGATCAGGCTTTGTAATGCTACTGGACCAACTGAACCCTAAATGATACCACCCAGTTTCCTTTCTGATGCCACAAAAGAAGGAATAAGTGAAGGTCAAGCTAGATCAATGCAGTTAGTTCAAGTTCCTGCTTAAGGAAGTGAGTGTTACTATTTTGTTATCTCCATCTCTTAATAATGAAACCACTGTCACAATCTGAGGAATAAAGATTTTTGATGAGTGATATGAAGGACTTTCAGTTTTCACGAAGGAAATATATTCTGTTCTGTGAGCATTTTCTTTAGGGAGTTTGATTTGGAAAGTCTTACTTTCCTACATTCCTACGTTCTCAGAGAAACAACTTCACATGGCCAATACTCTCCGAATCTTAGATGGGTACCACCCAATTTAGCTGTTACCAGTTGCTGCTTCCTATTTTTACGGCATTTTACAAAAATCAAGTAATGGGCACATATTTATAACTGTGTTGCAGTTGGTTTTCTACTAGACCAGTGTTTTGTACTGTCTGCCTCCAGAATGTATTCACAATCCCCCTGTATTACAGCCACTTGCAGAACAGCTTTGGGAGTCCCTGGAAATGAGTTCATTACACATTTAAAAATAACATCTACTCCCCAAAGTAGAAGCCAGTATCTACTGTAACTTAGCAACACAACAAAAAGCTGATAGTGGCAAAAGAAACCCCTAAGACCCACCTACTCCCTTGTTGCTCTTATTTATTTACAAGAATGTTATTTACTGATAATCACGGCAAACAGTGCATTACCATGACAGATTTCACATTTACTCACCAATTTATTTGTTGACAAAGAAGTTCATAAACAAATAAGAAATTAATAAAGCCCTGTATATACAGGTGAAAGTTAGTAAGATCAGTAGTATTATCTGTCAACTGAGTTAATATAACCAACTTCCTAATTACATGAAAAATATTGAGAAATAAAAGCAAGACATTTGCTTTAAAAAAAATTAATTCCCTATAATCAAATCTGAGTATGGCTATAGCAAGTCTAAACATTTTCTTTTATATGACCTGTTTGATCTGCAAAAACTTTAATTCAAAGATTGCTTGTTCAGTTGCATATGAGGTCTGAAGAAAGAGGGAATCAGTGACAAAAACTGAGAAGTCACAGACTTTCTTGCACACCAGTTTTCTTTTGGTCATTAATCAATCATTACGCTGCTTTAAAAAAAAAAAAAAAAAGAGAGAGAGAGAGAGAGAGAGAACTATTTCTCCTGCTATCTCTTGCACTTTAGGCTATGGGAAACCTTTTACATTCTTTTTAAAAAGAGTTGAAAAAAAGACTTCCAAAATGAGATTTCACTTTTCACTTGATTTCTAACAGAAAACTGTTACAAGTTTAGGTTAAAAAAATTAAAACAGCAGACACAAGTACAGATTTGAGTGCTGAATATCTGGATCATCCCCCCTCTTTTGGTAAACCCTTACCTTTAAAAACAACACTCTTGTACACAATTCCACCAACCAACCAAGAGACTATGCAAGGCTGAAAAAGCAATCTATGCTTTGGTAAGTGATATACTGTCTTTTATAGGAGTAATTGGGTGGGAGATAGCACTGACTTAATTCACAAAAGACCACATTAAATGACCAACGAATGCCAGAGGCTTCTAAAAAGAGTCTTCCTCAAGTTGGAAGAGCCTTCCACTTCCTGTGCTCTCTAACAAATCTACTTGGAACATGCCATAATTACACACAATGATGGTTAAAGTCCTGGCACCCACTCTTCAAAGCCTCACATTTAAAGGCTCGTGTTTCTGAGTTCTGGGCTGCCCCATTTGGATCGTATCAGCACAACAGGTCTGAAAGGCAGAGCTAACCGGACAGTTAGAGATGCCACCAGCTGACTCTAACCTAGTGCTTTTGGCTGACAGCCTGCGGCTCTTGCTTTCAATATCCCAAGGCAGGAGAGAGAAACTTACTAGAGCAGCCCTGAAACTACCCAGATTAGCGCACAGCCTAGATAGCAGACACTGTCCCTTTCCCATTTGGGTCTTGTGCTTAATAATATTAAAGGATCTGTCTTATGTTTGGAAATCAAATCAATCTTGTGCACACGTAAAGATTATGCCTTTCAGAAATACTTTATTTAACTATATAACGCACAGTAAACCTACGTGAGCTTATGCTGACATGACATGATTTTGATCAAGTTTTTCACCACGTTCAGCCTCCTCTTGGAGCAAAACATAATAGATTGTTGCATCTAACTGCTATCTGTCACAGCCCAAGATCAGAAATCTTTTAAGACTAGGTCCTACATAAACACAGTGAGGTATTGTGGGTTGCTTTATTTCCAACCTAACAACCATCTTGGTATGAGCTGTGCAGACAATGGTCTCAGGCAGACAGCAGGAAAATCTCACCATTATCCATCATTCACTCATTCTGTTTTGATGTAAGGCAAGTCCAGCTGTTTCTTAAGGACAGAAGGAAGAAGAAAATGGCAGCATCCATCAATCAGCCTTCTCAAAGGCAACCAGGAGGCCCTTTGGTGCCTTCAATTAGTTTATTCTTTCCATTTGATCTCAACCAAGTCATTCAGACTTCCTTGTTCTTGAGCTAACAACCTGTTCTACAAACAAGAAAATTGTGCGGAGATGAGCTGGAATTCTAAGACAAGCTTTGCATTTACAGCACTTTCTCGTCTTCCCTTCACCACTCTGTTTTCTGACATTCTCCAACAGTAACAAATCTTACTGATCTCTAAGCAGCAACTTCCATACTCTAACTTTCAGAGAGAAGGGCTACAGGGAGGGAATGCTACAGCAGCTAAGAAAAACATTTTGCAGCAAAACTTCTTTCCTGAGACCCACATATCACCTTATCTTCTTCCAGTCTTGAAGATACTCCTCCTGAGAAGCAAATTATATAGAGCTCATATAACCAGACTAATGGAGATTCAGAAAATATTCCTGCCTCTTAGTGTCATTGCTTACCTACTGCCTCAAAACATACCTGTTGTGCGCCATAGGAACTCTATTTTATGTTAGCTAAGAGAGAAGTTAAATGACTAGCCTGTAAATACACAGCAAATATGAGTGGCAGAGATCCATCTTGTGGATCCATCTGCCAGTTCTACTTATCTCGCATTTCCGCAGCTCTCCCACCTCCCATTATGCACGCCACCTCACTGAGCAAATCTAGACTTCTGGCTGTGCTCTGGTTGACCTGACTTCATCCACAGATTAAGTTCTTTGATCTCAAATCGATTGCCTCTATGTCAGGGGAGTGTGCACGCATGCGTGTTTCCCTGTGCAGTACTCATTTGTACTTGACATAAAAATATTATAAAATTGTCCTCTTTTCATTGAGTTTAAAACCAATACAAGTTTTAGAACCAATTTCAGCCCTGACATCAGGGAATGTCAGGTGCACAGTAGGAGCAATACCTTCTAATATCCAGAATCTCACTGACACAGAAAACTGATTTTTAATAATTAAAACTTGCAAGTATGGTTCATATATCAACTGGTACTCACTAGTAAACAGTATCAATCCACATTTCAATCATTCATTAGTTAAAATAACCCATCTTGTCCTACAAATGCAAAAATACACAGCCTGATACACAAACTATGGTGCAGTTCTTTTCTTACTCTGCTTTTTCTTCCACCCCGTATAGGATACCCAAATGCTATGCAGTAAAAAGTATCTTAAACCTTCAGCAGAGAAGATACCTCTATCTTGCCTTAATTATTTACTTCTTGTATCAGAAAGGTATTTCTAAGATTTAGACTAGGAGATATAAATGTAATCTCTCTGGAGTAGATACCTCTGGGCCTGATGTTCTTATAGTTTGCTTGAGGAAGACAAATGTTTCATCCTTATCTATGTATTTCTTCACTAATTAAAATTCATGCACTACTTTAAACAGTATTTACCCAAGAGGGCTTCAGCAGTGCTCCTTCAGCATTAAAAAAGACAAAAAAGCAGTAGAAGGTTTTAAAGATGTCACATGCAGAAGCCATTCATTAATATTCCTGAAGAGTAATATCATCAAAGCAGAACATTAACACTACAGGTCTATCTACACAAAACAACTGCCAATCTAAACACATGGCAACACGTGAAATCAGAAGGGGAGACAGATACAGAAAGCATACTTAGATCTTGTTGGTTGTTGTAGATAGCTAAGTAATTCTATGTCACAATTTGCATTTTTCCCTGGGTATTCCCAATGGCATGCAAAAACCCTTGTAGCAGTGAGACAAAATTATCCAAAGCAAACTGGGAAGGTTGCAGTGCTGCTAGTGATGATTGTGTTATATTCTAAATTCCATTAGAAAGGCAGACAGCTAAAAAAGCAGCATTTACTGATTAGGCAAATCTTTCCCAAGCTGAAGGATAAAATAGTATTTCTGAAGCCTGTTCATGCAAGAAATTTTACAAAGCCTGGCTACAACAAACTAAAGTACAACAAATTATCTTAAAATGCTTTGCTTATGAGGGCCTCAGGTTAGCCCAGAAACATTAATTGTGAGTGTGAAACAGCCATTGCAAACAGTTGGGTTAGATCTTTCTGATTTCCCATTTATCAGCCAACTTGTCTTCATAGAGTTTTAAGATAATGCATCCTAGTTTGTTATTTGCAAAACACTAAAGCTATGCATGGGGTCAGTTAATTCCGTATCGCTAACAAGTATAAAATTAGTAAGTGCAGTTAACTCATGTGCTTAGATTTTCTGTCCCAGCAAATCCGCGAAATGGTGAGTGCAAGAAAAATCAGCTTTTGCCACAGTTTGCCCTACATTATTCTTACTTTTAATATTATACTCGTTTTACTGATAGGCAGACTGAGACAACGACAGGTGATTGAATCAAGGCTACACAGTGTGGCAGCAGAGAGGTGGAGACTAGAAAGTTGCAATCCTGCCATCTGCTCCTGGACTTCTCTCTGTGAACACAAGCACTCCTACTTATTTTAGCAAATTGCATTTTAGCAGACTTGTTTTGCAATCAACCAGTTAGGAATTCTCCCATCTTAGCAGCTTTCAGAAATGGATATGCTTGAAAGCAAGACAATGACTAATTCTGAAAGGGTCAGCATTTAAGTTAGAAGAACAGAGTATGGTTCCTTCTGAAATAATTTCTGAAGATGAAGCTCCTCTAGGATAGACACTTACTCCACCAAAATGAGTGGTAAGATAGCATCCTTATATTCAAGCATCCTGAGAAAGTGCCCTTTCTCTCAGACACTGAACAAACACATTTCAAAGAGCCAAACCCTGTCTCCAGAGTTTGCAGTCCAAGAATATTCAACAGAGGGACTACATCTCTGTCTAAATGCCCCACTTCTATCTTGTGGCATGCTCTCCTGCTGAAAGGAAAGCAACCTTGAATAACCTTGGGATCCTGCAAATTAAAGCAAAGCAACCAGCAACTGAAAACTTCTGCCTGGACAGGGAGAATGTAAAGATACTAGAATTGAAAGTATGTTACATGCAAGTAACAGAAGACCTGACATCTGATAGGGTCTGACTTTCTAAAAAACAGAACCCATTTCTGCAGTCAGAATTAACTGACAGCGTACATGTAACCACTTCAGTTGTTTATCAAGTGACTAGTGCATACAAATCAATGCTGTACAATGTCTACATGCTAATGTCTTCATAGAGTATGCAAGCACAAATTTGCACCTACAAGAACTGGAAGACACTTGCTTTAAACTTTAACAAATGTGGCTGGGTAAAAGGAAAGAGAGGCAACATGAATATTTCAGGGTGTGTATCTTGAAAGCTTCAGTGCAGCTGCACAGCTCCAATTAAATTTAACAGGAGCCTCACATCTAAAACCCTGAGCAATGCTTTGAAAAGTCTACAGTTCTGATGTCAGAGTATGACTTCAGAGTCAATTGCTTTTATTTGGCAAAAGCTAACTTGGGAGAACCCAGCACAATTTTTCTCTAACAGAAACATAAGACTGAAGAGAGAGGTAAGGAAGGGGAAAAAGCTCAGTGTCTACATTTACATAAAAATCTGTCCAGCTGAGCTTCTAAGGGGCCCATATTGACATTATTTGTAATGGAAAGTCCATTTTCTCTGAAACACTGAAGCCAAAAATGATGGAGAGAACTCCTAGATAAGAGGATGGTACACTGACCCAGTTCTAATTCACATGGCGATAAATCTCTCATGCTAGATAGGATTTATCTGAATGTCTGATTAATTTTACTCATCTTTTGGGAGTGCTCAGATATCCCAGATGCCTTTGGGCATATCTGTATTAGGGCTTAAATGTGGATGAAGAGTGTGCTTTTGAAGACACTCTCCTGGTTGTCTTCACTTGCTGGGCTTTGGTTCCCATCATAGAATGCACTTGGAGCTCCTGACCTTGATTTGGGATAAAATTAGACGGGAAGATGCACTCCAGGAGCTTATTTAATGCCCTTCAACTGGGCAAGTAGATCATAGCAACAAATCACAGCTATCTGAAGTAAAATCCTCAGAAATGTGTGTAGCATAGGGGCTGGACCTTCAGCACCATTTCACTCTACAAGTATGTTCATGTGGAGATGTATGACTTGCTAATATAGACATAGCCCTCGTGGCCTCTTGAACTTGGTGGTGCACATAACCAAGTTCGTTTTGAAGGGTGCTATAGACACTAGGAAGGCATCTTTCCTTTGTATATGACACATTAGAGTCTACTGATGATTGCATTGATTAAAAAAGTCCAATTATAAAACACCAGTTACAGTAAATTGTTTCTAGCAGAAATCACAAACCGACATACTCCTCCCAACCTTAAATTTTTACATGACAACTTTTTGTCTCTGTATTTTTGCTCTGAAGATGTTCGCTTTTTCAATCATTTGCAATAAATCATGTTATTTCATGACATGCCTGTGGCACTGTCTACATATCATTATTTCAAGTTGTCATGTCACATTCCACAAGACTACTACTGCCATGTCAAACCATCACATAGCAGAGCAAAAAAGTCTCTCTTTTCTTTATCATTAAGGGCAGCTGTTACTCTGTACAAATTGAAACATCAATATACTTCAAAGGGGTTCCAGGCTACTGAAAACAGTTGCTTCTGAAATTAGTACACCAAATGCTTATCTTTCTTTCGTGTTTCAAGTTTTAACCTGTACCATTTCAACATAAACAAGAGACATTTTGTTCAAACAAAGTGAAAGGTTTTTAAATATCCAGAGTCTGCATTGTCTAAATAGTCAAAAATAGTAGGAGGAAAAGATCACATTTTTAGACACCTTTTATATGGGGAGGTTACAGAGCTACTAATTGTTGTCAGAGAGGAAGCCTTTGATATAGTTGTGAATTCAAACTTGCATCATCTGCATCTACTTCAGTGCTTAAATCAAAAGCCACCCATCCTGGCCCAACAATGAACTAGATTAAGAACAGAGAAAACAGGAAAAGAAAGAAGTTGGTAAGATTCCAACATGCCAGAGAGGTTGTTTATATATTTCCAGCTTTTTCCTTTCCAAATGCTCAAGTGTGGTTGAAGAAAGAACAATTAAGAAAATATATTTCTTCCTAGGTATCGTCAAAAGGGTCATCAGTTCACAATTCCCTTAGAAATCTTAGTCTTCAGCCTTAATTCAGAAGGAAAGATAGCCAAGACTGATGCCCAGGGAAACAGAATGGAGATTATGTGCTGAAAAGAGATGCGGTGACACATATGCAGGTAGTTTCCATATTCTTTTGAAAGTTAGAGGTGGCCAGATAAGAAGTCTTGTACTCCCTGATATGATTATGTTGTCTGTCAGAGTCTACGACCATTTGCAGGCACTGAACATTATAGACTACCCCTCTATTCCATAACACAGATATGCAAAGAATATGGGATGGGGAAAATCAAGTTTGTGATCCAGAGTCTCCTCCCAACAGCTTCTCAAAAGGATTCAAATTTAGCTTTATGTGAAGTGTATTGCAGTACTTTGATGGTAAGTTCATAAGGACATGGAAATAGTTTGCCTTAAAAAAAACAAACAGCAAAGCAAAAGAAAAGTCAAGAGAACTTTCAAAAGAAAGCAGCATGACAAATATCACAAATATCTTGACCTCTCCCTTTTTTCTTTTTCCCCCCTTCATCCATGTTCAAAAATGTGAGCCAAACACTCACTGGAGTAATAGAGGCTAAAACTTTATGATTGCAGACTTCCTGGAGGAAAAAAATGGACTCATACCTTCCTTCTCCAAAGACCTATTCAAACCCAGAACTCCAGAGCATCGTCCTCCATTATGGATGTTTGGGTATCAGCTCTCTTTTGCCCCGTGGATGGGACATCTTATCAGCACCCTGAGTAAGAGCTGGCATTCTCAAATGGGGACACTTGCCTTCCAGTCATTTTAGGACTCGAACAGGTTGGAATTTTAGAAACATCAGCAACGCTAATGGGAAATTCTCAAGAAATTCTGTTCTGGGAAAAAAAAAATCAAGAGTTACACTGGCTGAGTAGCAGGTTTTTTTTTTGATTGAATTGGAAAAATACTGATTAAAAGTCAGCCTTACACATCAGCTTAAAGTAACCTGCTTTTGCACTTTCTTTCTCAGCAGACAGCAACTCTACCTTTGAAGATAGCCATTCATGCATAAAATTACTAATAGAGATCATCTATCTGACGAATGTCTATTCCTTAATAATTTATATCACTTGATCTATTTTCAAAGGTTAGCCTTACATTAAAATTACAGTTCTGAATAGGTCAGCCTGTTACTTAAAGATAAATTACTCCACCTCTTCATGTTATAGTGCTGTGTTTTGATAACAACATGCTTTTTATTCCCATGCCCTCCTCTCCCTTCTCACAGGCAGCATAGCAAAGTATTATCAAAACCTACATTGCTCATATCTTCCTGTAGTCCTATTTTGATTCTTTTTTATTTGGGCAGTGTAAACATCTCCAACTTAGAATCTTTTACCTGCTTTTAGCAGACTTAGGAAAGACTCAGCACTCCAAGATGAGAAGAGGAATCAATGATGCATGATAAGACAATGCTAAACCCTAAGCTTTGTCGTGCTGCATGTGAACTAAAATGCAGTACAACCTATGCTATTAAATTCATTGTAATTAAAAGATAATTTCTGCTCTTCTCTGGATAGATAAAGCAATAAAATGACAATATTTAAAGAGGAAATGCCAGAGTAACACTCATGCATTTAACTACTACCTAGGAGACACACATTGTAAGTGTGTGTATAATGGAGAAGTTCCTAATATTTTATGTATGGAAGCATTCTGTGGTGGTAATTTCATATCATTGAAGTAGTCTGAGTAGTTACTGGACCACATTTTTTTGTTTGTTTGTTTGTTTTAACATCTGGTATAGGTATTTTCTTATGATTATGAAGAATTGTCAGATATCTCACATGTCCTTTTAGAAAAGGCATCTCTGAATTACTGCAGGTGAAAAGTTCTTCTCAGGCAACACAGACATCTGTGCAACAAATTAGTGCACCAGTCCATTAGCTCTACAGTGGCAGGATGAAAGCAAAAAATGACATTAGGAGTCTGTGGCTCTTCTTTATTAGTTGCATGAGTACAGGTCTTCAGAAGCGGTGTCCAGCACTGGAGGGAAAACCAAGAAAGCAATGACATTCCTCCCAGGACAAAGATGTTCTCAGGTAAGATACTGTCTGATAAAAGGAGAGTCCCATTCTGCACTGAGACCACCGTGACAGGGAAACTGAGACAAAAGCAAAATCTCTCACTTTTTGGAAACTGTAGAGTGTTATGTAGAATGTGGCAATTCTGAGGGATTTTCCAGAATTTGCGTTCCCGACACAACAGCTCAAGTGGAATAACTAGCCTTTACTTTTCAGATAAAAATGAAAATAAAAATCTTCATGATGCATTGGAAACACAGGGTCCATTGTTACTCTCACAAAACCAGGGCAGTTCATGAAACCATCTCTATTGTTCCTGACCTAGGTACTATGTTCTCCCCTGAGTTAAATCAGAACAAGTTTGGATCTGAACCCCAGTCACAGCCACTAGCTTTATTTAAATGATTACAGCCACAATAGCTCTGAAAAGGCAGCTTTAGTTATAAGTACTTACACATTTTAGAAAATTATGAACAGCTCATTTGTTGAGGAACTAAGCCAAGAGTGTTAAATACGTTCACCAGGTTGTTCTGAAAATGCCACTAACATAATGTTCATGACAATCAAACTAATATTTGCATGTGTTTAAATGAGTTTAATTAATTATTGGACTGTATTCAGGTGTTTATGAGTATACTACCATCCACAGGCACTATAAATAAATAATACATATCCTTCAAATGCAACTACCTCAGAACCTTTCTGATGTAAATGTATGCATAGAATATATGTATGAATAGTAAGAATCCAGCAACTGCAACACAGATAGTACACATACAAGCATCCCCACTATCAGGCCCCAGACTCAATTATCAGCATGTACCAAAAGACAAATTATTCACAATAATCTCTGGTAAATAAATCAGTTATAAAGAGATCAATTCCAGCTACAAAAGTTCAAAATTTCTTTCACAGATCCTAACTAGTAGAAGAAAACCCAAACCACATAAACAAGCATCTTTCAGGGTCTCAGGACAGAAGAGTTTTTGTTAGCATAGCCTATTTCACATGGCTAACAAGACATCAGATTCTTAGAAAATTTTGGCACTGTGCAGTGCAGTAACAACAGGGTGTAGGGTATGTTTTTGCAGCATTTGGCTCCTATGCAAGTGTTCATGTGCAGATCCGCATGAGACAGGACAGAAAAAGCACGTGGCAGGAACTCTGGATCTGCTCCCAATGCAGCTGTCACTAACATTGCATTACTCTGACAGCAGGTATTCCAGGAACAAGGTGCTTCACAATTCACACACATCCTACTTCACCCCAATCAGAGGTAAACAAGGATAATGGCATAACTAAAGCTGAATTATTTCTAACCCTGAGCAACAGATGATTCACAAAGAAGGTCAGCAAGTTTCAGATATCCCCAAAGGAGACTGCTGAAGGTAGACCAAGAGAAAAAACAGGGGGGGGAAAGCACACATTCCATTTTCTACCAACTCAAGGAGTTCAGAAGAATCAAGAATAGTATAGGGCATTGCAGCCCAGAGAGCAGGACTGCGGTGGTACAAGATATTCTTTTACTCCATCAGTAAATTAAATCAGTAAATAAATGTCACATTTACTCTACTCATTTCCACATAGATGGTTGTAACATCTACTGATCATGATCAAGGGTTTGCAAAGTATAGAAAACCCTGCACTGTATCATGTCTTCTCTTTTGGTCCAGCCTGGCTTGTGGTGAAGTTTTAAATTAATTGATGTGGACTACCCCACATCACCTTCCCAACAGTCAAAAAACTCAAGACTTCCTTAAGTTCAGCTGTCTTGTCAAACTATGACTTATACCTCACCCTTCCTCACTCCAACATTTAGGACCTTTGCTGCCATGGAGAGCTGAAGCAGCTACATTAGAAAACAAAACAGAACAAAAAAACCCTCATAAAACAAAACTAAAAACACCCCAAACATCTCCAGCACATGTTACAGGTCCTCCTTGCTAATATATTCTGGTAAAAAGCCAGACAAGACAAAGTCTGATGTCTTAAATACTCCCTGGTCAGGTAGAATCCCAATCCTGAGTCAGCAATCCTGCTTCCTGGAACTGGAGTTTATTCTCATTCTCTCTGCTTGGGGCCTCTTTGGCTTTCCCTTCACTATGCCTCTTGCTGTGTGATTATATGAATTTGTTCACTTGTTCTGTGATCATCCAGAGGCCACACAGTGGGATCAACGTTGCTTTAATATGCACCAAATCAAATCAGGTCTAGTGCTCTAATCAGCAGGGCAGGCTCTCATTTCTTTGTCACCTCTCTAAGTGCCAAGGCACTACGATGCCAGTATTGTCTGTCTGCACCCAGAGCCAATTACATTATCTTTCTGCCAAACTGGGTTTGCTCTCAGCTGTTAATTCTTACATTGCCACAAAACACAAAGTTCTGAGTTTCTTGTTCAATTTATTATAATTAGGCTTTCTGTGATGTCTACTTTCTTTACAAGTCTGGGGTTCTAGGAACTGCTCTGTGCAGTCCTTTGCTTCTTCAGTTGCCTTATTTTGATGCAGATGCAAATATAAACCATCCCATCCCCTCCTGAAAGGATAACACGGACTAACTGAAGCAATCACTGCAGTGATCAGTAGTTGGATAGTTTGGCATGAAAGATGAGATAAACTGGAAAGTTGACCATGCAGCTAAATTAGCTTCTTCACTTTGCAATAGCTTTCATTCGATTGAGTCACCATTACTTGGTTTGACCATCCATTTTCAGTTCATCTCAAGTATCTAAGTAGCTTAAAGCTACACTGTTCTGTTTTGCAGAACAGTTAGGGAAGGCAACCATACAACATTCCCCGCTAGAGCCTGCCAAATCACTGCCTGACTACTCTTGCATGGATAATCCTTTCTGAAACATGGACCCAGTCTGGAAGATGGCCAGCAGTTGCCACCAGACAAAGTAACTTACTGAACACTTCTATCCAGGTCTATTAGACTATAGAACTACTTCCTATGAAAAGTCATGGGAACAGTGTTAGAGAAGGTACTCAGTCCCTTTGGGAGACCTTTGGAAAGGATGAATTTACAGAGAGTTTGAAGAAGGAAGGAAAAAGGTCTCAGGAGGCTTGGTGTGAGGCTTCGTTTAGCATAGGCTGCCTCAGGACTGCAGTTTAAGGATTTGTGAGGACAAAGCTCCTTTACCTCAGAAGGCGAGCAATCCCCTTTTCTTTCTCTGCAGAAAAACAAATACAGATAACCTCTGAGGTGAACTTCAGCAGAACCTCCCTGGTAGAAAGCAAGGCCAACACAGGCCTACTGCCCCCAAAGACAATTTGGTGAAATCTACTTCCCCTGAAGTTTCACCAGAAGGATGATGTTCTACACCATACAATATCCTGCTGCTGAACGAGTTTTTACCAAGGACAGGATTCATTGCCTCTGGTACAAACATATTATTGTTCAAATGATTTAAGTTAAGATATATAGAGTACCAAAAATGCTCTGAGGAATTGCTAGGCATTAAGTTTTAATTAAACATAAGTCACAGATATGCACAATTATAGTATTTTGGCTGTACTTACTTCTCTGTCTGATCATTTTTTCAACCTCCAAATAAACCTCACAGTTACCATTTAACTCAAAAAGTTAATCAGTGAGTTCATCAATCATAACAGTTATTTCAGCTGCTGCACTTGGACTTACGGGTCTAATTCTATTAAATCTGTAGTTATCCCAAGCAGTTTTACAGAGACCCTTATGGCCCTGACAGGCAAGTGATCCTCAAAGCCCTCAGACAAGCATCAGTGTGCATCATGCCACATTACTTTTATTTGCCTGCATGCTTCATTTGATTGCTGTACATCATATACAAGATGTTGGGGAAAAGGGCCACGTTCACATTCAGAATCTGTTTGTTTCTCCAAGGCATTTTGATGCAATTGTCTCAGCCATTTCACCTTCAACTGGCCCCCTTTCCACAGATGACTGGTCATCTGAAACACTAGAGAGATTTTCAGCCTTCTTGATCTAAAGAAGGTGGATGAGAAAAGACACGATGCAGGCAAATGTCACATTTGTGTCACTGGCTGAAACACTGCTGCTAGGATACATTTTTCAGCATCTAACAGATCTACTGATATAACCCTGAGCTGAACTCTCTTCAAAAGATCAGCCATCTGTGTCTTTCCCATAGAAATTTACTCCTGCAGTCCAGGATAGGAAAAAGGAGTGGCTACTCCACATGCCCACACAACCTATGGAAATGTTATACTACAAATAACATAATGTATCTGCTTACTGCTTCAAGGAGAATTTTCCATAAGAAAAAACTAGAACAACCCTCTGCAGTGATCTAACAGTGTAAGGAAGAGAGCTCTGACTCTAAGTATTTAAACAAAGTCAGCCCATTGTATCTGAAAATCTTTGCTCTGTGCAGCCAGCAGAAAACAATAGACAAAGGGATGTCTTCTCCTACTAACACATTATCAGTAATAAAATACTTGATACTAACACAGGAGATAGCAGAAGTAACACCACCAGCTCACACCTTCAATTCTGGCATTACTATGTGTCATCAGCTGGAGCTGAAGAGAACACTGGGGCAGTTGCTGCCATGATTAGCCATCCCCTGTGCTCTGAATCTGGAAGTATACTTGCACCAGGATGCAGATGTCTCTTACTACACACAGGCTCACCTCCCATCAGATCAAGAAAAAAAGCCACTAGCAGGTTCTGCACTCCTTATTCCTCTTAACTGGCTTTGTGTTAGAATCCATTTTGAGGGTAATGGGAAGGAAAATTGAGTTAGACTTTTTAAAAATGTTTTACTAATCAATTTGTTCATGAAAGACTTCAAGGCCTGAGTTTTCCATCAAATATCAGCACAGACTTTGTTAACCAATACTCACCTGCAATCTCTACATGAGCCAAGATGCTACTTTCTTGTTACTTCAGCATCTTTTATACATGTTAGCCTCATGCTGCCTCTAAAGAGCATCAGTGGGGAACAGAGAAAGAAAGTGTCCTTTGTTTTAAGAGATGCCAGCAAAGTCCTCTCCTTTCAACATCCCCTCCCCCCCGCAAAACCCTTAAGAGTCCCAGTACTACAGGTGCGCTGAATCCATATATACTGCCTATATAGAAGCGAAGAAGAGCGCAAGGAGTATCTGCAGCAAGAAAGAGCACTTAAAGGAGAGTCCCACAAAACCTCTTCACTGCCTAATGCTAGCTTCTGAGATTTGGAAATTTAGTCTCCTGTCACCTGGAGAAGATTCAGGGAACACAGGGTGCTCTGGCAGCTGTAAATACCAGGGAAACATGAGATGCCAAATAAAATGGAAATGAGATTTTTCCTTGCATCAACCTAAAGGTTATAGAAGCAGCAGGAAGTTATGTCTGCAATTGTGATCGGCAGAGCTGTCTGTCTATTAAAACACAGGGCTAGACAACAGACCAAAGTTACCTTTCTTACTGTCCTACTTATGCACTGTCTGATTAGATCATATGACACTCGCAGATGACTAATGATAGCAGTAATTAAAAAGGTGTCCGATTTTCACATGTACAGTCCTTGCCACTCTCCTGTGGTCCTCAGCATCTCTTGCAGTCAAATAACACCTTATGATCCCTGTAGCAGTGATTTATCTTTCTTTCAGCAAACGCATTGGATGTCTCACTTCTCCTTGCTGCCTAGGGAGTGCAGCCCTTCATTCCAATCAAGGACTTACAGGGCATAGCATGCTTGGATTCAGTGCCTGAATCTCTAACTTGTCAGAAGAAAGTGTTGGGGCAGAGGGTAGGAACTTCAGGACAGGTTGAACCAAGGTGAAATTTTTCAAGCTTTTTGTTTATTTAAAAGGGATGAAGAAACTATGTTAAGTATTTAAGGTTTTTACCAATTCAAACCATCACCTTTAATCACAGTAAGTGCTTATTTGGGGGTTAACACTTTTTGCGTAACCCTTTAAATGAAAAGATGATGTTTCAAAAATACCCCAAATTTACACTAAACATGTTAGAAATAAAGCAATTTCAAAATGTTTCTGAAAACAATAGGGAAGTAATATAATGGTCCAGATATTGCAAGGGGAACTAAGGCAAGTGGCTGGAAATAGCAGGAGGCCTGTAGTTTAGTAAGTGGGATAGCACTTGCAGTCCAGGAGTCTTCCAAACTAATACCGTTCAACTGCCCCAAACTCTTCCCAGGGACTCATCCATATGATTCCCAATAGCAGAGAGGATGAACCAACCTGGGACAAGGAGCCAAGCAATGAGCTAATGACTCAAAGTTGTCCAAGCCTGAGAAAAGGCTGGATGGGATACAAGATCTCATAGCACGTAGGACACAGTCATGAAGACCTCATGTGAAAGATGCAAAAAGACAAAACTGAAAGCTTTAACAATCTCTCCTCCATCAGGCAGACAAACTGGTACTGGCACCTACATCTGCTCAGGCATATTCATAGTGAATAACGGATGCATTTCTATGCATTTTTATTCAAAAGTGACTTTGAAGTTCCAATCTCCAATATTTCCTGATATTCTTAAAGATTAGAAGTTGATAATGGTGACTTTTAATCAACAAAGAGTTCACAGTAACAGAGACTTGGAGAAAGAAAAGGAGAATGACCAGGAGAGAAAGAGAAAGAAAGAAAAACACACGCAACTCGAATAATCATTGCAGGAATTAGACAGACATTTTCCTCACACGGAGCTGTCAGCAAGTAAAAACATACTGTGGCAGGCTGTAGTTTACCTATGCTTGCATGCAGGCATTGGAGGCTCAGTGGGACTAATTATGAAAATATGATTATAATGGATTAGTAGTTCTGTCAATCAGAGACAGGCATCTGATAACAAAAAAGCAATGGGTAAAAATGCCACAGGACCAGAGAACTCAATGCTGTGGGTTAGTACCAAATGCCTGTCTTGCGGGAGAAAAGAGTGATTTGAAGTATGGTGGGGGAAGATTGCTAGGACTGTGTATTAGTAAGAAAACATGCTTTCTTGATCTGTGGCTCAGGAAAGCATTAAAAGAGAGCTGTAAACTCATTTCTACCTCTTCCCTCAACAGGAAGCTTTGACTCGCTTAGAAAGGCTAAGATTTCAAGCCATGCTAAAAGTCTGCAGGCAGTTGGCAAACATCAGCATTAGACAGGCTTGTTCAGTCAAAGGAAAAGGTGACATCTCTGGGAATTTCCAAGGAAATTTAATTTGTCTTTGAAATCATGTTCTAGAATCCAAGAATAAGAAAATCTGAGAAAGACACTGAGATTTTGGGCAAGTAACATTGTTTAAAAAAAAAAGTATTTTTGAATGCATTTCCTCGCTTAGACTCTTTCACTCTCCTCACTCATGTCTGTTTTGCTACTTCAGGCCTCTATAGGAGTGCTGGACTATGGTCAGCATGTCTCAGGAGGAAGAGTTTAGGATTTGTTTCCCCATTTGCATTCTCAGTATAAATACAACATAAAATCGTTTATTTTGCAAAACAATGTGAAGCTTGTAAATAACTGCAAGCATTTTGAACTTCATTCTCTGCTTTATGCTCTGCCAATTTGTGCCCTAATAACTTGGCCAACTCTTTGCATATTAATATATTTTATTACAATTTTTATTCCTCATTTGCTTGGAAGGTTGAGGCAGTGCATGCATTTATGGGAAGTTTGGAAGGTACACATTCCTCCAGAGGAAGGAACAATCTTATGGCTCAGCCTCTCTAAGCCGAGGGAGCAAAATGCAGCAGGGATCAGATCATTCTGCAATTTACTGGGTGGCTTGGGAGCACCATTACCTGGAAAATTAGGATGTTATAGCCTCGCTCTCTCTCTCCTTTGTAGCGAGGAGTGGGCATTGTGGGGCGACTAAGGGGGGCTAGCATGCCAGTCCAAAACACCAGGTTACTGCTGGCCTGTCAATAAAAATATCTCTTACAGTTGACGTAAAATCAACCAGTTAAAGTTTTCCTAATCCTAGATGGCTGCCCCACATACTCGCACCAAAGCACAAAGAATTTGTACAGAAAATGGACTAAAAACATTGACCATGGAGCAGAGCTGTAACAAGACATTGAAAACAGATCAAATGAAGACAAAAATATCTGCATATCCTTAGCCTTTCCTTTGACCTGTCATTGTTTCCTCCTCTTTTCAGACAGCTAAGGTTAAGTCTGGAGGCATTCCACTCCTAACCGATGGGACAGAAAAAGGAAATGCCAGCCATAAACTGAAACACAGAAACAAATTCAGAATGATTTTCTGCCCTCAGAGGGAAGTGGAAAGAGCAAATATTCAGACTTTCTCCTACTGTCATGTTGTTCTTCCTCAAGTACAAGTGCTTTTTGTTCATTGAAATCTCTCTGAATTTATTCTGGTGTAAGATCAGAATCAGGCCTTGAGTATGAGCCTGCCAGCAGCACCTCTGCTAGGGTAGAATAGGAAAGAGAGGAGAAAAAAAAAAGAATACAAGGCAAATTAATGTGAAGATTCATTGGCTAAACACAGAATAAAAAGTGCATATTCAAAGGGAAGACCAGCTTAATTTTGAGCAACATCTCTGTCCTACCACCTAGGAGATAGGGAAGCGGACCTTATACTGCAGTAGAGGCACAGTATTAAGACAGCAGAATCAAAAGTACATCCAAGTCAGAGAGAGATGTGCTCTTGCAGTTGGTCTCGGATTTCTTCCCTTCTTTAGCTAAAGGAAGGGGAACAACTTTGTCCTATTCTTTCTACATAGAGAAGCCAGTAAAATGAAGCAGAGGATTCCTTCCAACAAACTTGCTGAAAAGCTATTTGGAAAAAAAAAATGCTCTGAAGATCACAAAAAAAAGGAGAGACAGGCACAGTGGGACTGGGACAAACCCTGAGCTTATTACTCCTCTTGTCTTTGCCATGGATAAACTCTTTCACCATTTTGTGCTACAAAATCTAGTCACTTCAGCAGCAGATTCAGAGCATCAGCTCAACAGCTTACTTGTGAATTCCTTCTCAAGCAGCAATGGATTTTCAAAAGCAAACTAAACATCTACAATTTTGAGCAGGTTTTCAGGAAATTAGTTCACATTTGAGCTTGTCTTTATGTAAAAGCGAGCAGAAAAGACAACAGTGCTGTAGCTAGACTAACTTCCTTCCATAAAAAAAAATCCTTCCTGCTTAGCACTTTTGAAACAAGCTACATACTTTTTCTCCTTAAATTAGCAGCAGAGATCTCCTGCCTGACCTTTAATGTGATTACAAGGACCTTCTCCAAGCTTTGGCTTCAGATTAATTAACTCACATACCAGGATTTTTCTGCAGAAAGGGGAATGGCTTCCTATGCCTCCTAAGGAGGAAAAAAAATAATAATAATTCAGCGTCTTTTGAGTCACCACTATTTTACAGAGGAACAGCCAACAAATGGACCAGTCAAGCATAATCCAGCATAAGGTATGGCAAAACTTACTAGATGTGATTGTTTGGCAGTGTAAATTGCTATTATGCTGACAGGGGCGTTGTGGACAATCCTGCCAGCAGAACCCAGTTGGTGCATGGTGCCCTTCATCCACTGCAATTTATGTCAGACACAAACTTTCAAGAATCCTCCTTAGCTTTTTGAAGTGATGCCAAAATGTTTGCCACAGCCATGCTGTCCTACTAGCAGTTACTTGTGCATGCATTTACATTGCCACTGAGTCAGAACCTGTCAATAGCCAAGCTTTGCTCTGATTATTAGGATCACGTTTCACCACAAGCGACTCAAATAGACCTAATAGAGCCATTTTGAATTAAACAGAACATGTTGTAAGAGAATGTACCTGCAATAGCTGCTGATGAGTTATTATAATCATTGAACAAGTCATTCTTAAAGACTACAACTTTGCAGCTGATTTTGTTGAGCTGTATAGTTGGATGTCTTGGCATTTTTACATGTCACACAAACATGCCCTGGAGTTCCACTTAATACAAGCACAGAAGTGATTCAGTCCAGATAGAGGCTAACAAGGTAGGCTGAGGGAGGAACAGGATAAGGATAAGGAACTCTGTTGAATAGACCTGCCTGCTTAGACTGGTAGCAAAGAAACAGGCAGAACTTGAGAGCCTCTTTCCACAATTTTGGAATTCCTACAAGCTTTGCAGGTCAACATCCTGCACAGTCATCATGGTACCTCACTAGATAGTAAGCAGGCATGGGAGTAAGTTGCAGGGACCTCCTCAGTGAGTAACTACAGGATAAACTGTGACATTACAATCACTTCAATCAGGACGCACTGCTGCGGACTTAAGAGTCTAATTCAAGGCAGTAAAGTTTAAAACGATCAGTTTTCATGACTCATTCAGAAAAGAGGATTCTTGACACCCTTCAGCTTTCTCTCTCCATTGACAATATGCCTATGTACAATTTGCATGGGATTATTTCGTCAAATTCAGCACTCTAGAAATGATGGAACTGTAGAATGGGAATGGCACTGATCAAGTGTATCACATATTTCACTGTCCTACTGAAGAAAAATTCAGTGCATTTCCTGCACAGGCTCTCTCAGGTGTCTAACAAAACCATTTTCATGTACTAGGTGGCAGGCACAAGTGAGCTGTGATGGAAGAAGCTAATTTTGGGAAGGGCATGGGAGATTAATCAGCAGGTATCCTCAACCCATTGACATGTTCTCTGCTCAAAGGCACAAACCTACTCAGAAAGAGACCTTCAGCACCATAAAATTCCTGCAGCTACCATTCAGAAATACAATCCAGAAGGAAGTTGATTAGAAAAGTACTACAGTAGAATTGATTTGGGGTTTACATCTTACCTTTCAAGCTGCCACTATCTAGAACAATGCTTTAAAGAGAAACAAGCTAGATAACAGAAAATAGATATATGAGACAACAATTATGTAGCAGTGGACATTAGTACTGTGCAGGGCTGGGGTTGCCCTCTGCCAGCTCCTACATGGGAACTCACCAGGTGTGCTCAGAAAAATTGCAGAGTAAACACCTCAGCCATGGACCACGATCTCCATCAAATCATCATTCAAGCCTGGGAACACAACACTGCATCACTGAGATTTGACCTGGTAATACTAACACTTGCCATCCCTGCAGCATTCTCCCCTTTAAAGTCAATGAGAAATTCACTGACTTTAAAAGATTCTGAATGAGGCTCATAGCTATCATTCTCAATTTGTTGTGTCTGTTTCTGTGGTAGAAAGGGAGCTTAGCAGCATTCACCTCGAGTCAGATTTTACCAGGCACAATGAGAAAATACACCTAAGGGCAACAGAACTGATGGCCAAAGCTAAACTTCCAAGGGGCTCAGCGGCATCAGGAATACTGTTGCTCACAACTACACTAATAGTCTAACTACTTGCATGTTTTTAGGAAAAGATAATCTTAAGAACCTTTTATCGTTGAATTTCTTAAAGGAAAATGACAATATCATAAAAAGAAATATTCTAATACAGAGATGATGTAGAAAATATCACAAAGGTAAATTACTGAAAATGAAGAATGAAATCCTAACCTGTCTCCATGCTTTATTTTTATTATTTTTGCTATGTATCATATTTCTCTACTTCAGCAAACCAGAGCTTTATTGATATTTCATTACTCCTGTGAACACAGTTACTGCTATATAAACAACAATAATACTGTTTCTCAAGAACAAATAAATATATTTTGATCATATCTGAAAAGGAAGAGGGTAAAAAAGAATCACTCTTTGGCTCAGATAAAGCAAAGAACATCTCAGCCTAAAAGAAAGATGCATAAGCAGTTACTACACAGGCAAGTAAGAAAGGTGTTATTACAGAAATGGCTTTCCACTTCCATAGAAAAGTGCATGTACCCAAATCAGGTCTGTTTCTCCAGCACAACACAGTCTATTCAAACATATTCCTTTCTCTATAATCTCTTCTAGCATCCACCATACTCAGACACATTGCTAATATTTATCTCTCTACCGCATTGTTTTCAGACTGCAGCATTCCCTGTTAAAAGATAATGTTCCCAGTTGCTCATTCCTAAGATCTATTTTCATTAGATAGTATCTTTCATTTCCTGTCTCTGTCTATTTCCCATGTAACTCATTCCTCCAAAGCTTATGGAGACTATTAGGTTCAAATACTGACTCTTCCAAGCTCAGAGATCTTGTATACTCAGCAGTGCTGACACTGATTCATTTTCATCCCCTCCCATGAGAAATGAGACAGGAAAAGCTATTTTATCTTTTTTTTAAACAAATCCATTCAGCTATGCCTCTGATACCACCTTGCAAATGATGGAAACTGGTAATTGAAAATAGGGGAAGAGGTCAACAGCCTTGTTATTTACAGGACTACAGCTTCTGCTACATCCCGTCATACCATAACCATGGCAGACTTGGCCTGCAGTTTATCCAGGCAAGGGAAACAAAAGATTTTATGGGTATCATTTTATTTCCAGTTAAGTTCCATAAAATCAATCTCTAGGAAGTTCCAGTAGATGATGTCTGCATTTACAGCCTAATGCAATGAGTGGGCATAGCTTGAAATAGATAGCTGTAAAAAGAGATAGGAGCAATGCAAATTGAACTGAATAAGAAAATTATACTCTGAATCATGTGACTGTAAAAACAGCAAAGGCACAGCAAGTAAAACTGAGGGGCATCTGCTTAAAATGTGGTTTAAATCTTAAGAAACCAGGTAGACTGACAATGCATCACAAGAAAAGCAGAAGCCTTCATTCTAGGAAGTTGTTACATGCTTTTATAACTTAATTTGTATCCAGAGACAACATAAGCCCCAAGCTATACAAAAACGCATATGTATGCAAAGCTTAATAATCGCATATAAAAATTTTAAGTTTCTAATTTTTATGTAAGCCTGGTTTTTGAAGTATTGGAAAAATCAGGTCTTTTTAAGTCTCCGGGTACAATTTATTACATATTCCACAAATTCATTCATTCAGTTCAAATTGAATCTAAATTCTTTTGCTTTCTTTGCAAATGCGGCTGAGGTTCCAAACCTACTGCAAGTTTCAATGCACCATCCCTGCTGAGCAGGCATCAGTACAAAGCGTGGATAACGCAGCCTTTCCTTTTAAACACGAAACAGAGTTTTGAGTTGGGACCTGTGGGCTTTTCAATAGTTTAGATCCCATTTTAGCTACTGCCTGAAGCGTAATGCCTACAGCATAAACAAGAGGGCAAAAAACTAAGTCAGAGGAACTCTGCTAACTCTAATTATATTTGTATTTCAAGTGACTCAATTCAAAACCCAGGGAATCTGAAAATAAAAGCTGTGATTCCCGGGACGCTCCGTGACCACGAAGGAGACGTCCCCGCAAGACGGCGCCTGCAGCCTCCGCGGCCCCGGGCAGGCGCTCGGTGAGGTTGCCCGTGAGACCAGCACGTACCCGAGCCTTGAAAAATCCCCTCTCCTTGTGAAAGCTAAAAGCTGCCTTATTACTGATTAAAAGCATTTGTCCAAACAGTAACTACTGATTCCAGGGGCAGCGCCGGGAAACAGGGTGCTAACCGGGAGCTGGGGCATGCGGAGGGGCGGTGCGGCGGGCACAGAGGGCAGAGCCAGGGGCTGCCGGGGGGGCGGCCAGACCCGCCCGCGGCCGGTCGCGACCGGCTCCGGCCGGCTCCGTCAGGGCAGGGAGCAGCCGCCTCATCCCATCCAACGCTCGGTGGAGGAGCGCAGAGTGCTGCAGCTCCCATTGGGGTAAAAACAGGCAGTGGCATGTTTGAGGGCTTATTGTTTCACGATACCCACCTCAGTAATTAAAAGTTTTTGCTCACTGGCAACAAATTAAGTGAAATTCCCTGAGTTGAGACCGTTTTGCCCACAATAGGAAGGGAAAAAGGAAAAAAAAAAAACCCACACCCCCACAGAACCAGCTATTCCTGTGCTTTTTCCCCACTCCTCAAGTCCTCTCTATCCAAGAAAGCTGGGCAGTTCTGTCCCCAGCTCTACAGGTGCTTTGAGCTACGGCTCCCTCCCAGCCGCAGCCGCCATCCTGGCCCTGGCAGGATTCATTTCTGCCCAGGATTTATGTTCCTCTCCAATTCTCATCACCCTTTGCTTGCAGGCTATTGCCCACCAGGGTAGGTTTGCCAAATTTCTGTGTAAAATCCTCAGCAGTAAGGGGCAGGAGATACTGAACCTAGTCTTCACTCAGGCAAAGCTTTTAATGACCACTAGGAGACCTGGGCCATAAGGAGCTGAGAAAGCGCATCGGGAGTGGACTGTAAGCGTGCTCCAAAACGCAGCGACTTGGCTGCTTGCACGTGCTACGTTTTGCATCCTGGGAAGAAAAGAAGATCTTTGCCTCTGTTTAGCTATGCCACCTCCCAGTAGCGAGAGGGGTGAATTGTGATCACGTAATACCTAATTCATAAGAATTCCCGGTCCAGAACACTCATCTTTCCTGACCACAGTGCAAGTTTTAGGTAACAAAAAGGCAGGTACCATTCTCAGCCAAACTGAGATACCGCCTTTGAGACCTTGCATCCCTTGCCCAGATATATATATATCTCTAGGGCTCGCTTAAGTTTTTGCTTTATAGCCCCTTATCCTGTCAAGTAGTTTGAGTGACATCTTAGTTCTTCATTCATTTAAGTCACGTCCTCATTACAATGCCTCTGCTCTTAGCAGAAATAATTTAATTTTCAAACTTTTTCAAACAACTCCATTTTTTAGGCTCCTCCCATTTGTATCGATCTCCATTAGTTTTATTTATTTCTCTAATAGCTCTCCAGTACTGTAGCATGCAGCATTACAAACTTTACTTTAGCTCTTTCCATAGTACCATATCAATCTCTTTCAATACTGTTGCACCTTCCAACTTAATAATTTTAAAATGTCAGTTAAAAAATGATTTTCATTTTTTTTTAATACAGGAAACACCGTTTTATTTTCCTATACACACACACACACACATATATATAAATATATATAAATATATACACATACACAAAGGTTTTTAAAAGCATCTGACAGAGGAGGGCATAACAGCAAATGCTTCTGGCACTTCTGTACACAAAACACAGGAAGCGTTGATAATACCATCAGTTTTGTGTATACAGCTGTACTGCTAGCAGCCACAGAATATGAGATGCAGCCACAGACTATAATGAGATAAATCCTATTTGCTGCATTTGTATATGGTAATTGATAAATGTATTTTTGTCAAGACAAAAAGGTTCTCTACCTTTGATGATGCACCTGGTACAAGTCATCTAGGTGGGCTTAAAGACATGCTAGGAGATAACTGAGGTTGAATGTAAGTACTTCCCACTGTGCTGGCACAGCTGCTCTGCCATTCAAGCTAAAAAGGGAAAAGCAACCTTCTGGCTGAGTGTGCAAAAGCTGGGTCAAGATTTTTCTCAAGTTTCTAGAAAAAGCTGCTATTGCACAACAAACCATTTCTTTCAAAACCCTTCCACAAAATCCTAGATCCTTCTCCAAGTTCTGTTGCCCTTAACATGATAACTTCAAGTATTTCTATTGCTTAATTGTCCATGACAGCTTAGATTTTAAAGAAGAGATGGAAAAATATATCTCAGCTCCTCTGGTAGGCATTTTTTGTAAAGCAGGAAAAAGTTGAGTCCCTAGAGCTACTGAGAAGCTCGGAGTTTATCAGTTTATTTTCTCTTGCAACATTTAGCAGGATAAATTTTTCAACAACAGAAAACTGTCCTTACAAAATGAATCTATCCCTAATGACTCACAACTTGCAGAGGTGAGCAATCTTATACTACTAAAATTTTAACATTCCTTCAGGGGATTCACAACAAATTGTTTTCCAGGTCAATTCGGGCCCCCAATCTGTCTCATTCATGGAGTCCCATCTCATAACAGATGACTGCATTAAAATTACTTTGCTAATCAGGTCAGAGGAGGCAAGATAATCCGTTTAGAAGTGGCCACCACCAAAAGCCACAATACAAATCTGCCTGAAGGTTTCAAACAAATTCCAGGAAGAAAATGAGCAGTATCAGAGAATAAAAATATTATAAGCAATCTTGGAGTATTATAGAATAAAGACACACTTTCTTCCTCCTCATAGGCAAGAACTTGCCATAGTGTAAACTGATAATTGGATCTGCCTTATATACATAAACACAAAAGAAAGGACAGGTAATTGACCACTGGATCGCTCTAGAAGTTTGTATTAAGTAGATAGTAGCTTCCAGCAGTTTCCCTTAGGGAGCAAGGTGATGGAGAAGCAAGAATGGGTATGTCAGTTTACCTAACACATGTTCCTAACAGACATAATGCAGAACAACTTGCATCTTCACTGCTGCAGTAGCACAGCTGCAACAGGTTTGTGGGAATTTAAGAGAAACAAGCTGAGCAGCGTTCAATCATCACAAACAGGACAAAGCACGCAGCGTACAGTCTGCTTACGTCTTGTTAAAGCAAATACACATCTTGCAATAGAGCACCAAATATACATGTGTGTGTATACACATACATAGATAAAAATGTGTGTGTGTGTGTACATATGTATCTATGTATATGTATCTATATACACACACACTCTTCTCCTTAAGGTGACCTATTTACTCTTTCATACGATTCCAAAAAAAATTGCATCTGATCTCTGGACTACATCTGGGCATATAATCCACAAACAGACTAGGCTTACACAAGCAACGTGTCAAATAAATAGTTGCACACAAAAGCAGCAGCATTCTGAGGTTTTTACGTGACCGATAGCCCAAAGCTGTAAACACTGTTGAAAAATAATTAAGGCAGTTCATTTGGGTCCCAGGATCTTTTCTTAAGTCTGCAATAAAATGAAGTAGCCTCACCTTAGACTACTTCTAGCTTTCTAGCACTCTGAGAAAACAAGTTTTATTTGTTAATATTTATATTCCTGCATTGTATAGAGGCTGCATTATGGAGCTGTGTTCCATTGGGCCGGCTAGCTTCCATGCAGATACATACGAAAGAAATAGCCCATGTTTAAAGTCCTGGTAATTTTGGTTTATTAACAGTTATTTTCTCTGGCAAGGAGGGGAAACAGTCTGAGCTGGTAGCACAGTCAGCAAGAAGCAGCTCTTAGTCATATTAAGATGTTTCTACTCCTTCAGTGACATGTTACAAGAGCACAGTTAAAAGGATGCTGTGAAAGTTTCCACGATTGCTTGTAGAGCAAGAGTTGCTAAGGGTAACACCAAACTCTCAGGAAAGAGAGGCCTTGAGCTCTGCAGCTCAAGCAGACTGCTTCCAGGGGCTCGTCCTCACACAGCATGGGGTGCTGCAGAGTCCAGGATTAGTCAGGTAAGTGCTGACAGACCCTGGTCACAGCATGACTGCACACTGGATGCATCTGTATTTGTCTGCTAGTTAAGCCAAATGAACAGCCAGCTGGGAAATGCTTTTCTCCAGACTAATCAGAACATAGCCATGCAAGTTACTGTTAGATACCGCTCAATTAACAGCCTTTATTTCAGTCACTCTATGTCACAATGTATTTTTGTTCCATTAAACTCAGTGTACTCTACCCACCCCTAGGAAGTGTAGCATGAGATAATGTTTAGTAGAGGAGCAATTAATCCTCATTTCTGGAATTGCTCTGGAGAGCTGAACAGCAAAGATCATTGTCATACATACACAGTGGTTTCCTAAAGCCTACAGCACAGCCAGCTGCAATAGTTTTTGTGGGTTTTGGCTAGGTTAACTCTTATTTGCTGTGCTTACTACTCAGTTTCCTGGCTTCTAAAACTGCAGTTGCAAGCAGCAGAGGCCAAATGATAACTAGCCTTCATCTGCTACCTTCTCTCTGCAAAAGCAGTATACAGTAAAGCCTCATGCATGGGAATATAGCACTGCTAAATCAGAGACACTCCTTTGCTAGCTGTAAGCAAGGATTACCAAATCTCAGCTGAAAATATCAAACTTTACTTCTTAGCCTACCTGTCAGCAACGGACAGATGTATGAACAAATGAAGCGAACCAAGGCAGATGATGTTAGGTAGGTGACTCATCCAACCAACAGCCTTTTAGCAAGACAGAAGACCTCTCTGTAAAATGAATTCCCTTCTGGATTATTGCCTCCCAAAGCAATAACGTAAATCCACCTAACATGTAAGTAAAAGGATATTGGATTTGGCAGATCAACAGCAATCATGTTTGACTACAGAGTTATAAGGTCACAACTGAAGACCCAGCTGAGAAAAGCAGGTGTGTATGGAAAGGGGCCAGATATCACAGGGTAGCTACAGGAGATTAACCTTTGAAAAAAACAGAAGATATTAAGAAATCATCAAGGCAGAAAGTAGTCCCATAGCAACTAGCAGTTAGTTCACTTTCATTGCTAATTAGAGTTCCAGTAAAAGCCTGCATTCTTCTGCATTTTTTTAAACAAAGATCAGCTTATAGATCATGCAGTCCAAACACCATGAAGCAAACAATACAGAACAGACCTTCCTTTGAAGCAGAACTCAAGTAAATGGTCCAGCTTCAGAGACCGCCAAACCCCATTCTCCAAACCCACCAGTTACCCTGTACTTCCAGATCCACAACATTCCCATTGCAACTTCCTGGGGCACTACTAATGTCTGTCTGGAGACATGTTAGTGAAACAGACCCCAGAGAGTTAAATTTTCAGAAAAATGAATAATGATGATTCTGATCACCTTCCCTCATTAACTAATTGGACAGCTGTCAGGGCTGATCCAAGCAACTGATCTAAACTACAATAGAATTCAATTCTAAATATCAGCTGTAATGGGATATCATCTGCCCTTGGATGATATTTTGCATTGCCATGTTCATGTAATTAGAAATGCAGAATAACATAGTTCATGGTGTTTAGTGTGCTCCCATCACAAGATATTTCCTTGTTGCTTTTAATGGAAGTAAAGGAAGTTTCTTGTCTCAGAAAACAGAAAGCAGAAACTAACCTGCTAAATTATATTTTATTCAACTTACTTTCTGTTTGTACAAGTCTTCATGGGTCAAGATTAAGATACCATACATGCTGTATAAGCATTTACTGATACCACAGAATTAAAGCTAATACCCTACAGCTCTGTTATTCCCTGCTGCACAGAATACCTAACCACTTCAAGCAAAGAGCAGCTCACATTCACAGCTCACCTTTGAGAAAGTGCCAAAACAAGTCTTCCCTAACAAGGGAAGACCATCAACAGACTTCTCCTATCTCACTCAGGTCTCACTCCACACCCACTTGCTTTCCACCTTTCCCAGCTGGTGGAGTAACCAGCCAACCTGTAGAATCTCACATCCAGCTGTAAGGGAGTTTGTATGCAGATGCCTTTGCACTGAAGAGCATCTCTCAAAAAAATTTGGTTTTGCAGCACAGAAAAAGCTTTCTCCACAGAGTCAGTGGGAACCATGCTAGTTTTCGCTGGAAGATTCTATGCTACACTGCAACGTGACCTGCTAGGTATGTGTACCCTGGGCTGAGACCGGTCAGAGAAGTTGTTGGACTGGACAGCCCGCCCTTCTGGCTCTCCTAGCTCTGTTTGTTCTATGGTAAGCTGCAGGGCAGCTGGCTTAACTAAGGATGTTGCTTGGACCCTGCCCTGGGAGTCCCCCAGACAGATAAACCAGCACTGGATACAGTGTCAGGCAGAAATGATGGGCTGTAGAGTGACACTTCTGACAGAATTTACAATTTACCTCCTCTGACACCAAAACAACTTATCAGCCCATGAGACCCTTCAAAAGAGGTTTAAGCCCTCTGGATTTCAAAAATCTCCAGAAACTCTGATACACAAAACAAACGAGTTTACCTAGAATGTTTATTTTTACAGTTTTTTTACATTTACATTTAAAGTACTGATCTTATAAATAATCTATATGGATGCTCTTAACTAGTATATTTGTACAGAGTCCATTATACCACATATTGAAGATCTGCCATAAATAAAATCCTGGCTCTAGAAGATATTCAACAGCCACCAGATAGTTTATTGCTAAGTAACTGTAATATGGAGGTGCACCTGTAACAGAGTATTGCTTTTTACTTTTAAAAACACAGTAACTTGCTGAACCAAAGTTGTTAGCTTTATACTATAGCAATGTATGACACTTTATGAACAGCATCTTACAGTAATACCCACTTGAAGTCTCTTCTAAGCAGAGACAGAAATAGCACAATGCTTCTGATAAGCACCAATACTTCCAGCTCATCTGAAGCTCACCCCAAGGCTAGACCCTCCCAAGGATTGGCTCTTGCACAAGATCACCAGTGCTTTGTGTTTCCACGTAGGTGGAAAATGCCATAAGCACAGCCTTTGTCATTGAATAATTTGTCTTCTTACCTAAAACCAAATGGCACATCAGGACTGGACATGTGATTCAAAGCAGACAGGCACAGCACAGCACATTGGTATATATATATATGTATATATATGTATATATGTATACACACACATACAATTCACAGTCTGGTTTCTCATCTCACTCGCTCTATAAAACCACAAGGCAGGCCGTCCTAAGCCAGATCTATCTGGTTCATTATGCCACCTCAAAGAGAGCGTTAAGGTCCGGGCAGCTGTGGCCACCACTGCTGTGCCCTCTGGGTTTACATCAATCCTGACAGCTGGTCTTTGGAGTGTTAATGGCGCATGGCACACCAACAGTGCTGAAACAAAGGAAGGACACTGGTGGAGCAACCATGTGCAGGAGTCACCTCCAAAAGGCAATTTTGTGGTCTTATCCAGAGCAGATCATCCACTGAGCTGCAGCTCCTGTCACAGTGTGGAAATTACTGCGATCACCATGCAGCAGTAGCCTGTAGCTCTGGCACTCATGGGCTAATGCAAAACTAATATAGCCAGAATCACTCAACACTTTACAAGCCTTATGCAAACATTGCTTCACCTTCTCAGAGGCAAGTAACCTCAGGACCTCCAACTGACTCAGAAAAATTAATTATCTAGCACTGAGCAGAGCCAGGAGTAAAGCTCAGAAATTCCTGCATCACCAACTGCTGCTCAGATTCCTCTTCCTCCAGCATGGAAGGACTGAATTAAGAGTTGCAACAGCTACCAGATCTCTCCCTAAAAATGCTCTAGAAAACAACTGGGAGAAAATAAAGCAGACAAACAAGGATTAGTTACACTTATTCAGGAAGATGTTCTCAGTCTTGAGAAGAGTAAGCAGAGAAGCAGACAAAGAGACAAAAAGCAATTCTGATACATAAGTAGGAGCACCTCTTACCTACGAACAGCCTAGCCCAACACGATTTCATTAAACTGTTTTCTACCCAAATCCTGCTTTTCTCC
Source organism: Rhea pennata (assembly GCF_028389875.1). Taxonomy (NCBI): domain Eukaryota; kingdom Metazoa; phylum Chordata; class Aves; order Rheiformes; family Rheidae; genus Rhea; species Rhea pennata. Next base: position 11,460,420 of record NC_084676.1, on the reverse strand, counting down.
TCTCTCTTCAGTCATGCGCCTTTTACATTGTATAGGCTGCCTTCATTTTTTATTTATTATACTTCACCCCATTATGATTTTTCTCAGTTCTTAGTCGATTGCAGCAATCTCATCTCTCTCCTGACCTGCTGCTAAGAATTGATGGACAGTGCTGCTCATTATTTTACAGTTGCCCTCCATTTGGAGAAGCTACATCATTTATAGAGAGAACATGGTGGTGGCAAAGGAATTTTTCTGTCCAAGACAGAATCCGTTACTAAACTCTTCAGTATTTAATCCACACATCCCATGTAAAATGATCAGGAATGATCTTGTATACATGCCTAGACCCATGCAAAAATATTAGGTCATGGTATCTGCTTGTATAAGTGGACACAGTTCCATCATGCCCATGATTTCTGCTCCAGAATAATCTCTGAATGTACTGGACAGATACTTTAATTGGGTTACAGCAGCAGTGAATTTAAGTCCACAGTTTTATACCTGGGATGCATCTAGCCCGTGTGGCAGCCTTTCAAAAGAGGTTTTGAGCCAGTTTCTAAAGCTCTGAGCTTTATTTCTTCATCTGTATGTTTTTGCTTATACCACCGTATTTCATGCTTTCACTCCTGCAAAACCCTGCACTTCAGAGCGCAAACTGCATCCTGTATACAAAATGGGGAGCATGACCACCAGCCTGGCTGGGCAGAAACGTCAGCATGAATTGTAACAAAGAGGACCACAGAGAAATGCGGCATTGGGATAACATTGTTCCCACAGTGCTGTAGGATTTCAGAACCAAATTTGGTGCATTTCAAAGCTGGAAGCACATTACCAATAAAAAAAAAAAAAAAAAAAAAAAGTGTCAGAAACCTGGCACTCAGTGCAGAGGACCAAAGCAAAGATACAGAAAGAAATGGAGGCAGATCCTCAGGACTTGCATGAGTGTAGGAAATGAGATACTAACTTTGGAGCCTGAAAGCTGTATGATGCAGTAGTTTGCTAAATGAGCAAACAGCAGGTAAAACATGATGTAGTATCTTATTCACATTTAGTGGGGGCTTTCAGGAAAAGTCTGCACACAAATAGTGACAAGTGAAAGGAGCACTGGGAGATAATTTTAGAACAAAAAGAATAAAGAGGAGTTCAGCTACACTGTACAAAGGAGCACAGTGAGATACCCGTTAAAGGCATAACTGTCCCCTAGACAGGAGCAAAACGTGTCATGCACCAATATTTCAGAACTAATTCTTATTAAATACATTAAATATACATTTCTGTGTCAGAGTAGAAAAGCACACAAATAAGAGCATAGTAATCCTTCAGCGTGCTGTCCCAAGCTTAAAAGTCACTTACAGTAGAATGAAACCTATTCAGTATTTATTTTCCATAGGTGTAAGTGAACAGTCCTGAGCAGATGGCTGCCTTTAGCATAAAATGAGCACCTGAGGAGGGAAGAGAAAGCAAGCAACTCCAACAGGCCATCTGTTTCTTAATTTTAAAGCAAAGGGCACAAAGAACTTTGAGGCACTACCAACTATATCCATGCTGTGCTGTATACTCACAATTACTCAATTGTCAGCATCAGTTAATTCCCCTATTGTTGTAGTATGGTACTTTCCCACACAATGCCTGGGAGCCATAAATGATTATGCCACATGCCCTTGCTAACTTCTCCAGAGAAAATGTTCCCTCAAGCCAAAATGCTTCATTTGCAAATCACACCTGAGCAGAAGTTGATATGAAAAACCGGCTCCATCAATAGCTACAATGTCCCGTTGAAGTCAAAGAGACACAAATACTTGGCCCTGGGAGCAACTTGTTTTACACTTCTTTCAAACAAATATATACATTAATTTTGCTTCAAGTGGTAAATGTTTATATATTACCAGTTATTTATGAAAGTTTGTTTTGCATCATTTAATACAGACAAAACTAAGTTGTCTTTTTACAAGCCAGAGATTTACTCTTTCTTCCAAAATATGAATGCCTTTGTTGGTAGAGAAACACACATGAAACATGGGTGCTCTATCCTCAAGTGCGCACAGCCTGTGCTGTTTGAGGACAGGAAAACAACAATTCCACAGAATTCCTGCATTAGCCCTTATATCTTGAGATATATGAAAAAACACAGCAATGCTAGTCTTCCACCCAATCTCTGCATTCCCTCTGCACATAAGCTGACTTATTTTGCTGTACGTAACAGCTATCTAATTGCAGCCAGAGGGGACTTTTGGCTACTTTAGACACACCGGCATCAAGACAGCTGCTGTTTAGACAGGATGGTAAGGGGAGAACGCTGTGGAATGGAGCACACTAGCACTGTGTGGCACCCATCCTGGAGCACTCTTCCGTGCACCCTGGGATATTAGTGATGGTGCTGCGATGGGAGATGCTAGGAGCACTCAGGCCAGGAACAGAGTTGCACTGCATTTCCGACTGGAATTTAGGTAACTACCTTTCCATTGAACATACAAACTTTCTCTCTGGAACAAACAGCAGTATACCATCGAGTTCTGCCTGCCTGAGCTGTGGCATATCAGTCCAAGCTAGGTCAGAAGGAGTTCACAGGATCATTTTCAGTATTTACTGTGGTCTGATCATTCTGTGTTGGTACCCACGCTGTTTCTCTAATTAGTGAGAAAAGCTGAGCAGTCTGCAACTCACCTCAACCTCAAGGCAAAGAGTATCATATTGACAGCCATCTAGGTACGTTTAAACTGCCTATAACCTGCCCAGAAACCTACATGTTATGCTTAACTGTTAAAATGCAGTTGTGCTAGGGCATAATTTATCCCACCAGCACAGGTTTACAAACAAAACAAAGCAACTTACACCATGAGAAAACGTAGTTTCGCTTATATAATTGCAGCTATTCCAAATATGCTAGCTTAAAAGGAGATGTTTTCACACCTCTGAGACACCTCTGCAACTTCTGCAGCTGAAGTTATATAGGGTAGCCTGGCCTTAATAGTGCCTGAAGGTTTACCTACAAAAAAAGGTTGTTCTGCTTTAACTCTTGCAGTAGAATTGCATCTGCTCTCTGATATAATTACACCAGCTCAGCAACCTAAATGTAAATGTAGTTTTACTAGCATAAAGGTGTTTTATAGTGGCATAAATATTCCTGTATAGGAATAGAAATGAATAAGACTATCAGAAAGTTCCTTCTTGCCCATGTAATTGCCTCCATACTAGAGACAGTTTCAGTATAGCTTGTTGGGTTTAGAAAACCTATTTATAAATATTGAGCCTAAAGACAGATATAGGATAAAAATATCCATTCCAGACAGTTCTACAGGGCTTTAACAGAAGCAAGAGCACTGTAAGTATATTAAAATAAGATAGGCAATCTGTTCAGTAGATGTTGGAAAAGTCAGTGAAACTCAGTAGAAAAGAAGTTAAAGCACTGTCTGAGACTAATGAAATAAGGAAAAGGAATTTTTTCAAATTCCTTGTTAAGTAAAAGACTGAGAATAAAAAAACCTTATACAAATAAAAAAGTAAAATCAAAGTAATGCAACTTCCAATTATTTAAGAGGGAGGTTATCATAGGTATCCTGAAAAATACCAGGCACTAATTTATAACAAGTGGAGACACATGTAGTGCGTGTGAAATTCATGAAAATCTGACAACAAGTATCCAACATACAACAATTTGAATGACAGAGATTCCCTTGTTCAGCTCTCCATAGTCCTGTTATCATCACCTATCTGATAAGGAGATAAGAAAGGAAGACAACAGTAACCTAAATGGGCCTTTTTTCACCTCCTGTCAAGGTACACGTGCCTCAGAGAATCTGCCAAAACATGAAATTTATCTTTAATTTCCTGGAGAGAGGGGAAAAAAAAAGATTGGCAAGAAGTAAAATAAACAAAAGTTAAAATTCAGCTAAGTCATTTCTCCTCTTCTCCGGCAAAAGACCTCCTTGCCCATGGATTATTTAAGTTAACTGAGGGATAGTTTTATCAAAGCCTTGTCTACAGGAAAAGAAAAGAATAATGCAACTTTAAATGCTGCTAACTGCAAGAAGGTCATAAAGATTTACGGTTTACCCTCTTGTAAATACCATTCTTTATAACTGATCCCCAGGAGATTTACTGAACGCTCAATAACCTTTCTCTGGTGGATGCAAGCAAAATCATCATCATCATCTCGAAACCCAGTTTATCGAGCAAGCCAAGAGCACTGTGCCTGCAGTTGACCTCAACAATATCTTTTGTTCTCTCTCATCTGCAAGTTGATGGTAATGAAGATGTTGTTGTGATGGAGAATCCTTCCAGTTGAGACTGAACTTTAAATGCACTTGGAAAGAGTTCTCTGAGCCAAATGTCACTGAACTGGCCTTGTGGGCTCAGCAAGGAAGATGAAGTGTGTACACTGGGCTCTGCGGGATTCCTGCTACGGAGACTCTTTCACCTTCAGGTAAAAAAAAAAATGAAATGTTTGCACTGAACTAGGCAATGACTTGGGAAATGGAAATGGGAGCCACATCCGCTATTAAATGTTTAGTGGTTTTCTCAACTGAAATGTTACCAAGGATCCCATTACTAGAAAGAGTCAGGGTAGGTTAAGTGAACAAGAAAATGTTTGAGGTCTGACAAGTTTCTAGATATATTACCAGAAGACTGTTTGCATAAGCCTGAAATGCTTTTCACAAATACTGCACAATGAATGCAAGAAAAATTGGGACAATATACAAAGCAAGTGGTTTTTCTCATTGATGACTATATCTTTGCATCTGTAAGTGCTCAAAGACACTACCAAAATTGCCTAGTCCCAGATCCTCTGTAATGATAAAATCTCTGTTTCAAAAGCAGCATCCTGGGATCTTTCTGAATCTACTTTAAGGACTACAAAAGGAATACTGTGCCAGAATTCCTTTAGAAAGCTCCAGTTAAAAGTACAAAACTGATTCATTAGCTGCAGGTGGCCTTTTTTAAAATTTATTAAACATAATTTTTAAAATTAAGTTAATAAATTTAAATATTTTTTTTTTAAAAAAAATGCCTAGATTGTCTGGATGGCATACAGCTTTTTATGATCTGTTACTGCAGTTCTCCATATGCGAGGTAATATTCTCAGCTGTATCCTAAGGTGCAGCTAATCTCCAGAAAATCAAGCCATGTTTTGCCATGATAGCACAACAAAAGTATTATTTGGCGTGACACCAGATGGTTCTCCAGCTCAGTGGTGTTTGAATTGCAAGAACTGATGAGCACTGTGGCTGATGCACACACTTGTGTATGCATCCAGATCACCTGAAGAGCTACTAACTGCACAACGGTCCAAATTCTGGACACTGCTGCAAGCTTTTTTGTTCTTACTTAGAAATATGCTTGGGGGAGAATGGTCTCATTAGCTGTCTGCAGTTGAAACTTTAAGGCTAACGGGCTTATTGCTGAGTACTGTTCTACCTCTCATTTAACATTTATTTATGCAAGAAAACATGGGAAAACTGCTTGTCTTTTTGTGCCATTCCACCTTTCCCAGTGAGTTAATCTCACCCTGCAGCAGCCATCCATGTACGGAGAGCACATGCCTCCTGGCAGTGGGCCACAACTTCTCTTCCCCACTCTCTCTTTTTCTTGCAAGAAAAGGAAAAACACTAGCATGGCTGACATGCATAACAAGGATATCATGCAAACCTCTAGTTCTTACAGGCACTTACAGCCAACACTGAGTCTTATCTCTTTCTGTGTAATAAGATCGACTTCCACGCAGTGCCAGGAGGAGCACGATAGTCTGCAAGCGAGCTTTAAATCTCTCACCTATCTGATCTGTACTGTGTTTTTTGGGCACCCTCCTGTTCTCCAAGGTTATTGTTTTCAGTGAGTTCCTGGAATAGGCAGAAATCATAGCTGTGTTCTACTATTCAAATAATTCAACACTTTCATGGCAGCTTTAAACAAAGTTGGAAGTAGTCCACCAGGCATAGACCTAAACTGCCTCAAGCTGTAAAGTGACTCTGATCCAGGGTTACAGCTTTTACCTGTTTAATGCAAGTCTTATGTTTCACGAAGACAGGTTTAAATAGACCGAAAGCTTTAGGGGGCTAAAATCTGGTGTACTTGTTTCTAACCCATAGATAACTTAGAGCAAAATTGAATCCTACCTGTAAGCATCCATCTGTTATTTCCAGTCATCCAGCACCAAATAGAATATTTAAGAAGTGATTTATGATTCCATTTATTTTACATGCCTCGAAATGAAGCATGCAAACAGCTAAATATTTTAAACTAACCAGCAAACAGTTCCCATGTGTAGTAAGACATCTGCATCTCCCTCACACGCACACAAGAGACTTCAAGTTTTTTAGTAAGAAAATTAGGTTTTAAATAATTCTATTTTCAGAGAAATTATGTCTTGAAGGAGATAACTTGGCCTTTGCAAAAGCCCAGCTCCCCAAGTGACTCTTGGAAAGGCTGGCAGAACAGTTCCTCTCCTTCCCATAACACACATGCACACACACACGAAAAAAAGAAAGTTGTTTGAAGTTTAGTCAAGCATAAATACCATCTATAATAAGGAGAATCCCTTTGGAGTGGGGATACCACTGACCTTTCACCACATGAGTGAATAAACAACACTCTTAAAAACTAGGGAAGACATTACAACAGTCTCTGAGCATAAGAAAAATGTGCATGTGCTAATCAGCCTGCCAATTTGCTCACACTTGTTTATTATTTTCACTGATCTCTCAACCACTGGATGAGGGGAAATCCCTTGTGTTGCTAATGATCTACTTCATGCACTGAATAAGTCAATCTAGATCAGAGTAGCAATGATTAATGGAGTCTTTGCTGTAAGAGTTTTGCCTCTGTTCATAGGAGATATTGGAAATATCCTCAGCAGTAGCTTCATGCAAAAAAATTACTCCTATCAGCCTGAACTGTGCTGACAAAAAGAAAATCATTGCCTATTTGATTCACACCCCTGACAAAGGGAGCAAGAAGCCTAGAAAACTACTTTCTTTGCCAATTATGAAAACTTACTGTGGATTTTTTTTTTTTTGAATAAGAATGTTTTCTTCTTTTGAGGCTCCTTGGGTGTTTTTTTTTTCCCCCCTTATTTCTATCTTTCCAAGGAAGAGTACACTAGAAGGTCAGTGGAGAACCAGAGGGTCTGTATTCTTTCAGCTGGCAGAAAAGGTCAGAGCAGTACATAAATGCCTACCCTGATGGACTCCAGACAGTAATAAGGAAGGCCATAAGAAGGCCTATAAATAAGAAGCCTATTTGCCCTTGCTTGGCATACTTCCTGGAATAAAGCATTGAAAAAACTCTCAAAGACTTGATGGGAAAGAATACATCAAAGCAGCAAGCAGGGCTTCTCGCTTCCCATGTCATCGCACACAGAAGAACCCTCCTGCCACCAGACTCCAGCAGTCAACATCTTCAGGCTGTGACCATGGAGAGACACTCTCTGGGTCCTCTACCTCCAGCTGACCCTGGGCTTCAGCAGGCTCCTTGGCATAACTTCATCACCCTACATCAACAGCCCGAGGATCCCTGTCTCCTTATGGCATTGGCCACACTTTACATCCTCAGAACAATTGCTGCACTGGCTGGGTCCTGAGAGTGTTATGAAACACAGCACCATGAATGAAGGCTTGTAAGGGCAACAATATTGAGCATCAGACTTTCCTGCCTCTGTCAACTGTAGTTTTGGCTGTGAGCAACGTCAGAGTAGCCTGTTATTGGAAAGGTTGTTAGGACCACTGCTTCAAAGGCTTGATTTCATCAGGAAAGTACCAAGCTGAGTCTCCCATAATCCAGCAGTACTACTTTTAAATGCTACGAATCACACATACTCAGCCCCATGCATTGTAACACAGTAGGTAAGCAACAAATTTCTTAATGCAGAGCTTATTGGGGCACTCCAGCCTTCACTCTTTTCCCCACAGCTATTGAAAGATGCTTCACACACTGCACTGGCTGAAGGAGCTTCATGTGCCAAACTCTTTCTGATTTGGGCAAGTGAAGGTCTGCTGCCCTCTGCAATATGCAGCATTGTCAGCTCCACTGAGGGAGACAGACAGCACCAGCACTGCCCAGGGTTTAAAGTCACACTCATGACGCAAAAAGCCAAAGGCCTCCAGGGCGTACAACATCACTACACGAGGAAGGAGCAGGTTGGGTTAGCAAAAAGAAAAGGAGAAAAAAAAAAGTAGCAAGAAACAAGGTCATATATAACTTGTAAATAAAAAAAGAGCAAATTAACTCTATATAAGCCTGAACAATTGCCCTGAACCAAACTCACTTAAATCTGCATGACATCTTGGCGCCACAGCACAGATATCCCCTTGCATAAGATTTGCATTATTCCGTGAGATTACTTGACCTTAAGTCAAGAACACCAATGCCAAAATGCAGTGATCTGATGTGCTTCATTATACCTAGCATTGCACTGGTAGAGGATGTGCGTTGAGAAAAGGATGCTCAGCATACCTCTGCTATGTGTCCTGAGATGATCAACAGAACTTTGGGGGTGGGGGCCACTGATTCTATGTTAAGGGTGAAAAAAGAAAAGTTACACATATTTTGCTAGGAAGCAGGCAGGGTTAGAGAAGCAAACATAAGGTGAAAGGACAGCTTGCTTTCTTCTTTCACTTCAGTTTTCCAGAGTTTGAAAGAAGTGAGAGGAGTCACTTTGCATTCTTAGAATCATAGAATCAGTAAGGTTGGAAGGGACCTCTGGAGATCATCTAGTCCAATCTCCCTGCTCAGCAGGGTCACCTAGAGCATGGTAGGCAGGGTTGTAGCCAGGCAGGCCTTGAAGATCTCCAGAGAAGGAGACTCCACAACCTCTCTGGGCAACCTTGTCCAGTGCTCCATCACTCTCACAGTGAAGAAATTCCCCTTCATGTTCAGGCAGAACTTCCTGTGCTTCAATTTCTGCCCATTGCCTCTTGTCCTGTCACATGGGACAACTGAAAAGAGTTTGTCCCTGTCCCCCTGACACCCTCCCTTCAGGTACTTACACACATTGATAAGATCCCCCCCTCAGTCTCCTCTTCCCCAGGCTAAACAGGCCCAGCTCTCGCAGCTGTTCTTCACAGGGCAGGTGCTCCAGCCCTCTGATCATCTTTGTAGCCCTGCGCTGGACTCTCTCCAGTAGCTCCATGTCTCTCTTGTACTGGGGAGCCCAGAACTGGATGCAGTACTCGAGATGAGGCCTCCCCAGGGCTAAGTAGAGGGGCAGGATCAGATCACCTCCCTCGACCTGCTGGCAAACACTCTTCCTAATGCACCACAGGAGACCACTGGCTTTCTTGGCCACTAGGGCACATTGCTGGCTCATGGCCAACTTGTCATCCACCAGCACTCCCAGGTCCATCTCTGCAGAGCAGCTCTCCAGAAGGTCAGCCCCCAGCTTGGACTGGTGCCTAGGGTTATTTTTCACTAGGTGCAGGACCCTGCACTTACCCTTGCTGAACCTCAGGAGGTTCCTCTCCACCCAGCTCTCCAGCCTGTCCAGGTCTCTCTGAATGGCAGCACAGCCTTTGAGTGTATCAGCCACTCCTCCCAGCTTGGTATCATCAGCAAACTTGCTGAGGGGGCACTCTGCCCCCTCATCCAGGTCACTGATGAAGAAATTGAACAGGATGGGACCCAGTACTGAGCCCTGGGGGACACCACTAGCTACAGGCCTCCAACTAGACTCCACGCCACTGATGACAACCCTCTGAGTTCTGCCTTTCAGCCAGTTCTCAATCCACCTCACTGTCCACTCATCTAACCCACACTTCCTGAGCTTATCTAGGAGGATGTTATGGGAGACTGTCAAAAGCCTTGCTGAAGTCAAGGTACACAACGTCCACTGCTCTCCCCTTGTCTATCCAGATGACCATTCCATCATAGAAGGCTATCAGATTGGTTAAGCAGGACTTCCCCTTGGTGAATCCATGCTGGCTGCTCCTGATCACCTTCTTTTCCTTCATATGTCTGGAGATGACATCCAGAATGAGCTGTTCCATTACCTTTCCAGGGATGGAGGTGAGACTGACCAGCCTATAGTTGCCTGGGTCCTCTTTCTTGCCGTTCTTGAAGACTGGAGTGACATTGGCTTTCTTCCAGTCCTCAGGCACCTCTCCAGTTCTCCAGGACCTTTCAAAGACGATGAAGAGTGGCCTGGCTACAACATCCGCCAGCTCCCTCAGTGCCCGTGGGTGCATCCCATCTGGGCCCATGGATTTGTGGATGTCTAGCCTGCCCAGGTCTTTAATCCTATCCTCCCCAACCAAAGGAAAGTCTTCCCTTCTCTGGACTTTCGCCCTCATGTCCAGGCTCTGGGATTCATGGGGGCTGCCCTTAGAATTACTGAATGCCTGAAGCATTCAGTAATTCTGCCTTCTCTGTATCCCTTGTTACCAGGGCCCCTGCCCCATTCAGTAGCAGGCCCACATTTTCCCTAGTCCTCTGGCTGCTGATGTATTTGAAGAAGCCCTTCCTGTTGTCCTTGACCTCCCTTGCCAGACTCAATTCCAGCTGGGCTTTAGCCTTCCTCGCCGCATCTCTACATACTCTGACTGCATTCCTGTAATTCTCCCAAGTAGCCTGTCCCCTCTTCCACATTCTGTGTATTTTCTTATTCTGTCTGAATTTGGCCAAGGGCTCCTTGCTCACCCATGCAGGTCTCCTGTCCCTTATGCTGCACTTCTTACTCATAGGGATGCACCACTCTTCAGCTTGCAGGAAGTGATGTTTGAATACTAGCCAGCTCTCCTGAACCCCCCTTCCTTCTAGGGCCTTAACCCATGAGATTCCACCAATTAGGTCTCTGAAGAGCCCAAAGTCCACTCTCCTGAAGTCCAGGGTTGCGATCCTGCTTGTTGCCTTACTTCTTTCCTGCAGGATCCTGAACTCCACCATCTCATGGTCACTGCATTCCACCATGATCAAGCCTTCACAGAGCTAAATTATATCACTCATCTACACTGGACGTTACTAAAGAAATATGATAAACAAATAATGTCCAGTGGAAGTTCAGAAATACGGAGGACAAGGCTATTTTTCATAGGGATGGAACAGAAAGCATGAAAAAGACAACAGGTAGAGAAGATATTCTGTAGAAGACTAGTGAATATTTAAAAAATAGCATTCATATTTATCAAACAGTGGCTCTTAGTGCCACATGCCAGGTTCCAGATGCTCAGTTCTGACCTTCATGAAATACAGCAGATTATAGCTATTTGTATGGATCAGGACATACTCTAAGACGAGAGGCTAATGCCCTAATTTTTAATATTATCAGTGAGACAGCAATAGACAGCTTTCTATGGACTATGCTTGGCTACAGAACACACTATGGATGCTACCAGTTAGAAAGGAGGAAAGTACAACAGAAGACTGTGTTTCAGTTTGAATCAAGCCTGTTAGTGTTAAATAGGAAATCTGGGTCTGGGGTGGATTTTCAGGATAACCATATGGAGCACACATCTGGAACAAAGTTAACCAGTGGCTGCATGCCACCATAATCATTCCTCTCTCAAGTACAGCAAATGGAGCATCAAAGCAGAAAGCAGGTGGTTCTTCCAGGTGGTAAGTGAACCACAGAGAAGGGTCAGAAAGTGTGACATACATTCGATGATGGGTTTTTTTGTGCACATAAAAATTGTCAGAACAAATTACCCATTGGATGTTATACCAGGTTATTACATGCCCAGCATCTCCACGTTTTGCTTTGCAGACAGTGGAAGTTCAGTGAAAAGATTCCTCAAATAGGCATTAGCTTAATAGCATATGAGCCAGCATTTCAAAGCCTCAGCAGAGAACAGTTTTCATCTGAGTGCAGAAGATCTACCCTACTGCTATACTGATAAACTTCATCTCATGTCATGGGCATTACCGCTAATTTGGGGAGAAGAAATTTAGGGGCTTGAGCAATCTCTCAAGGATTTCAGAAGTTTTCCCATTTTGCATCAAGGTCATCCTAGAATCTGTCATAATCTGTCATAAAAAAAGGAGGATACAAACAATGCAAGATAAGTCCCTGCTCTGGCTCTCTTCCACATACATAAGCACCAGGTTGTTGCCTGTTTTGGGGTAGACTCGTACATCTGCCCATGGCAGTGGCTTCACAATGAATAAACACTGTAATGCAGAGCAGGAACCCCAACTGCACTGTCACCAAGCAAGAGTCCTGAGAAGGAAGCAAACTGCTGCTGGTGACTAGATCTGATCAAAGCCTGCGTCAGAGAGATAAATTAGAATTGAGAAATGTTTTCCCAGGAAAACTGGAAATCTCGTCAAAGCTGAAGTTGTTTCTCTGAAAAGCTTTTGCTCTACCCCCACAGCATGCTAATTACAAAAAAAAAAATGACATACTTTCTCAAGAAATTGCGGATAGAGCTTCAGTATTTGCAGGGCACCATTCATTCATGGATCTCAAAACATTTTAACCTCACCTGTATCTGAAAGAAAACAATATCACACTTACTCATGTAGTGAAGCTGGAACAGAGGTGCAAATCCAGAGAGAGATTCCCAAAGCCTTGCCTGTGGAGCCCACAGCTCTCCCCACAAGACCAGCTATGTATGTACAAACAATGCAATGCTAGCATGGATATTTCTTTCGCCAAAGCTTCCTAGACCCCTATGGTTTAGTGTCTTGCACTTGTCCCAGGAATTCTTGGAGAAGGTGGCAACCCTGCTTAGGCAAGTATGCTAAAGGAAAAGGCTCCTTTTCTCATGTTCTGCCCCAGAAGTTGAGTCTGTAAGAGCCTCTCTCAAATCTCCATCTTAATATTAGGCCTAGATCCAAGGGAAAGGAAGATAGACCCATATTACTATTTAGGAATATGAAAAGATCAGATCAATCTAGAGTTCATCCTGCTGTGAGCAAAGGCTTGAAAAAACAGTGCCCTGAAGACTTCCATAGAATCACAGAATGGTTGAGGTTGGAAGGGACTTCTAGAGATCATCTAGTCCAACACACCTGCTCAGGCAGGGTCGTGTAATGCATATTGTCCAGGATTGTGTCCAGATAGCTGTGAATATCTCCAATAAAAGAGACTCCACAACCTTTGTGGGTAACCTGTGTCAGTGCTCGGTCACCCTCACAGCAAAGAAGTTCTTCCTCATGGTCAGTCAGAACTTTCTGTGTTTCAGTTTGTGCCCATCACCTCTTGTTCTATCGCTGAGAAGAGGTCTGGCCCTCTGGCCCCACCTTTCTACATCCTCCCTTCAGATACTTACACATATTGATAAAATCCCCCCTCAGCCTTCTCTTCTCTAGGCTGAAGAGTCCCAGCCTTTCCTCAACTGAGAGATGCTCCAGTCCCTTCATCATCTTAATAGTTCTATGCTGCACTTGCTCCAGTAGCTCCATGTCTCTCTTGTACTGGGGAGCCCAGAACAAGTACTCCAGAACACAGTACTTCAGAGGTGGCCTCAAAGAACAGGGCAGTAGTACCTGCAGGGGTCACCCAGGAGGAGAGAACAGGAACATCATTCTGGCACTCAGGATAAACCACAAGAATTTCTGGTCTAAACAAGGGTTCAGTAAATGTGGAGGTTGTAGCAAACTCTAATCTAGATACAAAACTGAGTACATCAGATTCAGATAGCTTTGACAAGTTGGTGATCTTTTAGCTTACACTGTAAGTGATTTCAGCGTGAGGATTTTGCTCCTCAGAACTACTGTCCACATTTTGTATTGAAATAAAGTGCAGCCTTAACTACTCCACTGGCCAAGGCTAGACTGAGTGCTCTAAGCAATTCAGTTGATTGGCAGTTTGGTCATTTCTGCGCCATACTACGTATCTATCGTTTGAGTGGTAGCGGTGGAAGTTGCAAAGACTACTTGTTCTTTAAAGAAATCAGAGGTTCTGGACTGCAGTCTGGCTCATTTATAAGTTTTAGCCTAGTACAAATATCTACGTATTTTTAGAGGTTCTTTCACATAGCCTGCTGTACAAAAAAAACCCCATTTTTCTTAAAGGAATACTTACTATCCAGTAAGTAAAATTAACACTAGAAGAGAAACAAGAGGAGAGGATGACATTTTAGTACTCTCTCTCACTAGCCTCAGCGCTGCTATAGACAGCCCTTTAGGTCAATCTAGGTCTCATGCCGAGTCTTTCAAATTAGCCTGGGCGTAACCCTAGCAACTTGCTTTTCAGGCCTTTAGATTTGGGTTTTCTTTTCTTCCTCTCCCACCCCATTTCTAAAAAAACTAAAAACTAAAAACTAAAATAAAATAAAGTGAAAGTTCCCTCCTTCCTGATCAAGATTATGAAACTGTTTTAAGAACTGAAATGTTAAAGGGGTGCAGAGAGACAAGACTGCTGCCTGCACCACAATTCACAGAGCCCAAGCACAAAATACTAAGCAAGGCAGGTATCGCCAAGCAGGCTAGCTGCAGTGAGGGCCTTGCCATACATTTGCAAAAACTGGTAGAAATAGGAATCAGAGTTACAGTGTCTCCGTTGTTTTGAAATGAAACTTCTTTTCATGTCTCATTTTCATGCCCCTGCCCCCTCCTCTACTCTTCCCCACTCAACAGATGAGGGCAGAGAGCCCTGCACAGTCACTGGATATAGGGCACTCAGCCTCTAAACTGCCTGCCTGCCCAGGCAGTAAGGCCACCCAGTGCTTCCAGGACCTGAGCGTATGGCTGCAACCTTCACACACCAAACAGCTTCTTCGTCTTTTTATTGCATAGCGCTCGTGAGTATTACATAGCAGCAGGGCCTTGGAGGCAAGATCAAGGCCCTGTTATGCCTGGTGCCATTCACTCACAAACCAAATGGTTTGGCTTAAATCAAAATGAGTGGTCATGAGAAATTGTTATCCTTATTTTATGAACAGAAACTGAAGCACAGCAAGATTAACTACGGTCACCTAAAGCTCACCTAAAGCTATCATGTATATGGATCTCAACAAATATGTCCATTTCTTCTACTTGAAAGTCTTTTAGCTTTGATAATACTGAAAAATTCCAATTATGCCACTGTGCAATCAATCCTGCAGTGCATACATAATAGAGTCAACATATCTTGGTCACATCAGACTAATTACATGTGTTTCATCTGCCATCTGCTCTCATATCTTCACATTTTTTTAATTCTTCCTTAACCAGACACAAGATCACTAAATTAATCTCATTTGGGTTACCTGAACTGTTTTGGAAGTTAGCTGCTTCCTGAAGTTGGATGAAAAGGAGATGAGTTTCGTAGAAACTCTGCTCTTGCAATATTCATGTGAGGTCATACAGAGAACCAAATTTAGTTCTCAGTTCTGAGCACTAAACTCAGAGTCCTTTCCTTCTAACTGCTGAACAAACCTTTCTTTTCCTGAAAATTTTCTCTTTATAAAGCCATTCCCTAAGGCATCTGCTATAACACATAAAACATTACAACAAACACCATCAATTTAATTCATATTAATGGTAATGAAAGTTAAATAATAGATGTTACCCACAGTACTTGCACATCTGTAAATTCTGTCACATTGCTAGGCAAAAAATTATGTTCCTTGTGCAGAAGAGATAGACAACAAAAAAAAAAAAAAAAAAAAAAAAAGTCCCTCTTCATTAGCTGGAGACTGAGTCATTTGTTGACAATTATCTAGCACAATTCTCTAGAGCAGAATACTGAACATCGCAGAATACAGGCTGCTCGTGCCCAGACAGGTATCTGCAAGAGCCCAGCAGAATCACAATGTGATGGTCGATATCGCAGGCGGATCTGCCAACAGCTCACAGGGGATGGACCCATGGAAAGCAGCATCCCTTCCCATACCAAGCAACACAACCAAACTTCATCGCACCTCTGTGTTTTATGACACCTCCTGCTGTGCACCATACTGACAGGGAAAAGAAAAGTGGTACAAAAATGTTCCCTGCCCTGTGCCTAGCAGATGGATGGACCAGCAGTTACGCACCCAGGCCTGGCCAGCGCTGCATCATACATCATACTGGGCATCCATGGTGCTGAGGTGCTCCATGGAAGACCAAAAGCAGAGCAACAGCACTAATGCAGACACCAAGGTGCACCAGGGACCATGGAATCCATTAACATGGCTTCGAAAACAAGTCATTGGCTGGGAGGTGGCTGCTGCCACGGCAGCAAGAAAGTTTGTCTCCTCATACAAACAGAGGTCAAGCAGTTACTTGCAGAGGGAAGAAAGAAAAATCCTAACAGGAAGAGACTTCCAGTGCTGCCGTCCTTTTCTTGGCTCCTAAGTTTCCAGCTTTTGCAGGTGACTACCTAGACAGAAACAGCCTTAGGACTGCAGAGCTGCACATTGCATTTTCTGCTTTCCAGAGAGCACCCACTGAGTGAAGCACCAAGACCAATTCATCACTAGAGTTGTTCAAATCCTCTCTTTCCACTGCCAGCTGGAGCTGAGCGTTCTGGTTAAAATGCCAGCAGTCAAAAGGTTAACAGCAATGGGACTGCAATTCAAGCTTTTCCAGATAAATGAAGGTAGAGTGCAAGGCAAAGAGGAGGAGAGGATCCTTGCTGTGATTTCATGACAGTCTTTTGCTTCCATCATCATCACCTGAAAAGCATGCTTATCAAATTTGCTCTGCAGCAGGCCCATCATATTGAGAGCAGAAGACAAAATGTCCCTGAAACTCACCCAGCATGGTAAAAAGTGGCTATATAACATCAGCAGCCCAGATACATCCTTCACTGAGCCTTGCAGCACGGAATTGGCTTCACCGGGAAACGTAACTCATTGCGTGCTAGAGTCCACACACATCGTCTCTGCTCCAGATGCTGGAAAACATGCCACTACATCCTTGATTCAGATTTAACCAGGCTTGCTCGCAGCAACGCGGAGGCATGACTCCAGAGCAGCAAGGACTTGATGTCAGGAGTCTCAAAATCCTGAAACTAGCCCTGGTGCTTCCCATACCTAACAAGAGCGCAAGTTCCTCTGAGGAATCTCAAAGTTGTAAACTAGTAAGGAAATGTTGCAAGACTTGTTTGTAACAGCTAAATAGAATATTCTAATACAAACTTGAAGAGCAGTTTAAAATCTGCAAAAAAAACCAAACTCACTCTAGTTGCTGCTGTTTAAAGGAACTATTTTTCACTTCTGTTTTCATTTAATCATTTCACAGCTGATGTTCACACTTATCTAAAACAAAATATTTTTTATTTTGATAAACTCCCATGACTGAGCTAAGCAATCAAAACTGGCAATGAAAAAGAAGAGAAATGGGAGGAAAAAAATGTAATGCCAAAAAGAATGAGGGTGATTTTTAATGTAATACTTGCAAAATTCAGAAAGCTTTTAACACATGTATTTTCAAAACATATGTGCTATTTCATATAGCACATAATAAAGAATTAAAATCAGTTTTATTTCAGTTATCTGAAATAAGTTTTTTATTGGGGATAAGGATGAAAGGGAAGGATAGAGTGCAATTTTGCAAAGAAATTATACAAGCAGCTCTGACTCTCCACATAGTTAGAATTAAGGGTCTTGTTCTCAGGTAACTCTGGAAAGCTTTTTAAAAATAAGTGTTTGAAACATTTGTTTGTTTGTTTGTAGGTAATGATAAATTACACCAAATGAAGTATTTATGCTGTCCTAGGCATAAGGAATCAACTTTGTGCTTCACTGATTTCAAAACCACTCCTGCACTCTGTATCCTGTAGACAACATTTCTTCCTACGATTTATATGGTAAGTTTCTCATTTTCCTGCAGCAAACAAATTCTGAAGTAAAATTTACTTTTAAAACATATTTCACATCTCTAACAGGAAAGTCAAGGTAACACCTGAATGGCATTTTGAAACATAAGCAGTTTTTAAACACAGAGTATATGAATACAAGGAGAGCAATGAGTCTACGAAGAGTTCTGCACAGCTCAGTCATAAATGTTATTGCACCATCACAAGCCAACAAAAAGGCTCCTTTTTCTCCTCCACTGTTCCTGTCATTTTTTCAAAGAATTTTCATACACCACCCTTCAAGCATCCATTCACAGTATTTATTATAGCAACTTGCATCCACAAATGAGAGCACATAATTCATTTTTATTTCACTTCATTAAGGAGGGTATTATAAGTGAGCAGTAAACAGGAAATATAATAGCATTTAGCTTTTTTTGCATAGTGAACTAACAGGTATTGAAACTATGTAAAACTATGTAAGAAGAGGAGAAGCTTCTTTTTTATTACGATGGATTTGAAGCATAAGGAAAACTCAAACTGCACAAAATAGAAAGAATTGGAAAAGGTTGCCTGCAGCAAGCACATCAAGTTTATTTAAATATCCCCCACAAGCTAATTCTGAAAAATTCAACAGATCTTTGTTTGTGAAATTCCAAATTTAAGAGGTGGTGGGATCCCAAGACATGCAAAAGTGCTCTCAAAGCCTTGCGTGGCTCTATGTCAGTACAGAAGAGTTTTTCTTTGTCTAGTAAAGCTGGGAAGTGAAGTGGGTCACAAAATTCCACAATGTGGTCTAGAGAAGTAGAGAAAGGGGGAAAACAGGAGACTTCTTGTCCTAGTTTTGCCAATGATTCCTCTGTGGCTCTGAGCAAACCTTACCCTGCCTCCTCTTTGTGTCTGCAAAACTGAGTGCTCGTCTGCAGAGCACTGGTACTGCAATGGGCTCTACGGTTGTTTTTGATAAGTACTATCCATGTGTACTCTGAATAAAACCAAACATCTTCAGGACTACTTATGCTGGGCTCTTGGGATGCTGCTCAACCTCCAAATCAAAGTGCTTGAACTTTGGTCTAAGCTGAGCAATAGTAAGAGCTAAATTCCTGCAAGAAATAACGAACTCTGCTTGAGGTCAAAGAGAGAGGTGGTTACTCGGGATTACTCTGGATCAAGTCCACCTCTGACAAAAGTGGATGGCTGCAAAAAAATATTTTAGAAGTGCTCCCACTCTATTTAAATGCTTTGGAGAAAATGCTGACCCTAAATCCAGCATACAGGAGTCTATTCATTTCAATGGAGCTGTTGTGCACAGTAAAATATAATGAATATTGGCCTTCTTCAAGCAGATTAACCCTTTGACAGTCCAGAAGAGAGACCTTCTGCAAGGCCTGAGCAAATCTATTCTGGTACAAAACTGTCTATTTCAATTTACTTCCAATTTCTATCAATTTTTAGGAAGGGTCAGAAATTGAACCTTTGCAGCTGAGAATCGAGAAGGAGCGTAACCCCTGGTTATTTATTACATGAAACATAAAAGGCTGAATTACCTGAAACTGGAGAATACATAATATCAGAGACCACAACAGGAAACTACAGCAACATCAGCCCAGCCCGGTAACAGTCATCGTTGAGAAGGCAAATGGGCAACCACAAGTTTAGCAGTTAGTAACTTTTTTCGAAGACCCCTGGTAAAACAGAGCAGCAGTCCATGAAAAGACAACAAAAAAAAAAAGGAAAATCCTGAAGAACCAAAATTCCATTTGACTATGGCAACTGCACCCATGTACATCTTTCTGCATAGTATGACACCAACGTGAAAAATACTGGGAGGTAACAAGACAACACCAGAATAATCAGCCTGGATCATAAGACAAGACTTCTAAAATCACCTCATCTAGGTTGGTGCAGATGCTCTTGCTAGGACTAAAAAACTGTCAAATCACAAATCAAGGTCTGCAGCAAACAGTAAGTGCAAATGGAGAAGCAGGTATTAGTAGGCTTGGAAAGCCATACCCCGGTATGAAATGCATCAAAAGCATCACCAAAGATACATTTTACAATGCTGCCAAATCCCAGCAGATCTTCCTAGGAGATGGATGCCCAAAGCCTGGCTGTCACATTGAAATGCTCAGCTAAACTTGGAAAACTTGCAGACACCAAGGACAAAAGTCGAAAGACAAAGTTGGCAGCAAACAACACAACGAGCATGTCAGGACACGTAAGAGAGACAGCAGTGAAGGAACAGTTGGGGAGGACAGAACTGCCTCTGCTCCATCAGCAATACCCCAGACCACCACTGGGACTTGAAGCCAGCAAAGTAAAGATGCAGATCTCTAGTGAAAGCCACCCTTCAGAAGCACAGCAGTCTACCCCTCAAGAAAGTATGCATAAAGAAAGTTCTTTTTAATACACAAACATGGCAGTAGGGTTGGCTCAAAGAACTGAGTCATGGCATTAGCATTGGGGGTTAACCATTTAAGATCTCTATGCCTCAGTTTACCCATTATATTGGTTACTCATTAGCACAGTAGCAGAGACAGGCAGAGTCTCCAGTCGTCCTGCTCCCAGGTCCAGTCCCATTGCAGGGCTGTTCCAATTTCAATGCAAATGGACTCCTGCCTACATGCATTCCTAAAAGCTAAGCAAACACAGTATTCACAGCAGTACCATAGATCTGAAGACCTCTGCACCAAAGAAGAAAAGCTCACTTTTTTCAGAGCCCTTTGTATGCAGATACTTTTTCTGATTTGCTTTTTGAAATGCTGATCCTTAATTCAGCATTCCTCTTGCAGGGGAAGCATAAAGCAATTGCAGAAAGAAGAAATGCAGCTGACCACAGCAATACAACAATATACTGCAGAAGAAGAAATCTGAGAAATGCATGTTAGGCTGTAAAGTTAACACAGCAATGACTCCTGAAATCCAGATCCCAGCCTTGCATCTCCTCCTGATATAAGGAAGAGTTAAAATACACTGCACTTCATATTTCTCTTTTTGCACTTAAATTCCCATATATTAAGAGGAGTGTGAGGAAGCTACCCTTCATTTAAAGCATCCTTGAGCTTTACTTCACTGTTTGTCTCATTTCTTCTAAAAGCAGTTTCTGGTTTCCTGAGGCAGTTACAGCATCTGGGAGAAAGCAGCAAAAAGCAAAGAAAGGACTAAAAGCTTTACACTGATTTTCAAGTTAGTCTCTCCTCTCCTCTACAGGAGCTGCATTTGCAATATACAATACAGTTTATCCTCCAGAGAGGTAACCCACACTTCTGTGATAGAGCTAGAAACAGCTTTCAACTCCTATAAAGCTTACAGCCTAAGCTTGTGACAGACAAAGAGGGTCTACACTCTTTTCTTTAGACAATCTGCTTTGAAAACACAAAATACTGAAAACCAGCACAGAACTGAAACCTTGTTATTACAGTTTTCCCTAAAGATCCAGATGGCCAGCTGCAAAAAAAATCAAGTATAAGCCAGAAAAATCAGGAGGTTAGTTAAAATCAGGGTATTTTGGACATATTTTTAAAACGAAAAGATACATGCAATGTTCTTTTTATTCTCTTTTGTTTGAATCTTAAGGATGACACTGCAATGATTTGCTGTTCAAATACAACAGTTATCTTTTTTTCTTTGCAAAGGAATAAATAGCCTTGCATAAACACAAGACTCCAACAAGCATTGCCAAATATGCCAAGACATTTGATAGTCGTGAGCATTAGGTGCTCTGATTACAGGTGATTTCATACTACCTCCCTGAATTCTTGCCTTTCATTCGTCATATGTTCTCTATGTTAAGTGTCACACAACAGCTGCTAAATTGATCCAGATGCCTACTTTCAAAGTGCCCGCACTAAATCTCTTTTGGGGAATGTGCTACTTCATGCAGTACTGAAGTTCCCTGCTGTCTTCACCCTGCCTCTCTGCATAGACTTGCCCATAGCATATATTTGCACAGTGTAACTCACATCAGCGGAAAGGATTGCAAAAATGGCACAGGCTCTGTGCTTTTGCACTCTTGTAATCTCATCATGGAGACTGGGACCAGTTCTTTTTGGATGACTAGTCAAGTCTAAAGGCTGCTGTATAATTTGTGCTGCAAAAGCCCAAAGCTGCAGCCAAGGATTAGCCTTGTATTAGCTGTACTGGTTATTTCCTTCCTTCCTTTCATCATATCCGTTCTTTCCCCCATTTCACCTTTTGGAGAGAAGAAGAATATTCACCTGAGCTAATATTTAATTCTGACACTGGGGAGACACTTGGGGGTGACGCACACCATCATTTGGGCCAAATTGCATCTGCAATGCAGGTAACAACAGTTGTGCCATCTGGTCTATAGTACACACAGTAGCATATAAACATTGATATAATCAAAAATAATTATAGTGGAAGTTTTCAAAGCCAGCTAGTAGTCTGGGAGTGCTCAATAAAAACAAATTCCTGGGTTCCTCTCTGCAACGCAAGTTTCCTGATATATGAATCTGAACCCTGAAAGACAGATAGTATTTGCATAAGATCAGGGCATTTGCAGGGGACGTCCACATGAAAATGTTTCAACAACGGCACATCAGATGCCCAAAAGGCTGTGAAGAGCTCCTTGTTACCTCCAAGCACAGAAGAGCTACCACAGTTCTCCTCTAGCCGCAGCTCAAGAACAGCAGCCTGAGCATACTCTTCTCCAAGGCACGAAGAGAGCACAAAAACCATACAAATCATGAAATTTGATGTCATCTCTCCAGAGCTACCACCATAGTGCAGAGCAACAGTCTCACAGCTTGAAGCAGAGCAGGGCTTTGCAAAGGAGCTGCAACGAGTGCACATGCAAAAGCTTCTTTAACCTGTGCTGGTGTTGCCTAATCGCAGTTGAAGTGTTAAGAGCTGAGCACCATATTAAAAGAGGGGAAAGGGGCCCTAATTGTTCACTCCTTTGTGTATCACAGTGCAGAAGTTTCCATTCCAGACAGCAAAGGGTGCTAGAATCACTCCCTGGACTCTTCTAAAAATTCTGCCTGCTCCTAAACTGATGCCATGCTTCGCTTTGCTATGCAAAATCCTTCTCTCAACATCCTCCATTCATTCCTCTCTGCTTTCCTTCTCCGCCCCCCACAGACCAGCAGGCTGCACTGATTCTTCCCACAACCAAGAATGAGATGGGGGTGAGCCAACACACTTATGCTGATTATAGAGAAGCTGCTTAAAACTCAGGTCTAAGTGATGCTAGCCCAGAAGCCAAACTTGCTTTCTCTGATATTCTCAGGTTCTGCCCAGCTGAGGCTTGAGGCTGGATTGTTTGGGTTGTTTTTGTTTATTCTTTAAGCAATGCAGCAAAGTACCACTGCTCTGAGATTTCTTCTCTGCCTTTTGAGGGAAGGATGTTAGAGGAACTTGCTGAATCATGGTAGTTACCTCACTCTGTCCAGTACATTTCTTTGACTTTCAGAACCGGGAAAAGCTAGACTAGCTTGGCAGAGCTCAAAGCAGGGGCAAGTCTGGTGGCTTCAGATTATTCAGAAGTATCTGGAGATGTGGTTTGCTCCACACCTTTTGCAGCAAAAGACACTGATTAGGTTTTTGGTTTTGAGGCAACTCCTGCCTTCAGCAGTAATTCCACATCCCTGTGGGCCAGAGCTGTACTAGCAATATAAGCCTGGTTTTATTCCATTCAGCAACTACCCAAAACCCAAAATGAACAGAAAGTTCTCCCCAAAACTGCTTAGCTGGAGCCTCACAGATTGCCATGTTTGCCTCCTGATTTGAGACAGGCTTTCACGCTTTGCTCACCTCTGCTTAAGACAACAACCTTGCAACTAACTCTGCTTTTTGCAGACAATGAAAGGAGTTGCCTGTGTACCATCAGTAGGCAAAAAATGGCCCCAATTTGTACTGAGACAGGAAGTATAGATCTGCCTTGCTGTCAGTTTTCCTATTTGGTGTAACTGGCAGCCAGATCGGAAGTCATAGAGAGAAGGCTGAGTTGTAAATAGTTTTTTAGTGATTTACTGGAAAATCCATGAGCCAAATTCACTGGTTGGGGGGAGTTGGGGAAGACATCTACTCACTCAACTCTATACTGGCAGAGCAATGCAAAGCACTGAGCTTTCTTTCTACCACTTTGAGACACGACTGCTAATAAACACCAACTACTGCACAAATCTCCTTCCTCCCAGCCTCCTCGCTAGTCTGGAGTTTGCTGTGCACAGTCTGGCAGCAGGAAGCAGCTGCAAATTCAAGCTACAAATGAGTTTCTAAGAGGCAGATTACTTTTTTTTTCCTCTTCAAAACTTTCTTAACATTTTCCTTTTCAGCTCTACCAGCAGGCACAGGATGAGCAAAATGAAGAAAAACTGAAATCTTGCGGAGTTGTAAAGAATATATCTAACTCCGGGTTCAGCTGTAAAAAATGATACCTAGAAGGCCAGATTTCTTACTGTCTCATACTCAGTGGAGTAACAGATGCAAATATGTGCCACAGTGCCAAGTGAATGCAAAATGCTGCCACATCAGATGAGAAGGAACATATTAAGCCTGCCTGGCAATGGTGTGAATGATAAACCGAGGTGCATAGCAGTGGAAAATCAGGCTTTAGGAGACTTCTTTAGATGCACAAAAAATTCACTAGAAGGGAAAAGGTTTAGAACTTCAGCACAGAGCTCCTGGGAATGTAGTTGTTTTGTCTATAGAAGAACAGAGCTGTCAGAAGCTAATATGTTTTCAATTTGTGAAATCCATGCTATTGGAGCAATCCTCACTGGGTACCTTTTATTTACTTCTTTCTTGGCAAAGTCCAATTACTGAGATGCTCCATGAGTGATGTTCCTGGTCATCCCAGGTGACAGCCAGCTCTGCTGGTGAAAGCAACAGCTTTTGGAGCTTTTGTGGATGGATCCATTTTATCCTTCAGTGTTTGTCCAAAGAAAAGCAAAGCACTAAATGTCCTGGGAGAAATCATACTTAAGCAAGCTTTCTGCATGGAAAAACTGCAACAGAGCTATTATTTAGAAACACTTCCTTAACAATATACCCACAAACAACACTGAGATTGTTAATCTGCCCCAGGATGGCTCATGCTCCAGTGTGGTCTCCTAGGTTTTCCAGGAGGTTCCTCCTTCTTCCCTTTCTCCTCTTGCTCACTCTCTTTAATACAACAGAAATAACTGACACTGAAAGGGATACCTGGCTTATTTAAAGTTGCACAGAGCACTAGTTATTTGGCTTTGGGAAACAGTGGCTCATTGCCCCCTGCAGTAATTGTCAGGCTACTTTGGCATTAATAGCTTTGTTTTATAATTTAAGTTGTTTAGAAAAATGACTTAAAAGAAAAGAAAAACCTCTGCCTTCCCAGACCACTGAGCTGATTCTTTCTTCCACCTCAGCACCTTGTTCTGTTCACAGCTTACCCTGCCAACAGAGACGTGTTCAGAAACAGAATCAAGTCTCTGCGAGGCACCACAGCAGCGGCGATGCACATAATTCACAGCCACCAAGCGGAAACTTTTCCTGCCACCACTCCTCTGATCTCAGCAAGGTCATGTCAGCCATGTGTCTGCAAACAGTTTAACATAAGGATTGCTAGCACAGGACATTAGTACTTGTCCCAGGAAGAATTAGGTCATGTTTGTGGATTCCCCCTGGCCTTAGGTCTCTGCTGCAGAAGGGATGCTCTCTGGTCACATTGACTGCATTAGCCAGCTCAGGGGAAACTCGCTTAATAGGCAATGGGAAGAATAGAAGGTGGCTTTGAGGCTAGCACCTTTCACTTTCATGCGTTTAAACTCAGAAGTTACGCAGATCTGTGGACGTCTTTCCCTTGGGGCACACTGAAGGCAGCTGCTTCACAGCCCATGCAAAGGAAAAATGCCCTTGAGAGCTGAGGAATTGCAGGTTCAACAGCAGCACTGGAGAGGGCAGAAATGCAGGATAGCACCATCTCTCACAGGCGAATGTAGAACACGCAGCTGTCAGAGCTTGGATTTGCTTGTCCTTTTGGGTGGGTCTGGGTAGCCCTTTCCTTCCTGTTAGACTGACAACAGTTTAGTATTGATTCCTCCAGCAGTGCAGAGGTCGTTGGGAGGACTGGAACCAGCTGTTGTGCTCAAACATCAATCTTTAGATTCCAGAGGGACCAGTCTGCACTCTGTTACAGCTCCAAGCAGTGCCCTACCTTGTAGGCAGGCTTTCCAAAAAGCAGGATTTACACAAGGAACTGTGACAGCCACTTGCTTCCCAAAACCTGAGGTACCCACACAAGTCCCAGCAATACAGCTGCTCTGGTGGGATAGGGAAGAATTGGCTGAGCATCATTTTCTCCTCCTTGTTAGGCAGGCCTAGAGATCTGCTCTCCAGTGGGAAGCTCATTGCTTCAAGCAGATGTGAAACACTCCCAACATACAGTAGAAATCAGTCCCAGGCCAGAGCAGATGTAAAAGGCATCTCCTCATTGTTTAAGAAGAAAGATTGTACTGAGAGTGTTTCAAGAAACTTCCATTTTAAAGTGTCTATTGTCAACTAGCCACAGCTGCTCTGACCTAAAGATCAATCAGCTGAAATGGTCATCTCTTCCTTGGCAAGCAGAAAGTACAAATGGAGAGGAACATTCACAACTTGTCTTCTCCTACCTGCCCTCAATCCCCTTTTTTTTAAAAAAGGCCACCTTTATCACCCCACTGCTCGTCAAAGTTACATTAAACACATGCATATATGTAACATCTGGTCTCTTTCTGAGCACTTACACTTCGTAAGGGTACTTTCCAAGAAACACAACATTGGCTTTATTCCCAGCTATCAGGCTTTTATCCCCTTTTCCACTTTAAATAGCGCTGACATATATATAGCTTTTTTGATCTTTAGATGCAAGGAGAGCTGCATGCTAACAGGGACTAACAGGAAACAAGGGTGAGGAAAAAATAAGTACTCCTGGAAGGACAAAGAGACACCAAACTCCAGTATCCCTTAGAGGTTTGAAAATGAACTGCAGTTGAATCAAAATACTTGATTTTTCCATAAACAGTGTAGTATATCGAAGACTACTCCTCAAAGCCACACTCGTCCAGGACATGAACCTATTTCAGTGACTGCAGCTCACTTAGAAAGGTCCTCCCCATCAGAAACTTCCAATTTGAATGGAAGGAATCAGGGGGAAGCTTCTAATTCAGCTTCCTGAACAGCTTCCACTTACACTCTTGCTGTCCAGAGCTCGTTGCCATTTTCTCCTCTACTGTTGTGTTCCTCAGCTATTCTACTGACGAAGATCCTTTTATTTTCCCTGGTGCAGGGAACATAGGAAACGCAACATTGTGGCCCACAGCCTACCAACTACAATGTCTGCACACATGCAGCTGTCTTCTGTTGAATTTCTCATGCATGCAGAGCACTATTCAAGAATGTCTGTTTATCTGTTTGTTGAAACACAACTAAAACACTTTCATGAAAGTGAAATTTGAATCCAGAAAGACAAACATTTACACTGAAATTCCTCTTCTGAGAGCTATTTCCTCCTCTCTAAGGACAGAGAAGACAGCGCATGACCTATAAATCTATGAAAAAATGAGTTGACACAGCTCAGATTGTGAATACAAAGTACTTCTCACAGACAATGAGACTTTATTTCAAGGAATTATTTGAGGCCAGATTTTGCTGCAGTACGCATTCAGAGTTAGAAGCTTGTTTTGGAGATCATTCCACTGACATAAAACATGTAGACCAAGGAGTGAACAGATTGTATGTTCGATTCTAAAATATATCCATGTGTTTAAACATATGTATTTTAAATGGCTTTTTTAAAAAAAAAAATCACTTCAGTGAGTCTGCTGAAGATAAGAGAGAGTGGAGTGACAGCCCTGAAATCATTTACTAGATTTTGCAACAAACTTCATCAACACAA
This sequence comes from Rhea pennata, assembly GCF_028389875.1. Classification (NCBI taxonomy): domain Eukaryota; kingdom Metazoa; phylum Chordata; class Aves; order Rheiformes; family Rheidae; genus Rhea; species Rhea pennata. The sequence goes on along the minus strand of NC_084676.1, from coordinate 11,432,935 downwards.
AATACCAGTATGACACAACTGCTCAAGTAGAGTCATCCACTACATCAGGTTGGTAGAATAGAGATCACGTAGCACTGTGCAGTTCCCAGGTCTCACTCGTCCTCGCTAATGGAAGAAGCTACTGCTATTCCTGTTAGAATTGGATTTAGAAACTCTTCTGAATTGTTGGCCAGCTTATGCTAACAACTGCACAAGCGTTATTAAGCAGGTTCTTTTCCTGCAAGCCCAGCAACCTGAAGAAATAGGATAGATAAGGAGGAGAGAAGAGGAAGGAACGACAAAAGGGCAAATGACTTGCCTAAGTCGCACAGCAGGTCAACAGTAGACTGAAGACCAGCATCCATCTGCCACAGGAACTCATGTTCTACCCACTAGATCTAATGAGCCATCAAGCAAAGCCAGCTAGAAGAGTTTGGTTATTATCTGCTACCTACAACCTGTCCTGAGTTCAACAGCTCCTTTGCTATAAGGAACCAAACAGCTGGTGGGACTTTAGCTCACTGACCAAGGGACAGTGTTGGACCAGCACTGCTGAAGTTCACTCCAGCATGGGTCATAGGCCACAGTCAAAAGTTTCAATCTGCTTTGCATATTCTTGCTATACACATGCAGCAATCCATTTACTTGGGAACAATTTTGTTTGTTTTAAAATTGAACTCATGATTAGCTCATTTAATTGTGCTGCCAGTTCTGGGTACATGGAATCTTTGCAAGGGGTGAGGAAGATAGCAATTTACATCTGTAAAACTTTTAGTGTTTTAATACTAGGTGTTTTGTTATTTTTGTTGCACAGGCTGATGGGAAAACCATTAACAATTCTGCATACACCATATTAGAAAGGCTGCCCACATCTCCGCTCAGACAGAGTGTAGCCTGATAAAAAGGTTTAATACATAAATGCTTGTTTGTGTTTGGAAAGTTCCTGGAGCTTAGCCAAACATTCAGTGTGCTGAGAAAATACAGAAAGACAAGGGCCTGCTTTTAAAGCAATGCTAGTCTGCAGCTCTGTATTATCCTGAGTGACATTTTGTCCAAGTACAGTAATAACACACATCCTTGCCTGCTGCTGAAAGCAAAAGCCAGATTTTAATACCTGATGGAAACTGTCTTGCTTTTGGAAGCATTCAGACCTGGGGAAAACATTCACCTTATAAAAATTCTGGTTTCTTCACATATAAACAAGCCAGTTTCCAACAACAAAACCTCTCAGATATGGGGTGCAATCTCTCAGTTGCTATCCTGCTGGTTTCTTTTAGCAATGCCAGCAACTTACACGGGGACATTCTACAATAGATTTCAAAACACTTTTACAAAGAAGGCAGATGTTATTACATCAGTTTAGGAAACAGGGGACTTGGAAGCACAGAGGAAGAAAGCGATTTTTACCCAGCATTATCCAGCAAGTCAGGACCAGAAAGATCTTCAGCCTCCCCAGTCCCAAGGCACTGGGTCACAACCAAGCCACCTGCAAGGTTGACCGCTCTCATTTCTATCCAGGGAGAAGCCATAAGCACATGCTTTTCACGTGTTTGGCTTCTACTGAAGTCAATGGGACACACACACAGGAGGAAGGCCAAACACATTCTTGACTGATCTGTTGACCTAAGTTCACATGCACATCTAAACTACGTACCAGGCAATCTCTCAGAAAATGGTGAAATATGATATCTACTCTTATCCTTTGCTCCTCTGGTCAAAGGATGTTAAGCTGTAGGGATGGGTCAAGAGATGATCCGGTGAGAAACAAGTCTCAAGAGAAACCCAGGGCTGGAATTAGATATCATTCAGAGCTCTGCGATCAATAAACTCCCACAGAGTAATGATTTTCTCTCTAGAGTGATAGTCAAGAGTTTCTGGTGAGCTGGCAAGTGACAGAAAACTAGTTCACGGACTCGCATTGCAAGAAAGTCACCTTAAAAAACATGCTTATACCTGTATGAGCAGTTGTATGTGTATTGTAGGCATGTACACAGTTGTACGTACAAAAGGCAAGACTGTGGTAAATGCCTCTAATCATGAAGGGCCTCTTTCAATATCATAGATTAAACTACTATGTCTAGAGAGCACTCCCTCTGAGGTTCACAGCGCTGCTTGATGAATCTGACCATCAGGGGCAGCTCCGTGTTGATCAGTCCCACTTAACAGTGGATTTCCTCATTTCCTTAATAGTTCTGCAGGGATAGATCATGGTAGAAGAGTGGACTGGGGGCTGGAGGGAGGATGAGATCCATAAAGCAGGAAAGAGTAAGGTAGTAAGAGGACAATTATTCACAACTTAATAAAGGGAGGAAGGGGGAATTTGATTAAATGAACAGGTGCATTTAACACAAATTAAAGTTCTTTTTTTACACAGTTAATTTACAGAACCTTTTGACAACAGTTACTGCAGAAGACAATAGATGTCAAAAAGATTCAATAAGGAACTAGATAAAGTCATGAAGAGTAGGTACACAGGGGTGTGAGTGCCAGTCCTGGCTTGAAAAATCACTAAACTGATCGTTGCTAAAAATTGGAAGTGTTTATCTGGGGCAGGCTCACCAGCGATTTGTTTTCTGTGCCTTTTTCTATGCATCTGCCACTAGACAGACTTTGGGCTGACCAGACGATGGCTATTTCTGTGTCCTCAACAGCAGTGAGCTGGGACTGGGGACAGCGCGGAGCTGAGCCACTGCAAGGGGAGATCATTGGAACCGGCCCTCGTGCACAGGCAGGCTCCATGCGCCGGGCAGGGCCACTGACCCTATTTTTCCCCCTAGATCACCACTGAGGACCCTTCTTCCTATGTAGGTGGCTTTTGTGCTTTTAATTTTGCCTGCCCATGGAGTCATCTTCTTGTCCGCACACGCCAAGAGGCCAGGCACAGCATAGCTTACAATGTGGCCAGCAGACAGAGGTCAGAGCTGTCCTCTGCTGATTTTTATACCACTTCTTAGATTATCCTTATTAAATGAAAGAAGATATTTTAGGGCTTTTTCTCTTCTCATTAAAATCTTTGTCAGAAGAATTACTTGTCACCAGAAGTTTAATATTCTGCAGAGTCCAGCTTTCACGTGTTTGCATTCATGAGACGAGGAACAGAACACGAGGAGGAAATTGGATCAAATTAACCTGCTCCCATGACAATCCACAATAATAACAAAAGTGGAAAATGGCAGAGAATTAAACTGTTCTTGACAAAAACTGTAATGACCTCCAAGAATGCCTCTAAAGTAACTGTCCAAGTAATAGTTTCCAAGTGTAATTTCAAGGAAATGCTATGCAAAGTCCCCTTGCAAAATTTCCAGCTGCTGGTTAACAAGCCTGAAAAAAAGAATGAATGGGAGAAAGAGATAATCAATAGTATAATTAGCAAGACAGTAATCTGAAACAAGGTGAGCTGGTTGAATAAGGACAGGTAGATTGGATCTGGAAAAAACTTTAAAGTAAAATAGAAGAACATTAATCTGATTTGGTTTTAGCTCTAGGAGGAAAAACACCTTGAATAAGTTCTACAGTGGGGATGCGCTGCCACAATTCAAGCTCAAAATAATCAAAAATAAAAGAAAAGAAAGAAAAAAAACAAGCAAAACAAACTGATTTTGATAGGATAGCCTTAATTAGTCAGTCCCCAAATAGAGCGATAGCATCAGTCAAAGTCAGGACAGAATTAGAATGAAAGGCCACCTGAGGCCAGGCCAATCCCCCGAACAAAAAGGATGTCCAAAATAAACATACTTCCCCTGTGTAAAAAAGAGGCTGCATGCTACATTTTACTTTAAGCTGACTGAGGTAGCTTATGTTTTCCAGGGATTAATAAAGGAGAGAGAAAGAAAAGCCTTGTTATTGTCCTTGTAACAGCGGCTGTGCCACTATCTAAATGCTCCGGTTCAGAATCAGTATTTCTGAAAGCGGTGTCAGTTTCCATCACGTCGAAGAAGAAATTTGCGGCGCCGTCCCTGAATCATAAAAAGGGACTGAAACGACATTTTCAGAACAGTGCTGTGTTCTGAGCCACAGGACACATGCAGATAATCCAGGAGTACCCCAGCCATACGAACGCACAACTGATCACAGTTTAGGGACAGCAGGAAGGTACATTATTCCTTCAGATAAAACCAGAGCTGTTATTATACACCTCCTTAATCTAGTCAAAATCTGCAAGAACACAGAAAACAATCCATAGGGGATTTCCACTAAATACGAACAATAATATATTGTGTAAGGGCTTAATACTCCTATACTGGCAAAAACCTCTTAAATGTAGTATGACCGAGACCCCCAAATTCCAGTTCAGTGCACCAAGTCACTGCTGTCATATGGAGTGAACCAAGTTGTTCTTTTGAACATTATCCTCTCACATCATGAGAGCTGAGCCCAAGTGCATCGCCTAGAAAAAATTTGGGCTAAACTTTGGGTTTTTTCTTTCAGATACATCTTAGTTCCCTGAATGGAGAATTAATCTCTTTGTGAGGAGTCCGTGGCACAAATATAGCTTTGATTAGAAATGTGCTAAATAAAAGCAGTAGGTAGATGGTTTTCTGTTAGATCCCTCTTTTTACACTACTATTTTGATAAAATTTGGCTTTGCAGCAAAGAGAAAACTTGCTACAAAGACACACAAGCAAGCAGTTTGGAAGGGATCTGGATCTTGGTGTTAACATGCTAACATCCCAAGATGAACCCTTGCACCCAAAGCAGGTCAGATCACGGTGTAAAATAAGAGGCACAAAGTGCAGTTAAGATTTAGAACTATTTAATGTGTCAGTACACAAGTTCACTATCTGTTTCTATACTCTTCCCAATTTGTTGAAGATGATTTTGGTAAGAGTGCAAGGGAGAAAAGCCCTGTAATTTAAATAGACCTTTCTGACTGTCAGTTAGATTGATTACATTTTTCTGCAAACAATACGTTTTTAAATAGTTCTTTATAGAGTTTATTTTACTCCCCAAATTTTCCTCTATTATAAAAACCTCATCACAAATGCAATCACATTTCTATTCACTGTGCCTCTAAAGTCTTCCTCCCTTCCTTTTCTCTGGCCACCTGTTAGCTCTTCCTTCTCTAAATTTAACTCTGTTAGCTTTGTTTGGTAACATTTCCCTAATGCTCTCATTATCCGAATTCTGTTCCTGCTGTGACAAAATCAACAGGGGGAATAGGAGGGGTGAGGGGACCGGATTTGAGTTGTTACTCTGGAAAAGAGTTGTGGGATAGGTAATGAATCAGTCCATCAACAAAAATGTATTTGTGGATGTTGTTTTCTCTAACAAATCAAGATTTCTACCACTTTTTTTTTTTCGTAAAAATACTGTAGCGATAATGTTGGAATATATTAGGTTACCTCAAAATATGGCTCATTTCTAATACTTTATCTGAGTAATAAAGTGATACTCATCCATGAGTATCACTACGCTCTGAGGAGGAAGCACTATGCACAAGGACTAAACATCAGTATTGCCCTTCCTCATCCTTCCCAGGCATAACAATCATCACAGGGGGATCTGGGCCCTTCTTTGAACTAAGCATTAGCCCTAAGAAAAGCTCTTCTATCAGCACTTGTCTCCACTTCTAAGTTTTACCAAAATCAGGATTTCCTAAAAATTCTAACAAGCAAGAATTATTCCAGAAGAGCTATTTCAGTGACCTCCCGAAGATACCGAAGTCCCAAGTAGCTAGAACAGACCAAAGAGGAAGCAGGATAACAAACACTTGAGTACTGGTCACCCTCATCTATTTTATCAGTAGGAAAGCCTCAAAGAAACGCAAGCTTTGTGGTTACGGTAGCATGACTCTGACAAATAAAATAACTACAAGATTTTCTCATGTCACCTGGTGTATCCTGTTCTGCCGGCCCTGCCCAGGGCACTCTTCTGCAAACTCCCTGACTGCCCCAATAAATCTAACCTTGAGCTAGTGCAACTTCACCACCTCTGTGGAGACAGACTGACACAGAAAAGCCATACAGCTAGCACGCTGTGCACTTACTAAATGAATTCGTTTGGATGCAAGTTGGAAAATAAAAGCTATATTCATATTTCACCTACACAGAGCCTGGAAAACCCTGTTCCCACAAAGCTTATAGTGATTTTGAAAAATATAGTCAGCTTGTGTTTGGGACACAAAGGGGAGATATTTTTAAAATGCCAAAGTTGCTGGCATGACACCAGGCATTGGTTTAATTTCATTCTCATACTTGCTCAGAGCCAAAATGAGTCATCCCCCCCATGAAATACGAATCTGTACACAACACTAGCTGTTAATTACCGTTCCTGTCTCCATTAAAGAGCAAAGTGACAGTTTCAACCTCTCCCTGGGCGAGCATTGTGCTCTCGCGCCGTCTCCATCGCTCGCCAACAAATCTGCTGGTACAACTCAAGTGGCACCTGAGGTACTCAGTCTAGCATTTCAACAACAGCATAACAACAGATAATTTAACAATGAGAAGCCATATTTAGAAAACTTAAGCCACTCATAATGGCAGTGGAAACAAATACAGGTATTTCTTTACCTGGGCTGCCCACAGAGCAGCTCACGTGGCCACGTCCAGCACTGAGCACTCCAAGGCATCTCCCAAATGTTGCTGTTTTAGTACATTGGTTCCACTGAACCCGGGGCTTTCTCCTTCATTTATTTGCATGGCTACATTATCGTATACTTAATATTTTGAAAATAATAGGATGCAGAGAGCGTGATTATCTGACTGCCGGACATTTACCCCAAGGCAAATACCACCCTCCAGCTCCCAGGAGGTCACGTCAGAGACCAGGATATGCTCCTCTTGCCAACCCTATCTCCCAGCTCTGCCAACATTGTGTAATTCATCACAATTTCACAAGTTGCTCAGATGCTTTTTAACCTCTGAACAGTGCATTAACTGGAAGAGATGCAAGGGTTCTAGCAATTGTTATTAATAAACATTCAAAAGCCTGAAGCCCCCATATTCCACAACTTGCAGAGGTTTCAGAAACAACAAGCAAGAATTTAGCTCTGCTTGTTTGCTGGGTTTTATGCTTTTGGGAAACTAGTTGTGCTCTCATGAGTTCTTGTGTAACCACAAAGGGCAGAAACACAGTTTTTGTTTGATACAAAAGAATGCATTTTTGAATTGTCCATCTGGGGAGCTTTAGTTATTAACCAAAATATCATAAGGGTCACAATATAAAAGTCAGGCAACGTGGAAGTTACTACTCAAATTTAAAGCTTCAGCTGAAATTCACTCCTAGGCAAAGACAACTCAAGATCCTTACCAGGCTTCAGCCCTGTAAGCCCTTGGACTTCAAGCAGGTAGGTGTGTTAGCACTGAGCCTTTCTAGAAGGGCAAATCTCACCCTCTTCAGGTGCGTTTTGGCAAGCCATTAAACAAAGACAAATTTGCAAGAACTGACAACACTGGAGTTTGAAAGCGTGCAAGGCCATGAGGGGAGTGTGACATCCCCTTTCATTTCTGCTCGTAAAGGCAATGCTTTACTCAGCCAGAACATTCTCCACACAAAACCCAGGAGCAGATTAAAACACTAGTCCAGGGTTTCCTGGACACTTCCACATTAGCTAATACAACTGAGGCTGCTTTTGTGATTTGGATCGCTGCAATGGAAGTCCAATGTGTTCACAGCAATGCCCTTGATCATCTGCTTGTACCACATTACAGGTCATTCTCCTAGCTCAGCCAGAGGGTGTTGTTACAAGCCATTTTTACCAGCAGCACCTGATTTATTTACTTATTGTTCTAAATAAGTAAATGCAAACATCGGGGTTGATATGTTTATAGCAGCAGGTATACCCACTCATCATCAGGCATGCCCACTACTATGGTGAGCTTTTTTTTATTATTATTATTATTGTGAATTTATTACTTCATCATGGCACATTAGTTATTGTGCAGAGTAGCTCCAACTGAAATCAGTTTGTTACTCATGTACTTTGCAGTTTATATGGGAAATTTCTGAAGTTACTAAAAATAAATGGAAGAGCATAAGTTCCAAGAGGCAGGGAAATTCCACTTACCATCTAGGTCTGATCTGGGAAACAAAAGAATACAGGAAGAAAATAAAACAAAGGAAATTCTTAATAATTAGAGTAATTTTTGAGGACATCTCAAGAACAGTGCAGAAGACTGAATTTAACTTGCCTTGCAAGATCAGTCATAAAGGGGAGGGGGGAAAATCCCTCTGCATGAAATGTAGCCCAGTTTAATGCTAGTTATTCATTTCTTTGCACTTTTCACAGTTTTTTTCATCACATTTTACCATGTGGCTAGTGACTAATGACCTTGGGGATCATAATATACAATGAATAATATATACTCCAGATTAAGATAATATATACTCCAGATTAAGGAGGGAATGTTTGACATTCACTCAGTGAGGAATGCAGCCTGCTAGACAAAGAATGATTAATGTAAAAAGCAATACAAACTCATGTGATGTTTTTGAGCCATAGGCTAGGGGTAAGCAAAGGTGTCGCCTCAGCCTAACCAGTCCCTGTGGAAATATCAATACACCTGCGCTTGCTTGAGCTCACCTCTCAGATACCAATCTTATTTAACTCCTTGAATTCAGAGCTATTACAAATAGATTCTGTTGCATTTTCTTCCCACAGACTAGGGAAGAAACGAGAACAGAGTAACAGCTAAACAAGATAGATTATTATCTGCTATTTTGCTTCCTCGTGTTGCTGGTACTGAGTAGTTGCAGAGGAAGACACAAGCAGCACTCCTACAGAGCCCCTGTGGGGCAGTCTGCTTATGCACAGTTTCCCCCTAACCCTCACTATTCAGCATATTTTTCCCCCAATGCAGAATAGGTCATCTCTCAATTTCTTAAAAAACTTTTAATTTCTTTAAAAAACTTGAATGCTGCTAATCCTATCTCTCTAATTCCAGACAGCTTTATTCAGATGAATAAGAAAATTCCCTTCGCGAAACCTTTGGTTTCCATGTTGTTCTATAGTGAAGACTTCCCTTGGATACATGAGCTGCATGGAGGAGAGAAGAAAACAAAACAAAAACCAAACACCTCACCCCCAAACGAAACAGCTGAATGGCACTATTTTCATTCTCTCGAGCGACCTCTCAGTTATGCCTTAACGCAGCGTAAGCACTGCCCAGTCTGATTCTTCACACAGCCCCAGCAGATGACAACATGCCAGAGAACCTGAAGATACCACATGCAACCAAAAGCACCTGAGCAGGCTTCACCCCAGAGAGAAGCTGATCAGGAGAGCCCCATGGCTGGGACCGGGCAGACGGAACCCACAGAATATTCAGGGATGCTTCTTCTCACCTTGTTTCTAAACTGAAAGCTCATAACTCCCATATAGGAGTAGGAAATAATTTTGGTTTTGATTTTGGAAGATTTCATAGGTAGATTAAAGTTTATCCCAAATATTCTCTCTCCATTTGATCTGTATTATTTCTGTTACAATTAATAGACTTAGAAACAATGCACATGATCTATTTTAATGGGCTTGATTTTTCCATTAGCTTTTACTTTGCACAAGAGCAATCAATTAAACAAACGTGGAAGGTAACACTACTGTTCTCCTTTGGTAACACTTTAGCAGTCCTAGAAGTTAACAACTCACAAGCCAGCCAAGACCGAGGCTTTCTACTTTTTGGTGGCAATACCAAAACTGCCAGATCTAAAAGGTGTTATTGCAGGTAAAACTGATTTGATGGATGCAGATTTAACTGTTACACCCTGAAATGTCTTTGGAAACATAAGATTCAATGCCAAGAGGTTGGCCACATATAGATTGTTGAGCTGGAAAATTATTTTGGACCTAAAGTATCTGTACTTCAATTTTATGGGTGATTAAACCTAATGTGTTGCCATTCAAAAGCAATTAAGTCCAATATCCAGAATGCAGCGTCCCTATCCAGTGAATAATGGGGAGGAAGCAATAGGATTCACTGTACTGATGGATCGCCTCTGGGAACCCCCTTGGCAACCTCAAGTTGCTTCATAAAACGTGAGTCAAGCAAAATATAATAGTGGAGAGAGGTGTCCCTTAGGTTACAGCTTGCATGTGGAGCCACCTGCATGTCCAGGGTAGCTGCATGAGCTGACCAGAGGAGATCTTGGAAAGGGGATTCTCTTGGCAGCTAGACAGCTTTGTCTGGATATCATTTTATTAAGCAGAAAGGAACGGCCAAAGAGAAGATAGACTGGGCAGTGGGACTGCAGCAATAGTTTTCTGTTCTTTCTGGGCTTAGTAGCAAACAAACTGGGTACGCTGGAGGCCTTTATATTTCTTGTGTTGTCAGAAGTCACCTACTCAAACTGGCTACTCCTGAGCAACGAATCTTCTGTGAAATGATGCAGAGCAGCTCCTAGGCCAGGCCAGCAGCCCATGTTGGGGAGAAGTGAGCCAGATGGGGCTGCTGAGCTCCCCATGGGGCACACACCTGACACTCCCCATACATCCTGCATAGCCCCATTTACAACAAAGCATTGGGAACCAGAATGTCCAGTTGAACCGGAATCAGTACTCTGGGCTCCCTGAGCACAATGTTTGTGCCCTACAGTCCTTGGCCACATGAGAACTTGTGCATGACTCAGGCAATCAAGTGACAAAGAGAAGATGTGACCCAATGGCTCAAAACACAAGACAAGTCAAGTGCTACTAAGGACAACGAAAGCTCTGCTGAGTCAAGGGCTTCTGGAAAGAAACCAGGCTTACGTTATGATTAATATCATAATATTTGTTTTTAAATATTTTACTAAATATGTAATATGTTATGGAATGGAATGGAATTGGGATCATAAGGTTCACTCGAGGTTAGAAAGAAGGTCAGTTGCAAAGTCACAAAATCAAACTAAATCTCTTGGAATGCACTCCCATACTTCAGAAGAAAGATAATTATGTTAAAGCTCACCAGTGGACAATCACTACGAATAAAAACAGGCATTACATATAAACTCTCATTTAGTACTTTTTCCAGGATAGATTTGGAACAAGGAAGGAGTTCGGTAGAGGAAAAAGTAAAATAAATTTCCTCATCAGACAATAACCCTGCAAATATCACATTGAATTACATCTCAAAAATGCTACTTCAATCATCCTGACCTATTCAATGCATTGGTCTTTTTGACAAGAAAAGTTAGCACCTAGCAGACATTTCTTAAAACTTTTTCCTATATTCTGTTAACCTTCTTATTTTTATACTGTTATCTGAATGCATTAGCCTGCTGCTTATTTCATAACTGGACAACTTAGTGATAGGCCAGAGTATTACAAATGTTTTCTACATCTTTGAGAGCAATATGTAATATTGTTTTTAATCTCCATAGTTTGCACTGGTAGTAATATGTTCAATATACAAGCTGGTCTCCTGCATTGTGCAGGTGGGACTGGCTCTGAATAAGCATGATAGAAGAGGAACGTTAGTGAAAAACTATTATCTCTGTCCAGCTTTCCCAAAGAGTAACCAAAGTTTCTTCTGCAATGGAGAATAAATGAAAATATTTATTGTCTGATAAGAATTAGCAAGCTGCCCTAACACTGCGTGCCTATCCTGGCACATTTTCTTGCTAATCATAGTGCAATTGGTGGTCTTCAGATGATGAGCAGCTCACAGAGAACGGCAGTGATGGTCTCAGTAACCATCATGCTTCTCCAGATGCATCTATTTCACCTCCTTCATTAAGGGAAGGGAAAAAAAAAAAAAAAAAAAAAAAAAAAGCTATCTGGTGTCCAGATCCAAGGCCTGTGCCACAGGAGGTTTGTGTATGTGCCCCATGTCTTCAGAGTTGCACACCCAAATTGCTGAGAAAGATGGTAAAGCCACCGTGAGAGCAGCAGAGGTGGATGGGATCCCCCACTTCCTCAGTCAGGTGGTCCCTCGCTTTCAGCAGGGCTGTGCCGTTTGCACCAGGCAAGGGCCTGGCTTGGAGAACACGGGTGAACCAAAAAGCCCTGGCACTGACACCAAAGGGATTGATCTAACGAACGTAGAGCTCACATCCCTGCAAGCAGAAACTAGCAGCCTCTTCTTTGCCCCTGCCTGCATGCTCTCCTCCTCAGTTTGAGCTGAGGATTACAAAGTTAATGTTGCCCAATCACAAGCTGCTTTAGGGCAGCCTGTTGCTGCATCCTAATGGCAGCACATTCACGAGAACATCACTGCTTACTGGGGACTTCTGAAAGACAAATTTTCTTGAGGTGTTGTGTCTCAGACCTGTTGTACTGCCTGGCTAGTTTTACGCTCTGGCCCATCCATGAGAATACCAACAACATATGAGGCCTGCTGATGGGTTGTATTTGCGCATCAAATCCTCCAAAGCTCCTAAACACACTGGCAGTGACGTGTGACACATTACGGATTTCCTAATATATTGACTGTCACAGATTTGCTTTCACCTTTGTGGAAAACCAGTCCCAGGAGACTAAAGCCAGATTTTCGCTCTCGACTTCAGCGCCCAAGTTCAGCACGTGCCAGTTCACGACAGCGCGTAATAATCAATAAACAGCTCCTGGCTTTCAGCTGATGGTGCATTACTGCCAGATCGGAAGGGAAAGGAGAACCATGCAATTTCTACTTACTGAAGAAGGCTCTTCTGGTGCATATACAGTCCTGCCGATACCATTACCGCTCTCTTAACTCTTTGCTGTCAACACACTGCTATATTCTGCAGCCAAAAGAGTGACAGCCACAATGTCCCGGCATGCAAACAAACAGGCAATGTTCCAGTGTTTTGCAAGAAAACTGCATGCCAGCATAAAAGCTGCAGCAAGGGCACGAGTGGTGGGTTATTCCAGAAAGCTTTACCTATACAAAACACAGGACCCACGTGAATTAAATCAGCACAGAGCCAAGCTGGAGTCCATGGCAGGAGAACACTGCTTTACGCTACGCCTTCTCACAAGCGATCAGTTGCAATCCCTTACTCCAAGGAACAGACCAACAGCAAATTTTAGGAACTTTGAGATCAGGAGCCTCACAGAAGTGCGCTGAGCTCATGCAGTGAGCAAGTGCCAGAGTTTATCAGTTGCTTTCTCCTTGTATCCTGCCACCCTTATTTGACCTGCTAACCCAGAAGATTAAGAATGAAAGAGATTTTTTTTTTCCTTATTGAAAAAAAAAGGAAACAAAATAAAGCATCCTGCCAGATCCATAAGACAAAGAAGGAAAATGTCCAAGACTTCATCACACTCTTCTTTCTTATTGTCCTGCTTCAAAAACCCACCTGGTACTGAGACATCTGTCCAAACTGTTAAATTTTCAGATACCCAGAGAGATAGAAGTTACCCATCGTACACTGACGACCTGAAGCACCTTAAGGTTACATGGACAAATGCAGAAGAGCAGTGAGGTGTTTCTTCCATCAGAACAGCCAAGCACCTAAATCACTTTGTCTTGTAACTTCCAAGCAACTCAATTACCTCAGGAAAGACAACAGGAACATGTTGGATACCTAATTAGAAAGTCTGAAAGGTTTTTGTGAGCCCTCCCCCCACCCTTAAGATTGTCACTCACTATTTACAGAATCCATTTGATCAATTTTGATTCTGGACATAGCAAAAAATAAGCCTAGTGGTGCTCTGGAGGTGGTACGAGAGCCCTGCAGAGAGCACGTCTGAAACAGGTTCCCAACGCCAAGGACAGACGGCCAGAGCCTGTGCCTCGCTTGCACTATTTGAGAGAGCGCTGCCCAGATGTGGCCTGGTCAGACAATGCTCTAGGGGTTAAATTTAAGCTCTGAGGCAGGTAGGATCCCACAATCACCTCTTGCAAAGTCAATCTGGTACTAGTCCCCTTCCAGTCAGTAAGTAGCATTTGGCTCCCTGCAAGCTCCCCAGTTTAGGGCAGGCTGAACAGCAGATTACTGAATTCAGTCGAACTGGCATGGAGCGATTTGTGCAGTGCTTGTACGCAGATTAATCAATCATTCATAACCTAATTTGTGCTGAGAAGTTCTCAGGGGCTCTTCTGCATATTGTCAGCCTTACGACGCATTGCAACTGGCACGTTTGGTCCTGATGGCACCAGCTGGGTGATGCGCCCTATTGTAACTGTCACATCTGTTTTAAGCATCTGCCACCTGTGACATAGTTTGATTTTAGATGGATTAAGCGAGACATTTGCTGTCAGAAATCACACACTTCTTGCCTCTGTGGGGAAACAACCTAAATGGATGGGGGTAGAAAAGAAAAGTAAAGGAACAGAGCTGGGGTGGAGAGGGAGATGCTGACGCCTTTGTGTCATGCTGATCGCTATGGGGAAACTAGTGTTGTTTTACACCCATGGCTACCAAAAGCAGCTCCAGTCACACTGCTAAGACAGACCAACTGACAGCAGGTCGAGGAGCAGTCAGGTCTGTAAATTCATATGGAGGTCAGAGCTGCTGCCTGGATGAAACAGTGGGAGGTCCTCGTGCAGGGTGCAGCTCTGAGTGGAGCAAAGGAAACACCCAGTCTAAGGATGCTACTTGCTTGCTTTGGGCTGCTCCCTTAAACTTTTACTATTCAGCATGTCAAAAAAAAAGGGGGGGGGGGGAGAGAGAGAGAGAGAGAGAGAGAGAGAGAGAGAGAGAGAGAGAGAGAGAGAGAGAGAGAGAGAGAGAGAGAGAGCTCACTCTGAAGTCCCTTTACAGGGTTGCAGCATCTGAAAAGCTTTGTGGCAGGCCTAAAGGGGAGCAGATTATGTGATGCGATGCAACTGGAAAAGGTAAGACAGACAGGGCTCCCTTGTTGTTTACTGGCACGCAAGAACGGGCAACCACAGCAACTCTAAAGCCTCAGTTCAACACAGAGTAGATGGTAGTTCCCAGCTCCCTCATGCCAGTGAAGTGAGCCTAGGACAAAGATGCTTGGCTGAGATAAAGAGAAGTTTTGTTTTAGCTCTTCCAGCCCATATGGTGGAAAAATTAGCAGTAGTAGTCTGGGAATGCTGCAGAATTAGGCCCACACTTTCTGCATTTATTTTCCCAGCTGGGCAGGGGTGGGAACACTGTAAACATGTGTCTCAACACTTCATTTTCTACTGTAGCTTCTTCTCCAAGCTAGAGCCAGTATATGGCATCAGGCCATTTCAGAGCAGCTAAGTGCAGTGTAAACCATGAACCTGAAGGCAAGAAATGCCATACCCCATTCCAATGGGCTGTTAGGTCCCCCGTGCTGAACGCTTCCACAGCAATTAAAGCATTATTAAACAATGCATTGTTTAAACATTACTTTTCCTATAATTCTGTTTTCAGAGTTAAGCCATGTCATATTTCTTTAAAATACAGAAGAAAGCCATGCCCTGAACAGGCAGTCTGTAGCCATAACAGGTGCAACAGGTGACTCCTGGAGAGAACCAAAGCAAGCAATGAACCATCTTTCTCAGCACTATCTCTTCACTAGATTTCTGTCTCTAATCTGCAGACAAAGTTTCCCATTCTTTAGCCCTCCACAAACATTTGGTTTTGCTGAAATGCAATTTGCAGGATTTTTTTTTAAAAAAAAAACAATTAAAAAAACTGCATAGCAAACATTGAACATCTGCTCCCAATCAGGATGGTATTTAGAGAGATCAGCCCCTTCTTGTATCCACCTGTTTAGGAGGAGGAGGCTGGGCATTCAGGAGCTAGGCTGGTTCATGCTGAAGTGCAGCCCCAGCCCTCACTGCAGCTAAAGGTGCCCTGGACACAGGATTGTACCTTTCCAGGACTCAGGATTCCAGGTTGGGCTTGCAAGACCCACCACAGTGTCTGTGCAGTTGAGCCATGACCAACTGATGGCGTGACTCTCTGTAGAGCTTGTAGCCTCTCAATTTTCTTCCCTTACTGGAAGTCTCTGCCAGGCAAAACTTCTATCTTAGAAAAATTTTTTAAAAAAAGAGGGGGATTGGGGGAGCGTAGTCATCTTCTCTCCCAAACACAGGCCTTTCCTACCCTAGATAACCACTTAAAAGCATTAGGTGACAAATGCTTTGTTGCCAAGCACAGAGAAGGCCCAGGGGACTTGTCTTCTGACACCTCTGCTGGTTAACGAAAGGATGACATAACAACATGACAAGCGGTTTAAAAAAATTAAGTCTTCCCAGACACTCCCCTGGGGGTGCTTCTAGAGACTGGCAGTGCTGCTGCTCCCGAGATGCCACATCCCCACATTTCCTTGTTTTACAAGAACTGGATTTCACTGGTTAGTGAATCTTTAATGTGACAAAGGGAAGGGACGTGGCAGCAGTGCGGTTCTTTGACACCACTGCTCGAGAGACGCGGCGCAGAGAGCAAGTTGGGAGGAGCCTTTCACGTTGCTCTCAGTCCTGCCTCCGCATAACCAATCACCCAGATGAAGGAATGGCTTTCAAAAGGAATAAACGGAGAGCGAAAGCTGTGGCCAGTGGACTTCTTATGCTGGGAAGCAGTAGGAAGGGAAGCAGAATTGGAGGGGGTGGACAAAACGGGTCACCTGGTCAGGATGGGACAAACAGGTCCCCCTCTCCATCTCTCCTGGTTGCATTAAACATAGCCACACTTTCCCCCAGAAGATGTAGGAGTCCTTCAGCGACAGCCCACGAGCCATTTCAGCCTCGGCTGAGGCTGCGATATCAGTGGCCATCTCCTCATTTCCAGTACCTGCCATTGTAAATCACACCCCAGAGCAATGCTTAGAAGAAGGCATCTAAATCACAAAATAAAACAGGTCAGAGCCGCAATTATGATCAGTGAAGCAGGCATCACTATGTTGTGCATAATTAAAATGACTGTAGGACTTCTCTATAAATATCAGCCAGAAAAGTGTCTCTTTGTGTGTGGGCATTAAAAAAAAAAAAAAAAAAAAAAAAACGCAGAAAGCCGCCTGCTCTGATGTGACAACATGACCTTGGAACAACTTTGTTGCCTCCACACCAGAGTAATTACACAGCTGAAACATTTGATTGTCCCCCTCTTGCCATCAGCAGCAACCAAGCCTTTGCAGCAATAAATGTGTAACCACTAACAGTTCAATAAAGATCCCGAGATAGGCTCATTTTGCAATGGCTGCTCCTCCTTGAAGTTCTCTAAAACTGCAGCTCCAAGAGCAAAAGCCTGTTTTCTCCTTTAAAAGTCCGAACTCTGCTCAGAGATGAAATCCACTCAAGATGATGAATGAGTACCATGCTAAGCTTGTCTTACACACGTCTTTAAATATTTTACTTACTGCTCATCAATCTTCCCCACCGATGTAGCATTCTCAATTACTTCACAGCAACAGTCAATTCCTTCAGAGCATTTCTGGAGTAAGACATGTTCCCACTTTTCTCAACACTTATCACAGTGAACATAGAAATGTTAACTAGAGGGTGATTTGTTTTGATTTCAAATTTCACTTAATGTTATTTTTAAAGCAGCAGAACTTATTCTTTCACAAAGGTCTTAAGCTAAAGCAGAGAGCCGCTCCAGATCGCTGTTATTACCAGACAGCACGACCCCGCGGGGCTGTGCGGCAAGGCCAGCGCCTGCTGGTGCCGCAGTTCACGGGTCCACCCACACCACACATTCCGCATCTCACGAATTCCCATATTTGCCCAGTTTTGTTGGAAGAAACTCAGAGCTGACCAACAATTCAAGTGTGAAATGCGATGGGCAGGCAAAACTTAATAGATGAATAATGTCAACGTTAATAGGCAGCATAATAAAAGGAGCGTTTCTATCAGCACAGAGATGCTGCGATTTGCCAGACTTTGCATCATATGTAGCATGTCTTTATTCCAAGACATTTCAGAAACAAAAACAATTCAGCGGATAATCACTCACCTCCTATTCAATAGCATAGTAATCTCCTTTTGTCCAGCATAACGTTTGGACACATTTTTATTGATCTGGTAGTAAAGTTGTAGGACTTGCCGTTATTTGACCACTAATGATTGGTATATTTCTCCCTGTAGTCAAGTAGTTAGCAGGCAGGAGGGAAATGCGTGATTCATCGACTTATAATGCGTTACAGATAAATAATAATGAAAGACCTATGCATCATTCCTGTCAATGTGCTAAAAAAGATTTGCTGAATGCACAGAGGTCAGGGAAAAAAAGTCAAAAGTGTCAGTGCATGGGAAAGACAAGAACAGGGATGGAAGCGCAGGGTACTGGGGGGCTAGTGGGGCTCAGCCAGTAAGACCATACTGTTAGCGCTAGGCAATAAATGGCTTATTCTGGTGCCCTGAAATGTGGTGTCATGTTATTCCAGATGAAATACTCCAGACGATCCCACAGACAAGAGTGTAGTTGCAAATAATGTCACTTAAGACAAATAATGGAATTTAAGGGAAAAAAATTGGTGAATCTTTCACAAGCCGAAAGAGGGAAAATGTACTGAATAGATGAATCTGTATAAATGATCTGTCCGTAAAATAATTAGTATGCTGGACAAATTTCAACAGTCACAAATTAAACAAAATAAAAACTTACAATGAACTGAACTGGAAATTCAGAGAAATAAAAAAAAATCCTCAAAGCAGAAAACAATTATTTTCAGTTGCTCAAGTATAGATCTTCCTTTTAAAGAATAATGGTGCATCAAAATGGTCATCTCTCTAAAATAAAGTATATAAAGCACTAAAAAGAGAAGCACATAATACATGACTTATTGTTGCGGAGTTGTCAGGTCACTTTTTTTAAAAAAAAAAAAAGTGTTATACTGCTTGAGCTTCTGTTGGGAATTCTCTCTAATAAATATCTGTTTTATGTTCTTTTTCAGCTCTGTCTTTCAGAGGATGCTATGAAAAGCTTCAGCGCGCTTCCAGAACAGCCGAACGGAGCCGGTAACGTAACCCTCAGCAGAGGGGAGCGCGACGGCCCCTTGGCAGACGCCCTGCTTGAACGGCAGCCAGCGCCGGTGGAAGAGCGGAGGCGGGAAGTCTAATGATCTGTCCAGATGCTAACAAACCCCAGGTACAGCTCCCCGGGTGCTCTGGGAAACCCAGAGAGACTCTCCTAGAACGCAGGACCTGGGAAAACTGAGGAGCGAGAAGGGCTCCAGCTCGCTGCAGCAGGAACCGTGCTGAGGGGGAACGGCGGTCGTCAGCGTTCCTCCTCCGCAGAGGAAAGCTTCCCCTCTCACGTCATTCCCACAGCCTTGGGTTTAGGCCTAAAGAAAACCTTTCATTCTACAGCAGCGTGGAAAGGGCACATCTGTTAGCTTAAGGAATTAATGCTACAGTGTTTGAATTGCTTCTTCTCACGTACACATACGCGCGCGTGTGTATATATATCTTGCATAGTTTTACTCCACTTTGCGCAGTTTTGGTTGAATACCTGTTCTTGACCTTCACTCAGATACAGCACAGGATCTTCTCACTTGCACACACATTTCAAAGCAGCAGGCCAACTAGCAAACACATGCGCAGCATTTAAACCCTACTCGTGGTGGGAGCAGAGATGCAACATCGCGGGGAATAAATCAATGCAAGCTTGCAGAGTATTAGGCCAATGCTATCATAACCTAGTGCTGTGCTAAATAAAGCAGAAGAAATGCTCTTAAATCTCCGTCTCCACAAGGTACGATTTTGGAGAGCCCACGGGTATAGATCGCGCAGCAGGCTGGCCGAGACTGGCTGTCTCGCCGTGCTTTCGGCGTTTTACCAGGTCACCTGTCTCCCATTGCCCAAACTCAGAGAAAAATGAGCTCTGTTTGCTAATACATTCCTCTCTCAAAGCCTGCTAACTCCTCATCTGCCATCCTCCATATCTCTCATCCTTGCTAGGGTGAGACAAACTCCATTCAAGGCAAGCAACAGAAAGAAGTAAGTTCAAAGGAAATGAGCTTTACAAGTTTTACCATTAAACTTGCCCACATTATGCAAGCAGCTTGCAATCTCCCTTAATTCTCTGACTTTAATTATATAATTGAACCACCCAAAAACTCATTTTTTCCAGGAAACATTAAACATTAGCATCTTAATGAAATTCTTAATGAAATGGTCCCCTCTGCATGCAAATGACTGGCAGTGGATTTGCTTATCACCCAGCTAGACAAAGAGGACAAATGCCCTTCCTCCCGTCAATCATCGGGAGCGACAGCCCTTGCTGCTGCCGCTCCTCCTAGACGGATGGATAACGTGGAAAGAATCACAGACCAGAGGAGGACATACCTGGGGACAACGAGGAAACAGCCAGGAAAGGTCAGTAAGTGCAACTAAAGAAAGAAAAGGATCCCCAGTCCAGCTTTTTCTGAAGCTCACTTTAGTTCAGAGAGGCTCAGTTTTGACTGAGTTTTAATGCATGGAAGTGAAGAGCCACAGCTGGGGCTGGATGGGGTGCAACAGCTAGCAGCTCCTGTCTGCCATGTGCTGTGAAAGCAGAGTTGCTGCCAGGCTAGAGAATAATATTGGGTATGCTAGATCACTGGTTTCTATAAATTATTTCAAAACATGTGGCACTCTCATTCCCCCCCTTCTCCCAAACACCCTCCATGTGATGTGTTTCTCTCAGGGATGGGCTGTGCAGGGGGTCTCTTTGCTCCAGGGCTTTGCAGCCCCAGGCAAGCAAGAAGCCAGAGCAGGACTGACACATCCCCAGTGACAGCCCCGTGCTGTGCTCCCTCCTCCTCTCTTGTATGGATGGTCACATGCCCATCACACATCGCAGCACACAGGGATGTTGGCATTTCAAGTGGCTGCGCTGCAGAGAATGATGTGTCTGCAAGGGTAAAAACCCCAGGACAAGCGCTGCACGAGACCATGGGGACAAGGGAAGCTAGCTCTAAACTTCTCCCATACCTCCCATCACCTCTCCATTACATCTGCTGGGTGTGAAAGCAGCAGCCTCCCCTTGCCCATGGCACACCAATGACCTATCTGGTAACGTGTCATCTTCTGGTGTCCTTCAGCACCTGCACAGCAGACCTTTGAGGTGTTTGCCCAACCACTATTCCAAATGCAATGCTGGATTTGGATTTACATACTGGAATGCTGCTTTCCAAATACAAACCCATTCTGCTGTCTTTTACTCTTTTCTTGGGGGATGTTTTATTAGCTAGCCAATTTCCTCCCTGGTACCAAACTCCCTTCAGCTGAAGAAATTTTTGTCACGAATCTTTCGGGTGCAGTCATTCCTCACTATACTTTGTTGCTTCTCGTTCTTGCTTTTGATACCAGTTCAAAGACACCAGGAGCATCTTTCATTTTTATTCCTATCAAAAACATCTATAGTTCAAAGGCATGACCTTGGAGTCTCTGCTTCTGCAAACAAGACAGGCCTTGCTTCTGCACCGAAACTCATGTCACTGAATCAGCTTGCTTGAGACTCTTCTAAACCTAATTCTTACAAGTGTAATTCTCACAGACCAAGAACAGAAGTGTTTTAGTGAATATGCATTAATTAGTTTTGTACCTCCACTCTCCTGTTTCACTGCACCTGTAGCATCTACCCAATTAGCCCATAAATATTCCCCACCTCACTGCAGCTTCCAGATTCTTTTGATTATTTATGGGACAATAAAATTTGAGCCCCAGGTTCCTCTCCCAATTTACACTCTGATCTGCAATTATATGGTGTGTGGTCACAATAAACTTTAAAACAATCAGAGATGGTTGTGGTTAGTAATTTAGAGGGAAAGAAGGAAGGAAAACTCAAGAAGATGCAAGCAGTGATGCTGACATGCAGTACTGTGGTCTAATCATTCAGTGTCCTGGCACTGCCTAATCAGGTATGAAGAGACCCTGCAGGACAGAGAGCTGGGGCACTCCAGAGATGGTAATCTAAATGTGACCCCTACATGGTGTCTGCTAATGGCATTCTGCTGCTGCATCAGGGGCATGCTACTGTCAGCTGAAAGCCAGGCTTTTTTCAGGAGTTGGGGACAAAATTGTCTCCTCAGTTTCAAGCTTAAAAACAAAAAACAACTCATGAATCAACTGAACAAACTAATTGCTTGGTTTCATTAGCAGATAAAAGAATTAGATGCGTGATCTAAGTGATTTCTTAGGCTGCTCTGAAGCAAGATGTTGGGGAGCCTTGCTTTGAGAAGATGGTCTTTTTTCTCCTCCAAAGCCTTGATTTCTCAGCTGAAAACATCTGCCGAGTTCTCCCCAGGTTTGCCAATAGGTTCTGTTCTCTCTGCACTCCATCTTTCCATAAAGTACAATTCCCCAGGCTATAATCGTACCCTGCATTGCGCTGGGAAGTTATCTGTGTTGCTAATGACTTCCTAAAACTTCGGTAAGCAAAGAGGATCTTTATCTTGTGGCAGCTTATGAGCCTAAAAAACAATAGGAATATCCTAACTCACAGTTAACAGCCTTCGTGCTCCAACAGTCCAACTGAAATCAACGGCTATACTGGCCCAACGGAGTAAGGAAACAGCCACAAAGCACAAGGGATCAGAACGTGGCTCTTATGGCCCAAATCAATTCACTAAAAGGATAAATGGAAGCAATTCCACGGGGCTCCGTGGGAACACAGTCCAGCCTACGGCACACAAACCGCTTTCACTAAGTGCCTTTCACTCCAGACGCTCTCCAGGAGAGGCGTATCGTCATCCGCCGAGCCCCAGAACCTCCCCTGCTCCGATCTGGGGTGTGCTGCGTGATTCAGCCCACCTCCGAGCGCGTTCCCTGGCTGCGCGTTTTTGTCCTTGGCACCGTTTGCCGTCCTTTGCCTCGGCTGTGTTGTATTCCTTTGTAATTATTTATAGACAGCGCTCATCCACCTTGCGGCTCGTCTCCGCCAGGTCCCCCCCAGCTGCTCTTCTCCCAGGAACGTGATCGCTCTGCTGCTCTTGCTGTAGGAGCCGTGCAGCATCCTCCTACAAGGGAGATTTTCACCAGGTCTCCACAGCTGCCGCTTCCACGCAGAGGGGTGAATTCTGATTTGGTAAAGCTGGGGCCCCAAGAACCTATTTTGCAGGTTATTAAACCTAGTGTGACATTGAAATCCCACCTGCTTCCAACTAAAATCTGCCTTTTTCACTCCTCTCAACAGGAAACCCACTTAGAGTTAAGTGATACCATTTATGATCACAAAAAGAGAAGCCCAAAGCGCCCAAAATCATGCCTGCAAGCATAACCCAAACCACAGGCTCAGGCCCACTCCCCACACAGACTGTGGTTTGGTTTTCTGCCCCATTTGATTTTTCTCTATTAGCTTTCCCTTTCCACTCCATCCCTCTGCATCGGAAGCACAAGGGATGGAACAGTTTTTTCCTTCCATCTAGCCTGCTCTCCACTGCTCCTTTGTGTTTTTCCTTCCACTAGAGTTTTCGCCTTCCTCCCTCGCGCAGCTGCTGCTCGCGCACCACCATAGTGCTATCGTCCAATTGATTTTTTTTTTTTTGAATGTGGCACTTTCCCATGCACCAGAAATTGATACAAATGCTCAAATCGGACCTTCGCTCCACCCAGCTCGCTCCTGCTATTAGAGGAAAAGCTGCCTGCAGCGAGCGAGCACTCAGGCACACGCTGAAATACTCGGCTCCAAGAGGTTTCAGCCAGCTGCTGGTCACCGCTCCGGGCGCGCTGACGCACGAGGACAGAGCTCCGTCCCATCACCCTGCATCGCCACCGACGTGGCGTAGTTACTGCGCCCGCGCACACAGCGGAAAGGCCCCTCTGCAACACGGCAAAACTCGGGAGCACCTGCCCCTTGCGCCGTGGGACGGGGCCCTTGAGCAGCGGGAGGAGCAGCACACGTAGGCAGGAGCCTCTAGGATGCTGCCAGGCGCCTCGCCGCAGCCCCGGCCGCGGGGACGGCGCGTTAGGGCCGCCCAGCCGGCCCATCACCGTCACTGGGAGCTCCCTCCCTCTGCGTGCATGGCCATCGTGCTCGTTCGGTGGGGAGACCGCACGAGAGCAGCTGCGTTATTTCAGCTAACGAGAACGTGATGTTTCGTTGCTGACTTCCACAGTCACTTAAGTCTATCCTTATCTAATTAATTTTGCAAAACAGAAAGCGACTAGCCAAATAAAGCTCCACCACAGCCTGGCAGCCAGTAAAATTATACAAGTTAACGTTTGTTCAGAAAACAGACTAAGGAAGCGTCCGGGGGGGGGAAGGGAAGAAAAGATGAATGAAACATTCGGTGCACGACCGACTTCTAAGGCAGTGCCGGGGTGGGGAGGGGAGCCGCTGCCTGCGCCCGCGCTGCTTCTCGTTTAGCGAGGGAGACGCCCGCGCGCACAATTCACGCAGCGGCTTGAACCCAAGATTCAGGCGCGAGCGCCCAGACCTCGGCCGCTTCCGGGACAGGGCGGACCCCACCGCGGCACCACGGGCAGGCTCCGGCGGCGGCGCGCGCGGGCGCAGCCTCTGGCACCCGCTCCGTTTTTGTACGCCTCGCTGGCTCCCCACGCGCTCTCGCGCGGGCGCACACGTGCACGCAGGGGTGGCAGAGCCTTGCTGGGGCTGGATTTTCGGCAATTTGCTTGCAAAGCCTTGAGCGGGAGGCCGAGGCGGGGAGGGGAACAGGGGAGCTCCTTGCTGCGCATCCTTTCCGTTGCGGAGGAAAGGCTTGGCGTGCCTCATCCACGCAAAGCCTCGAACGCCGCGGAGCCGCGTGGACCGCGGGCAGCCACAGCCCCTCTCGGGGAAACCCGCGTCGAGCGCTGGCGACGACCCGCTTCCTCGCTCGGCAGGCGACGGCGAGGCTCACCCGGCGCCGAGCAGCAGCGCGCCGCCGCATCGCCCGCTGCTGACGCGCACAACGCTTCCGCTAATCCACCTCCAGCCAGAGCTGTTGACCGTTTCTGTTTGAAGAAATAAGTGGGGATTAAGAGGAGGGAGCCTGAAATCCAGCAGAGTTTAATTTCAACTGGCAGCTCCCGCGGGGAAGGACCCGGAGCCGCGGCGGGCCGGGAGGGAGCCGTCCTCGCGCAGCGCGGCACCCGGGGCGCTGGCTCTCTCCCCCCTCCGCCCCCGTTTAAGAGCGCACATATAAACGGGAAACAGAACTCCTTCCCCGCTCGCCTCCTAGGGGACAGGCTGAAATGCAGCCTTAGCTACACAGTCAGGTTTCGCTTCTACTGTGGGTAAATGTTTTCACTTAAATAATCTAAATTACAGCGACAGCTCCTTCAAATATTTGCTGAAACTCTCTCTGCCTCGCTCCCCCTGCCAAGCTTGTACTTGCCTTGCCTGACTCCACAGCCCGTCGTGTCCTTTTGGGCCTGCAGCCACGCTGGCCGGCGCTTTCCTTCGGGAGCCGGGAGGCAGCTCCCCAGCTGCTGCAGACGGGCAGAGATCGCTGGCTTTCCTCGGAGTGGGGCCCGTCTGCCCCAGCCGCGGGTCTGACCCCGGGACTTCCCGCGCTCGAGCTGCGACGGCAGCGGCATCAGACCGGGTCATTACATGTTTGGGAGACCTCCAAGGCACTTTCAGGTGCTGCAGAAAGCAGTGCCAGCAGTTCTGCAGTTCATGAAGCTTCTTCCCCTCTGAATCAAGAGGGGGGAAAAAAGAATTCCGTTGAAACAGGTTTAATACACAGGGGATCTTGTCCAGCAAGCTTACTCTTTTTAACACACAGGCCCAGATCTGCCACAAAGTTTAGTTGCAGGGTTACAACTCCAAGGATATATACTTGGTTCATTTTAGAAATAAAGGCTTTCCTCAACCTTCACGTTTGGATTTTTTGTTTTCATCCAAAACAGCAGTACCCTCCCATAAGTCAGCCAGTCCAGCGCAGCACTCCCGCGCAGGCACGGAGCTCCCGGAGGGCAAGACCTTCTACACGTGCCATCTTCGGCGAGCAGAGCAATCTCCAGTTGCAAGTTTGAAAAATCAGTGTTAAACTTGAAAGGATTTAAAAAAAAAAAAAAAAAAAAAAAAAAAAAAAAAAAACTGCCCATTTTCTCACACCTACCCAAGAGGAAAGAAAACCTCTGAAACAAGAAAGGGGAGACCATGACCCCAAGCATTCAAAGAAGGGTGGGTTTCATCCTCCCTTTCTTCCTTCAGATTGCACAATCTCATCATGAATATTTTTCCTGTTTCTAAGTGGGAAAGAGCATCTAAGACAAGATAAAGAAAGGAGGCCCAACCACTACGAGGTCATTTCTTGATAAGAGAACTTCTGACAAGAGCATACAACCACTACCTTCAAGATCCTGCAAAGCTTCCTCCCCCAATACACATGGTCCAATCTAAGCACAGCAGATTATTCTGAAATTTCTTTGTTCTTTGCCCAAGGTAGTATTTTTTGGAGGTAAAGACAATCTGCCCTAAACACAGTAACATCCAACTATGGGATACTGCATATTGTGTCTAACCCCATATACCCAAAACGCAGAAAACATGGGGTGCTCCATAGAGGGAAAACCCTCCCGGGACTATTAAAACACTTTAAACTGCCACTTTGTCTCTGCTCACCTAGTCTCACTAGAACAGGACATACTTCTTGCTTAATAAGGTGTTTTGCAACACCTTAGTAACACAGAACCTGGCCTCAAACCAAAGCACTGTGTCCGTATGTCGCTTCAGGTAATGCTGCAAAGACCCTGAGCCTGCAGACGCCGATAGACGGCTCCCCGCAGGAGGGGAGGTCAGCCTAAACTCGACAAATACAGGAAGGAGCACAGGTCCAGGAACCCATTTATTTCTATACTTATTTTTCCATTAAGATGGTATATTCCAGGATAACTTGCCATACCCAGCATTTCTGCCCCTTTAACACCTCAGAAGTCTCCTGCTGGACTAGGAATAAGAACAGAGTGCTTTTCCTAAGAAATCTCATTTCCTTCTTAGTTTGCCTATCGCTATTAATGTCTTGGGTTAACTAACTGAATTTAAGTTGCTTAATTAAAATATGTTAAGTGCAGTGTTTCTTATGCAGCAAGTGGGGGGAAAAAAAAACAAAACAAAACAAGGAGCTTCAAAGTTGTCTGCATTTGTTGGCAATATTTTTTTACCTTGATTTAGAATGTGATGTTTGGAGCAACATTAGGTAGAAGTTCAAATAGTCTCCATAAGAATGGGAGATGTACAACAACATTTCTGTAAATTTTGTTTAGCTTGTGCGGGATACAGTTAATTACAGTAATTTATCAAACTGGCACAAGGTAGTATTCGCACACAAAGTTTTTCCTGCAGTCAGAATCCTTAGTTTTGTATGAGACTAGGTTGTGCTAATTGAATTTTCACTTGGGTAGATAAAATCTTTAACAACTCTGGAATAACTAAGTGTTCTTTGTTCAATGATGTGAATCAGAATGATTTACAGCACCTTTCACATAATCATGCTAATTTTGCTTTCATATGATTAATTAAAACAATATGTTCTTTCTTCGTAAAATAGAATTAGTGCACCCAAGGAGACAGGTTTTATTGCAAACTTCTCCTTCTGGTAATAAAAGCAATTTCCATGCACCATCTTTTTGGCAAAGGTAAGTAAACATGCTTAAGTGGGCAAGAAAACTGAAGTCAGGATGAGATCCCTTCTTGGTGTATCACCAGTGAGTTTGATAGATTACACCAAAGCGACTTAGCCCGGATGCTGTGAAGCAATGTATAGTTGGCACAAATCTGGCCTAGGCATCCTAGAAAGCAGAGATCCATTTCCACTGTCACCACTTCTCATAGCCAGACCGTTCCTCATCACATCTAGAGCCCGACCAAGAGACCTCTGTAACGAAGCAGTAACTCGGTGCCTTCACTGAATCATGCCTGTGGTTCAAGCTCTGGATTCAGCCCAATTTGTAATCTGTCAGCAATGTTCAAGTATACCTAGAAGCGTCACGTTATCCGACTGATGACCACCGTGCTGGGTCTGAATGACAAGTTAAAACGAATAAGGCTGACTTAGACAGCCCTTCACAAATCCTCCAGCTCAGCTTATGTGCCGGCTCCTGGGTCCCCCGCTGAGCTGTGGGAATGTGGGGTGTCTCCCAGCCGAAGGGACTGGTTGCAACGGGTCCGTGGATGGGTCCTCAGCACTTATCCTACACCTGGTAACTTTCAATGCTGTACTGATATTTCCCAGTGAGACCAACTACAAAATGAAAAACTGATGTGAAACTGTGGAATATGTTTTCTATGATCTATCTCACTGCTGCTCCATGACTCTATTCCTTTGATCAGAGACCATGCAGATACCACTATAATAAAATTCACTGAAGAAGAAAGCAAGTGACTCTCAGATCTGACCAGCAACACAAGGAAGCAGAAGAAAATTATCTTCCATCATCCATATTCAATTTGGCAACTTACTTCCTCTGCACAAGGCTTACCTACTCTTGGTTAAGCGATTACTGAGAGCTGCCGGCTAATCTTACATGGATGCAGTGACTAATAGTATAAATAAACTACACATTGTAACATAGAGATACTGAGAATGACCTGAAACCATTTAGTTGCAGATGACTAAGTTCAACATAGATTAACTCGCCTGGAAGAGAAACCACACTCAGCTGAAGTGTGGGACAAGAGCAGCACGTTTTTTTTTTTTTTTTTAACTCCTTTTTAAGTACACAAATATTTCCAAGACTACAGCACAGCAGAAACTCCCAGTAGCTAACCTACTAGGTAGACTCCTAGACTCCTTACAGACTCCCAGCAGGCACAAAAAACAGAATCTTGAGTCTATGACAAGATCCATGGAATTTAGGTAATAATTTTGATTTAAGTAGGAAATCCAAGCTCCAAAAGTTGTGTAACTAGGTATCAGGGCACTGCCCCTGTGCACGCCATCATCAGCATCTTGGGAGGTCCAGGAACTCCCCAGATGATCTCTGCTGCAGCAACAGACTCACCAGACTCCCAGTTGCTTCACAGCAGAGTCACTGGTTATTAGAAGAGCTCTATAAGAGGAGGTTTTAAGACTGTGCTGGAGAATCCCCCCTGCAACTCCTGCTGTGCATAACTCTGCTGCGGGATCCTACTCATCACTTCAGATGCACGAATCAGCCCTTGGCTGGAGAACTTGGCAGTCCCCAGAAGTTGCTGCTGACCAAACTGTACACAGGTAGTTTGAAGTAGCTGGTAGAAACTGTTCCTGCAGATACAGAAAGAGGGTGTGGTGGCAATGACCATCCATGCAGAAGGTTTATCTGGCCTGTGAAGTCAGGCTGCTCCAAGGAGACTAGAGAGAGATGAGCATGCCTGTGATCATCACCCTCACGCGCTCTCACCCAGCTCTCCTGAACACAGAGGTAGTGAGCGATCTCTGGCAGGGCCTCACTCCACGTATCAGGTACCAGGAAAGCAAAAACTGCTTTATAGCCACTGTTTATTGTCCTGTCCAATTTTTATTATGCCTTGGCAGGATTATTTAGATCCTCTCCTTTAGGTAAACACTGATGAAACACCCTGGATAACGAGACGTGTTACAGGAGAGCGATGAAGTGGATCCCATAGGGGACTCTGGAAGAGAGGCAGGTGCTCTGGCTGATAGCACCAACTGAAGAGGGAATCTCAAGAGACTCTCTAGTAGCACCAGAAGGATAATTTTGCAACCTGATGCATGAGAATTTAGCTTCACAACCATCATTAACATTAATGGCAATCATGTGGATGGCTAAACTTCCCATACACAGCACTGAATATTTACCTCTTAAGTGCTCCCATATGTCTAATTTCACTTCAAGTCTCAGTTGAGATAATAGACAGCAAAGGTTACCCAACAGTTTCAAAACCACTAAGTGTCCTGATATCACACCTCTGACTGAGGGTCTGGATCTAAGACTTGCTCTAGTGCATGAAACAATGCAAGAAAGTCTTATTTTTAGTTGAAGTAAAAATTATCAAACCAGAATAAGTTTACTGTTGTGCATCACTAGAGTTGCAAGTTATTTTGACTGAATCATTCACATGTACCAGCAAAACAGAAACGCCTCAAGTGGCAAATGTCAGTGAAAAAAATAGATTCAGGTGACTGTTTCTTGAAAGGAGTTATTTTCATTATAAATATAAAAACAGGCACAATTCATCCCAGGCAGAAAACCAGCATGAACGCTAAACCTCAGTTACATCCATCTTTGAGGACTTGCACCGGATTTGTATTAGCTCTCCACAATAAAGAGGAATTTCAGCTCTTTATTTTCTAAATAATTCTCTTGCAATGGTCAGTTTATTGCACAGAACCTCCCATAATGTTAACATGAAAAGCCTGAGGGTTCCCACCCCGCTGGTGAGCGTATCCAAGTGCTCAGATGCAAAGCAGCCTGCAACAGTGAACAGCCAGGCACAATTTTTCTGCTTGGACGTATGCCGCTCATCGGCACCATCGGAGACGGGAGAAAGACCAGGAACCCGGAGAGGCAGAGCAGACTCCTGCAGCGCCCTGGGGACACCAGGAAGCCCAAGAGCTTGCCCATGACATGGGGTTACTGAGCACATCTTCCTCTATGGGCAAGAGGAACAGCCTGGCGAAAACAGCGGGTCAGGCCAGGTGATAAATATGTATATCTAATCCTTGCAGGCCAGATACGAAGAAATAACATTCGGGTAAAAAGCCAGCATTTCAAGAAGGTAGCACAGCTATTACACCAACCCAGAGAAACCTGCCAAGAGACAGAAGTACGAGGAAAGTGAAAAATCGTTCACAGCAGTCACCTGGACAGGGGTGGAGGGAAAAAGGTCAACATCAAAGTGACACCGAGCGCTAGCACTGAACGTCATGGCAATGCTGAAGAGGATTTGCAGGTGCTAGGCAAAAACCCACCAAAATATCTTCCAAAAAGCAGCCTCCCTTTACTGCTGTGATTACTGCATGGAAAACAAGAAGAGTTTATACTGATTAAAGAATTACAGGTTTTCTTTTGCGAGTACTTTTTGCACCTGTCAAACAGTCACTGTTTGGAAGAAAGGTGGATGTGGATACCTTCCCAGGCATCCATGAAGTATTCGTATTTTAAAATCATATTTGAGCTCTGGAACCACTGAAAAAAAAAAGTGTCAAAATGTTCTTTCTTTCATACAGATTTTCTCTGAGGAAGAAAGTGTTATGAAAATTATTTTTTTTTTTTATTAGAGTTATAGCACTATAGGGCTTTTCAGGAGTTCTGGCACACAAGCAGCTGAAGAGCAAGGCACGCGCAAGCCCGCGCTGCCTCACACTGCGTTACTAGCAACGTTGGCTGTGGGTAGGAAAGGCAACAAGCTTGAAGGAAAGCACATTTCTGTCCTTGGGTTTGGCGTAGGAGACCGCCTTGTTGGGAACCAAACGGAGAGGCAACGAAGGCAACAGCTCCCATACGATGGACGGACCATCGCGGTCCTCCCTGCTCTCCGCTCCACCTATCCACACTCATTTGCTTCCTCCAGCAGACACAGGCGCGCGGTGGCTTCAGAAATTCCTTCCACTGCAAAAACCCCTCACTGCGCCCGCAGCGGTCTCCAGGGAAGAGGACGGGCAAAACAGCAAACCGCGTGGGGCAAGTCACCAAAATGCCTTTCCTGGCAGAGCTTAGGGCTGCAGTCAAACTACCTACGATCAGACCAGTTTAGGTGTCAGGACTGCTTCTCGTCACCTGCCCGTTAGCGAGTTGTCGTCCGGGGGCCCTGGACGCCCCGGGTAGGTCCTCTCCGTGCTCCCTCGAGCTCTGCTGAGCGAGCGGCCGCTGCAGCTCAGCAGGCTCTTGCAGCTGGTGCAATTATAGCTCCCAGATGCCGTCATACCAAATGCAAATAAAAACCCTATTGGGAAGAAGTAGGAAGGAATGAACTGACAGGCTACTTTCAGCCAAGGGTGGCTTGGACACTGCCCGCGGCCAGCGTGTGGACGGGCCCGTCAGTCCCCCGCCACCGGCCCCGCGAGTCCCACGCACACGGCTGCCGTAGGCAGTTCTACTCCTGCAGAATTATTTGGATGACTGAATTAAACTAGTAATTGCCTCATTTCTAAATATGGTCTCCTGATGCACTCGACTTAGATAGGGCTTCTCCTGGGAGGTACTAGGGAGATCTAGCCGAGCTAGTTTAATCAGGTTTTGATGGAAAGCGCTCAGTTTCGCGGACAGCGGCTGGCTGTTCCTTCTGCAGCCAGGGCTGCGCAGCGGCTGGTATCTTAATCACAAGGGAAAGCAGAGAGAGAAGACAGTGGGCCCCAATTAGTAAAACCACCTTTAAAAGGAGCCCTTTTATTAACGGGAGGACCAGAAGTGGTTTGGGAGAACTTTGGTTTTCTTATTCCTGCCACATCAAACACCCCCCGTTTACGAATCGCCCCTTGAAGACGACCGAGGGCTCGGAGGGTTCCTGCTCCGGCCGCGCCGGCAAAGCGAAGCGGCGGTCGCGAGCGCAGCTGACACCCTGCGGTCGCGCCGTTCCCGTCCTCCCCGGACGTCGCCCGCGGGCCCGCGCGCCGAGAGCGCAGCTCGAGCCGCCAGCTCTCCCGCCGCAAAGCCGCGGGAACTCGGCTGCTGCAGCGGTACCAGAGCGAACGAGAGTAAGTGCTTGTCTCAAAATTAGCCCGGGCCGTTCAGACTATTAAATTGAGCCTCTCCCCAGCCTCATCCGCACTGCCCGCTCCTGCCCTCCATCTGCCTCAACCCCCCACAGAAAAGGGCGCACGTTATTTTTGTCCCTTGCCCCCGCCTCGGCTGTCCGGCAGGCCGCAGCACTGCTCGAGGCAGGCGTACGCAGGCCCTAGTGCTGCACCGGGCACCGAGGCTCTGATACCCCACGGGATCAGACGCCGGCACGACACGAGCAAAACGAGACGGAGCCAGGCATCGTCTAACGGTTTGCGCCTCGCCGCCGTCCCAAAGCGAGACGGAGAACATCATCTCATCCCTACGGCTCGCAAGCGATCCCGGCGGGCGCTTCCGCCCGCAGAGCGTGAAACGGCACAACGCGGATCGCCTCGGAGCTTGGGATGCTCTCCCGAGGCCGGAGCAGCCGAGCTCTGCCCAACCGCGGAGAACAAGCGGAGGCAGCTCCACTGCCGGGAGCCGCTGCTCTCCCCAGGAAAGACGCGCCAGGGCCGGGGCATCTCCTCTCGCCGGCAGCGGAAGTCTACCCAGAGAGTTAGCCGGAGGAGGAGTTCGGACGTGAAGATAGAAGAGCTCTGCCAAATATGAAGGGGAGAAGGAAAATGGAAAAAAGGGGGGAAAAAAAGAAAAATTCACTCTCTAAAGCTTTGATTCATCCTCCAGAGCAACGAGCAGACGGATCCTGGTGCTACCATAGAGACAGGCTGGTTTTAAGCCCCTGCAGAGTATAGGTCTTTTTCTCTTAGAATTGCTAAGCCCATCGCTCCCATTTAAACCTATTCTACAAGCACCAAACCAGGATTTGTAAGGTTTTATCCCTCTAAAACTCTCCCAAAGCGCCCAAGTGGGAAGGGGTATGGTTCTCTGTGCTGTTCCCTTTGCTACCCAGCCCTTTCCCGAGGCGCTGGGTGAAGCGGGATTGCTGGGGCCGGGCGCGCATCAGCGGAGTTCAGGGTATCGCCGGGAGACCCGGCACCTCCGCAGCGGAGCATCCCAGCACCAAACCCTGGCAGTCACCGACGGCTTCTGCCTGCGGAGCTTTCCAGCCCGCTACAAATTCTTGATTAAGAATTTGAAGAATCTTGTTCGTTCTGGACATTCATTGTTATTAATGAGGCCCAGGACTGGAAAATGGGAAACAGAAGCAGCATGAATCCGCACACCCAGTAAAATCCACAGCAATTAAAAGCAACCAGTGCAGTACTTCACCGAGATCCATGGGCAATTCCCTTTGGGATACAAAGGAGGGCTCAAAAAGGAGAATTTGACTCGGCAGCACTGACATTGCAAGGCCTCTAGTGAGATATTAAGTTAGAGCCTGCGTACTCCCTCTAGGACCACATACTGTTACTTGCAATACAGTTGAGCTGCACTTAAAATGAGGACTTGTGAAAGGAATAGACTACCATAAAAAGAATTAATTTTCTGTACTCCCGATCAGAATTGCAGTACTCAACGAGTCCTTTGGAGATGAATAACTGAAAAGCAATAAACCTATTAAAAGAATAAACTTTTACTGCACCAAAAGGGTGAAATAGTGACCTGTCACATGAATGGCTCAGTTAAATTAATACATTTTCTGTTTTGCAAATCAAAGCACATTTCCTAGGAAAATGGATCTTTTTCTGAACAAATGCCTCTTTTAGGATTAGGCATGTTGGAACTGTAGTTTCACTTTGTAACATGGCTCTGCATTAAGCAGATTTTTACTAGAGCAAAGAAGTTATGGATGTAGTTAGTCAGCAAAAAATTAAAAGAGGATGATCAGAATAGTTAGGCATTAAAGACTTGAGTGAAACTATTCTGCAGACAAAATGCTCTGGAGCCAGGGCTTTCAGGCAGCGGCGTATTGATCACCGCTGGTGCCCAGGACATCGTGCTCAGCAGGGGAGCGCAGACCCCATTTAAAGTCAAGTGTCCCATTTAGGCAATAGGAGCATGCAGTGATGAATTCCTCTTTCAGTGCAGAAAGTTTCCAGTGACCCATTGCTCAGTTACAGAGTTTGCATCTACAGCAAGTTGCAGCAATTGCCCGTCCAGCTCACCTAAGCCCCGACCCCCTACTCTCCAATTTTAATAGCAGTGATAGACTACTCAGCTTCTGCTAGGGGGTTTCCACCTCGTTATACAGATCCTTGGCATCAGCCGTTTGTTCACTTTCATGTCCCCCTATTCACATTCATATTCCCAGCCCTAGTGCTCCAAAACTGCACATACTTCAATTAAAATCCTGATGTCATGACATATCCAAACAGAAATGAACGCTACGTTTTAGGAGCTGCAGCCTTCAGAAAGACATGAGTCAAAGCCTTAAGATTCAAATGACAGAACCAGCAGTGCTCGCTTGTGCTCACCCGTGCGATGCGGAGAGGGAAGCTGGCCCTGCACACAGTCCACAAAAAATTCATCCATCCCCCTTCATTCTTCCATAAGGGGGATGTTTTATTTACATAGAATAGATACATCCAGACTCTGAGGAGCTCTTGCTGTTTTTTCTCCTTCACTCAGCGAGTTTCTCTGGTGGGGAATATTTGACACCGAGTGAGGGGAGGCAGCACTAGCTGGCAAAATCCAACTTGCCTATTTTTATAGAGGTTGCATTCGAGCATCCATCAGGTGCACTGCTGACACAGCCAAGCCACACGCTGCTCTCTGGCAACCCTGGCAGACATCTCAGTACTGTCTCTTCCTCAGAAAGAGGCGGTTTTCTTCCATCACCACCCAGGTGAAGGAGAAAACAGGAGACAGTCCTTCCTCCTGGCACTGTGCGCTTGGTGGCAGCGGCATTGCCCAGCTCTATCAGGCCTCTACCTTTTCCTCGCTCTTAAGGTGGTAATATTTTTATTATATATATCCATTTTTTATTCCACCTTTAATTACATGGAAACTGGCATTTAATTTTTCATGTTAGCCTCAGATCCAGGTGGTTGGCAGGCTTTACACCTCAGCAAAATCAATCTCCTTTTGGGTCATTTAGAGAGTTCAGGAGTCCAACACCACTGCCTGCAACTAATTCATTCCTCCCCCTCTTCCCGCTGCTCTCAACCACCCTTTCAATTCTGCTCGGCTAAAGCTGGGGGTAAGGTCACAAAACCCGCAGGGCTCCTGGGATACTGCAGGGGCCATAAACCAACAGGAATTAAAGGGGGATATATATGCCAGCCTATCAAGTCCATTTCCTGGCCAGCACTGTTTAGTGGCCCATGACACATTCCCTCCTGCTTTATCTACAGCCCTTGAATAGGGTTTGCCACTATTCATTTCTGGTCACTAAGACTTTGCAGCTCTTGGGATGACCTGCAGGCTGTTTTGATCCTACGCCTGCAAAGGCTCTTGTCAAAGAAACATTTTCAGTGTAGAAGGGAATAGATAAGAACACACTCCGGCAGAGATGAGTCCCCGAGGTTTTAGGGTTTCATGCACTACCAGCAAGTTCATTGTACCTGCGAGATCTGCCCCTACCACCAGTGTTTTAAAACTTGCATTAGAGATCAGTCTGCTTTTCCTTAGCTTTGCATTTTCAAAAGGAAAAGATCAGGAGACTGGAACGGAGGGAGAAGGGGGGGGGAGGAGGGAAGACACAAGTAGGACCAGTTCCAACAATATCAGCTACTTGTCAGCTCTATAAAATAGCTGTTAATTTATAGAGGAGAAGCACATAGGTTCTTTCAGAGCCATACGTCTAAGCTTTCTCACTATGATACCTGGCTTTATTTGGCCTTCATGTTACGGACCAAATTGGATTTCTCTGGTTCTGGATAACCTGTGCAAGGGTGATGTATGCTGTGATTTATTGCTGCAAGTGCTTGAAACACCTCCCACTGAATTTGTGGTGACCTTATCACACTATTAAAACCTGAAGTAAATAAGTGCACCGAGTAAAGGTTAACAATACACCAAATAAAACAAACGGCAAACAGAGGGGATGGGACCTACTTGCTTGCATCGCTGGCACAACCCCAGGGCCCAGAGGAGAGTGAGCACTGCTGAGACAGTGGAGATGAGCACCGAGCTCCAACTCCGCAGCCACGTAACCCACCAGGCACGGCAGCCGTGCTCTGCAGGGACACGCTTTCACCTCCGTGAGCCCCTGCACGCGGGTCTGCAAAGCAAGCCAGCACCGCAGGCGCGCAGCAAGAGGGCAGTGGCACCGAGGCCACGACGCTCCCTCCCCGCTCTGCCCGGGAGCTGGTGCCCGAGACAGTGCTGCAGCAGTGAGGAAGAGGAGCCCCGGCAGAAGTGTGGAGGATCACCTGCATCGCAAGGAGGCAAACAGCTAGCAGCTTTCGGGACAGGTCTGAAAGGGAGGGCATGAGGTATTTGCTGGTGTTGGCCAATCCCCCTTCCTAAGCAGCGAGACGCGTTGCCATTTCCCCATCCACCCCACGATGCTCGAGCCAACGAGCCCCGCCAGGGTGGTGAAAACCTATGTATCACCGAGATCTCTTCCCTGCTCCCCAGATAGGATCCCTGGGCAGCACGTTCCCAGCACCCAGGGCTGCAGGGGATCAGAGCCCCCCAGCTAGGAAAAGCCAAGGAGCTGGATCGCTTGCCCACCAGCAGCAAGGGGCAGAGCTTTCTTCTTCTCGAGCAGACTTAAGCCACCGAGTAACAAGGCAGGCATAGGAAAGTTTTCAGCGCTTCAGTCAGTATTCTTTCTGGAAACGGGAACTAAGATTAACTTCTTAAGGAATAGCTCCACTTCCTCAAGAAGATCCCTTAGAGAAACAAGCCTTACACCGTGGTCCAATGGCTCAGTTGGCAGGGACAAAACCGGCTCGGAGTTTTAAATGAGGGATGAGGCTTCCATCTCCGTTTTCCCTCTAATAACATTTTGTGCTATTTATCCGGGAAGCCACACCTAGATCAGGCCTCCTGCTAGTGTTTCTTGCTGAGATTTATGAATTACCAAATACCAGAATAAAATCTTAGTTACAAGAAGTAAAGAAGCCCTTGGAGAAACATGAATAACATGCAGACAAACCCTGATAGCAACTCAGAGAAAGCAAAAGGATCATTTAAACTACCGTTTAAAACGGATTCCTTGCCATTATGTTCAGAAAGAGATTCTCCTCTCCAGGATCTCAACATCACAACCACAGATAAACGCTAAGCTTTGGGCAACTCAGAGGAGCAAAATTTCCCCAAAAGTCTGAACCTGCTCAAACAGAGAGGCAGAGAACAGTAAAAAGGGAGAAAGGGGGCAGAAATACCCCGGTTGCAAATAATAGCCCAGCACATCTGCCTGTACTCATGGGATGACTTGTTACTGCATCCAGGACTCCACAAAGAAAAGGCAGCCAGATCAGGTCTTGCTTTCACAACTCATCTTAGAATAAAGAAGTGAGACAACTGGATAATAACATTGTCCCTTTCAAAGGGGATGCTGAAGTGACAGAAAATGTCTTTTCTCAGTCACTAGCCAATGTAAAAGTCTCCTTCCTTTCCTTGATAGCACAGGGGGGAAGAGCAAATACACTGTTCTTGATTTTTCATTATATAGCCTCCAGAAAGTGTTCAAAGTCTATAGACAAAACAAAACAAAAAAAAAAAAAAACAAAAAAAAACTGAACACATATTGAAGTACTGTTTATTAGTTTGGCCTCTGTATTCAGCCTGATCAGTAAAGGTCTTCTGCTCCAAAACAAATATTCACATTTCAGGTAAGTATTAAGTTCTGAAAGTTTTTCCCAACTAAAAAACTGTTTGAAGTTTCCTACTCCATACAGCGTTTTCCTCCAACGTATCAGTGAAGGCAATGGAGAATCAGGTCATTAGAATCTATTTCAGTACTCATTCTAACAGCAGTTGTGATAATAAATTCATTATTTTCATAATTGTCCTATTATAATTTAGTAATAGGTTCACATTAATTCCAAAAGTCTTAATGCAACACATTATCTAAACAAAATAAGAAACAATTAAAATTAAATCAATCTAAAATTCTACTTATGAGGCATTACCCAAACAAAATAAAGAACACATAGCATAAAATTTATCTAAAATCCTATTAAAAATGATAACTTTGAGGCCAAGAAACTTACTTTACTCAGATGCATGTAATTTTTTTTATTCATGTGGTTTTTTTTGAAGGAAGACCAGAGAGCCAGGTGTCAAACCAGGCTTTGTCTGTGCCACCATCCACAAGACCAGGCGGCCACGGAAGCACTGGAACGAGCCCCAGGCCCCGACATCTCCCAAAGGCTGGTCCCAGACCACAGCACCCAGCCACCCTCCCCTCATCCAGCCTGTCTCAGCCTCCCAAATATCGTCCTCTGCTATTACCCCCACACCAGTCACTCACTTTTGCCAGGGCAGCCAGGACAATTCACAGGGCTCCTTTGCAGACTCCCAGTGCTCCACAGCTCCCAGTTCAGAAGCTCCCTCTCCTCCAGTTAGAAAGAGGCAGTGGCACCTTACCCTGGGAGCCCTCCCATCACCTCCTGTGTAATCATGACTCTCACCTGCACCACTTCCCACCGCAGGTGCCCACAATCTCCTCGCTGCCTCGGGCACCGCTTGGCTAACCTGGCCCTGCTGCAGCCCCTGCTCACAAATAACCTTCGCAGGTTTGGCACAAGTACCAACTATGCAGGACCAAAGCATTTCAGTGAAAAAAAGGCTTTTAAGCAAGGCACAGGATGTGCCTATCTGCTTTGTCAAGTACTTGTGCATCTTCCTTGCAGAAATCACAGTAGGTCTAAGATTACTGCTTGTTCCCTAAGGCTCCTGAAATCTTTGTAGAACAATCTACTATCTTGACTCATAAACCAGTTTATTCTTTGCTGCTTCAGGAAGCATACAGCTAAGTCCTACCCTTGACTGATTTTTTGAATTTCCCGCCAGTAGGCCGCAGTTACTTTTAAATTAAAACCACGTTGAGGTTTTTTGCTTGCTTGCTTGTTTGGTTGCTTTAAGCATGCGTTGAGCTGTCCTTGCTGGGGAGGTGTATTTTCTTTGGCAATAGAACTCATTGTATTAAGGCAAAACAGCTGTGCAACAAACAGAGCGGTAACCCCAGTATGTTTTTATAGCATGTCTCAATAACCAGGTCATATACAGTATTTAGAAAAATGCTACAGAAAGATATCTTATCAGTTGTGCTGTTCATTCAGGATGGGAACTAGGTCCTAACAGTATAATTGAATGTGAATAACTTGATCTCAGTATCCAGTTTTACATTTGAGGGTATATGTCCCTGTTCAGAAACAAATTAAAGCAAACACTTAACTCTACCCTTGTCAGTTATCCCCTGTCTCTGCCTTCCTGAAATGAGTCATTAACTGCATTTCATCAGTTCCAAAATCCTCAAATTCAGTTACAAAAATGGAACCCCTTTGATCTCAGATTGCCACTAATTCATAATTGATAACCCAGACTGGAAGGAAGGGAAAAGCTTCGTCTCCATTAGTCTTTCCATTTAATATGTTCTGGTGCTTCAATTATGCAAAACCCAGCTCTCAGGGTCTGACTGAAATCCAAAATGTGAGTCAACGGGGGAAAAGAGAAAAACCCAGATCAAATTATTCCAGCTGTAAATCTTTGTAATAGCATAGACATCACGAGAGTGATATCCAACACTGAACAATTCTGTTTGTTTTCTGAGCTGTTGCTTTGCAGAATTCCCAAGGCATCCATTAATGACTTCAGAGAGCTCAGCAGAGAAGGACTCATTCTCCCCCACTTATATTTTTTTGGTCAGGTCATTACACTGCTTGCTGTAATGACCGTTTTTGGCCCAAGGCACTAAAAGCCTTAGAGTAATATATGACCTGGTAGGCAAGTGAGTGAAAAGGAATAATTAACACAAGTCATTTTGTCCTTTACTTTGGAGAAGACAAACTGTCACTTCTTCTTGAAGAGGTTTTATACAAATGTTATAAATGTTAACAATGTGAGTGAAGCAATGAAAACAGTAAAGCTCAAACACCATGAGGCCAAAACATGCTTTTCTGATCTCTGACAAAAGCAGGACTACATGGCCTATGTCACCTCAGATGAATTCGCAGCACTCAAAAACACATATATGACAGTACCTGTGTTCTGTCACCCATCAGGCAGCTGTGTTTAAAGAAGTCATTTGACTTCCATTTCACTTGCACAAAACTACACAATCACACAACAAACTCCCCCAAAGCAGAGGGAGATTAAAGAATACAATTGCAGAGGTGACATTCAAAGAGGGGAACTGATTTTATGCACCAGACATCCCACTTTAGTCAGCTGGATGACCTGTTCAGGTTTGATCCTTCTCCAGAATTCACTCACATTAGCACAAATAGAAAAAAAATATATATTTCCTACTGATGTATGTAGAGGTACTGGTGGACTTCAGGGTCGAGGAAAATGTGAACTCCAACTGAAAGTTTTCCTTAAATAGGACAATGATAAGATCTCTTTTCCGGAGGTCATCAAAACTAGGTCCAGGGCTAGCTCTTCCCTTACATTTTGCTTCTCCTGCACTGCTGCATGTTCTCCTGTTGTTTTTATTTTTCAGACAGCTGGCAAAGGAAAACAACACTGTACTTCACAGACATTTTAATAATTCATATTCAACTTCAGTTATTGAAAGTTTAATAAACAAGTACTTATTAGAATACAATCATTTCCTCTTAGAACGGACAGTTTTTAGGAACGAAATCACAATACTTACCTCTAAGAACATGTATGAATAACAAACATTCAGCTCTTTCGTTTTATTTGGTTCATTTTCATGAAAGCCTTCCCCACCACTCCCCCTTGCCTTTGTTTTAGCTGCTTTTATTTGGACTGAATATTCAGTTGGGTTCAGATCAGAATTTGTATGTAGAAAGCTATACATAGCAACCAGCTCATCCTGGAGTCCATTAAAAACAACAAGAGGGACTGAAATGAGATTATTTCAAGAGCTCTCTTGCGTTCATAGGAAAATAGATTTATTGCACTTCCAGAGCAGCTCTCTCAGGTAAGGCAGAACTCGCAGGAGACGGAGGCAACAGCATTGAGTCCTCCTGGCTTTACCTGTTGTCTACAGAGCGGAACCATGTGAATTTCCGAGCCAATTTCAGACCAGAGAAGTGGCCTGCTGTGCACAGATAGCCTGCTGTCCGCTTACACTCTAAGAGAGATTTCACTTACAGCACAGTGACACCACAGCATTGTCCACTTCCTCAGCCTCCTTCCTTGAGCCCTCTCTTGGGATGCTTTACAATCCCACATGAACTCAATTTTGCACTAAGTGGAGAATGCAGTAGCCTGTACAAAACTAAAACTAAACTAATGAACTGGACATCTGAAAGTGGCAGCTACAGTAAACTCATCT
The DNA here is from genome assembly GCF_028389875.1 of Rhea pennata. NCBI lineage: Eukaryota > Metazoa > Chordata > Aves > Rheiformes > Rheidae > Rhea > Rhea pennata. The sequence continues at coordinate 11,391,331 of NC_084676.1, read as the reverse complement.
GCAAGAGCTAGGAAAGCAGGTTGAAAAGCTGACTTAAATCTCCAGAGCAGGTCCGCGCAGTGGGCCTGGAGTCGCACCCCAGTGGGAGTCTGACTGCATCCCCACCACCCTTCCCAGCAAGCACAGTCACCTTCACGTAGGGCAACACTGACGCTGCGCAGGGCTCCTTGCACAAAGGGCAGCACGTTGCCTGCCCACCGCCAAAGCACCCGAGAAGGCACAGCGCGCTGCCAAACTGCTGAGGACCTACTTCACAGAAGCGTCATTTCTTCTTAGATATTTCACATTTCAAATTATTCTGAGAGAGAATCAAAGTCAACTGAACAGGTTGAATGTGGTCCAAGTTTGTAGCAGATCCTTATAAATTAACAAACTCTTAATTTACACCTTTTGCCAAGCCAGGAACGGAGTTTTGGTGGGGAAACATAACCAAGACACCTACAGTTAACTGTAGGAGCCTTGACTTCAGGCAGTTAAGGAGTCATTGATCTCCCTAGATTTTGAAGGTCCTTGTTCCAGTTCTAGAAGAGGAAAGAAACTTCTATTTCAGTATCCTAGAGTTTGCCCACCCTTCAAATGAGCCTGAAAGCATTTTGTATGAGCCCTGTAAATTATCTTCCAATTCATTTTTCTCAGGGTATTGACACAGAAGTGCATTGGACAACAAGGAAAAAAAAAAAGAAGAAGAAGAAAAGACAGCCCACATTTGGATCTAATGTATTCTGGGAATCCCTAGGATGCAGAAGAATTTGGACACAGTTCTGGCTGGGAAAAAAAAAAAAAAAAAAAAAAAAAAAAAAAAAAAAAACTTCTTTTTAAGCTTATTTATGTACAGATCAAACAGACAGACTTCCAAGTGCTTTCATTTAACTTTGATGCCAAACTTTGATGTCTTCACCATTTACAGTCATCATTTTTATGTGCATTTAATATCATTTTTTAGTCCAAAATGCTACACATAAAAAGACCAAGTTCATTTGAAATATACAGCATTTTTGCTATTTGAAAACTCTGCATTTTTAATTTGTTTCTTATCAGTAGAGTATTTCTGGGGCAGAGAGAACATCAAGTTTTTAATGCCTTTCAGTTGATTTAAATTAATATTTCATGTTTGTATTCAAAAGAGCTGGCTAATAGAAGGGCTCTGACATTTTTCCAACCTCTCTTTTTCTCTAGCATGTGTTATATGAAAATCAATGGTTACTTCTCAAATGTTTGGGGCTTCATTTCATGATGAATACCTAAAAGGTGACATTTCTACAGCGTTTAATCTACTCAGATCATTTCTCAAAAGCCTAATGTCCAAGCTGAGCAGAGAGAGGTACCCCAATCTCTCAAGATTTAGCTGATAATGTATCAGCCCTTTGCTCTAGATGCAAATGTCTGCTTTTGTGTGCTTGAAAGCAGATAAACAAACAAACAAAGGTCTAGGGTAGCATTTCTCTCCCTGGTCCTCTATTTCTGCCCAACTCTGTTCCAAGGAATATTGAAAGCCAGAGATAAGAGGGACGCTTTTAACGTAAAGGGGCCTGAATGATTTCTAATGCATTTAATAACCACTTCATCACTGTCACTACATGAAAGTGCTGCATTGGATTCCATAGCTGACAAGAGTGGTGAGGTGGAGGACAGTTTACAGTTAGGAAGCTCTACCCCTCTCCTTTTCAAGCTGGCAGAGGATGACAGTGTCTAAAGTCAGCTTTTCACTGCTGCATATTCCAGCTGGCTGAAATCTGACTAGGTTAAAAACTGGTAGCAGTCTAGCCCAGCAGGACAGAGCACAGTTTGAATTTATAATCGCAGAATTATGGTCAGAGTGATGTCATGGTCATATTGCTCAGAGATCATCCAAGATTCTATTCAAGAAAAAAAATATTAAAGGACTGCTAAAGAAGCTGAGAATCATTTCCAGGAGGCATCTGCTACCCAGAAATAGGCTGCTTTGCTGCTGTACTGCTTAAACATTCAGATTTAACCTGCAGGAGGCACTAAACAGAGCTATCTCAGGCTTCAGTACACAAAAACAGCTTTTCTAGTTGAGATTCCTGCCATGCTCCTCCTGTTTAGAGCATCACAACCAACCTTCAACTCAGTCAGTCAAGAACATACCTTCCAGCAGGAAGAATTATCACTCTGTTCCTGGCATACCCACAAACTGTATCCAACATTTTCTTTCCCTCTGTTTGTGTTTATGCTGTTATAGCCTTAAGCTCTCTGATAGGCCCGACTGTTCTCAAAATTTAATGGACACAGAAACCTTTTATGTTCCTCAGTCAAAACTATCAGGGTCAACCACTGATCCTGGCACATGCACTGGCTGTGCACATGAGTCAGCAGAAGGCCACCACCTTTTTATGCAAAGTCCTAAGAACCGAGAGCACTTCAGCAAGACAATTTTGGAAATGCTCTAGAAACTTTAATTCTTCTGTTACTTCAGTAAAAAGGCAGTGGCTGAACAGCACAGATAGTCTGAGAGCTAGCATCTCCAGTGAATCCTATCCCTGCTACACTTACGTGATCACAGACAGGATATACAAATAAAGTCTGGAAAAAGAGGGAACTTTGAGGGGGTATGCAATTACATAGCTGAGGCCCACCCAGCACAGAGAACTGCAGTATTATCACTGAGTCTTTTCAGCAAGGATCCATTAGCCAAGACAACAGAATACAGGAGAGAAAGTTTTCCTCTCTAGGACAGATGAAGGGGGAGGAGAGCACTGAGAAGTAATCATTAGTAAAATAATTGGCTGCCTGCTTCGCACAGTTGCCACAAAATGTTTACGCTGTCAGTGCCATGAATGTGCTGGCCTGCCAAACTCACAGTTCTGCCAAGGAACTGTCTACTGCTGGGGTTGCTGTTGCATTTCACCTTGCAGGTATACAAAGCCCTCCTGGGTCATCAGCCCTACTTCCCTGCTATTCTATGCACAACATTGTGAGAACTTATCAGCCTACTTCTGAAACCTGGCATTCCTACACGATTTCTACTGGGAATAGATAAAACATCTCAAACCCAATTTTAAGAAAGGAAGATATTACACTGTCTCATAAAATAGCTGAAGTACTAAAAAACTAGTAATAAGCCAGAAGACTTGTGTGTCACAGCACAAGAAAAAAATGTTTTTTCCTGGCATAGATGGAAAGAAATGTCAATGTCTTATGTCCAGGGACAAAGATACTGAGTTTTTGCACTGTGTGAGAGCAGGTCAGAAGTATCTCTCGATGAAAGCATTTTTATTTGGTTTTGCCTCCCATTTTCCAACTAACTTTCTAACAACTAATCAGAAGAGACTCAAAAAGGGTTAACAGAGCACAAGCAGTGATTGCAAAAATTTGATCAAGTCTCACTTATCAGAGAGAAATCATATGAAAAAAAGGATGTAGTCTAGCAAGGATATAGTCTAACAAGGAAAGACATGCACTGCACAGTAACTTATTCATATGCTTCATGTGTAAAGAATGCTTCTTAGAGCACAGTCCTGAAGAACGCTGCAGGCTCCCTGCGAGCTTGATGCTCTCGGTTCCAGTGGTGTTGAGCATACTCAGCACATAGCCATTAGAGGTAAATCCTGCAATCTGATCCAAAAGCCAAACTGTTAAATGAATAAAATCCCTGCATGCTAGATCAGGGCACGAGAAGATTGCCTGTACTGCTGTGAGATTAAGACTATCAGATGGAATAAATCTAGCATGTGACAGATAAAACAAATATCCATTAAAATTAAAAATCTCTCAACACTAGGAAGAGAAATGTATTCCCAGCACAGACTCTGAAAGCCTCCAAAAAGACAGACATATCCAGTATCAGAACAGATGGAAGAAAATAAACAATAATTGCTTTCCAAGCATCCATCCCCACAAAGTAGCAAGCATAGCCCCCCCTCCCCCTCCAAAAAAAGAGGGATGATAAAAGCAAAATAAAAATAAAAAGCACCTTGGAAGCATCTAGAACTTGAGAAGAACAGGTGGAAATCTCCGCTTTGAAAAGTAGCATATCAGAGACAATCCTAGAGCTACTTAGCCAACAGCTTGTTGTATTGTATTGAGCTCTGACAGAAACGTGCATGGACTTTTGTAGTTCAGAGGCATAACTGTGCCAGACTTTTGCCCCCAATCTTGACTCCACTCTGCTCTAGGTAAAACTGAACTCCATATTATTTTGTTCCCACCTTTTGCTGACTTCAGAAATCACCCTCCTCCCCTGAAAACACTGTGATTCTAGTTGCTTCCACACTCATTTTGTTAGGTAGATCTTAGTCAAGAAGGTGCTACTTGTCTTCTCTCATTCAAATGTCTGCAGTCAAGTTTCTACATTTACCTAGGCCCTCGGGCACACTCAGGACGAAACTTAGCAAGAGTGTTGTATAAAACAGATTGCTACCAATGGAGATCTCGGGGGGGGGGGGGGGGGGGGTTCCCTGATCCAGGAAAACATGGCAGATGAATCAAACATACCTGTGCTCTAGCTATTATAATGCAGCTTTTATACTCCTATAATACAGCTCCATGTGGAAATCGTCTCTGGTGACTGAACCTTTCCAACTCAAGGTGCGCAATCGCCAATTCAAGTCTTTTTCTCGTAAGAACAATGCTATAGGTTTCAGCTCAAGGCACTACCGTCATGACTAGCTGCTTCTGCCTGTGCTCTGAGCTGAGAGGATAGAAACCCATTCAGAAGGCCATTAACCAGTCCTGCTTGGAGGGCACCAGCTGGCATTACCTACCTCAATAGATCTACTAAGTCAGGACCGCCTTCTCCTGCCTGTGCAGGCAGGTCCTTGTTGTTTAAAGGCAGACCAACATTCAGACTTACTGAACTAGTGACAGATTTCAGGCCTGAAAGAAAAACACAAAAGGACTTTTTAAGCCAGTAGAGAGAACCAGAACCACAGCTAACACCTGAATGTTAAACCCAGGTGTGTCATACTAAAGCTATCCTTAAACAGAAAGTATTTAGTTGTTGGAGGGGGGAGGAAAAACAAAACAAAACAATAAAAGAAACCCACCACTACCAAGTAGGTTTCCAGTCCTCCACTCTGTACCACAATTAGGTTCAATTGCACCCTCTTTTTGGTGAAAGCTCTTCAGTCTTTTTCCCATTTGTAGCCCTCAATTTTCCAGTACACCTTACTCATATTTGAATGAACCAGGGGAAACTCGCTACTCCAGCATCCAGCAGGATCAGGCTTGTTACTAATGATTTAGGCAGGCATTTGTGGGGTTTTCTGGGTTTGTGCCAGCTCCACCTTCAGAGTTTTAGGATATACACCATGTGATGGGAAGTAAGGACCTCTGTGCACTCTCTCAAGCTGTTCCATTACACCTAATTTATGGCATGACACTACTTGTTCTAGCCCATAACCCTGAGCTTGTAAAATACACAGGGGAAAATTTACTAACTACTGTGTTCATCTTAATGCACTATTGGGAATTTTAAGTGTGGAAAAAAGGCAAGGAATTGGGGACATCTGAAAAAGCTGATGTTGAACTGCAATCCTTTAATGGCAGCATGTCTCACAGTCCATTCTGTTTTTATTTACATGTACAGTATACAGCAAGAACCAGTTTGTCTTCCTCCAAAGGAGATAACCAGTAGGGGAGATGTAGGCACATTTCAGTGCTTATTAGATACATACATTGACAGTTTACCACATTAGCATGTACAAATGCCTTTATTCCACTCTTAGCTAGTCCAGGAGTTTGATAAATAACAGAAGCTACAAAACCATTTTGCAGCCTTTCTATTAGGAAGGAAGATTATCACCCACACAACAGAACAATTTCAGTGCATACAGAAAAGGAACCAGGGCTGGAACACAGGTGCCAAAGGTACTTACTGCATTTCTGACGAGCAGTCTGAAAAGACCTGGGAGTTATGTCAACAGCAGGCCGAACATGAGCCACAACAAGCTCTCATCACAAAGTCAACTGCATACTTGGCTCCATTAGAAGTGTGGCCAGTAGATCAATGGTATTTATCTCTACACAGTGCTGGTGAGGCTGCATCTGGAGCACTGAGCCTGTTTTGGGGCCCCACTCTGAAAAAAGGGATATGAAGAGGGAGGGTACAGCAGCAGGCCTAGAGCCCGATATTTATGAAGGGGAAGCTGGGCTTGCTCATCCTGGCAAAGAGGAAGTTAGGGTGATCTGGTAACAACAGGAGAGTTACAAATGAGAGTCAACCACTTCTCCCCAGTGCCAGGCAAAAGAACAAGGGGCAACTAAGTGCTGCTTTGGAGGTTCAGCCCAGCTTTAGAAAAATCTTTTTACTGGGAGGTTAGTGCAGCACTAGAACAGGCTACTAAAGAGGCAGGTGAATTTCCATCTCTGGAGGTTTCCAAAATTGTTAAAGACAGACAGAGGTGACCTCATGTAACATTGGCAGCAATTCCACTCCAAGCTAATTTAAAATAAAATTATTACACAAACATAGTTTAAGCCTCTTTGTTTTGGAGGGGAAAATGAACTTAGATTCTCCAATCACAATTAATTCTACCACTCTACCAAATAAAACTTGGTAACTGTAGTACTTCATAATATGCAAAAGCAGTGCCCACAGATATGGCAATTACTCAGATGCTTTGCCTCACATTGAGAATGCTCTGTTATTGAAGTTATTACATGGATTTTCAGATTTGTCTCCTCATCTAATTCTGAGGTGGATACATAGTTTGCCCAATGTAAAGTTACATTCCCATAGGCTTGTTCTCTTCAATGGCAGCCTGTCCTCTGTATCAGCATACAACTTCCTTGAAACAGGAGAGTGTTGATGTTACAGAGCAATATAAAATTAGCTCTGTATTTGCTGACTACTCCCAAGAGGTATCTTGTTCCTTACTTGAGCCTAAGAACTCAAGAATTCAGTCCCTGGCAGCAGTTCCTGAAACTCCCCCCCTCTTTCCTTCCTTTTAAATTATTTTCCCTAGGTAATGCTCCAGCAAACTGTAAGTTGTGTAATGGCTACTGCCAAGTTGATTATTGCTATTACAGTCTCTTATTTTGTTTAATTAGTAATTATTTTAAATTATATAGCTGAAGTGCAGCTGCATGGATGTCATTCACCAATAAAGGTTTGTTTAAAAAGCTAGAAATAGTATTTTCAGCAGGCCTATAGATCATATGGCAAAGAATGTCACACTATTTACATGGTTCATTGAGGATATTAAAAAGAAATAAAGTTACTCCTAAAGGAGAAGTCTGTTTGCAAATGACTTTCCAGCATCTCAGTGGGTTTTCATGGGAGCTGGCAGAAAACAAGCAGCAATTTCCATTGGTCTTTCACTCCAGTGACTGAAGGATTTCCCAAGCAACTGTGCAATGCTGAGGTGGCAGCACCATTATACAGCTCTTTGTGCAGCGGTATTCAGAAGATTCATGCTGCATGACTTTGGTCTAGTCAAGTTCATGCTAAGCTGCTAGCACCTGCTAGTTCATGCATAGTTTAAGCACATATTGCAGAATAGGCCTGTGAGTGCTCATCCCAGACCTCCAAGAGGCATCCTAACACAGTCAAGCTTGCAACAGTGAAGTCCAGGACAAAAGTGGCCAAGATCAGTCTCTACCTGTCCATTCCTTGCTTGTCATTCTCAGATTTACCTTTCATGTTTTTAAAAAGGCTAGTCATCACTTTATTTATTGATGAATCTTTCCTAAATCTTTGATAAACCCTCTCCTCAGTATTTGCCCAGGAGTATAAAGAGGAAAACATACCCCAAAAGATTTCAGGTTGTCCAACAGAAATACTTCACTTTCTCACTGCATACTTTAAAATGATAACGAACAAGTCCAAGTGCATGTTTTTCAAGTTTCCTTCAATTAAATCTCACATTGCTGAATAGAGCTCACAGTTCTGCTCTCTTCAGATTTCCTTGAAGCCTTACTACCTTCGTGCATACTTGCTCCTTCTTCAATTCCTGTAACATCAGCACATACACACACAAGTAATGAGTTTACAGTGCCCCAAAATGTTAGTAATAAAATTAGCATCAATAGCAACCCAGTTGCCTCATCCCCCCTCTCTCTCTGGTGATGGCTCACTAAAAATGTTCCTTTATTGGAAGTCACACTAATAACTGATCCTCTTCTACTAAAGACTTCTTATAGTTAATACAGTTTTCTGTCTGGAACCATATCAAGCATTTAACTGAATTACAGATGTATCCTAATTACCCCCAAAATATAGTACAGTCAAAAAAGTTTTATCTATATATAGAACTCGACAGTATAAAGCTTTATCACTAGATTTACTGAACTTTATTTAGGCAATTCCAGTACCAGTGCTCAGATGCACCTATCCACAAACCACTTCAGACACTTCTCCTCAAACCCATCAAGGGCAAGGAGCAAAACAGTTCTCACCAAATCACCACAGTATTGTTTCAGCCAAGGCTGTGGAGCTTCCTTAGCCAGTACAAAGAGGATCCACTACAGATAATCCATCTTTAAGAAGGGGGAAGAAAAAGTACTAAGGAATAAGAGAGGGACTGGAAAGGATTTCAAAGACATGCCTCAGAAGGGCATGCGAACCCTTAAAAGGGTTCACCCATCTTTTGAGAAAGAAAACAAGAATGACAAGTCACAACCAATGCCAACAGCCAGCCAGCTAACTGAAAGTTTTAAAAAGCCCATGACTGACTGTTTTAAAAAAGCGTCAAGATTGACTGCATCATAAAGAAGCTACAAAAGACAGGCACATTCCCATTTCTCTCCCAGTTCACAGATTCATGAGAGCAAAGATATCTAAATAAGGACACAACCTTATCTGGAGGTATGGACCTGAAAGGACGTCTGTAGCAGCCAGGTCAGACAGGGACTGGGAAACAAAGCATCTGGAAGCCAGGTTTTATATCCTCAGATGACAAGTGCTGTTGAGCTTGGATTATTTTGCAATTCTTCGGTCTTTTCCCAGATCACCGACCTCCACAAAAGATTAAGTCATCTAAGTTTGCTACAACTTAGAAGAAGCTCAATCCAAGACAGTTTAAGGGCAGCCAGAACAAAGCACAGCTGTTAATCATAACACACCAGAAAGAAATAGTTCTTCAAACAAGCATCAGGGACCAGAGATTAAGTAGAGACTTATTAGGAACATACTTTTCAGAGAAAAGTTACAGAAACATTACTTGCATTAATGCCATGATTCAGTAAGTGCACTGGAAAAAACAGAGTGCAAATACAAATAAGCATCTACTGATACTACTGAGCTACAAAAGTATTTCTCATGTAACTTGATCAGCCCTTAATAATGCACAAGATCATGAAAACCTTCCTTTGGTAGCCAAAAAAAAAAAAAAAAAAAAAAAAAAAAAAAAAAAAGCTTTACCATCACTGAAGTACTGGCCAAAGTAAGCCCATGTAAGAGAAGCTAACATTAATAGATAGGTGTGATAAAAAACCTAAGTGAAGGAAGCAATCCCCCATTCTAAAGCTTGTAGAAGTAAAAAGAAAGTCTAAATACCAGGTATTTGCATTAAAAAAGTCAACTAACCACTCTTTTCATGCTGCGGTTCAGAGTCTCTAGAGTCTGGCCTGAAAACCTGACTGGGTGAAAAAGGATTTCCCCTATTGACCTTAGTCTTTTTCTCTTTAGAGAAGTAATGATAAAAATGGATCATTTCTAAAGAAGTGTAAGCCCATAGTCTGCATATGCAACAAGACATTACCTATTAAACCTATGGAGCATTTTAGTTGCCTCAACATTACAAAAGCAATTTGTTCCAAAACAGTACAAAATAATTACTGCACTCTTCACCAAGATAAGCTTTTCTCCATATTATACCTGTTATCCATACTGAACATCCAGAGATCAGTCTGAACTCCATGCATGTAGCAGACTAGTAATGCCATAACAAAGATCAAAAAGGAGGCTTCAAAGCGCTGTAAGTTTTTGCTGCCAGTTTCCTCTGACAAACTAAACAATGCCATCTACTGACTCTGTCAAAACCTGACCTTCAGAGTTCTTTGTTCGCCGCCCGCAGACATAATGTCTAAGCAGCACAATAGAGGAAAGAAAAAATGTTATAGCCCAGAAACTGTAAACTGATAACCTGCTAATCTCTACTAAGACTGTTGCTTATTTTGTTGCACCACTGTAACTTGGTTAAGATGTCAGGTTTTAGAAGTTTTACTTATCAGTCTCTATCCTGATGCAACTGTCAAGAACACAAGTTTTCTTGACCCAACCATACCTAATTGCATGAATTTGAGAGCAATTCAAAACAAAGTATTCAATAAGCCTTGTAACTACACTGTATGTTCTAGAATAGATAGTCCAGGGCAGAGAACTTAATACCATTTAATGCAGTGGTAACTCAGAAAAAGCAACATCTGTTGCTGCTTTTCCAAGATTTTTTTCTCCGCACTTATGGCTGAACAAGTAAGAAAAAAAGGGTTACAATTATTCTTGCATCATCCAGTCCCAGCAGCATGAAAAACGTAAAACATGACTTTATTTTTATATAACCACGTTGTCAAAGGAGAAATATCTGTTACAAGAGTCTGTCAAAGTGTATTAGTAATGGTTCTGTTTCGCAGCTGCTGCACATATTCCTTTGCTTGGTCAAAACCAGTCTTTAGTGGCTCTGGAGGAGGAGGAGGACCTTCAACCAACTTCACAAAGTAATGGCATCTGACGAGTTTCATGATGCCAAACATGCCTTTGCCATGGTAACGGATCTGCTTCGTATAGTGGCCTTTGCCTGTCAATGACTCAGCTGAAGGAAAAAGCGTGAAAAGACTGTTCAGTCTCGGTGTTTAATAGCAGGTATGTAGAAGCTTATTTTGTCAGTGGATTTTTCATGACTGCATATGAAAAGTTAAGTCCCTTCAGAAATCTTTCCCCCACCTTCCTGCTATTGCTTTTAGTAGATTACCAGTACAGAGGAACTCATGAGTTGAATAAGCATTCACCAGGAGCACCAAAAAGGTGGATTTAGAATAAGCACACAGGAAAACAATTGTATGGTGAAAGATAAATCCAAAGGAAGCTACATTGAGAACTTACTAGATTATATAGCTCTTTTAAAGGTAGTATTAATTCCATTGCTTTTCAGTAGCTTGTCTCATGAATTCCCACAGAAGTGTTGCAGAACTTTCCTTCCTTTCTCCCTCAATTGTATTCATCATAGGTATTTTCATTATCTACACATCCATCCCTGCACTAACGAACAAATCTTCCTTATGACAAGGCTGGAAGGCCCCAAAGAATTCTAATTCTGCTCTACAATTCAGGTTACTTTAAGTTTATGAAGCGGTTTTGCTAACATTTACATCGTATTTGGCAAAATGACAATCTTTTTCTTTGGCCCTGAAAACACCTACAAGTAAACATTTCTCTAACATTTTTCTAGGCAAGAAAGTGGTAGTTATTACAAGCTTATTCTGTGATCTGCAACAAAACCTTTTTTTTATATTAAGTGGTCCACTGCCAATACTAACTTGTTTGTATACAGATGTTTCTAACAGAAGTTAAAATTTCCAATCCCCCTTTTCACCCACGGAAGTAATATTAGCAACAGACTGTTTCCAGCATCCACATTCACCAGTAGTATTAAAAGTAATGCGAGTTTGCTTCTTATTTGCTGATCTTTTATACTCATGTCAGTCTTCCTCTTTGAGACTAATCATTTTCAGAGGGCAGAAAATCCATTCGTATGAATGCATCTTATTAGAAATCATGCATCTAGCAGATGCCAGAAGAATACCAGTCAGACATCAACTACAACAGACTGATGGCTGAAAGCTCAGCAGCCACATTAGATTCAGTTACGCAGCAAGTAGGAAGAACATGTCTTTACTATTTTGCTAAAAATTAGTTATTAAATACAAACTGTTCTGTAAACATTTGTGCTGATTTAAAGTAACAGGACCTAATTAAGGATAAAACCTTTTTGACAGAGTAAGATGATATTTCTCTGCACTAAGATAAGAAACTATTTACCTATATATAAATTTGATTTGAATTCCACATTGTGATTTCTTACTGCCATTTCCTGAGCTTCTAACAGAACCTGTAACATAAGGAAAAGAAACAGAAATACTGATGAGGAATTTAAGCAATGCTGTTTCTTATCTTTCTGGATAAATGTGCAATTTCTTTCATTTTAAGTCAATTAAAAAAAATTATTCTAAGAGGATCAAAATAAGCCAGCAAACTTTTCCAGGGAGAGTGCTAGAAACAGACTTATTTTTCATGTAAGTATGTTCTCTGCACCCACAGACTGAAGAGGTGCAGGACAATTTTATCACATTTTATGGGGCAGAGGGAGAGCTGCGGAAAGGAAGATGGTTCTCATCAGCATTTGTCAGCCTTCTATTCATGGATCATCAAATTGGACAGACTAGAAACAAATTCTGAGGTGGCAAAATCAACTTATGCCACTCAGTATTTTGAGCTAACATGATACCTCTTTGCCAGTATATTCATGCCAGAAGTCAGTGTTTCAGCCAAGCAGATGAGTAACCTCTGAGACTAACAACTTCAGTGTATGAAAACCTTCCATGTCTTTACAGCACTTTCCCTGATGACATCCTACAACTCGTGCGAATGTAAGAGCCAAAACACATTGTTGATGTACCAACCATTACAGGATGATTCTGCATTATCATGACTGTAACGCCAAGTGACTGTTTGTTAAAGATTACCATATATACTCAATTACCATTATGAGTTAGAACACAGATATTCAGAGGTCACTCATGCTGGATAAGTTACAAGAGTAAGTGATTGCTACAAGAATGAAGACTTAGTTTAAGTGTTCCTTAGGGGCTTAGTAGAAGCAACTCTGAACTACTGGTGATAGACACTAATTTAAATTTAAGAAAACTGAAGCATTAGGAAATACTGCTGCATACCTCTTTGATCACCTTTGCTCCCTTTTTATCATTAAATTCCAACTGAGCAAGAGCCTGGTCAATGGACATTCCTTTAATCTGAAATTACAAAGGGTTAACTTTGTGATTACAAATATTTCCCTTCTCCAATTCAGAAAGCAGTATTTTAATTAATTAGCCACTACAAAATGAAAGGAGTTTCCCTGATTACTAATTTCTTCAGTGCAATCTCTTATACAGCGATACAAACTGACTAATCATTAGTGTTTATCTTCTTAAAGAGAAAAACAACCCGCTACTAATCTTCAGAGCTCCCCTTGCCATCTACTGCTAGGCAGAAATAAACATGAACGTTCTTTCAAGGTGTATGATCTGAATATGATCCTGTGTACAAGGTTGAGAATGTATTAGGATAAAGCAGTTAAACCAAATTGTGCACAACTATTGGCTTACATAAGCACATGCTATTCCCCAGGATCCTGTTATGAAGATGCCAATTAGACTGCGATTGAACTACTAGGCCGTTAAAGCAAGTACACCAAACAGGTTTTACACTCTAGCAGTAAGTACCACAAGAATAATTTTTGCTTACCAGTTTTGCCAAATACCACATCTTATCCTTGCTGTATTTTATTTCCCGCCGACAGTGATATATTTCCTAAGCATAAAAAACAAACAAAAAAAAACAATAATTTTGCTGTGAATATCAGCATTCATTTTTGCTAAGCAACATGTTTTTTTTCAGTAATAAAATAAGCATAACTTTCCCTATTATACTGTGAACATACAAAGTCAGACATGCCTTTGATATTTTAAAGTGAAAGCATTAAAGCAGTAGTGCTCACATAGTAAATTTTTTTAATACAACTTTAGGAGAACTCTTTGTAGTTCAGACTTCTACAACCAGAGGATGATACCTTTGCAATATGCATCACATATTTCGTAGGTGATCAGCTGAAGAGCAACTTGAACTTCCAACAAAATTTAGGGGTGGGAAACATCCAAAGTGAAGATAACTTCTCTTGCTTTTACAACAAAAATGCACCAGACTAAAATCTTAAACAACAAATAAGCTATTAAATTAGCACCCTGTAGAGTGATATTGAGACAGTGGCATTGTATTCTGAAATTGCCTACAGAAAGGTAACAAAATTTATAAGTGCATTCTTACAGCTGGTCTACGAGGTTCTCCAGGCAGCTGTGGAGGGTAAACAATCCTGTTCTTTTTCTCCCACTTCCCAAATTTCTCCAGAGATGTGCTTGTGTGGATGCATGATAGAGGGAAAACACTACCAGATGCTAACAACCTGCAAAACAAGATCACAGTCTTTGGTGCTGAACATAAAAATTCTTTTTCATAATTTTTCATAAAAATCCCTGTCCAATTTATCTGAATAGTTGTGAACTTACCTGTCTTGATAAGGAGAGTGTCTGACATACTTGACAACACAAAATGAAACCATCTGAGCCTTTATACTTTATATTGAAAGGACTTCTGCCATTGGACAGGAAGCTTTAGGCTTCCTAAAGCAAGCCAGAAACTGTGACATTTGTGTAGCAAGAGATGCCACATCAAACACCCCATGACCTTGACACAAAGATGTAATCATCTCTGTTCCTGTGGGGGGTTCATTATCCACATAAAGTATTGACTGATCTTAGAAAACTGTAAGCAGTGGATTGTTTAAGTTTTACCTACAAAAATTTTGTAGTAATAATTTTTAGCTTTAAGGGACTGACTACCAAATATTGGAAGTATTTATACATTCATCCTGTCTGAAATACAAAGTGAAAGTTACTTGAAAATCACTACTTCAAAATACAGTGAAATAAGATAGCTGATAGTGAAGAACTATTTCTATGGTTTTCAGTCAGTTCCCTTACCTCAGAAATTCATAAAGACTAGGATACATTTTGCCCCCTGGAGGCTAGATAAAGCGCTGCTGAGCGGTTGGTCATAGCTGTAAGCTACAATAAATAGGAGTCAAGAAGAGGAAAATATGAAGCTCGAAAGAAAGAGGTAACAAACCAAAGTGTCTTCTCCATTTTGGCTTGTCAAAGACTAGTATGTTCTATTAGAATGCAACACCAAATGCTTTAGAAGCAGAAAATCAATTATAGAAATTGGGACACTTAATTATTGCAATCAAAACATAACTTGAGTCCTCTAAATCTCTATTCCAGACTTAATTGAAACAACATATACTCTGCTAATTACTCGTTTTTTGCCTCCCTTTCAAATTGAGAAAGAAATAGAATGAGCAACTCCTTCACTTTGAGACCAGAATGTTTTCATGTTGAAAAACTGCTAATATGGGAAAAAGTTGTCAGAGTTGAATTTCCCCCTGCCCGTACCTTATTGCAGCAAGACATTTAGCCCCAAACATTTCAGTATGACATGAGCTATTTCAGAAACACTATTTCAGTGTCAGTCTCCTTTTCTCAGACACAAGTTTCAGAGCAAGTGAGTGAGACACGACCTCAGAATTCTCTTTAGAAAGTCATATTTTCACACTTTTCTTGGCATACAAGATCTTTGCAATTGAAGTTACTAAAGCAAGCAACTATTCAATGCCATTCTTCTTCTGAATCAGTAGATGTTGGGGGGCAGAGATTAACTTTTTTTTTTTTTTTTTTTTTTAAGTATTTAGAGCACCTTACTGAAGCCATCCCTATATTAGGTACTTTCACAAACTATTTGAACAACTAAAAGTGAGAAATACAACATGCAAACTAAACAGAAGAAAGCCTTTTCTCTAGAGTGCAGATTCTGCTAGCAGCCTTCCTAACTACAATAAACGAACTTCAAAAATATTATAGTATTTGTCTGAATAAAACAAGAATAAAACTACCAACCAAGGAGTATATGAATAGGCCCATACATCCAAATACATCTCAGAAACATACCAATTCATCTTTATCCCTTTATTAATCTCTGATCAAAAAGAATCTAGGTAAGTTCAAGACCACACACTGAGTTTCACCAAGTCTAAGGTTTGAAGAGCTTCATGTTGGTTGCCAAATTGTGCAAAATAATTTATAAAGTTTATGGCAAATAGCATACAATGTCTTAGTTACAAGAGAGCACTGTACAGATGAAAAATTTTCACACGCTATCAACAGGTAAATTAAAACATTGGGGTTATTATAGCAAGTATTCAAAGCTTGCTTCATTGCTTGATATTTATAAGTTTCACTCAACAGCAAGTCAACAATCTGGCGTCGCTCAGTGCCGAAGGCGGCAGGAACGAGAAAAGCTGCGCGGGCAGGACCAGGGCAGAGACGCCTCCGCCGTGCCGCGACGCCCGGGCGCGTAGAAAGGTGCTACCGAACCACGGAGCGAGGCGGCGCGGCGCGGCGCGGCGCGGCCCAGCCCAGCCCTCCCCTCTGCGCCGCGCCAGGCCCCCGGGCAAGGCGGCCGGAGCCCTGCAGGCCGCAGCGCCGGAGGGGCGGCCGCACTCACCTCTCCGGGCGCGCCCAGCCGAGGAGGCTCCGCGCCCAGGCACAACCTGCAAAGGAGAAGCGAGGTGAGCCGGGGAGCAGGGGGCCGGGCCCGGCCCAGCCCGGCCGCCGCTCCCAGCCCCTCACACTCACCGGTCCCGACCGCCCGCCGCGCCGCCATCTTCGCCGCCGCGCTTTACGGCTGTCGCTCTCAGCGCACGCGCCGCCTCGTGCGCGCCGCGGGCTTTGCGACGGCGTGCGCGGCGCTGGGCGGCAGCGCTCGGCAGCGGCCGAGGCGGCTGGCGGCGCGGCGGGGCCATGGCGGCGGCGGCGGCGGCGCGGGTGCTGCCCGCCTCGCCCAACTGGTACAGCAGCCGCTGCAGCGACGCCAGCGCGGACGGCCGCCTCTTCGGCTTCGGGGCGAGGCACAGCATCTGCCTCCTGGACGTCGGTGGCGGCGGCACCGCCGCGCCCACCGTCTACGGTACCGGCGCGCGGCCCGGTGGGGGGGGGGCCGGGCCCCCTCACGGCGCCCGGGGGCCCCCTCACGGCGCCCGGGGGCCGGCCCGGGGCTGGCTTCTCCGCGCCGTCCTCAGGGGAGCGCCGCGGGGCCCGGCCTCCTGCGGCCCTGGGGCCCGCGCACGTGGGGGGCCGGGGCGGGGGCCGGGGCCGGGCCCGCGGGCGAGGTTTCCATCCCGCTTTCCCGCTGCCGCGCAGGAGAGCTCGTCGGCCACACGGAGAGGGTCTCCGGGTTCGCCTTTTGCCACTACCCCGGGCAGAGCAGGCTCTGCGCTAGCAGCTCCGACGACGGGACGGTGAAAGTGTGGGACACGCAGGCTCTGTCGCCGCTGGCGGAGCATACTTTGCACCAGGTAGGGATGCGGGTGCCCATCTCCGTGGAGGCACGGCAAACGCCGAGAGAAAAACTCACCGATTTGCCTTCTGGGCCTTGCACACGAAACAGGGGGTATCGCTTCAGCCAGAGCTGGGTTTCTGAACTGGTGGAGTCAAAACTATTGAATTCTTAAGGATTTTTTCTTCCAGGCCTAGATCTACAGTGATGTTAATAGCATCTTAATAAGCGGTGGGGTATGGTTAGAGTTTCAGTGAGTATGCACTTAGCACGTGCTCATTGCTACTTAACGCAGCCCACTTAAAATCACTCCACCAAGTTGTTCTTCTTCAGAGAGCATGTATGTGGTTCATGCGGACAGTTACTGTGACTCAGCTGCAGAGAGATCCTGTGGCTCAAAGGGCAGCATATTGGCAAACTGAACATGTCAAAGCTCAGAGTAACTGAAGCAGTTTAAAACTAACTCAGCTGACATTGGGAAGTACTCACAGATAGATGTTAATCTCTAGCTAGAGAGTGAAGGTAAACTGTTAGAGTAAGGTAAATGCTTTCTATCCAAAAAGAGACTGCTTTTTATGTGCTTTTTTATGCACTTAATTTTGTTCTGTGTTTTAATTCTTTAAAATCTACAAAATATACCTAGTGAAACAACATCCTAGACTCTTTTAAATGTCTTTGATTCTGTTTTTTAGAATACAATCTCTGCATTGCACTGGTCATCTCTTGTGAAAGATTTGATTGTATCCGGTGATGAAAAAGGTATAATTGTTTGTTACTGGCATAACAGAAGTGACAGCCAACAATTCTTCCCAGAGCCTCGGACAATTTTTTGCCTCACTTGTTCTCCTCATGATGAAAACCTGGTGGCTATTGGGTAAGTATTGTTTTGTTGCTTTCCATTCTTCTTTTGAAAGGTCCTTGGATTTTTGCTTGGTACACGCTTGTAAGATTGCTTTCTAAGAGGTCTTAGTGGCTGCTTTTTTTTCCCTGGTACACAGCAATACAGAAATAATGTTCAGATTTGATAGATCTGCAACACACAGAATTCCATAAAAATTTAAGGGTATGGGTTCAGTGTGACTCTCTGAAGTTACTTAAAACTGGGTTTTTTTGAATTGGATTTCATCATTTTTTGTCATTTTACAAGTAATTTCATTTGAACAGAGTTTCATAGTTTTGCTAGGCCTTTCTCAGCCATTGCAATTCCAGTCCTTTAGATGCCCAAGACTATATTGAACGAACCAGGAATGACATGGAAGTCCTTTAAACTTGAGGATGTAGTTTTGTTGAA
The DNA here is from genome assembly GCF_028389875.1 of Rhea pennata. NCBI lineage: Eukaryota > Metazoa > Chordata > Aves > Rheiformes > Rheidae > Rhea > Rhea pennata. The sequence goes on along the minus strand of NC_084676.1, from coordinate 11,372,915 downwards.
GGAGAACAAACAGAAGGGAGAAAATGAAAATGATTTGCAGTGGTGTGTCTAAAAAGAAAAGTTCTCCATGTGTAAAAGCCACTGTTGCTTGTGAACTCTGTGAAAACTGTATTAATAATGACAATCGATGTCATTCATGAAGCTGAAAGCACTGTGTGATTGCACTTGGAAAGGTACTTGCATGTACTCCAGTGCTGTACTGGAGTTCCAGCTCGTCGTTAGTCTGCCATTGCTGCTTATGCTTTGGCTTCCCTATCTGTCATAACGATAACAACCTCAGTGACGAGCTTTGAAATCAAATCAGATATTATTCCACAAAGATCCAAGAGTCTCTTCATTAACTTAAATCTTTGTTTTTAGCTACAAGGATGGTATGGTGGTTATAATTGATATCAGCAGGAAAAGAGAAGTTCTTCATCGGCTAAGAGGCCATGACGATGAAATACACTGTCTGGCCTGGTGCCCTGTGCCAGGTGAAGAAAGGTTACCTGCTTGGCAAGATGAACTCCAGGGTATGTAGAAGCGATTAATAGTTTGTAAAGCGATTTTTAGTTCATAAAGAAATCCTCCTTCCAGACAACTTAATTCTTTATTCATAGAAAGGTAGTAGCTAATCAAAAGCATCTAATGAGTTAAACTACAGTGTTTTCTGATGCAGGTCAATATAGTTTCAGTTGATTTTTACAGACCTTTTTAAAGCATAACATGGCTCTCACACTATTCAATATTTCCCGTAGAAGAAAGTGAAGTTCCAAATGGTGAGCTGACACAAGATACAGCAATGAAGAAAGGTTGTTACCTGGCATCAGGAAGCAAAGATCAGACCATGCGAATATGGAGCTGTACTAAAGGCAGAAGTAAGATTAATAATATATGTGAAGTAAAAAATAACAATATGGTGGAAGAGTTCTTCTCTAACTACACCTTTAATTTGCTAACCTGGTGGTTTAATGCTCTGATTATTGACAGTGCTTGATTTTCTACGTGCTAATGGGAAACTATAAATCAGAACTACGATCAAAGCTCTGTTTTGCTATTATACTGTCCATAATGTACCCAATTCCTTGTTTGGTTGTTAGCAATGATTTTCGTTCATCCAAAGTCAGAATTGGAGAGTTAGGACGTTCTTGATGTCCACCAAGAGCAGGACAGGAAATAAGCAGATAAAATTCATGTTAGACATTACAAAAATCATTTGTCTATGAAAGTAATAAATCATTTGAAAGCATCTCTTCAGGAAGTTGGATAATTCCCTTTGTACAAGGAGAAGAGGGAGGAGGAAGAAAAGGAGATGGTAAAGAGCCGATTAGATAGATTTCAGTCTGGGATAGATAGTCAGATCTATGTATTTCTCAGTGAGTACAAGCAGGCTCAATATACTGTGATTTAGAAAGTAGGAACTAGTGACGTATCAGAGATACTTCTAAAGCACAGAAGAGTCTGCTTAAAGCTTTGGATTCACAGGATTTCTTTTTCTGTCAGAGAACCTTGATGTGCTAGATCTAGGTGATCCCTCTTGGTTCCATAGGTGTAATGACTTTGAAGTTGCCACCCGTGAAGAGAAGAGGTGGAGCCATTGATCCTGCTGTTAAAGAGCGCATTTGGCTGACTGTTCACTGGCCTTGTGGTCGTTCTAAAGAAATTGTATCCAGCTGTTTTGGGTAAGTATGGCACACAGTGGTCTGGCCCACTCAATAGCTTCAGATGTATTTATTGATAGTTAAGGAAGAACTGTGGAGAAAACCTTGAATACACTCACCTCCTGCCTCTGTCAGCATAACTGGAGAGAAGGCAGGAAGGCAGGCCAAGAGTTGAACTGAGAGTTCATACTTCTATAAAATAATTATTTATCCCATAATTTGATCCGATAATCAAACAGAATGTTGACTGCTAATTATACTAATAGTATTATTGTTCATTTAACATCTAATGGGAGAAAGTGGCATGACAGCTTTGAATGTGGTTAAACATGGATATTGCCCGTGGGGGGGGGGCGTATGTGTGTAGGCCCATGTCATGGATGTGCATATAGCTGTATTGCTATTACACTTGCAGTGTGTATGTATGTAATATAGGCTGTATATATGTGATTGTTCACTTTTTAAAAGAACTATGAAGTGCACACTTTTAATTTGCAGGGGAGAATTGCTACTCTGGGATTTGACCCAATCTGGGAAACGCAAGTGGACACTTTTAGGATCTTCAGAAGGACAGAATCACTCGCGAATTGTATTCAATCTGTGTTCCCTGAAGGTTCAAGACAAAGAGCTTCTTTTTTCCATTTCAATGGACAGAGATGTAAGAACCATTTATAAAATAGCATAAAAATAGCAGTCCCTTTACAGTTCAGTTGACTGAGATGAGCTCTTTTATAGCCACAGTCTTCCTCTTAAGTGGGTCTATTGCAGAATTTTATTACAGCATTGGTTGTGTACACTTTTGTTAGTTCATTAGCTCAGGTTTTTACTATGAAGAAGTGAATGGATATACCCTTCTGGATTGAATGGTAAGCGTTTAATAATAGGAGTTTACCACTTCTTTATGTTTCATTTTAGTAAGAGCTAAGTTTCCTTTTTTAAATGATAAGTAGTACTGAATTGTGTATCTCTTTTCATGAACTATAGCATCTATTTGTTTTTTCTTGTTTTTTCCCTTTTTAAGGCAGCAGAGAGTCTATTGTTCAGAAGTGAGAAGAGGAGCTGTAGTATTGAAATATGCTTGTTTTGCCTGTTCTGTTACAGTCTTCTAACTAGTACAGCCCTGTGTCAGAGACATATGCTGCTGTGGATGAAGAATACATAATATATACTCTTCAGTTTGACACTTTGATTCCTTGTCTTACTTGTGCTTTCTTTTTTCTTGTCATACCAGTCACTCATACCTTTAACCATTTCCCTTGTTGCCAAATTTCTTCAGGTGAAGTGTTGGGACCTATCAACTCTTGATTGTAGCTGGACAATGCCCTCGCTTGGGGGATTTGTCTATAGTCTTGCCTTCTCCCCTGTGGACACAGGCTGTCTTGCCATCGGTGTTGGGGACAGCATGATACGGGTGTGGAATACTTTGTCCATGAGCAACACCTATGATGTTAAAACCTTCTGGCAAAGCATAAAGTCCAAGGTTACAGCAGTAAGTGTGCTTTTGATTCCCTTTTCTTGTGTTTTCCTTCCCTTCTTGCTCATTTTTCTCTTCTGAAGAATATTTTCACAACTAATAAAGAACAGCTTGGCTTTATATATATATGTGCTCAATTCTCATGGTATATCATATTTTATAAAAGCTGGCAACAAAATTTTAGATCTCTTTACAGCCCTAGACGTAACAACCAGCTGGTTGTTACTTTGCTTCCTCACTTCTGTCTTCCTTTGCAATCCTTTTTTGCTCTATCCATGGTTTCTGTTGATCTGCTAGGAAGCTTACAACACACACAAAAACAGACATGGATGTCTTCCGGTTGGATTTGGCCAGAAGTTGGCCAGATGCTAATACTTGGTAAAATAGGGGCAGCATTAAAACGTGGTTCTTATTCTTGTCTGCACTGTAAGTTTTCTCATCATCCTACATTATTTATTATCCCACATTTTTGTTTTGTAATGTAGATGTGAAATGGCATTTTAATTATGCTAATTGCTTCGAACTTATCCCATAATAATTGGTATGGAGAGAGTCTTTGATACTTCTAGCAGAGTGATCAAATAAAGTGGATTTGTTTTCAATGATAGATATAAGGGATTGTGCTTGCTCATCAGTTTCAAGGTCTTCTTCTTGTTTCTTATTTGGAAATAAAGCATCCATGACTTGTGCTATTTTGAGGCTCTTTCTCTTCTTTTGCTTGCAGTTATCGTGGCATCCAACCAAGGAAGGTTGTTTAGCTTTTGGAACAGATGATGGAAAAGTTGGCATATTTGATACTGTCTCCAGCAGGTAAGAAAGTAGTTTTCAAATTTACTAGTGTCCTAATGAGCAAATTGTAGATTTGGTGATGGAGTGAACAGAAGTTTGTTAAATGAATGAAGTAATGTTCAGTTTTTGTATTTGAAATGGTTGAAATGGTTTTCTGTTCCATGTATTCAGGATCATGAGACAAAATTAGGCATGGTGACATACCAGCAGGATCTGACAGGCAGTGATAGCAAAATAATTAATGACATGATCTGTCGTGAGGTATATCTTTCCTGTTAGACAAGAGCAAGATTAAATTAACAGTAGTCAACCAGCTGGATTTTCAGTGCCTCTTTTCATTTCTTAGTTATGTCTCGTAGCTCCTAACTTTGTCCAAATTGCATGACCAGACATCGTCTGTAAGAGGGCCTCAGTCAAAGGAAGCTTTAGCCAGAAAGATTTTCAGAGAATGGAGAGCAACATGCAGGTGCAGCTCATCAGGATAGTTTTATGTTTTTAGTAGTATCCTAGAGATGTTAAGGAAGGTTTTGCTGGGGGATTGCTTGTTGCATGTTAAAACACCTGTTGTTTGTTTTCATCACTAGACACATATTGCTTGAATCTTTGTATTTGGTATCTCCCCTGAGAAGTTCAGTACCCTTTCCTTAAATCTGACTGCACCTACTTCCTTATCTTCCTACCCAGCATTAAGAATAAGCCACCTCAGATCTCCAGTACTTACCACAAGAAGACTGTATACACATTAGCCTGGGGCCCTCCAACTCCTCCTCTATCTTTTGGTGAGTCTTGCAACCCCCTGTGACAGAGTAGGACATCCATGCAGAGCGCACAGATGCCGTGAAGTTGGTATGCTCTCCCTCCTTAGGCAAAGGAGCCCAGTTTATTGGTACTGTCCTTCTTCCCCATTGAGGATGCATTTCCACTTGAAGAGTTATTATCTTGCAAGGGGGCAAAACAATCTGTTATACTTCTATTTTATGAATTCTAGGTAGTTTCAGGAGGTAGGTGGGAGTGGAGTATAACACCTCTGTACTTGTTTCAGGCTATTATAAACCAGTAACTGTCTGCATGCGACCTCTGCAGTCACTGTGTAGGATCAAATGTGGGTTCCTTAGCCCCAGAATATCTCTCTACCATTTAAACTCAAGAAAACAGCTCCATTATCTCTTCTTAAACAACTCTGATTTTTTTTTATGGAGTAAACTTTAAACTTACACAGTCATTGTGTTATGCAGAGATGTGGTACAAGATATGAGAGATCCGTTTAGTGCACTGTATTGCAAGAGTTTCTTGCTGCCAGATCACAGGCAATCAAAGCATGTATATAACCTTTTAAAACAATGTTTTGATTTTTAGTGGGAGTAATTACTTCCATTAAAACTGATGAAGAACATTAGTATATTTAGCATTTTTCTTTGTTGGATAGGAGGAGAAGGTGAACAGCCCTCTGTAACCTTATACAGCTGTGCTGGTGAAGGTATTGTTTTCCAACACAACCCTTGGAAGCTTAATGGAGAAGCAAATGACATCAACAAAGTCATCAGAGACACTAATTCAATCAAAGTGAGTATTTTTTTTTTGTTTTTATGGGACAGTGGTAGCAGTATCATAGCTTCTACAGCCCTGTAGTTGACCCAGTAGATTTTCAGTTTTGTCTCTGTGATAAATCTAGAAGAAATAAAGAATTTTAAACCCTCAGTCTCCACAGGTGAACTTCAGAGACATCTAAGTAACTCAAGACTATATCAATACTCTATGTATTTGGCTCTGAAGGAGAGTTTTAGTTTGTTGTTGTTTTCTCCCTGAAATTAACACTGCTGATCTATTCCTGGCATCAGTTACTTTTCTGATTTGTAACTAACTTCATCAGAAAAGAGTAATTGAAATGAAGTATCTGTTTTTTAAAGCTGTACCTGGCTATTCACAATGATTATTTTATACAGGCTTTTTCAATTTAAAAGCATTTGAGAAGTAATGCTCTGAATAATGTCATGGATTATATCACAAGGCAGGCAAGCATTGGAAATGTAAAGCTTCAATCCTAAATTATTCAACTTCTCTGGTTTTGTTGTTAACTCCTTTTTAAAATAAAAATAAGCAAACACTGCTGTGAAGACATAAGTTTGTGGAGACTGTTGGCAATAGTTGTGTCTTCTTTCTACAGCACAAATTGCCTGCACATACTGAGATCAGCTGGAAACCAGATGGCAAACTCTTGGCTCTTGGTAATGAAGATGGGTATGTTTAACTTGTAGGTTAAAGTTGTTTATGTGTTGATCTTGACTAGAGTCATTGTAGGGAAACAAAAGTATTTTTTTGTTACCCTGGTTTATCTCTATTCTTTCACCTATCAAAACATAGTTTCCTGTCAGTAAAACATTTGGGAATACTGGAAAAGGGGATTTTGAATGTGGTGCTGCCAATGTATCTCACTTGTGATGATACAACATACTTTGCTGTGACTTGGTTTAGTTGCTTTTGGCACGGAGGAGCCATCACATCATGTTAAATCATTTTTCAGTGGTCAGCTGATGGTTGAAACTCATTTTTGCTGATGAATGCTTGAGTTGAATTTAGAAATGAAAAACTCATTCAGTTACTCCCTTTCATGTTCTGTCGTTCTCATAGAGGATAACAAAAAAAAATCACTGACTGCTGGATTTCTTACAATGCTGTTTTTACATTTCAGCTCAATTGAAATATTTCAAGCTCCAAACTTGAAATTACTCTGCACTATCCAGCAACATCATAAACTAATAAACGCTATTCGTTGGCATCATGAGCATGGGAGCCAGCCAGAGCTGAGTTACTTGATAGCTTCGGGCTCAATTAATGCTACTATTTATGTGCATAATCTGAAGAGCATTGTAGGTAATGGTTTGCAAATTATACTTCTGAGTCTTGGCATCTTGTTTTACCTTGCTCGTGGTTTATCTTGCTAGGCATATTTCTAGTCATGTTTGATTCTTTTTTTTATTATTCTTTCAGAGAGCCCTTCAGAAACTCCTCTGACAATAACAGAGCCTTTTCGAACTCTGGCGGGTCACACAGCTAAAATCACAAGTCTTTCTTGGAGCCCCCACCATGAGGCAAGATTAGTATCTGCTTGCTATGATGGCACTGCACAGGTATTACTCTAAAGCCATTCAGAAGTGTTTTTCTCTTAGTTTCAAGTTATCCATTCTCTACAGTGTTTTAGAACCAAACTGAACAACAGAGCTTCTTTTGTGAGTTGAACTGCTGAATTATTGCAGATTTACACTTGATAACCATCTGCTTGTCCTGGATACCTGAAGCATAGAGCAAAATTTTGCCTCCTGCTTTATTCCTGTTTCTGCTTCCTACTGGCCACATGAGAATAATTCTAAGACTTTTAGTCCAGACCTAGGGAAGTACCTGTAAAGAAGCTGGGCAGTTGGTGTGTTTTAGTGACTAATGAGTTCATTCCTAAGTTCAGTTATTTGTGTTTTCATACCATGTTATTCATGTCATTCATATATTATTTTCACTTTTGGATACTCAGAAAAAGTGTATGTTACACAAATGTATCAGTGCAAATAAAGTTCTGAGTTTTCTCCATTTGCATGTTGACATTTGAAATACTTGTGTTGTGGTTCAGACACCTGAAAAGAGAAGCTCCTACATGAGCAAATCACTGAAGAGGAAATGCAGAGTATTAGGGAAGGAGGAGACTTTATGAGTAATTAGGTTTCTTCCATGTTTATAAGGTATGGGATGTTATGAAAGAAGAGCCACTCTGCAACTACCGAGGGCACCGGGGCCGGCTACTGTGTGTCCAGTGGTCACCAGTGGATTCAGATTCTGTTTATACAGGAGCAGATGATTTTTCTGTTCACAAGTGGCTCATCTCAAAGCAGGAGTATACACGGCCTCCTCAGGGTAAGTACATTCAAACGGAAGATCCTTTCCTGGAGATAAAGTAAGAGATGGGAAATAAAAGGTTGCCATGATTAAGTTGTATGATAAAGTTTTTACACTGACTTCGAATCTGCCTGCTAGCTCTTTAGGGATAAACTGTATCCTTTGGTTTGGAATTTGGTTTGGAAACCAAATACTGATTTTGAGAGGCAGGCAATTAATATACTAAAAAACTCTACAGATTATATCAGAGTAACTTCTGCAATACTTTTACAGGCAAGAAGAGCATCGAATTAGAGAAGAAAAGGAGTATGCAACCCAAAGCCAAAACAAAGAAGAAAAAAAAGCCTATAGGAAAGAGTCCAGCCAAGCAGGATTTAAGTGACTCCATGAATGGAGATGAAAGTATGAAGGAAATTTTGCTAGAAGAAAATGGAGTGTCAGACCATGAAGGAGATAAAGAAGCTCAGGAGGCCGAGTTGCCTGATAAAGTCTCCACGATAGGTAGTAATCAGATTGTCTTAGTTCAGTGTTTCCCAGATTGTTTAGCTCTCAGACCATCACAAAGTTTAACATTTTCATGCAAATTTTCTTATGTTTTTAATCAAAATATTCCACTTGAAGAAAATATGGTTCCTAAGACACTTTTCATAACCTTATAGACTAGTTTGGGACTCAGTATCTTTAAATAAGAAGATTCTGGCACAAAGAACAAAATTACTGAGGTGTTACTCTTGAAACTGTAATTTTTGATCAGTGTTGCCTTCCAGTGATGAATCTTATAATGCTTATGGACCTTTGTTAGTGTCTGTTGACATCATATTTAGCTTTTTGACAGTTCTGAAGTATTTTGTTCTTATTTCCTTTCTCTAGAAAAGCTCTCAAGTTTTATGGCAAAGTGAAGCTTATTTTTTCAATACATAATATGAATATTTGAAGTATTCTGCTTTAGGCTTTTCCATGTATTATTTTTTTTTATTATTGTTTAACTGCACAGTGTCCAAGGATACCTCTTCATATGCGTCTGATTATTTTTCATTTGGCCAGCCAAAGCCTTTAGTGATACAGAAGGCCACCCCTGTGAAAAAGGATCAGCCTAAAGAGAAAACAGGTTAGTATGTTTCAGTGATTTCTTAACAGCACTGAATCCAAGCAGAGCTGCTGATTCTAGGCTTATTTCTGGCTGCAGCTTCCCCTCTTGATTGACATCAAGTAAGTGGTACAGAAAAACAGAAAAGTATTTGCTTTTAAAATCTCCTAAACATTTTAGTTCTCTTATTTGCCCTGCTTGACAAGTCAACTGAATAGTTGTTCAGTGTGGGCTTAGATACTGCCTTTTGGTTGCTAGTTTCAGTCTAGGCTTGATGTGTAAAGAAATGTGCAAAGTGATCAGTATTCAAAAATCAGAATTGTCATAATAGAGATGAATGTGAGACTTGAGTATTTGCTTTTTGTCTTACTGTGTGAGGAACAGGGTTTTTTTGGAACTATAAAGAGTTCTGTTGTAGGAGACTCTTGTAACTGTGCAGCAGTGACTAAAATGTGACTGACTTTTTCAGGTCCTGATTCTTCTCTGAAGAAGAGGAAGCCTCGTTCAATTTTGCCCTTCACCACATCCATGGATCACAGATCAAAAGACGAATTGCATCAGGACTGCTTAAGGCTTGCTACATGTCTGAAATCCAAAGGTATCAGTCTTAAACTTGGAGTGTACAAAGGAACTTGCTATGTTTGGTTTAGAATAAATGGTCTGCGCACACACAGTCCTTTTAATGAGATTCAGATGGAGTGCAAATGCAAGAAATTGTTAGATCTGCTGTTTACAGGGGAAAAAAATGTGGAAGGCTTTTTTCGTATTTCCAATGGTTGACTGTACTGGAGCAGTACACTGATTTGGCAGATTCTAGTGCCTTGTGTTGCGCCAACTCAAACGTTCCTTCTCTTTGCTTTACTTGTGATAGATCATAATGAGGATTTGTCCTCTGACCTCGGGGATCATGTCCACTTGGGGCTGTTCACAGATAGGGCTTCTCTGCACATGATGATGGATGTGGAAGGTAAGTTGCATAATGAATCCAATTTGACAATATGTCCATTGTCACAGTGACATTCAAGAAGAAAACAATTTGGAAAAGATGCTCAGCTTTTCTTTATTGTAGATTAAAGTGCACGATTAGGAATGCACATTTGAAGGAAAGACTTATTTTTCCCAAACAGCTGTTAGGACTTTCAGATGCAAACTTGCAATACCTTAAGCCTGATTTAACTAATTTTTGCCAGAGTATTTTACCATGGATAATAGTGTTATTGGACTCATGGTGATAGGCAACTAGAAAGTGTGTTTGCTTCAAACAGGAAAACATCACTTGGAGAATGGGCATCCAGAGCTCTTTCAGCAGCTCATGTTATGGAAAGGAGATCTGAAGGGCATCCTCCAGGCAGCTGCTGAGAGGGGAGAGCTGACAGACCAGCTAGTAGCAATTTCGCCCATGGGTACGTTTGTATTTCTGACAAGTAAGCAAATGAAATTAGCTGCCAAGGATCACCTCATTCTGATTGTTCTGGATTGGAAATATGTTTTCTTTAACTGCCTGATGACAAAAATCAAACATAAAACAAATGTAACTTATTAAGACCTGGATGTTCCCACAAGCATTCTTAGGTTGGAGTAGAAGGGAATAAAGACTAATTTCCTTTGGAATTCTTAGAGGAACAGGCCCATACTTCAAGCACAAAATTGGTACTCTGTAATATGCTGCAGTCCTTCTGGCTTGCTGTTGGTTTAATATGCTTCTAAGTTGTTACTTTACTGATTGTGAAGTCTTACAGTTATGTTGAAGCCCAAGCTTTGTGGTGTTTTATTGCCTTGATGACTTGCATTAAAATGGTTAAGAAACAAAAAAATCAGTCTGGAGTTGATACATGTTTAAGAAACTAGTATTGATGTCAGTCTCACAGAAATCCTTCCAGTTTTAAAACTTTGTCCCCGAAACTATTGCCTTCTCTTTTCCAGTTGGATATCAGGCTTGGGTTTGGACAGTAGAAGCCTTTGCAAAGCAGCTGTGTTTTCAGGAGCAGTATGTGAAGGCTGCCTCCCACCTCCTGACCATCCATAAAGTGTATGAGGCTGTCGAGCTCCTGAAAGTGAACCACTTCTACAGGTTGCTGTATATTTTGTTTAGATTGTTGTTGTTTTAGTCTACTAACCTACACTAGTGAGTAGCTTTGATTTCACATTTTAGTTGTGCACTACTGACATTGTGCTTTAATATCTGCACTATGGAAGCTGCAGGAGAGCATTTACTGACAACTATTCAACTCTACACATGCGTATGACTTAAAAAAAAAAAAAAAAAACATTACTTACTGTTGCTAAATATTAACACTTAAGGTCATGGTAACTAGAAAAGATTGGGAAGAAACATGCAATTCTTATTTGCTCTATACGAGATTAATAGATTTTCTTTAGAATATTCCCTACAGTGTATTGGGTAGCCAAATAGAGGTATTAGCATTTTTGCTTCCTCAAGTGTAGAGTACTTCCACAGTCGAGGTGGGTTCTCAGATATAACGACATTAGTTGTCCAATCTAATGAGATCGTCTTCTTTGTTTTGGGGCCTAAGGTACTTGAGGCAGTTTCTTCTTATATGTGAGAGAAATGTCACCTGTGAAAGCAGAAGGTATATGTTTTTGTATACAGTCAGTTAACTTTTCTGATTTCTCTTTGTGCCTTAGGGAAGCTATTGTAATTGCTAAGGCTAGGTTGCGTCCAGAAGATCCAGTCCTGAGGGAACTGTACACCAGCTGGGCAGCTCTTCTAGAGAAAGATGGTCATTATTCCATGGCTGCCAAATGGTAAGGAAAGGATACTGCAGAAAGGATAGTATTGATTCCATGAAACAAAGTTAGTTCTTGGTTTTGTAGCAGTTGAAATCTAGCAGCTTTCAAAAAGTGTTAATTATTTGTCTAAGGTGCTTCCTGAGCCTGATCTCACTAGATCTCTCTAATGTTGGTGGGAAAAGAAGCTCCAGAGAGCAGTTCAGAGCAGAAGGACAACTTACCTTGGAACTTACCTGGAATAGGTTGCCCAGAGAGGTTGTGGAGTCTCCTTCTCTGGAGATGCCCAAAACCCTCAATATGATCCTGTCCAGCATGCTCCAGGTGACCCTGTTTGAGCAGGGGGCTTGGACTAGATGATCTCCAGAGGTCCCTTCCAACCTCAACCATTCTGTGATTCTGTGATTGCCAACTATGGTAGAGCCACTTCTTTCTGAAGACATTGCTGGAAGTCTTGGAAAGTTAGGATAGCAAGACTAAGATTAGGATGTGTTCAAAAAGGCTCTCTGATGTTTCCAACTTTCTACTGGAAATGTAGTAGAGTAACATTTTCTCGTGAGCCTTAGCCAGTCCTAATGACAGGGTCATTCTTTCCAGGTTAGTGTTTCATATTTGTGGCTACCAAAATTACTAGTAACTCTTGAAATACCTTGGCCTGAAAAAGTCTACTATGTTTGCTTGAGGCCGATTTCAGTTCTTTTATTTATTTATTTCACACTTCTGGTTCAGCTGAAATCCAGAGAAATGCAGTAGTTGATAGCCCAGTATATTTTTTTTCCTCTTGAACCTATTTATTTAAATTTCGTATCTAAGCCATGCATGGTTTACATGCCACCTGAGGTTTCAGTCCAGACTACTAGGCTGAGTGACTGCAGGCTTTCTTTTTGAAGCTTTGCACTAGATCAGGCACCATCTGTCTGATGCACCCTTTATTAAGGCAAAGTGACAAGAGCTCTGAGAACTTGTGGAAACTACAGATTTATCTTCATTTATATGTTTGTACTAGAACTGCTGCAATACAATTTAAAAATGGTATCTTAGTACTAACCTAAAGCCAATTTGCTTTTATCTCTTTCTAGTTATTTAGGGGCTTCCTCATTCTATGATGCAGTCAAAGTACTGGCAAAAAAGGGTGATGTGGCATCCCTTAAAACTGCTGCTGAGCTGGCTATGATATCTGGAGAGGAGGAGTTGTCAACAACTTTGTCTTTCAGATGTGCCCAAGAGCTGCTATTATCCAGGAACTGGGTAGGAGCTCAGGAAGTCCTTCAGCAGCAGAAAACTTTATTTGTGAGTCTGTTTCTTTTCTTCTCCTTTTCTTTAGCATTATCTCTCTATCTGTCACTCCTTCCCTATGTTAATATTCCACAGGTAGTTTATCTGAGCTGGTTTTGCCTCAGAATACTCTGCTGGAAATTTATTGCAGTGATGCTATAAGCAAGCGTGTCTCTTAGCAGAGGCCAAGGACCTGTAGTGGGGAAGCATGTAGGCCCCATGCTTGTTAGGTAATAACTGGAGATGTAATAGCACAAAAAAGTGAGGCGTCACAGGGCAGAATACAGGAAATAGATACCTCTCCTCTATCTGAGAGGGTTTTTTTGTTTTAAAAATGTAACTGACATGCAGTTTTCTTGCTCTGATTTAAGTGTATAATGCTGATGTTAAGAAGGAAGAGGTGGAAGCATTCAGTGTTTACACTGAATGAATGAACAAGCTATCTGTAACTCTCTTAAAACTTACAGACTTAACCTGAAAACTTGCTTTTTTATGGACTGTGAAGCAGAAGGTCAGATTAGCTTGTTCTGAGGTTACCTTCTGGCCTTAGATTCCCTGACTTGATTGGTATTGTCCTTGGTAGCTGTAATTGTGAAACAAGCTGTCACCAACAAGCTGCTACTAGCCATGATGTTTTTAAATTTACCTGCTGTGACCAATAAGGGACTTTTTCTTTTGGCAGTAGCTTAATGCTCTTTTTTCTCTTATTAAAGGGACAAAGACTAGTTTTCTGCCTTAATGAATTGCTTTGCAAGTGCCTTAGTGAAAGAAATCCATTTGAACGGAAGAGCCCTTCATTTCCCTGTTACCACAACTGGGAGCTCAACAAAGAGGCCTCATTTCTTGACATGGTGATAGAAGTCTGGCAGAGTGCACTGGGCATGAACACCACTGAACAAGCCTCTTGTGCACAGGAGCAGCTGCACAATATTGAATACCCTCCTTCAACCAACAACACACACCCCAAGCAGGTAATTGGGCTTAGATCTGTTTATACAGTAAATCTTACTGTGGTGTGTGTAGTGAACAACCACTTTGTGGTGTTGTGCCAGCCGTTTCTAGGGGACTCTTTTCTGCACCCTGCTGCAGGATGAGGTTATTTCCTAGGAGAGGTGGAGAATAAGCAGCTGAGACAGCTTGCCTAGTTGCCAGTTTGTTTCTGCACAGGGTAAGATGTATTGCTGTTCAGTGATGAGCACTGAGATCAATGAGATGTGCTTGGCTGAGTGGGAGTGATTGCATAGCTCAGTGGCAGTCAAATTTTCACATAGAATTGTTAGTAAAGGCAACTTGTTTTTAAAATATGCTGGAGTTCAGAAGGTCTGTTCGTACAGCAGTGCTGCTACAGCTATCCCTTCTGACCCTGGTGAGTCACCAGCCTTTGATGTACTCTCACTTCTCATCCACTTCCTGGACACATACGAGCACAGCTGCTGCTTTTACAATGACAGCGCTAAAGAACTTTTATCTCCTGCACAAAAGAGAGTATGTAAACTGCATCATTATTAAAATTGCTTTTGGTGAAGTCATGTGCTTCTGGGCTTTTCCACAATAGTAGTAACCTGTGAGTCATTCATACTTCGCAGTGAAGTTACTAATCAGGTTCTTGCTGCTTCCTGTAGTTGCTTTTCCATATCTCCCATGACCTGACCCTTGCAACGCTGAGCTATCAGACTGCTGCATGGGATGAGGCAGTGAAAAGTATTCTTGGAGCTGTGACCCGCAGTTATAATGCTGGTAACTTCACTCTGATGCAGGAGATCTGCAGTGTCCTCCTTCCTGAAGGTAAGGCTCTTCTTGTGCATCTCCTGGTACAGACAAATGGGAGGATCTTCCTTGTGAGCAGTTATGTGTCCATTCACTCTAAATTTACTAGGCATAACCTTTGAAAGGAATAAGTCATTCCCATGGATATGGGAACCTATGGCTCTTAGCAGGTACAGCTTCCATGACAAGTCTATGTCACTTAACTGTCTGGAATTTGGCTATTGCAAGGATTGTTGAGTGATCAAAATTTCTGTCTGTGGAAGGAAGCTTACCAGTGTCATTCGCCTTCAGAGTATGAAGTGCAGATGTCTTGTGGCTCTCTTGATTATGTGAATGTCCTGATGTGCAGTTCAGGATCCAGGAAGCTTCCTGAGAACGATGCGAACATGTAGTCTCATGCTACCTAGAGCAGTGTTGCATTTAGAAAGATGCCTATCTTTCCTTTTCTGCTACCTGCACTCCTCTGCCATTGTCTGAGTAAATCTCTATTCTGGGACTCCAAGACAGCCAATTCACTTACTAGATCAGGTCTTTTTCTTTGGAAATCCTTATAATCTATTTTGAATCCTTTTTGCATTATTAGGCTGTGATAACCTGAGACAGAAACTGGACAGCACAAATTCACAGAGCATGGATGCTTGCAGAAGTTTAGAGGGCTTTGTGGCTTATGGACTGTTGTATGACCTGTGGTGGAATCCACCCAAAGATTGTCTTGCAAAAGACTTGCAAAAGGCTGCCTTGGATCCTGTGCTTCATCCAAGTGAGAAGACAGCTCTTGAACAGAGTTACATTTTAAGTTGCTCTTCCCCTGAAGAAGCTGCTGATCAATGTGCAGTTGAGATGGATGAAAACCTTTACGTTACAACCGAACTTCATAGGTGCGAGACAGAAAGTCACTCAAAAGCTAGCTCAGTGGATTTGCAAGACAGACAGACAAAACTGAGTGGCTGCAAAGTGCTTCTTTCAGAAGTGATTGCTGCCTTGCAGAGTACCCAGAGAGATATAGCAGAGGTCCAGCAGATTTTAGCAGAGATGATCCGCCAGCATCAGAGGAACAATCTCCAGGGAAGCACAAATGGAAATACAGAGGAAAGCAAGTTGCAGCAGAGTTCTGAGACTGAATTAGACAGCAGCCCTATGAAGTGGTAAGTTTTGGAACGTGAAGGAATAGATTGAAGTGTTGCTTTACTGTTTTGTGCTTGTGAAGCAAATTTGTTATTTAGCTCAGATTCACTCTACTCTCAAGTTTATCACCCAGAGACAAAACTTCAACATATAGCTCAGAACTCTTATGTTTCCCTGGAACTGAACCATATGCTTTAACTTACTATAGCTGAATAACTTTTCTGATGCACAGGGTATGTTGATACTGTGAAGAAACAAAGCAATTTGAAAAGGGGGAGGTAATGAAAAGGACAAATACAATATAAAGAGTTCTGTTTCTTTGTTGATCAGTTCTTTGGATCATTGGCAAGAAAGAGTTAGAGGATATAACATTTGTCTAACATTTTATTCATAGTAGAGGAGGCAGTCTTTCCAGTCATTTAAACGGAATAGTTACTCATGACACCTACTCTTTTTTTGACAGTAAAGCTGAAGAAAAGGAACCAATTACCCTCCCTGAACTAACAAAGCAGCTTCTAAAAGCAAACCTGAAGCTAGCAGAATTTCCAGATAGTTTAAAGGTAAGTTTTCAGATGACGTGTTGTGGTTCTGAAAGAAAACAGTTATCTTTTGAGCTTGAATGGATGATAAGCGCAGCAGCAGCATCTAATCCATTTTATACAGAAAGCAAGGAGTAGTGACTTCTTGTGTCACAGTTGAACTCTCAGTTTATAAGATAAAGGTGCCTTACTGCTATCTTGGTGCTGGCACTGTAGATGCAGGCTGGCTGATACAGGTAAGCAGAGGTATCTTCCTTTGCCTGAACTGATCCTACGGTGATGTTGAAAGACAATTAACATAGAGTGTTGGGGTCCCACTGGTGCAACTTTTGCTTCACGCATGACTTACTGCAGTAGGAAAGTGTAGGTCCCACATGGGAGAACTTAGTGGAATATTCCAGCGTAAATCTCTCCTATGCATTTTTAAAAGTAGTCCCTTGCTCTTTGTGATAATTATGTACACAGAAGCAGTTTTGATAGCAAAGTAGGGAACTTGAGGTGTAACATGGTCCATATGGATTAGGAACTGTAGAAACTACTGAAAAGAGTCAAGTGCTTGAAAACCGTGACTCTCAGGCTGTTTCATTCCCTCCTTTCTCTAGTCTATAATAAAACTAGAAGTAGTCATACTGTTAGAGCAAGAAGGAGCAAACTTACTTGGTTAAAATGAACTAATTCACTGGAAGGAAGAGCAAATGCATCTGACTCTTGGTTCAGATGCATTTTAATACTTTAAAGTATTAAGTATTTTTAATACTTTGAAGTTATTTTAAAGCAGTGTTTTTAGAGTTAGCTATTTCAATATGCTGCAGATGAACATTCTGATTGAAATAACAAGTATTACCTTACATTTCTTCTTGTAGGCCTTCCCTTTCCCTGACGTGCTGGAATGCTGTCTTGTACTCCTTCACATTGGATCTGAGTGTCCTCCTGAACTACACGAACAGGCGTTGGATCTTCTTAGGAAACACGGTTGTGCTAACATTTATGAAAAGGCTGGCAGGAAGTTCTTGATCTGATGATTTGAGATCAGGCTGTCTCCCTTGTGGCTGTCCACAGCTACTTAAAACCACGGCTGTTCTTTCTTCAAGTGACAGCTTGTGTTAACGGACATGGTAATTGCTGAAGACTGGTTCTGGATAAGATTACCCAAAAAATCAGGTTTATATACAGACTTTCATGGTCATCCACTGCTACTACTAAGCAAGATTGTGATTGAAAATAGAAAAGCAGTAGATTGTGGCCTTGAACAGTATACAGGTTTTTGTATAGTCTTTTTTTTTTTTTTTGTGAGAAGTTATGCCAAGGGGCACGCTTGGAATTTACATGCAACAGAAAGAGGTTTGAGCAGTTTCAGCAGAAGAGAAGCTGTAGCTGCCTTCTGGAAAAATAATGGTTTCTTTAAGCAGTCTTATGTTTAAGCCAGTATTGTTCTTGCAAACATTGTGAATTTTTGTTCTTTAAATAAACGTCTTCTACAGCTAGGCATTAGCATTTAATATGAAGTTGGACGGAAATTAGTATCTGTCATTCATTCAAATCGTCCTTTTTTTTTTTTTTGTCAAGAAGTACAATGTAAATTTAACTCAGTTGATAAAAAAAATGGGAATGTGCTTAGCTTTGTGTGGTAATGCCAAGCATACAACATAAAAGGGAAGGCAAGAATTGCTACATTTATCAAGTACTACTAGCAAGAGTAAGAGATTTAAGTAAGTGAAGACAGAAAGTCCCTGCTTCTAGGGATGGCCACAGCCAAATAAAATGCTTTTTGCTATAGTAATGGTAAATTTTAGCTTGTTCTATGCAACAGGTAATAGCAAGTTCTGTAGGACTGCTGCTCTTCTAGAAGTGTCAAAATTGATACCAGCTTCTGGATTCTTGAAAAAATGCAACTGTATGACTAGTCTTGCAGCTTACTGAAGGCTTTGCCTGGCTTAATAGAAAAACTAACTCTTCTTGGAAAAGCAAAAGCAAGGCTGCAAACACCTTAGTGAATGTAGCACCCATCTCAGTAATTTCTAGCAGCAACTTTTTAAATACAGGAGAAACATTCACATTAGGAGATGGCCTTGAGCTCAGTAAGGCTGAATTTAGAAAACTGACAGGTACAAAAGCGACCGTTTTAAAAAAGGGGGGGGGGAGGAGTAGGAGAGATGGATTTAGATCAAGAACTGTTTGAGGTCACTTAACCAAAGCACAGACTTGATAGCAATACCTGATACAGATGATGCCACAGACTGAGCAAAACTTCAAAGCAACCTGAATAGCAACAGGTAAAAGCTGGTGGTTATACCCAAAGATGATCCTTCTGTCAAGGTGTTAAGAATCTGGTGAGCCTTTGCCACTAACTTCGAAGTTTGCTAAATTCTGTACAAAGTACCTGAAAACCAAGAGGGGGAGCTATGGCTTAACTAACGAGCTCTCACATCACATTTGGGAAGAACACTAATGTTCAGATGAAGCAGAAAAACTTGACATGGGACAGATGAGCAAAATGGATTTGTCACCTTACAGGACAAAGCTGCTCTGAAAGTACACTGCCTTGACACTGCTAGCCGTGCTGAGAAGAGCAAGAAGAGAATACAAGATTAGTCACCCAAAGAGATTTAAACACAACTTTAGTCAGCTGCTGTACAATAAGCTTAAGAACAGATTTTACTAAGAACTGCCCTAGTAGCACATCTTAAACAGTAAGAAGAGAATGACGTTTAAATGTGTTCTCCTCTTTTTTTAGATTCAGGCACATCTCTAATTCAGATTCCAGGTCCTGAACTTTGGGGGGGTTTAGTGCTATATGGAAAATCCAAAACAAGGCCTGGTTTAAAAAAAATTTATTTTACAAAAATTAAAAACAAGTAGTATTTACAAGCATTTTAAATAACTTAACGCCTAATAATGAATTGTTTAAGCTTGTTTAAAATGCAAGACAAAGTCAAAATTTTAAATTTGCCATGTCCAAAAGGGTGTTTTTCTCTTTTCCTTTTTTCTTTTTTTTTTTAAAGAAATGTTACAGATCTGTTAAAAATAATGTAATAGAATAGCTTGTTTTTTCTTTTTTTCTTTTTTCTTTAAGTCAGAATCCCAAGTTGTTCTTTCATTTCTGGCTACTTTTCAGATGTTTATAACAAAGAGAAAAGGATTTTTTGTTAGTTGTAAAATACGTAGCAAAAATTAGGGGTCGGAGAAGGGGCAGGGGAAAGAGGGAGAAATACTTATCTGTCTGCTGAGTTACTTGTGTTGCAATGAGAAGAACAAAATTTGTATGCTAAGTTGAAGACGACGGAAGTCAGAATATTTGTCCAGTCCCCTGTGAAAAGGTCCTCTAGCAAAAGTGAACTTCTAGGCTCTCATAATCTATTCCAGAACAGTTTATTAATACCCGTAAGACCTAAGCTGAGGCTCAGTATGGGTCAAACCTGTACCATACAGAATTAGAAGCTATGGAGCTGATCAAATCAGCTACAGTATATCCGTTCTCACTGTTGTTAAAGCAAATCTCTGAATATTTTTAGCTGCAAGGATTATTTTAATGTCATCCTTTCCCAAACCTCCGCAGTGATCAAAGGGAGCAATATCCACAGACTACACAAAGATAAAAGTAAGCAAAACATGAGGTGAAGCTGTCACCCTCACAACATGCAGAGTTTTAAAAGAAGCTTCCTAAAGCACAATTTGCAAATTTGCGTGCGTGTCTGTGTCTGACTTCACTGGATTTCCAGACCCTTAGCTTTACCGTTAAGTCTTCCTTGCAGGTTCTGTACAGTATAAAGAGAAAAAAAAAAAAAGGTATACACAATAGGTTCTGTCTCTTGCCCTTGGTATTAAAAAGATGGCAAGCCACCAATGCTGGCATTAGGAATTCAGTCAACTGCCTTCTCGGTTTCAAATGAAGACGCAGCTTTTCTCTTCAGCAAAACTGTAGGCCTTCTGCAGACTGTATACTGTAGATGCCTTTTGTTTGAGACACTGTTAGGGAAAATGGTTGAGGACAGCAGCTGCCAGTATGGTACCCATGTTCTGCCAAGAGGTACCACTTATCATGGCTGCATGTTGTTGATAATAGCCAAAATGCTCATCTTCTCTTGGGCTGAGTCCACATCTTCATTTTGTTTCTGAGCCACTCCTGTGCCAAGGCCATACAGCCGCCCACAATACTTTGCATCATCAATCGTATCCTCAAAAAACAACTGCAGAGAAAGAAAAAAGGAAAAAGTGGGCATTTAATTGTGCCTCTTCATCAGAAAGTACCTAACATTTTTATTAAACAGGTCATTTGAGGTCAGCCACCTCTTAAGATGCATCATGGGAATTTAAATAAGCACAAGAAAGAGGAGTAAATGAAGACAGTCTGTGCCAGTATCAACAATTCCTGTGACTGACACTTGGCAGTTGAGCTGTCATAAGGCTCAAAAAACAAACAAACAAAAAAATACCCAATATTGTGTGTGTTGCCATGTGTGGACAGACTGTGGAGAAAGAAGAGTCAAAACAGGAACTATGACCCTCTTTGGTCTTGCTGCTGCAAGAAGAGGAATACAGCACTACCTCTTTCATTCTGAAGAATGCCATTCCTGTGAGCAGAGAGTCTGATCCTGCCTGGTGTTGTCGCCCAATTCGCTGCAAATCTAGCTGATCTGCCACTTCTTGAAGGCCGCCCTGAAATCAGAACAAAACAGACTTTATTTCCTAAAATCCAACTCTTACCAAAACTGTCAGGTGTCATGCTTCTCCAGAACACCGAGTGTGAATACTGACTCTCTTAAGATGAATCGATGCAGATTCCAGCAGTACTGGCACACCAGCTCTGAGTGATACACTGCTGTAAATATTGTTCAAGAACATATACAAACACTTGTGAAATTCTGGTACCTTGATTTCCTACTGCAAATACCTGAGATGACTGTAGATATAGGTTATGGATGCTGGACCTTTCCCTCCCTTTCCTCAAAGGAGTCTGATTCAGTAGATAAATTACTTTCAACCTTTTTGGTATTCTACCAATTAATCAAGCCATGTAATAGTTCATTTCAAAAGAAAATGCTCCTCCTTGCATAAGGGAGACAAGCACACAGAATTCAAATGGCCTCCAAAATTACTGATAGGCAAACCAGAAGGTTATGGGAATATCCCTGGACAACAAGCGTACTGATGTCTACTGGAGTCTAGAATAGAGGAGGCAGTATAGATATAAACGTATAGGTGCCTACATGTGACTGTTAGGTTTTATACATATTCTAGCTTTAATAGACTTGATACATGCAGCAGTTCTGTCACCTGGCTTACTGCTCATTTACAGTGTTGACACCCATTCATTACTATGGGCCTGCTGGGGAGATGCAAGTACCTTGAGGTTTTTGCAGCTCTTCATTAGGTACTTTACATCATAGATAGATGGGAAAAAAAGGTTCAAGATATGGAAAAACTCATGTTCCTCTTCTGGTAACCTGGAATCTGTCAGCAGCTTCACCATGTAGCCAAAGTCATAACCACTGAAAACAAAACATACAGAAGCCAGATAAATAGGCAACAGCTATATTAAGTGGCCTTATCACGTTTTTCACAAGAATTTTATATGCTATAGCTTTCAAACCTTAACATTTTCAGCTGTTTATAAAACTTCTAGATCAGAGTCAGGATTTATCTTGACCATCTATCTCAATGTAGGAGTTTTGACTGCTTCCCTGTGTGCCTCCACTAATCTCTTACAGAACATCTATGCTGTTGGGAAGAATATACTTTTCTTCTCAACACTGCAATTTTCTGTAGCTATGAGCAGCATGGGAAGCAGGAAATCCTAGGAGTATTTGTTGCCACCTCCTCCTCCTCCCTCCAGTCCTTTCACTTGCAATCACATCAAAGACGTAAGAGGCTCTGGAATCAAATTGCTTGAAACACAAGAAAGACACCTCCACTACACAGATTTCTCCCCCTATACATAAACATAAGACAAAAACTGAAAAGAACAATGTTGTAATTAAAAAACAAAATCCCTACTTTACAATATACAGAAGGAGCTGTAGAAATCATGCTTCAACTTGTAACAATTGTTTCCATAGAGGAAGATTGTAAGAGTCAGAGAAAGGATTTGTAAGCTATGCAATACACAAAAGTCAGGTCACAGGAGGTGCTAATACAACACAAAGTGCCAGCTGTCCTTACGTCAGAAACTTGGCCTTTGTATCTTTAAAGAACTGCAGAGCTGCTAATTCCTCTCCTTAAAACCTGTGTCAGTGTCCACAGACAAAAGAGGGAGTATTTCAATCAACAGGAGACTTCTCACTTTGTTGCACAGTGATCCTCTTGGACCTACCTGTGAAATGACAGCCATTTCACACTGTCACTAAGGACAACTCCAGAAGTCATAAGCAACTCAGCAAAATGCAGAGTATCGATCCCTTCTTCTTCATGCTTCTGGAACTGCAGCCCAGAGCTCGCAAGCAGGTCTATGGAATCCTGAGAGTACATATCCTCCCTGAAGGAGAAAGGCAGTTTTGCACTCAAGATACTAACAAGGCAAGCTCATTCCAGAAAAATTACCCATGTGCTTCATCTCAAACCATCAGAGTGACCAGTAAGACCACCTCTGGGTTCCACACTTGTCTCTAGAAAATTCAGATCAAATCAGTTTTCTTAACACGATTACTGAAACCACATCTATTCTTTGCAATCCATTCTGCAGTTGTAACCAGTTCATAATCCTATTGCTAGTGCAAATTCCAAAAAATCCACCTCCACAGAACTGAAGGACATTTTGAACAATATTGCTGGCACAAAGCTAGCAGACATACCACATGACAGCACAGAAAAAAGGGTAGCTGTCCCAAACAGGAAGAGGTGTAACTCTAAAGCAGTAAGCATCATTACTGTCCACATTTTTCTTTTTCACATCTCAGCCTTATCTTCATCTACAATTTCACCTTTGTGAGTGGAAAAAATTGTATACTACTTTGCTTTTCAAACATGACCAGAATGAGTGAGCAGAATGAGTGACTGCTGGAGGGCCGAGGAAGAACTTGACTTCTGTACTAGATTGTTTTGTCTGGCATGGTGGGAAAGAACAAAATGCATGACAAAGGTAATCATCTGAGGTCAAATGAGGCATTCACGCTGTCAAAAATCTCATTTCAATACTTTTAAGGGACCAACAAATTCGTGAAACTAAATATTGCAACTTTTGGTGTCAATAATGCATAAACAGAATACATGAACTGAAAGTATGGTAAAGTTTAAGGCACATGCAATTATTGGGTATAAGCCATTTAGCAAGGAAAAGGGTATTAGGGATCACATTTTAGCAGGGCTTTGGCTTGCAGAAATACTGCAAACTACTGTCATGACAAAATAGATTCCCACATAATCTTTCCGTAATAGATTCTGAACTTTTATTGCTCACAATCATTCACCAGTGGTTAACATAGTGACACCTGCATTTGCCAAAGGAAAGCATCAGTGCATCAGCAGAGAATAGGCGATCATTCCCTAGCTCAGAAGACTCACGTAAGGTTGAATTTGAAGTTAAACTGCCAGGTATTGATTCCAGAAGGATACTCTCCCTTCTCATTTGTGAAAGTCAGGCCCAGCTGGATAATTTTCAGTAGGTCAACATTACACCGAAGGAGCTGGTATTGATAGTCTATGGAACTGCGGAATTCACCAATTGGCCTTACAACTACTCCAGGAAATTCTGTGTCCTAGTAAAGGAGGGGAGAGAAGAAAAACTTATTGCATCATTTCCTTTATCAATAGTCTTACATTCAATTCCACACTTTTATGTCTCAGCATTCATTTCTGTACATTTTTCTATTAAATTACTAACACAATAGAATGCAAAGAGAAAAAAATATTTTAAGCTGCTACAAGTCAAATACTGAAAAAAAACCTAAACAATTGGTTAATTACTGTATTCATTTATTTTAGGTATTCTCTTTCAGCATTTCAGAATTGTTTCTTTCCAGATTGTGGGGGGGAAAAAGTTATAAAATTATTCAATATACACTGCTGTGTAATCTGAACATCTCTCTCCAGAAGGACTTATCCTTGCATTTTCCCTAAATCTACTAAAACGGGCATTTTATATTTATTCACTGTTATGTTCTAAATACAAGTTAAATTTAGCACTCACAGTCTTAATGTGATAGTCCAGATAGTGATAATCTTCACTGTTTTTGAAGAACAACCAACACCTAAATTAATGAAAGCTACTGCCAATCAAAACAGACCTTTACAACAGAGAAACTGTGTACTATATGAAAAACATTTTACTTAGTAAAGATAGCACACAATCACTGGCTAAAACCTCAAATTTCTAGACTACTTTTCAAATTCATTTTCATAACTTCTAACTAACTTAATAAAGAATAAATCCAAAAACTTTCATAAAGAATACATCTTTGTGCATCTGACATTTCTTCCTAGCCCAACATCTTTGTGTGTCCAGTCTACTGCAGTTATTTATATATGATATCAGTCCAGCCATTAGCATAGATCTATCTAAACACACTTTCACTAAGATCAAGTAGAGCACAAGAAGCAAGAAAGCTTGTTTCCCACCAACTGATGACAACTGAATCAAATTTACAGAATTCTAGATGTTTCATTTTTTGAATATTACATACTGTGCAGGGACATGTATTTTTATGCCACACTTTAATAAGGATTTTGCACGTCTTGAATCTTAGAGTCCCTAAGTAGAGTTGGCACAGTACGATAACTAGAAACAGTTATTAGCAGTCATTAACTGGCCTCTGCCAAGCAGATACATACTCTTAAGGGCAGGAAAGAAACCATTCCTCCCATCTCTCCCTTTATCTTGAAACTAGAGTTCTCATTAAGATTCTTGGTCTTCTTAAATAAAACTCTTTGAACTCATTGTCATACCTACAGCCAGCAGAGTCCATTCCATAAGACTCAGCATCTGACTGCAGTAAAAAGGAGGCACACTCATACAGCTAACAAATTGTCACTTGCAGGCCTTCTGTCCTACCACATCATCGCATTTTCCATACCCAAAAGAGAGAGAGTCATTCAAAGGACAAATATGCTAAGCTAATGAAATCTAGCAGATTTAAACCCAGTTGTACATCTGATCCATTTGAGACTGTATTAGTTTATGCAATAGAAATAGTTAAATATAAATGATTTCAGATGTTGAAGGTGGTTTCTCACTTCCCCACCTATCATTTGATCTGTACTGAATACCACATTCACTAAAACCTGTGAACTGCTTACCACTGAACACTGAATTTCTAAGTTTTCACCACTTAGAGACTGAACTGACTCAGTTTGGTAAGGGAAAAACATCATTTCTGGCTCAAGAATCAATTTATTCCCCTACCTCCTAAAAAACAAACAAAACCCCCAAACTTTGACTGTGGCAATAAAGGTGAAGTATAACATACTTACCATTGCAATGTAGCTGTAACTTAGAACAATCTCTCGAATTTTCCTCATCTCTTCTTCCAGATTGTTTGCCCATACTTCACAGATAACCTGGCTGTTCTCTGCAAGGGCTGCTGGCATCTTGCAGCGACTGGAGTAAAAGCAGCTGATGTTGAATTCAGATGACAGCGTAATATTGCAAGCTCTGCGATCTAACCAGTGTGCTGCATGAGAGAGAGAAACGTACAGTACTTTACATGAAGAAAGATCGACACATCAGATTGAAAGCACCAGTAGAGTAAGTCATATTTCTATTCTCATCCTCAAATGGCACTGCTGAAGCTTTACACTAGGTCTTTTCTTGCTTTTATCACTTTCTTTAAACATGCTGAAAGAGAAGAAAAACTAAAGCAACTGTATCTCATGATACAAGAGCAGGCATACAATTAACAGAGTCCAGTTACGCAAGTCAGTAGTCCCTCTCCCTTTCTTCCTCTCCAGGCATAAACTCTGAAACTTTAGGCATAAGATGCACATCAAAGTACTACTGGGATAGTTTTGAAGAACCGTAATAGATTGCTTCACAAATGACACTTATAAAGGCACATGCTTCTCTTGAGGTAATTCAGGAAACACTGAAAAAATAAGTCTTCCAGTTTATGCTAATGCTGTTTCAGCAGTATAGCACCTAGGACACATCACACTTCACGTGACCGGTTGCCTGTCATTTTCTAAAACGACACGGGCAAAATTATTAAGGAAACAGGCAGATAAGGCTCGGGTACTCCAGCAAACTCCCGCCACGCTCGTACGAAGTTAGCTGAGGGCAACTACAGCGGGGAGAGGGGCTCAAGGCAACAGCCAGAGCCTTTCTGCTAATGGCCCCCGGCCCCAGAGCCGAGGGGGAGGGCCGGGGGCCACCAGCCGCCGCCGGGCCGAGCCCCCTCCCGGCAGCGGGCGGGCTCTGCCGCGAAGGCCGCGCCGCTGGCCCGGGCCCGCCGCGGCCTCTCACGCCGCTGCCGGCCCCGCCGCCAAGGGGGGCCGCAGAGAGGGGGAAAGCCCTAGCGCCCTGCGCCCAGCCGGCGCTGGGGGCCTCCCACGGCACCCGGGCCGGGCCGGGCCGGGCCGGGCCGCCCGCACCTGCTGGCACCGCCAGGCCCCGCCGCTCGCGGCTCCGGCTCCCGGGAGCTAGGCCCCGCCGCTCCTCTTCCTGCGGGCCGCGCGGCCGCTCTAGCCCGCGCTCACCCCTGCGACTCGTCTGCTCCGGCACTCCCCATCGCCTCCCCTCCCCCACGCTACCTGCCCGGAAGCTCTGACTGGGCCGCTCGCCTCCGCGCAGGCGCGGTGCGGCCGCCGAGCAGGGCGGGACTTCCGGGCAGCCGTCCGCCCTCTCTCGCGAGAGAGAGATGGGAAAGCCGCCGGGGCGCGCGGCGGGGGCCGTCACCGCGCGCGCGTGTGGCGCGCGCTCCCGCGGAGGAGACGGGGGGGGGGGGGGGGAGTGCCACGCGGGGCTCCGCCGGCGTTGCGCTTGCGCGGAGCCGCTGCCCTTGTGACGAGTCGCCTCGCTTCCCTCCCTTCCCCCGGGGCAGCTAATGGACTCGCCCGGGCCCGGCGCGCCGGGCGAGTCCAAAGCCTGCGCGGGGGGTGCGGGTGGGGGAATGAGGCGTCAGGCGCTCTCTCCCTGAGGGAGCGGCCCCGCCGCGCCGTTACCTCGGCCCCGGCCCCGCGGGCCCCGCCGGCGGGCAGAGCCCCGAGGGAAACGGCTGCCCCGGGGCCGGCGCGGCGCGGGCGGCTGCGGCGCTGCGCGGCTGGAGGGCGGCTCCTCGCCGCGGCCGCTCTGCCCCCGCTGCGGGAGCGGCCGCGCAGGCCGCTGCTCCGCCTGCGGGCGGTTGCGCTGGGCTCTCCTGCCACAGAAACGCTGTTTAAGTTACGTTAGCGGCAGAAGGTTATGTCAGGTAAAGCAGCCTCCTGCAGCGCATCTTGTGCAACGTAGCCGCCAGCCCTGCGGCCTTGCTGGCTGATGGCGCCAGCGGATAGGCAGTTTACCTGGGCGCTGGTCTAGGTGCGGCGGAGCTGGGGTAGTGTCTCATCTCTTCCAGACGTCCAGCCTTCTTGGACGGGTCTGCAGCCTGAAACTCCGCAGTTGTGGTACTGCTTCAGAGCTGTTGCCTGCCCGTCACTGGGGCTCCCCAGTGCCTCTCCTTCCCTGGAACCTCGGCTGCCTGCTCGCTGTTTTGATACAAGTATCTAGAAAAGAAGGGGGGGGGAAATCACTATCTTTCATATCAGCTATATTTTGGTGTCCCAGGTTCAACAGTCATACCTCAGCAGAAATGTGAGACTTAGGAAAGTTTTATTTGAATACTGCTGCTCTCTATCAAGTGACCTTGCTGGTGTCAGCATCTACTGACATCAAGCAGTATTTACTGAACTTCATTTTAATTCAAAGTCTATCTTTTAAGGTGATAGTTACTGTTTTGTCTTCTCACCTTAGACCTCCAGTCTTTAGGTCATGTAATTTATGTATTATACAACATGTTAGACTGGCAGAAAGCAATCACCTTTCTTTCTGTGGTCACTTGAATTTGGGATCTTGGGCAAGGAAACATGTTGTTACAGGTAAATACATCAGGGTAGATTACAGCACTCCATAAACATAGGATTAGTTTCATCCTTATTTCACCAAAAGTGTTCAGAGTAAGATATGTACTTTTCTCGCTCATAAATCCCGCTCTTGAAGATATATTGAATCCAGCCAAAAAGGGAGGAAGAATATTCTCAGGACACAGAAATGTGCACGCTTTGTTACTCTAATTGAGATGTGTTGCAGGAAAAAATCAGTTGTGATAAATTGTGCCTGTATGTTTAACAGTTTGCATCTAGGTTAGAGGGGAAAAAAAAAAGCTAGGATGTTTCCAAGTACAGCAGTAGGAGTTGGAAACAGACCTTTTGCTCAAAGAGAACAGAATTTGTGTTTTTGATTATGGCTAATTTCAGCTACATACAAAGGAAAAATAACTGCAAAAAGAAGACTGCTCTTAGAATAAGTCAATCCCATAGTTCTTGTATTTGGAAGTTACCAAACATGCTTCCAGATTCAGCACTCCAGAACAGGTTCCTGAAGTGTCCTCCCACCCTCTGTACAGGTCTGCTAAGACCACACTTACAAAACCAGACCATGTGTAGACGTCGTACATCACAAGGAGGATTAAAAAGCTTTAGCTCAACATTTTCATATTAGTCAGCACGAACTGCATATTCTGGATAATGCCCTTTTCACCAGTAGAAATAATAGCTTATTTATGGGACTCCTAAAATCTGCAGATTCAGAGTTAGAAGATGTAACTATTACTGAAACATGTTTTAACTGTAATGGCAAAGCCATCATTTCCATTTTCCTAACACTTCCGTTGTTCCAAAGGTGTTTCAAAAACATACCACTGAAGTATTAGATGGCACAAGTGTACCCTCACAGATGGTTAGAAATGTAGCTCAGTATGCAGGGAATCAATGATTAGCTGCAGTGCACTAACTTCAGGATTCATTTTTGTCGTTAGAGGAATTATTAGTATGGTTTTATACTATCCTTTGTGCTAATTCACAGTGTTTCTCCTTCAAATGTTTTTTTACAAACAGTGAAACAGACAGTGATCACTACAAAAACTGTGAAGAGTGAACGAAGATAAGTTATTTTATGGAGTATCTGACCAAAAAATCCTTTCTACTGAGAGAAAATCAGTCTTCTTGCATGTCTCAAAGCTAAGCCTCAGAAAAGGTGGCAGTAACACTGGAGAGTTTTGTGATGATACTAATGCAGGGCACAGGCTAATCAACAAACAGAAGCAGCTTTTAGACCTAGACTAGATCCAGACTTGGGAGGGGATTTCTGAGGATCTTCTCCTTCCAGAAAAAGTTAATTGATAACAGCATAATTACAGTGCTAGGTATAAGAAACCAGGCACAGGCAGCAAGGCACTGTCGTTATTCATGCTTGCAGATCTCTCTGCAGTTCTAACCACTGCTAGCCGTGACGTTGCTAACAAAATAGAAGTATATATTGCTTCATGTGTGAATGTACCAGACAAAGTTAACTGAGAGGGAGAGGAGATATTCCTTGTTTTTTCTTATGCGGAAAAATAACTCTGAAAAGTAATGGTGAATAACACCCTAACTTCTCAGAGCTTAGTTCACAATAGGGCCCTGTATATTAGGTAGCATTAGGTAACATATTGGGGGCACATCTGCATAATAAAGACA
This sequence comes from Rhea pennata, assembly GCF_028389875.1. Classification (NCBI taxonomy): domain Eukaryota; kingdom Metazoa; phylum Chordata; class Aves; order Rheiformes; family Rheidae; genus Rhea; species Rhea pennata. Next base: position 11,342,954 of record NC_084676.1, on the reverse strand, counting down.
AATGCTACGGCAAATTACATCTTGCTACCTGCAAAGCCATAATTACAGACTTTGTGGTCTGTAAACATCGTATTTAAGCACAACTAAGCACATTCTAACCTATTTGCATCTCCTTATAGATAGTACCAATACATGTAACTTGTCTGAGACAGTGTAGCAACAGAGTTGGTGCAATCTACAGGGTCAGTGCAACACTTGCAATGAAAACTGGACTGCTGTTTTTTGCCAGATTCCCCAATAACCCTTATAGTTTTTAACGAATATGCCTTTGACTTACTGAATTGCACTGACGCTATCTATTTTGTGCTCAAAACACGAGTTAGTGAATTATAAAAAATACTCATTTTCAAGATGTAGCTGGCTTTTTTATTCTCAGATAAAACTATTAACTCTTGATGAAAAACTCTCATCTGCAGAGATATATTCCAAATATTTAAAAATGAGCAACAGCCTGTGCATATACAAAGGGAATACTGCTGGTATTAGCAGTGAAATAGCACTGGCTTTGCATGACTTATCTGGGAGGGGACAGCTGGCTCTTGCATGAAAACACGCCTCTGTCACCTTTGCCTAAGCTCTCATAAAGTTTCCGCAGAGGTAGTGAAAAGTGAGGAGTTAAACTCTGGGCTCTGAACAGACACAAAGGAACTCTCCTGGGCTACAACCAGCAGGAGGTGAGCAAAGAATGGGCAGAGTTCAGAGGCATAGTAGCTTGAAAATATATGATAGAAACTTCAAGGAAATAATTTAAAGACAATGTCAAATATCTATTTAAAATATGATTATAAGCTTTTCTAGGACCTCTGGCTGCTTTCAGATCCATGCAGTGCTTGGCACAGAGGAGACCCACCAAACACAAAGTATAATCCCGTGTCTGTCCATACAGTGTGGCTAATATGCAGCTTTTGGAGTAACCAGGTAAGTGGGCCTTAAGTTTTCATTTCTGTGAGTTCTATATTTTTGCAAATAGTTGTGACTTTTTTTTTCCTTCTGGCAAGGTTGTTTTCCACTGCCTGTGCACTGTAAGGGTTGATTCCAGTGAAGTAAGTAAGTTCTAAAATAGAAGACTTAAGTAGGAGGGAAAAAGGCATACCAAGCAACTGCTAGGCAGTCAGTCCATCACCACAGACATATCCTGTTGTTCAGCTTCTGCACCTGCCAATAGCATGACTATTTGGTTGGTGTCAGAACAAAACATGTATCCTGTGTTAGTATAAGGAGAAGTGGGCAGCTGTGCAGCCAGAGCTTGGGCCTGTCTTGGCAAGAGGAAATATAGGGGGGCAACAGATGTGGGATAGAAACAATAATACAAAGTTAAAAATAAATGTAAAAAATATGGCAGTTCCTTTAAAAAAAAAAAGAAAAGAAAAAAGCTTTCTAAAAGTTTATTTTTCAGATTATGTCAAGCATTTTAAAACCTGACATAGACAGACTAACTGTTTCTAATAACTGAAATGATAAATTCAGTGAAAACAGATTTCTTACTTAATGATCAGTTGTTGGAGAAGTGAAGTAGTACTTGGGAATAAGAATTATATTTTGTATTACTATTCTTTACTGACTAGTATATGTTTTCCCTTTCACATTGAGAGTGTGATTGGCAAAATAATTATTTTTACTTTATGATTGAGAATTTGGTTCAAATCAAATTTTATATTAACTAGTTTGAAATAACCTAAAGGGAACTCTTTTAAACAGCGTCAGTTCTATGTAACATTTTGAAATGGCTGCATCCAACTAAGGTCTTCGCTGGTTGATTCTGGGCTGTCTGACATGCTAGCATGAGTTCAGTGCCAAGGAGCTGGATGGATTCTTGGTTTTGCCAAAATGGCTATGGTTACATGAATACTTCTGCTAATATATTTGGTACATTCTGAGTCAGAAGAGACAATGTTATCCAACAAAAAGAGTAGGTAATGTGATGATGGGGAAAAACATGATCCAGCAAAATTTATCTAGCTTTAATGCAAGTAATGTTAGATCTTATTTTGTACATATGACTTAATAAATGTAGCATACTGAGATTTTGGGGGGAGAGAGGAAAAGCAGACATGGCAGCACTATTTCAAACTGGAAGAACTTGAAGCAGAGCCACATGCTTCACTCTGCTTTGCTATCTAGCCTTTTGCATGCTTAAGATTTAGCAGAATTTGACTCAGCACTGCTGTATAGAGTCTTTTTGGAGCATCACCTTTCAACAAGCTACAAATAGTAATCAAGTAACCCTTTTATATCATTTCTCTAAGATCCAGTGTTGTCTGTTACAAGATCATCTGAAGACAGAAGAATCAATCTCTTTACAGAAAACTATAGACAATGCTTTTTAATCTATTGTTGCATTAGACTAATTTCATATTGCTGTCTTCAACTATATATAGTCGGTGGTTGTAGAAAAGACAGGGAGGTGCACAGAAAAAGAGCAAAGGGTGCAAGTTATAACAAGGAAAGTTCTGACTAGATACTAGGAAAAAAAATTGACAGTGAAGGTGGTCAAACACTGGAACAGGTTTCCCAGAGAAGCTGTGCAATCTCCCTCTGTGGAGCTGCTCAAAACTTGGCTGTTCAAAACTCTGAGCAACCTGATCTAACATTAAATATGGCCCTATCCTGAGGAGGGGGGTGGACTTCTGGAAGGCCCTCCCAGCTGTGGTTATGTTGTGTTTTTGTGTAATGAAGTAGAGCATTTTTCAAAGGATCTGACTTGTACAAGGAAACTTAGAATAGAGGCTGGAATGGAGCAAAGCCTAAAAAAGGACAGATTATTTCAACTATTAGCAGTGATTTCTTAGAGGCAGTAGGCACACCTGCACTGAGGGGACCTGTGTGGCATGTTGTGAATATACTGTATGTTGCACAACGTAAAATACACCATCATGATCAGGTCTTTTGTAAAAGAAGATAATATCAGTTTATCCTATGGCAAGTTATTTACACTGTTCTATTCAGACTAGCAGGTTATTTCTGTTTGTTACTCATGGGTATTCTTCATCAGATATGTTAGAGTCCAATTATGTTTTTTTCAATAAGGTTATGATTGGCAAACTTGATATATTAGGAAAAAAAACATATGGACAATCTTGTAGATTAGCTGTAGTAGCTCATCAAGTCTAATAGCAAGGAGCTCTAGATGTAGGGAAAGAAGTCCTGGAAGACTGTGACTTCCTTAAAGCATCCTACTTTAAGCAATAGCACCTTAGAGCAGTTCTCACACTACTCATTTTGGCACAAAGTTAACTTGTTTATTTTTTTAAGGCTGCTACAAAAAGCTAGCATTTCCCATAGAAGCATATACAACCCTAGCGTCGAAATAGGAATTTGTGAGTTAGGGCTCACGGTTACTAGTGTCAAGTCACTTTCTGCTTAATTCCTTTTTTTCTTCCCAGAATCATTCACTATCAATTTTCCATTGAAATGACTAGTTCAGTGAACTTGCCTCATCCCTTTCATTCTACAAGTAAGCAGAAACTCAAGTAAGAAAGAAGTGCCTGATTTTTTTTGTCATGCGCTTTGACCTGCATACTAACATACTGTAGGAAAATAGAGCTGGAAACACTTGCAAATAAAGGGCACTGCATTTGTAAGAATGTATCCAGAAGGTTATAAGTTCAAAAGTAAGATGTCATCTCCTGTCTAATACAATGACTCTTTTGGCAGTGTATTCCTCCTTTCTGAAATGCTGTAAAAGCAGTATTCCCAAGAGGCTTGCTAGAATCATAAAGGTAATACAACATCATCTTCCTGAAGAGTTTCAGTTATTGCTAACCATAGCTGGATTTGAAAAAAAGATAATTATCTCCCTTATCATATTCTCAAGCTCTAACACACAATTCTTTGGCCATGCGAATGAAGGGCGTGCGGCGCTCTACTGTGTTAATTCTTCATGGCACAGATTCATGTTGTTACAGTAGGATTTTTTTTTCATTAGTGTTAATTTAATAGCATATCTTCATTATGGAATAGTGCATATCCTGTATCATCATTTGCTGGGCACAACAGATCAAGGGAGGAAGCTGTGTTACAACACACCGGAGCAACAGTCAGAAACTTTGTTTTTTGCTGTTCTCCCATTCTTTTTGTTACCCTTGCATCTCTGTTTGCCTTCTGGGACACTTCTAACACACTTCAGGAATATGGGAACAAAACAAAGGGAGCAGAACAGGACAGAGAGAGCGAAGATTTTAGAGTTTTGCAACTGAACTGAAGCTGCGAGGATTTGCTGTTGTCAGCAGTGTGTTTTTTCATCCTCCAGCCATTCGGTGTTGACTTAGATCACTTTCGTTTCAGATGAAGAGAGTCTCTGGATATTCCTCTGTGGCTGAGCAGCGGAAGCAGGTAAAGACTCAAAGATCAAGTTTTAAAGGAAGTGTTATGCAGATGCTTTGAAGACCAAATGTATTGAATCAGCTTCTAAGAGAAGTGGTAAACATTTCTCTACTCTTAGCACAACTAGCAGCTCATCACTACAGCAACATTTGCCCAGCATTTATTTCCCCTTTTAGTGGATTGCAGCTACAGCATCAAGTTGTGAAGAGCCTGTTATCTTTGCCGGCATAGCAAAAGACCACAGCACTCCAGTGTAGCCAGAAGCTGGGCCGTCTATCTTAGTTTATTGTGGCCCAGTCCTCAAAGTAGTCACACTAAACAATTTGTTTCTTAGCTGGTATGCCCTAGCCTCTTTATTTGCTGGCAGCAATGCTATTCTGTACTTCAGGAGTTTGCCAGCTCATACAGGCTCTCTAAAGATAAGATCTCAGATGATCTGTGGATCAGAATTTGGGAACCACTCTGCTGGAGCTGTAGCATAAAGAGAACCAGGATTTTAGTGGGGAATTGGACTTGATTAACAGGATTTTTTTTATGTAAAATCTGCTTCTCATGTAACTATATTGAGTGGAGTTCATTCACATAATCACTTCCTCACATGCACTAAAAACAGAGTCTGAATCAAGACAGTTTCTAGCCAAAGGGCTAGAATTTTTAAATAGCTTAAGCAATAAGCTTTAGCAGCTCTTCCCTATCTCAAAGCAAGACATACATAGTCTCAGATGTGCATTAGGAGTTATGAGTTTTTGAAACTCTTTGAGATCTTCAGCTGGAAGATGCTAAAGCATCTGAAATATTGCTTGGTTTAGCTAAAAATTCTGACTCTGGAAGACATTAGAGCTTTTCTTTGATATGTTCTTTCTTCATCTCAAGAAAAAGATTTACAGGACACTGTTTTGTTAAAGTGCTCTAAGCCTCGCATAGCTTTCGTAACTTTTTTACTAAAGCATACCTAGATAATACAACACGGTCTAAAGATTAAAGAATTCTTACATTATGTCAGCATGCATGAGCTGTCACATGGATGCAACTGGCAGTATGAAAATGCTAAGAGAGCAAATCTCCAGCCCAAAATCCAGCAGCGCTATCTGAAGCTGGAATAGATAGCTCTCCCACCAGCCTGGCATTTCTAGTTCAGTACGCTCAGTGATAATGGTGACAGCTGATTATATTGCTTTTAACATAAGCCTATAGGGTTCATAAACCTAAGGTTGTAGGGCAAGAGTCCTTTAAATTACTTCCTCCTCAGTTCCTAATTTGATAAAAACCCAGATGACAGTGAGAAATGTTTGTTTTAATGATGAAAGTTTCTGTGATTATCAGCAAAGTTTTATGCCAGGACAGATAAATATTGCATAAAGGTTCTGGGCAGTGATGGTAAATATTCTGTAGCTGTTTTACAGAATTTTAAAGAATTCTTAACACTGAAAGCTGTATAGAGAGGGTTTCTCTGTATTGTATTACTATAAACACACCTACACTCAATATTTATTAGTGAGCTGTCTCTCATTTGGCCTCTCTGACAGGAGACAAACAGGACGGCAACTATGAATCATGTTATTTTTACTCTAGTCTGTTTTTGCAGCACAACAACACAGTTAAACAGGAAGGACAGAGTTGCAAACAAAACACTAGCTGCTTATTGCACTATATTATTTTAGAATTGCATTGATTTCTTTTTTCATCCTTTACTCTGAGGATAAACATTATGGATATTCACTCAAGAAAACCCAACGTAAGGTTTCTGGATTCTGGAACCAATTCCAACTTGAGCTACTTTAAAAGACAGATAGTTAATTACACATTTGCCATGTCTTTGCTGAATAGCTTATTTTGAGTTTTTGAATACTCAAAATATAATGAATGAAGCTTTTTGAATATTTTTGATTGCTCTGTATAGTTAAAATCCTTACTGTGATAAGAGAGTCATGCAAACATTGCAGATGCCTTTGTGCTGTATACAGGAGTATTTAGTAGATAACATTTCCACAACTGAATCCAGGAATGCAACGTACTTCTTACTTTTCAAAAGTCAGTATTTTAGCTCCTTGTGAATGTGTAGCTGCTCTGTACAGATGGCACATGATACCTACTAGCCAAGCTGTGCTCTTAATACAAGAATTGTGTTGTACCTGTGATGGGTTAAAAGCACAGCAAAGTAAATTATATAGGGAGAGGTAATTTCTCATATTAGACCTTTGTTATTGTTGAGAACAAAAGGCACGCTTCTGGGTACATGAGTCTGTGTTCAGAATCAATCTTCAAAGCTAAGAATGATGTTTAAAGAAGCAATTCTGAATTAACTGGAGCTGTTAATCAGCTCATTCAGGCAAAAAAAGTTGTTCGTTACTGCAAGGAGAAAAAATATTACACAGTGGGAGGGAAAATATAGTGGCAGAGAGAGAGGTGATAGAGGTATCATTCCTTACTCTCAGATCTTCTATTCCTACTGTTCTGAGTTATCCAGAAGCCCCAGATAGTCCTCTAGATACTGAGAAATATGCCCAATAAAAACAGGGAGGGAAAGAGTCAGTGGTCCTTTCTCTCCTTCTGGTTATCGCAAAGAAAATTTCCTGTCAGTAACACTTCAGGTCTGTGTAAGCATGGCAGATGGATGTGGGCATGCATTCTGCTACCAACACGCAATGTCCTACAACAACTTTGTTGCTGTGTTCTTTAGAGCAGTTTTGAAACAAAGGTCATCCTACAATGGTCCGCTTTATCTCCTCTTTTTCAAATAAAAAAGAAAGGTTATGTCAGACAGCAGCACATGCTTACTGTTGTTGCTTGCTCACAGGAGGGGAAGGTCTGGGATGCGATGAAGATCAGTGCCTTTGTCCTGGTTATGGGCCTGCTCATATTCACTGCCTTAATGAACTCTGTTTCTTGGTAAGATTGTTCAAACAAAAGGCTTTGAGGAGAAACATTTTTTTGGACAGAGATGGGAGAATTGGTTGATTAAAAGATGGGTGACTAAGAACACTTATTCTCACAGGTATATACAAAAGATCTGGGAGACTTCAGGCTATTTCTGGCAAGCAAAATGGCTAAAGCTCTACTACTTTTTTGAGGGAAGGGAGTGGGCAATCTTCCTCTTTGGTGAGTTCTCAGATTAACAGCCTTCCACTGTATCCAGCAGTTGCTTCTAGAAGAGGGACATGGACATACCTTCCCATACTCACTAATCCCCCACTGAAAAAGCACAGATAGGTCTCAAAGCTGTTTGGACTAGCTCATCATTAGATACCTTATACAGATTTAAAAAATGATTTTTTTTGCTGCTGTTGAAAGCACAGAAATGTCTTTTCTGTGAAGGCACATTCTTTGCTGCTGTGAGAACTAAACAACTCAGTAAAACTAATTACTGAAAACTAAAGCCAATCAGTGAATTTTATTCCTGCTGTAGCATCTATTTAACTCTTTTGTCTGTAACAGTTGGTAAACAGACCTGGCAGGGATGTAGCAAGGTGCAAGGATCAACTCAACCATGTCCAACTTGTATTTAAAAAACACCCCTGACAAAGAACCCCACAACCTCCCAGAAGAGCCTTTTCTTACCCTCAATTGTTGCAAGTTTCAGCCTAGGGGACACCTGCATGCTCTAACTTCCTTACTATCTCCTGGGTCTTACCATAGTGTCAGAACCTACCTGTAATCCATTTTAAAGCACCTCAGGGCAGAGAATGCTTACCTCACACAGCCAGGCCCTTGCCAGGGCCTTCTGGATATTAGTCCGCTGTATTTTGTTTCTAAATTACCTATGTCTCTTATTTATTCATATGTCTCTACCTTTTCCTCCTGTTACAGGGGCTGCACTGATTCCCAGCCTTGTTTTCTGGAGCTTCAATGGAATCCTTATAGTGGCTGATGTAACAGGAAAACCAACTTTCATTACTCGATATCGCATTCAGCTAGGCAAGAATGATCCTGTAAGTTTTTCTCACTGTGCTTCTTCTGCTAGCTAAACCCTTTGGGCAGTCTCAGGCTTGGAGAAGAGAGGAGAACCAGTTAAGCTGTTCTCTTGTAAGGCAATAGGATACAGGAAGAATCAAGCTGAGCCTTGTACATCAGTTGCAGAGAGGAAGGTAGATCTCGTAGTTATGCTACTGACCAGATCTGGATTATCTGACAGCTTATTAAAAAGTTGATGCATGAACTAACATGAAAAAAAAAATACTTCTTAAAGCTCTTTATCTTCCCAATTCAAAGCCATGTTGCATCTGATGTAGGCTGAAGTCCTGAATTCTCTTTTGTAGGTGGATACAAAGAAATTGAAACAAGTGATATACACAGTGCTGTTTAATCAGTTCTTTGTCACCCTCCCAATGCTTTTACCCATGTTCTACATCATGAAATGGAGGGGCAACACCTTCAGCAAGGAACTACCCACCTTCCACTGGTTCTTTGTAGAGTTGAGCATCTTCACATTAATAGAGGAAATTCTCTTCTATTATTCACACAGGTGAGCTGAATATAGGAACGGGACACTCTGTCCCCATGCCTTAAGAACTATACCTCTCTTTTATGACAGCAATAGACCTGTCCTCACTCTACCCTCAATCTTATATTCAGTGGGAAGACTTACAGGTACTGCTAGCCACCTTTACTATATGAGTTTTTGGTGCTGGAATACCACATGTAACTATAACAAATAGAAGTGTTTTAGGTGCAGTTACAGATATGGAACAGCTTGGAGGCTAAGGAAAAAACAAAACAGCTGGCTTTATACAAAAGCTGTATCCTGACTCCTTAAATAAGAGAAGAACAAGACTAACTACTCTGAAAGAAAAAATGCTCAAGAGATTAGTGACTGATCTCCCACTCTTTTGTACAGCACCTACCAAACAGGGCTTAGATGTTGACCCCATAGGCCTTCTGAGCACTAGCACCAATATTAGAGGAAAAATTAAAGCAGGAAACTAAAAAACCTTCAAGACTGTGTGGCAGCAAACATAGCATTCCTAGAAATACATAGATTTCCCTTTTGGACAGATGCATGTGGAGCACCTAAAAAGGCCATTTCTTACTAAGGGCTCATGTAACCTAAAATCCTGTCTCTAACAGTTCTCAGTAGGAAAAAATCTAACATGGTGGAAAAGTGAGTCTTCTGAAAGGTACTCCCAGGTTCAAGTAAATCAGTGCTTCAGGGACTTTTAAGTTATGGGATGTGTCTGAACTTCCTGTACTTAACAGTAGCCAGTAGACCCATCCATTGGGTGAGGGCTCAGTGCCAGAGACAGGAAGGCCAGGAGTCCTACACTCTTATTCCCAGCTGCTCTGAAATCTCTAAATTAAAAAAAAGGTGTGAGCAAATCCCTAGCAGAAATTCAGTGTTATGTTACTCTGTTCCTTTCTTATGGGGCTCAAAACCAACATTTCTGTTTTCTTTACTTAGGCTTGTTCATCTCCCATTCCTCTATAAGCACATTCACAAGAAGCACCATGAATGGACAGCCCCCATTGGTGTAGTCTCTATGTATGCTCACCTGGTAGAACACATAGTAAGTAGATTCTCCTATGATCGCTCTTGAATTCCTGCATGGAGTGCAATTTCCAGGGGATGAGAAAGAGTGGTAAAAGAAGCAAAGCAAGTGTGCATTCAGAAGCTTGCTTCTTCGGGAGAGAAAGCTAAAGGCTTCTTGGAAATGCAGCTTAGAAGTGTTACAGTGTTTATAGTGGACTCCACTAGCTTTAGGAGCGCAGATCCAAAGGCCTCCAAATACGGAAAATAAGAGGGAAATAATTGAATGGTGCTTCCTTGAGCACAGCAAGACATGGGAGCACAGATTTTCTTTAGAATGAGATACAGCATTTACACAGTCTGGGTTCCTGCATGGACTCAGCCTTCTGTCATTGGTGGCTTGGATCTGTGTTTGTAAGACTTTGCTATTTCCCACTTCTGCATCAGCCAAAATTTTGTGTGAAAACACATCCTACCGTTAGAAGTCCTGGGTTGCAGCACCAGCTCCACAAACCGTAGCTACTACAGTCTGCAGAATTGTCAGTCTTTGGGCAGAAAACTTACTTTTTAGATTCAGGAGTGCAGCTGAGCCAAGCCGGTGCAGTAAGCTTGGTCTGGGCGATGGCGGCCATTTGTACTACTGGTAGTACACAATGAAGTGGTGCAGTTGGAATCATCACTTCAGCATTCTTCTAAAGCAAAGGTGAAATTCAGACCTCTGACTGCAGGGGCAGTTATTAAAACTGTACTGTCCTTACACCTTCTTTGAGATCACAACTAAATTTTACTACAAGCGTAAGGAGGTTGGACTGTTGGTATGTTTTGTAGCAAGTATAATACAGTTGCCTCAGAGCAAGTTATTTTTTTGATGATATTGGAATTTTAGTATGGCATTTCCAAAGGGATCTTGGCTTTGCATTACTTGCACAGAACTAATGCAATGTGTCATTCAGGGGAAGCACCTCGGCTCCCAGGACAGGAGTTTGTGTTTTGTACCATTAATGAGGTAGTTTGCTTCTCATTTCTAGTTTTCCAACACATTACCTGTCATGACTGGCCCGATGATCATGGGGTCTCATATTGCTTCAGTCACAGTGTGGTTCTCCTTGGCTCTTTTAACAACAAGCATTTCGCACTGTGGCTACCACCTGCCCCTCCTACCGTCGCCGGAATTCCACAACTTCCACCACCTCAAGTACGTGTGGGCACTGCTCAGTTTCCCCTTCCCCTTCTGCCTGTGCACTCTCACTGCTGACAGGCAAAGCTCCTTTTGAAGGTCAAATATTCTTGCATAACTCATGTGCAAACAGTGAAACACCTCCAGTTCACCTAATATGACAGCTAAAGTCTGGATTTCAGAGGATTCTAATTGATCTCCTGTGCAACTGTCAGCCATCTCCCTGAGATCTACATTTCTCCATTGGCTGACTTGGAAGCTTCAACAAAGCATAAACACAGCAGTTAAGGCTGAGTTTTTTGGGTTTCCTAAGATTACATGAAATGAAAGCACATACCATCTAAAGTAGCAGGTATCACCTGGCCTTCCCCCAGGACAAACTCAGAGTGAAAAATAGTTCTTTGCAAGGTTCCTTCTAGGAGTTTAGAAGATAACTGCACAGGATCTAGAATAAAGAGCGTGCAAGAGCAAATTGCATAGCTGATAAAAGTTTGCAGAAAGGGTCTGCCCATCTCTCCCCAAATACTGGGATTAGCAGCATTCTGATCAGGTATCTTGCCCAAGCACTCATAGTCAACGCCTCCTGGCAAAAATTCTCAGCCACCTTTTATACTGGAGAGAGCATAATTTCAGTAGGTTGCTCAGAGATACATACCAAAGCAGTGGAGGAATTGTTCCCAACTTCCAGGTGCACATTAAGTTCATACAAATATTCCCTTTAACATGATTTGCCTCTCCTGTAGGAACAGGAAATACGGCAGTTCTGCTGTGGCCTAAGCGCAGGTCAACACCCAGATCATGGAGCCAGCTCTTGTTATCAATCATTTCCTCAGCTCAGCTTACATCAGGACATCGATCACTGCAGACCTCAGGCTCTGTGGGCGGAATGGCTGTGCCAGCTGCTCACTTCCACAGTGCTGGAAGTGCAGCAGCTGTCTTTAGGCAGCCTGGCCTCAGAGTACACAGACGTGGGCAATGCAGCCTTCTAGCTTACTGCCCTGCTGCTCCTGCAGCACTGAACAACCCCAGACACACCTTGTTCAGCAGGAGCATTTCTGGGTAAAGATGAGCGAGCAGGAAAGTTCCAGGAGAAGTTTCACCCAGGCTTCAGCAAGTGTGAAAGATAAGGCTTTGAGGGAGACTGGTACAGTATCAGAAATGACTCATCCAAGGAGGCTCATCTAAGGAGATAGAAATAGGAAGGGTGTGGTAAGTTCAGTAACATCCAGCGATAACTACCCTGTTTTGTTGGCAGGTTCAACCAGTGCTACGGAGTCCTGGGACTGCTGGATTATTTGCATGGAACAGACACCCTGTTTAGACAAACAAAAGCCTTCAAGAGACACAAAGTCCTCCTCAGCCTTACACCGCTCTCAGAAAGCATCCCTGATTCTCCCAAGAAAGCAGAATGAGACCTACCAGCTTGCAGTTCTTGCACAGCCCGGGGACCAGAAGACCAGAGACAATTATTTATGCCAAATAGTATTTTAATTGGGAAACAGGTTATTATTCTTAAGTAATAAAACCCAAAGCTGAGTTCAAACATGCTACTTGAAATTCCTGCACTTGCTGACTATGAATTCCCGACTAGGGCAAAAAAACCTTCCCTAGAAAGGTATTTTCAAAACAAGTTTAGCTGCTTGTTTGTTTGTTTTGTAATTACCTTCATTGATCCTTGGTTCGGGCTGCCTGCACCCAAGCCAGATGTGTTCTACGCCACATGGTTGTTTTGGGGGTTCCTGTACTCTGATGGTCGTAACACTTTTTCCACAGGCCATACTTTCGGCCATAGTACTAGTCTTTCAGCTGCTTGCTACAGAAATATCAGTAAAATTACTGAAACTACACACTGTAGGGACTCAAAAGTACTATTTCTCTGAGACTCAGCTTTACCCTATCTCAGAATGCCTTGGATGTGGGATGATTTGGCCTGGAACCCCATGGAAAGGCAATGGAGCCACAGCTTTAGAAACTCTCCTCTATACACACCTCAGAGGCTCTAGCTTCCCATGAGCAGAGCCTCAGCATGCAAGACATTAGTACAGAACTGAATTAAGGGTCATCACATCCTCAACTCTACAAACTAATTTCTGCAAATGTAAAGCAAGTTTCTCTCGCATGGGATATGGCAAAGTGCAAGTGGAAGCACTTGTGCTTTTTCTGTTAAAACAATTAATACAGAAGAATGAAGGGTTTAAGAAGCCTCCAAGTCACTTGGTCCCACAGAAAGGTCCCTTCAGCCTATGTGACCCAAGCCCTGGTAAATTACCTCCTACTGCTGAGCCTCATCTCACTTCCCACACACCAGAAGGGGGCACAAATCAAAGCAACAAAACTATGGAAAGGGACTTCCATAGCAAAAAGAAAAAGTCACTGCTTTCCCGAGCTGTCTACATAGAGATTGGTGAAACCCTGTAGGGAAGGATCGCACTGTGCCACAGAAAACACTCATACTTTTATGTGCATCCACGAGTACCTATGCAACAGATCAAGACAGGCTGGGAACTATTTTCCCCAGGATCTTTTTAACATCTGGGGGTCTCATTCCCCCCCCTCCCCCCCCCCCCCAAAAAAAATTCTCATCATTGCTGGTCCACATCCCTCTTAAGGAAGTTCTTTTGAGAACACGCACAGAGCTGACCCACGCTGCACTTACCTGATGTCAGCCTAACTCTGCCCACAGAAGCCAGCTCTTTCCCCACCTTCCCCCAATTCCTGCAGCCATACACACAGGAACTCAACCCGTTCATACAACCTACAGCGCTCTAAAATGGGCAAGCAGAATCCTGGAACAGAAAACCCAAACTGCATTGTCTTTTGAAGTTTTTATTTTTATACATTTTTTTGTATTAAAAAGGAAAAAGCATAATTACCACAAATTACAAAGGACTAAAGCATTACTAGAATAATGAATCACATCAGCCTAGAAAGCAGATACTCTGAATAATATTAATGTTATAATACAAGCTCTCATTCAAGTATTTTACATTTTTCTCTTTTCCTTTTATATGTGATGATGATCCTAGCACATGGGTCAAAGATTATGTACTATCGACAGAAGATGGATCAGGTACAGCGGGCCGTATCAACAAGATTTTCCTCCCAAGTGATAAATGGTCTGTGATGAGTCATTTTAAGTTTGTCTCTACAGTAAATGCAGCTGAAGAAGGTTGCACACACTTTCTAGTTCTGGGAAACAGAAGGCTGAGGTTGGGACACACACACAGTTTGAGAAGGGTCAGCACATCAAAGCATCACCCCTTTTGTTCCAGGTGAGCTACTGAAAGGCCAAGGTCTAATCCACCCAATCTGAGCAGGTTAGGGCAAACCCTTGGGGCCAGGGGCTTCCCACTTCAGCCTCACCTAGGTAAGGCTCTGTGCCCGTTTCTGAGTAACAGCTCCAAGATTCCCAACCCCGAGGGGACTAGGGAAGGCTGGGGGCAGCAGAGGGGGCGCGGGCTGGCTGCCGTGCCCTGCCGGCACACCATCAGCCAGGCTCGAAGGACAGAGCGCTGCCGAGCACGCTGCTGGCACGGGCCAACCTACGGGCGAGACTTGCACTGTGGACATAGCGAAGCGGGAATGAGCCACAGAGGGACAGAGAGGGGAATCTCGAGTTAACCCAAAGCACGCTTCGACACACTGACGTTACACAAACTGAAAACAGGTCAGTTGACGCCCAGGCCGTTTCAAACTTTTCTGGAGCTTCCTACCAACGCGATGTGCTTGTCACAGATACACGGTCCTATGTTCAAGTGTCTGCAGAAAGTGAAACTGTAAACTACTTGTTGAAACACTGCCCTCCATCCACCTATTTCACGCCACTGAGATGAGTATTTTCTTTTTAAACAGTCAGTCATCTTTTACATGTATTGGAAACTTCAAAAAGTCAGTGAGGCATTTAACATCAAGCGTAGCCACCCTCTCAAGAGCCTCGCATCCACTTCAAAACAGTGACAAAGTGACATAACCAGTCTCAGAGAAGAGACACAGGAGAAAACAAACATTCCAAACAGCCTGCTACATTTACAGGGTTTTTTGTTTTGTTTTGTTTTGTTTTTGATAAAATAACTGGAAAGGCATTAACAGCTAAAAGGCCCCCTCCTCTGCACTGCCATGCTCAATATGTAAGGAAACGTGGCAGGATACCGAGGTTAACGCATCATTTTGTTACAGTACAGTTGACCAGTCAGAATCAAACCCAGCAGTTGCAGAACCTCAAGGGAACCCAAGGGTTACGGTGAAAGGTCACTAACGGGGAGCTTGAAGGGAAGCAGCACGAAGAGGAACAGATGGGCAGATGGAGCAGCAGGGGGTTTTTTGTTTGTTTGTTTTGTTTTAAGGTTTTATTGTTTCTTTTCAATGAACATGGCAAAGCAATACTGCCTCCTCCGAAATGTGTGCACACACACCTTCCACCTCCGCTACTGAGCCCACACCACAGAGCGCTGCACTTGTCACAGCCACCCGCACCTTCAAGGGACCCTAGAAAGGGGAGGCTGCCTGTGGCAGGCCCTCCCAGGGCAGGGGGATGAGATGGAGAAACCTCCCCCAGCTCTGCCCAGAGGCTGTGTGTTACCAGCTGCCCAAGAGCCTCAGCATCCCTCTGAAAGCAGCTGCTGGCCAACGGCCTGATGCCAACCAGGCGCAGTGACCGTGAGCTGCAGAACACATCAGTGAGTGGCACTGCAG
Organism: Rhea pennata; assembly: GCF_028389875.1. NCBI lineage: Eukaryota > Metazoa > Chordata > Aves > Rheiformes > Rheidae > Rhea > Rhea pennata. The sequence continues at coordinate 11,327,301 of NC_084676.1, read as the reverse complement.
CAACAGAAATGCATGTGCCAGACCACTCAGACCAAAAAGCACGAAATACGATCACAACGAAGCATCCAAGCTGAAAGTCAGGCCAAACTCCTTCCTCAGCAGGAGGGCAAGAGGGATCCAAGCTTCCTCAGAAGCAAAACCCCTCTCTGGACAGCTGTCTTCTTCCCTCAGAGGTGGAGTAAACTGTGTGCGATGCCTTCTGTACAAAGTCTACACAGCAGTAGCAGGCTTCTTGCAGCCAAAAGGAAAGCGCATTTAAAGATCTGTCCCCTGTGCACACCGTAAGACACAGGAAAACCTTGTTTAGGGTCAACCTCAGAGCAGCTGGCCCCTCCTCAGCTTGGCACACCAAGCACTCTGCATCCCCAGCCTTGCAAAATGCTGCCACACAACACGGGTGCAGGAGACTTGCTTCTAATCAGAAGTCTACAGAGTGCTCTCCCCCTGAACAGCCTCTACACTTGGGGCTGCGAACAGCAAGCTTTTGATTCCCCCACTCTAGTGACAGCAAACAGAGACGTATTCCCCTGTGTTGGTTCAGTCTACAGGAAGACACACAGGAGCAAGTAACAGCTGCTTATTTCCATTTTTCCTGCATTCCCTGGACACACTGCTGTCTAACACAGAAATTAAAACAAGGAACACAGTTAACACAATCTACTGTCATCTCTAACAAAGACCAGCAGCATGCAAACCCAGACTGCAGTATGACAGCCAGGACTGCCCTTCTGACCAAACCTCTCTTGTAAAACTGACGTTGTTTCAAACGGGGCCTCAGCCACACCGATGCGACAAACCACTGACTCAGCAGAGGGGGGAAACTGTTCTGGGCCAAGACTAGGATCTCAGCCTGGGAAATTAAAATAATTTAAGATCAATTCAGATTTTGAAGAATTCTGTGGGATGTTTCTTAACCTTTTCCACTACCAGAGCAATTCTGTAGTCTGCTCCACGAGCAACAACGCCACAGCAAAAGCTTATTTTTCCTAATTTCCTATTTTGTTGTGAAAATGAAATGCAGACAATTGCCTTCAAAAGAGAACATGCACCAATGAGAAGAATACAGAGAACACAGCAGCAAGGACCACCTGGGGCATCAAGTAAAACCCACCTGCACTTGACAACAGTAAGTTGCTAGTGTCCTTGCTCAATCCTCAGTCTATAGCCTCAGGACTCCCTCCCTCCCAAATTAGGGTCAAACCCTGCCACATTCATAACATTAGATGTCTGACTCCAGCCCACAAGAGAAGGGAAATTCAGAGGTAATGAACAGTCAAGGCCACACCGCTGTACAAACTTTGCCTGACAATCTAGCCTGGGTACCACTTCGGGATCCCAGACCACTGCTGCTGTATCAGAGTAAGCCACGGATTTAGACATGTTTGTGCGCTGAAATCGTGCCTCCAAGCGGTACCAAGCTGCAGGATTGACGTGGTAATCATAGACAGACCAGACCAGGATCACAATATGAGGAAATGGTAAAGTAGCGACCCAGCCTCACTCAAACCCTAGCTGTGCTTTCAATTACTAGCAGCAGTTCACGAAGCTGCTCCACACGGACCAGCCCACCTTCTTTCCCTCCCTCTACCCACCTATCGAAGCAGCATGTTCGATGCAGCATCAGTTAGGGAAGATGGTAACTTTAGCCAGGCAGGGTCCAGTAGCATCCACAGCCACTTCTAATCTCCAATTCCCTGCTGGCCACTCTGGCTAACTTGCCCAAGCTCACTATCCTTTTTTCTGCTCTCAACTCCTAGTTGCTCTTGCCAACAAGCCTCACAGCTGTTTGGAGACAGGCCCAGAGAGATGACTCCTTTTTCCAGCTACAAGATACAGCTCTGTATCAGTCAGGTACTTTGGAAAAATGCAGCTCATTACCAACTTTTGATCTTGCCACAAGGATAATAGTTACCTGCATCTTTGAGTAGCCCATCATAGTGCCCCCCACTCAACACACTGCAGCTCATAAGCATAAGGTACCAAGAGCCACAATCAAGCCAGCTACAAAGCACATATCCTGACCCAGGAGACAGAGCATAGCAGCAGCAAGGCAAGCAGCTCTTGCTGAAAAAAGCTTCTACCTTTAAAGCAGGAGCACAATATTCCAGTGCTACATCTGGGCTCCAGGAGCAGATTTCAGCCCCTCTGACATATCCCCACCTGCTTCAAGGCAATGTAGCTCACAAACTTGGGGAGGATTTGCCTGCCAAAGCTCACCTGGTGCTGCTCAGAAGAGCCGAGTAAATGCCACAGCAGCTTTGCAATCATTCCCCTTCCCTCAGCCAAGCAAGGGGCAGCAGAGCACAGTCTCAGCCCTTGGAGAAGCACAGGGCTGCTGCCCAAAGCAGGAGACTCCATGCAGTCACCTGCTGAGACATGTAGAAGGAAACCCACACAAAAGCCCCCCTTTGACAGACAGGTCTCCCACTCGTACCCCTAGTAAGTCCCACTAACAGGCCTGCACCTGCAGTGAAGGGGGGTTCCTCAGCACTGCATCACTCACAGGTCAGGCTACAGCATTGAGTTATGCAAAGGACACGCTTGCCCTCTCCCTTGCTCACAGCAAGAAATAGTTCCTCCAGCTGCTGTGACGGATCTCCCTGCTCACCTCCTGATGACACTGGAGGTGCAGACTGAGCTCCTGCCCTGGCCCTGGGCTGCTCTAGGACTGGCAGGAGACAGCAGAATGTGCAGCGTGTGGGGAAGTCCGAGTGAGGCCACAAGCACATACAGTCGCTATCGTGGGGAGGATGCTACAACAGCATATACACAAAGCAGCAGCTTCAACTACTTCATGAGCCTTGGGTTTGACTGTTCTCAGCACCTTCCCCTGCTGCAGTTGGGGCCGGCAGGGAGTCCACATGGCAGGGGGAAGTGTCTGAGTGAGCTCCAGGGTCTGAGGAAAGGCCGTGGGGAAGATAGCTCGGCAGCAGTGCCGTGAGGAGTCTCTGGGCAGATGAGCTAAGAGCCCAGCATGCTCCAAGGTCCAGGAAGCCGAGTAAGCCTCCCAGTTTCAGCTCCACCATAAGGCAACTTTTTTTTTTCTCCTTTTTCTTTTTTTTCTTCAATTAATATTTCCAAGGAAGAAAGCAAAGGGAGATGTGTCTTTTTAAAGGTTTTTTTGTTGTTGTTGTTGTTTTTAGGAGTTTTGTGTGTTTTTTTTTGTTGTTTCATTTTTCCAAGGGAAAAGGAAGAGAAAATCTCCTTCGACAAAGTCCTGTCTTTGTATGCAACGGGTGTTCCTGGGGAGGCAGGCACACTGTCCGCACAGGCTCAATTCCAGGCGCCTGCCTGCCTCTCACCAGCCCCATGCGCAGGAAGGAGTCAGAACAAGCCTATCCTCAGCAGAGGTCCTTTGGTTGACTTCCAAATTGTCCGTGATGAAAGGGAGAGGTGGGCAGAAGGAGAACCAGACCCAAGGGAAGGCTGGAGGTGAAGACGCTGGGGAGGAGGGACAGGGAAGACGAACAGGGTGATGTTCCTTTTGCAGCAGTCAGTGACAAAGACGCACTGTCGTAAGTGGAATGGGAGAAACCAGCCAGGTCATGGAGATCAGAGGCTCCACAGGGTCACGAGACGCTGCGGCTTCGATCCCCCATCGGGGAACCTCACTCCTCCGAGCTTCCTGATCAGGCTGCCCAGCGATGCAAAGGGTGAACACAGAGGGGAGCTTTTGGGGCCACGCAGAGCAGACTTGTTTTGGTAAATCCAGACAAACTTCTAGCAATAATTTAAAACTTGATATATATATAATAATAATAAAAAAATCTCCCCTTTCCAACCCAGCCAGAACATTTTTAAAGAGACACTAAGACATGAATGTGTGCACAGAAGGGGAACAGTGGGAAGGAAAAGCAAAGGATGGGTCCAGTGATGGTGGGTCTGGCTCTGGTCAGGGTTGTAATAGCAAAATGGTGTTTTAGATGCAGATCATCTTTGCTTTCCAGCCACAAGAGAAAAAAAAATAATAATAATAATCATGTGCGTTGAAGTTTCTCCCTAGCAGCCTGTTCATAGGCACCCATATTCCAATTCCTTTCCTGTCCCTCCTCCTCACGTCTCCCCTTCTCCGAGCCAGTCCCCCACCAACCCACTCTCTCAGCAGGAAGCAGAAGCTGCAGCCCCTCTACTTCCCCGCTGTCTGTGATTCTGCGGCTGCCGGGGTAGGGACTAGCTGGCTCAGGTTTTTGGCATCCTCATGCGCAGGCTGGCTGGGCGAGCTGTGAGCTTGGCTGGATGGGCACTGGCTGACCGTTTTGCTGGAAGACTGGGATGGATAGCGCTTCCTGCCATCTCCCCCTGATGTCGCTGGGTATCTCTTGTGTCCACCTTCCTCTCCCATGGGTGGCTGCAATAGGAACACCCCAGTATCAGCACAGACTTCTCAAAAAGCATATCCTTTCTCCCTGGATCAGGAAACAGCCTTGCCTCCAAGCCTGCTTCTCTGAGCTACAGGGAACACTACAACCTTCTCACACACAAGGGCAGCTGCTCTCCTCTCCAAATCTACCATCACCGATTTGTTTACAGAAAGACAGACATACTTCCAGTAAGAGCAAGTTGTCACCCTTGCGCTTTAGGTACCACCTTTCTCCACATGTGGCCATAGTCCAGAAGTCTGGGAGCCAGAGCTTTGCACAATACTGGCTCCACTCAAGCCTTTAAAGCTCTTTTCTTCTGCCTTGTTAGCTGACTAGGGGATGATGCACACGCATTGCCCCAGAGAGCTGTTCTGAAGCAGATTTGCAATATGCAAACCCTTGCAGCAACTACTCTGGCTTTAGACACCAAACTCATTTCTGCTCATGCCCATGTTGTAAGGATGCTGCATGAGCTTTGTCTGGTGCTAGCTCCTCTGCTCCTGAGCAGCACCTAACCTGCTGGCAGTGATGTCAGTACGATCCTGCCGTATTTCACCTCACTCATAGCCTAGCCACAGCAGAAAGGCCTGAGCTCCCTGGGGATGGAACAGCACAGCACTGCTTAAATAAATAAATAAAATAGACAGTAAACATCATGCTCTCAACGATGCAGCTGCTGAAGGACAGACTTGGAGGTGCTCAAGTTGCTCATCCCTAGCCCAGTTGCACTGACAAGGTACAACACTAGGTGTCACTGATTTCCCCTGCCTGGCACCACTCAGGGACTAGGGCCCCCAAACCCTCAGAGGGCAGAGGAGTGTCTGAGGGGGTGATTAGCATAGTGCAGGCACTGCTCCTACTCACGTCCACTCGGAAGTCCTCGAGGCGCTTGAACTTGCTGAGGTATTCTTGCAATTTGCTGTTGATGTCCAGGTTTTTGGCTTTGGAATATTTTAAGAAGGCCCAGAACTTTTCTAGCCCATAAAGCTGTCCTGAAATAGGGGGAAGAAAATTGAACCAAAAGTCAGAACTCTTTCCCCAAGGCTTCCCTCACTGCTAGTCCCACAGACTGGCAAACCCAGGGAACCTTCTGGCCCACCGGCAAGCAAAACGGAGGCAATACGGAGGACCCAGAAGACAGTAACCTACACCAGATCAGTACTGGGCAGCCTTCCTGACAGGGGATGCCCCTAGGCTCTGTGCCTAGCCTGACAGTGACAAATAGGTGACAGATTGCAGCACTGCAGGGCCTTGAGAAAACCCAGAATAATGTGTTCTGGGAGAGCTACAGTCTTCCACTATGTTATTTCACCCTCCTCCTGTCCCCAAACAGGCTCTAGGCCAGCAAACATCCACTCAGTTCTCCCCTGCAAAGCGAGTGTCTCTGCTTTGTGCAGAAGCATCTCTCATCACCAGTGGATGAGGAGAGCAGGTCTCAAGCATCTCAGGCTGTGTAGGTGACATCAGATGGGCTACAAGCCCAGCTCCCTCCCTGCCTTGTGCCAAACACCCCTCAGGCTGGCTACACTGGCACATGGAAGAAAAGCTAGGTCAAGACTGCTAGACTCAGTGGAACAAAGGGGCACCCTAGCAAGTCTCAGCTGAGCACTTACATACGTTTTTCCGTTTCCCTGAGGTCATGAACAGAGGCCTGGGGCAGCCACACAGCTGGGCTACATCACTGCCAACCCAAGCGGAGGCCAAAGGAGGCACCTACCAGCTTCGTAATCCTTGATGGTCTCTTCTTGAAAGTCTTTAAATATGTCTGGCCGGAATTTCTTCTCCAGCCCATAGCTGTAGTATCTGAAAAGGCACTCCAGACCGTACCTGGGAACGAAATAACACGTCCTGCTCACTGTGGTGCACACAGCACATGTGCGGAGACTCTCTTGGAGCAGAGCACCCTACTGCACATCAGAAAACGAGGCAAGTGAGGGTGGCCCCAGTTCTGCTTCCAAGCAAGGCAGGGAGATGCTGCTTTCACTTTGCTGTCAGCCCTGCAAAGACCAGACCCTCTCCCCTCACCCCCCTCCCAGGAATGGCCACCCTGACCCTCCTCTCCTACCTGTATCCCTCCTTCCCGTCCTCCACAGCCAGCTGCTTGAACTCCTCGTACATTTTCTTATTAAAGTGATCTCGGAGGAAGAAGGACCAGAACCGGAAAAGCGTGTTCATCTCCTGGGACTGTCCAATGCCCAGTCGTTTCCGCTCTGTTTGGGGAAGAGGGGCTGATTACAAGATGGACCTTGTTCCAGGGAGCCAGCCCCATGTAGGGGCTCACATACAGGAGGGGTTCACAGCACTCTGACTAGATCCATCCCCTGTTGTTCGATACCCTGAGTTCCCTAAGCCACAGCTCAACTCACTCTGCATGGACTGTGGGGAAACATCAGCTACCAGCAAGGTTGTCCTACAGTACCCAATTTATCTCCCAGTGAGTGCTCTGCTACCATACTGTGCCCACCCAACGTAGCCAGAACATGGGCACCTTGCCCCAAATCCAGTGATGCAGTTGTCCCTCTCCACATGCCTACCATTAAGGCAGCGCCGACGGTACTTGTGGTAGACGTGTTGCGTGAAGCCGTTCTCCTTGAGCAGCTCATGTGAAGGATGCTGAAACTTGGGCAGGGACTGCGGGGTGCAGCCATAGCTTCCGACGGCTGGCGTTCCCTCTGAGGGGCTGGAGCTGAGCACAAGAGACTCCTGTCAACCCCCTTCCTTGGCATCACCCAGCCAACAGCAGCACAAGGTTGCACTCCACCCTGTGACACTTTCCTGGGAAGAGCTGCCAGACCAGACAACACTGCCCTATCCCCTTCCCACACCCACTCCTTTCCCCATTTCTGATTTCTTTGTCATCCTGCACTGATATGTCCAGTACCTGATAGAGGCAGTACGAGGCCTGTGCTCCCGAGAGTCCATCACCCAGCCCACGTGGCACTCCATCGGGGGGTTTGAACTGTGCCTCGTCTTCCTCTTTCGTGGAGTCTGCAAGACACAGTGCAGAGATGCATCCTCTTCCTCTATGGGCCCCAGCTGGGGAACTTCAGCCTCTCTCCTGCACCCCAGCCCAGGGCCTACCTTGGCATCTATCGTCCTGCCTTCTTTCACCACTGGGTAAAACCGAGGCGTCTGTGTCGGATCTTTCAGCTGAGGTGTGCGAGGGGTCCGGGGGGTCCTGGCATTGCGGTAGTTGGGCGATTCTGGGACAGTCGTAGGCAAAGACCGGGCAATCGTCGAAGGCTCAGGGACTCCAAACAACTTGTTAGCCAAAGCATCTGTAGGTACTGCAGAAAGAAAACCCTATCCTGGGTCAAACTGAACTCTGAGTCTGAGAGTATCACTAGAGCCAAGGGACTCCCATCCAGGAGACAGGAAGCAGCAGGAGCAGTAGCTCATGAATATGTCTCAGTCTTCCTGAGATGACCAGCTTCAAATCTAGCTTGTGACAAGTGTGTCCAGACAACCCAAGGCCTTGCAGCAGATCCAAGGCTGAGTTTTCACGCATCCTATGAGTTATTTGCTTCCCAGTGGCTAACAGCAATGACAAATCCCTGCATCCCAAGTTAGACAGGCCAGCACTCTGCCTGAGCAGCAGGCCCCATTCACAGGCAGCCAGGCCTGGCAGGGAGTTGCCTTCCAGGTACGGATGCTGTGATGAGCAGGTCCAAGAGGGAAGTTGCATCCTCACTGTTACATGAAAGACTGACAAGATTTCCTCCATCAGCTGGGACATCCCTGCTTTGAGGCCTCTTCTCTCTTGCTCAAAAACATTCAGCTGAGAGAACAACACTGCTCTGGGAAATATGACGCCACATGGCTGTGGTCTCTACTCTCCTCTCCCCAGCTGCTACAGAACCCCCCCAGGACCACTCACAGATCTTAGATCTGCAGCTCTAGTTCCTGCCATTGCCAGCCCTCCACAGAGACTGCACTAGCACATTTGCTTCAGCCTCCCTACCCAAACCCTGCCCTACTACCAAGGATGAGAACAAATTCAGTCCTACCCATTCATGCTCTTACTTACCTTGCTGGAACCTGGGAGGGCCAGGAGGGACTTCTTGGTTTGGATCCACAGGGGGCTCTGGGGTCAGGGTATCAAACTGCTCCCTGCTTATCATATTCACCTTCTTGAAGTTCTCCACCTCTTGCTGCATTTGAAGAGGAAGATGATGAAGCAACCAATTGCTTACTTCTCCCCCAATCTCAACAGCTCATCTTGACCACTGCTTTGCTTGTGCAACAGTCGCAACACTGGGCACAAAATACAGCAACTGGGCCTCAGAGCCCTGAAGGGTGATGTGTTGCTCATATGTTAAAAAGGGAAATACAGACAGACAGAAAACAGGGCACTGCAGTGACCAGACCTGAACCCATCAGACCCAAGCTTTCAAGGATCCTACAAAGCAGTTTCACTTGTAATCATTTACTTCTTTCATGATCTTCTACTTGTCTTGTCAGCTTTGGTGCAGCAGGGTTCAAGGTAAGTCTGACAATCTCTGCTTGACCAGCACCCCACAATCCCTGCTGCCTTCTTGCATCTTTAGAACCTCCTTCCCCCATCCTCAAAGCCACATTGTGTGCAAGGCACAATACTCCTATTTATTTGAAGTATCCAGAACAGTCTTCCCTTTGATCCTGTTACTCACTTTCCCCACATCCTTAGCTTTAGTTGCCAAAGAGCTTCAGCCATGTGTCTAAGACCCAACCTGCAGAGACAGAGCCCAGCTAGTAGCTCTGACAGCCCATCTGCCTCTAAAACACATGAGTCCGAACTTGGTGATTCTCACAGTCGGAGGTTTTACTAGGCTTGTTTAGGGACTGAAGTTACTTTGCCTGTGAGGTTAGATGGCCTTTCTCTAAAAAGCCCAAGTCTGGGGCAATAAAATAGAGAAGAGCAGAAGCCAGGTGTGGCCTAGCTATCAATGAACCTGCCCCCAGTAACTGCAGTCTCCAGGGGACCACGCCTCTAAGCACTGGGCACTATGAACCATGCAGAGACACTCACTCCTTTCAGAGGTCTGACACTGCCTGCCCACCACCACAGCCAGGAACAGCCAAGACTCTGGTCAACAATAGAAAGGATGCATCCTGTTTTCCAGGTCATATTGTTACCGGCACGTTATTTAACTTACTACAGTCTTGTGCTACATTACAGGGCTGTGTTTATCCCAGACACAACAGAGAACATAATGCTAGGAACTAGGAATCCTGAGCACTGCCTACAGCCCTATGCTGTAGGAGGGTAAATCCCAGCTTAGTTCTACCCTGCACATAGTACAGAACCCTGGGTACTGCCGTTTTCATCCCAAAGGCCCAGAGCGGCCAACCTGCCTGACACCAGGCTCCCTGTAAGGAAGCATCTCCCTCACACATAAACTCCCTTCCTTGGATCAGCTAGAGTGCCCAGCTCTCACCTTGATCTGAGAGTACTCCGGCTCAAACTGCTCTGTCCACAGGTCCTGCTCATAGTAGTACAGCCCATCATTGATCACCTTGGCCAGCTCTGAGCTCATTTTAGCCCTGGACGTGTGGTTGCCAGTCCGGTCCCCCCCAGGGTGCCGGCGCAGGTAAGGAGGTGTTTGTGTCACAATGAGAATCTTGTTCACATCCCGATCATCAATCTCATAATCCGAATCCTCATCTGACCAGTCAGTGAATGTGTTCTTGCGGCCATCCATCTGCTCCATCTCCTCATCAAAAAGGAAGTCCAGTTCCTCTGGTTCATCTTGGTCCTTTTGCTTCTGCTGCTGTGGCGTCTTTGACTCCTCTGGTTTCTACAAGCACAGGGACAAAAGTGATGTGGGGTAACGACCAGATAACGGAACAGGCCTAGCACCTGGGAGACCCTGCTACCACATGTTTCTTTATCTCAACCAGAAATTGCCCATTTGAGGGGAACACTTTATTTGCATATCAGCCTCTGGAAAGGGGCTATAAAGGGAGTTCAGATGGGGACAGGAGAGACTAGGAAGTCACTCCCATGACTGACAGACTTTGGTGCGAAACCTGTTGCTCAGTTATGCTTAAAGTCACACAGATAATTGGCAGAACCCCATCCCAACAGCTCCTATATCACTTCATACCTTGGGCTTCGCTGGGGAGGGCCGAGGTCTCTTCTTCACCTCAATCCATGTCTCTGAATCCAGGTCAGGCAGGCTGGCGGACAGGCCCTTGGGCATTGTCTTCAGGTTACTCACCTCCTCTGTTTTGGTGGGGACTGGGCTGGCAGGACGTGGGGAGCCAGGAGCAGATTCTAGAGCCAGTGAGAACCACAAAGTGCTTTACAAGCCTCAGAGCTGGTGCTTAGCCTTGCATATGGCCTGGGCTTGGAGAGAGGGAGCAAGGCCTGGGGACTGTGTGCGTAGAACACCCAAGCAAGAGGAAAGCATCTACCTCTGCTAGCAAGTTATTTTGGCAGCGCAGCGTAACTCATGGGACACAGTGGCATCCAGCACCCTAGGTGGGCAGCATCCCTGCTAACAGCAGGCTGCCTCAGAGTGCCAAAATATATATATGTTTAAGGCTGTGATGCTGTAGTTTTGACCACAGAGCTCTGCAGGTGCCCATTTCCCAGATGCGTAAAGAGCCCTGAAGCAGGTGGTTAATCTGCTGCTCTTAGAAAACCTCTTCACGACAGCTTTGAGGCAGTAGGGACAGATCTCTCCTGCCAACACTAACTCTTGCAATGGCTCCAGGCAGCTCCTCTATATGGCCTCTCAGGCACAGCCCTGGGATCCTTCCTATCCCAATGGAATGAGGAGGTAAGGACAGGGGCAAACCTTAAAGGACAGCAGAACCTTCCCCAGCACATGATTGACTGCTCCATACCTTCTGCCTCATTTATGCCCCACATCTCCTCACCCATTTGGGCAAGATTGGATCATAAGGGTCCTCTGTTTTGCCTTAAGGTGGGAGGGTGTTTCCAGAAACAGCCAAGAGACTTCCAAGCAGGACTGACCCTCCCTGAATCCTTCCAGCCCCCAACTGAGTACCACTCTACCTCCTCCTATAAGGGCAAAGCCATACACTTGATTCTTTCATGTTTCCCCCCACACACAGGGCCAGTACTCCGAGGGTCTGAAGCCTCTTCCCACATACTGGATGGACTCATGCCATCTCCCACCACATCGCAGAAACCAAATGTCAGAGCCTTGCCTTAAGGACACGCTTGCCTCTCAGAAGTCTCAGTCCTTTTGCAGTTCCAACACCATATTCCACACTTCCCAGGACACTCACCCGTCTCCTTCTGGAAGCTCTGCCTGGGCACAAACTCAGGGCAGTTAATGAACTGGGAGAAGTCTGTCTGTGTGTAGTCTGCCATAGGAGGGCCAGGCAGAGCCCATTTTTCTGGCTGCTCTTTTCTTCTGATCTTCTGGTCCACAATTTCCACTACCTTGCTGTCCTTCAGAGCCTGGAACCAAGTGACACTAGGTTAGTTTAGGACTCTGCTTTAGCATGCTGGGTGGCTCAGCCCCAAGCAGTCCAAAGGCAGGATGGAATAGGGCAAAGGGAGGCATCACTTGCATGTCACCCACAATCAAGTTAGAAAACAGGCTAAGATAGTGAGAAACAGAACACGAAGAAAAGTTGAGCTTCCCTTGCCCTCACCTTGATGATGAGACTGATGTCAGTAGTCAGTGCTTGCACCCGGTGAAAGCTGGCAATCAAGGTGATGGGAAGGAAGCCGTCTGAGTCCATCTTGCGACGCAGGAAGAAGTCTCGCTCCAGGTTGTCCACACTGAAGTAATATTCTCTGCACAAACAATATGTCAGTGAGAAGTGACTGCTGTCACCTTCCTCAGGGAACTCTGAGGAAATAATCCCTGCCCTCTCCTGCACTGAACTGTTCCCCTGCTGCAAGGTTGGATGCAGAAAGCTAGGGAACCTGGGCATGAGGAAGCAGCGAGTCAGTGCTGCAAGCAGCGTGGCACCAAGTAAACATGCCTCATCTCTAGCCCTACCTGAGGAATTAGCTACGCAGCCTCCAGGGAGGGTGTCATGCCACCAAAAAACATCTCCAAACAATGTTCAGGCAAGGAAGAGAGGCAGTGCTTACATTTGGCGCTTGATGTAGTCCTTGAGCAGTTCCTGGTCCACACTGTACAGCTCAGTGCTGCTGATGTTGTCGAAGTAGTAAGTGATGTTGCTAGCATACTTCTGGGTGCGGGAGCCATCTGAACCCTCAAATTTCCGGTACCCATACTGATAGTCAAAGTGCGCTGCAAGATACCAACAAGGGAACCTTTCAATCAGCACAGAGCCCTGGGAATCTGCTAGATGGTCTGAGCTACCAGATGGGGCCAGACTACCGCACAAATAGCTCCCCACTGTCCCAGGAACCTCCTGACCACACAGAGTGGGACATTCCTGCTCCATCCTTCACTCCACTGCTCTCAGCCTTCCCTAGAGAATGGATCCCAACACCCTGGCAAAGAGACGCCCTCTTATTCAGGAGAAATCTAGGTAGCCTAGATAACGCACCAAGGCTCTGCACTGAAGCCATGTCCGATTTAGCACAAACACAGCCCTGACAAATGCGGATGCTCTTCCCCATCCAAGCAAAGGCTTCTACCTGGCTCTCAATGTTACATTAAGTTCAAGCAGAGTATCAGCACGTTTTAACTTCTGCACACGGGGGTGCTGAAAGCAACAGAAAACAGGCAGAAGAGCTCAGCCTGGAAAGGGAAAGAACATTTACTTTTATTCAAATACTAGTAAGAATAATTTGTTTTTATTAAAATCAGCTCAGCTAGATGCCACCTCCAGAGCAGCACACAGGTCCTCACAAGAAAATCCAAATCAAGAGTTCTCCTCAGGCAGGGAATGGCAGCTTCTTAGCTGGGATAACTTTTCACAATCATTTCTGTGTATCCCTACTGCTCTCTGCCCTCCCTGTGCAGCTTTTCAGGGCCCCAGGTCTCACTCTCTCTCTCACACACACACACACTCCCTAAGCCTTGCACACTTCAGCATGTGTCCTGTTCCCTCTCTCTACTGTCACAAGGCCACACATACGGTGAGCACCTCCTCTGCCACGGCCCCGGCCCCTGCCTCGGCCCCGGCCTCTGCCCCGGAAGGCCCCTCGCACAGCTCCTCCCTCGCTCTTCACACTGGAGGTTTCATCATGGTCTTGCCAGCTGCGTTCGTGCTTATTATCTGGGTGCCAGCCTGTGGAAGATGGGGAGAAGAGGTAGGAGCGGTGTTAAGAGTTGAAGACACCTCCCTAGGGCAAGCCCTGCTGCCCTCAGGGCTCTTCAAATGGATGAGGCATCCACATTGCTCCATGCTGTGCCTGGCAGAGGCAGCCAGTCGCAGAGCAACGGGGTTTGGCCTCCTCCAAGGCCAGGGAGCCATGGCCTCAGCAGTGCTGCCTCATGGCAAGTGGAGGCAAAGCAGGGAGTCACAACCCCAGCACCCACCTTTCAGCTCACTGCGGTTATTGGAAGGGTGTCTGTGTTGCTCGTTTTGCCGGTTGTTCCGAGAGGCCGTTTTGTCCCTGGGCACCTCTGACTTCATGTCTATCTGCAAAGGGACCCACTTGTGTTTGTTGCCTGTAAAAGGAGAGAATTTGGGTGTGACACAGGTTTAGAGAGTATCTACTTCCTTGTCCCTCAGCCATTTCTCTCCATACACCCCACAACAGTGGAGAAAGCACCAGAGCCTTCTAGAGCCTTCTGCACTGTCTTTTTCCTTGGATGTCCCTCAGGGCCCCACTGCCTCCCAAACTATTTGTGAGGTACCATGAGGATGCAGAAAGCATCTGGTGGGGGCTGTCAGGCAGAAAGTAACAGCATGCAAACCCCACTGTTGCTTCATGGCACTTGTTCCTCCTCTCCTTTCTGCCCACAACACTAAGGCCAGACCAAGCCCATGTGTCAACCGTGGCTGATGCAACCTGCAGTCAGAGAGCTTTCTGTACCACCAGGGAGCACATATGAGAAGCCAGACCACTCCTGCCACAGCTCCTCAGACGAGGACATAAAGGACAACCCTACTTGGATCCTGCTCTACCTGCTCCCCTGCCTCTGCTTATTGCAGGGCACAATTGAACAGGACAATCTCTACCACAGCTGCCCTAGAGCAAAAACCCTCACATCTCCCTCACAAAACCCACAGTGTCTGCCTGAACTGTCTGAACAATTCCAGTCACCAAAGCAATACCTTGCTCTGTTGCAGCCTGCAAACACCTTTCCACCATGACTGCTCCAGGGCTGGGAGCATGTCCTGCAGCAAGGTCTGTGGGGATAGTGGCCAGTGCTTCCACTCAACCTTGGGTCACAGAGGAGGAGACAGGCATCCGACTACTGCTGAGTTGAGGGGACTGTCCCTGCAGGGAGTCTGCCACAGTCTGCCTTACCTTTCTTCTTTTGGGCTGACTTCTGGTTGTCATCATCACCATTCTTCTCCTCCCCAGACTCATCTGATTTAGTTTTAAGACTCTCCTTGCCATCGCTCCCATCTCCTTTCTCCTGTTCCTTCATGTCTTTCTTGACAGGCAGTTTACGGATGGATGGTGCTTTGTGTGGCTGCTGGGGACACACAAGCATAAGAAACATGAGAGTTCTGTGGAACTGAAAAGCTAGAGGCAGAGTCTAGCAATCCTAATGGGAGTAGGAACAGGAGAGCTTTGCCCTAGGCTGGGAACATCCGTGCTCTTTGCCCCCCAAAGCTGTACTGTTCCTAGAGAAGGCTTTAAATCTGACCAGGGCAAGGTGTTCTACAGGAACACCTGGTGCTACCTCCAGGAAATGCTGGGAAGCACTCGAGTTGAGACACAAATTCTGGGCACAGAAGTTACAGAGAGGGACTGCCAAGCAGGACTAGTGTTCCTGAATGGGGGCTTCAGGGGACCAAAATGTCAACACGGTAAGAGTGTGAGTGACCCTCATGCCCTGACAGAGGGCAGTGAGCCAGTGAAGCAGAGTCCAAATACAGAAAGATTTCAACAATGCCCATGTCTCTATCAGGAATGAAAGGCTGTGGCCCACGGGCACGCAAACCCTTTCTCATACGTACTTTCAGTTTCCTTAGTGGAAGTCTCAGCATGTACCCTGATCCCTTCCTGCAATGACCAATCCCAAGCAGAGTCAGTCTAGGAGCTGCCATACCTGCTTCACCAGGGTTTAAAGCAGGCTCCGTGCTCCCAAAATAGCACCACTGAGTGAGGGAGCCTGATATGCAAGGCAGCCCTAAAAGGAAGTCCCCTGCACCCAGCATGCTATTCCTGGCTGCCTCTATACTGACACTCAGCACCCCAAACGGTCTGGCTCAGCCAGAGCTACCAGGGCTGCAACAGGACAGGGAAGCCTGCAAGGGCTTTGTCCCATTGAGCAGAGTGGGAACCCCTTCGAAAGGCCCACGTTTTCCTACCTCATAGCAAAAGAGCACGCAGAAGTGCCTACCAAAAACATGGCTTCCCTAAGCACGCTACAAGGGGGAAAATACTGCAGTTCAGCCAGAAACAGATGTTGAGGATCTTATACTCTCACCTGGACACTTTTGTGGGCTATTTCTCCAGGTGTTGGCCAGTTTGTAGCATCACCAAAGTCACCAACCTTGTGTCCAAAGAGAAAGGTCACATTAGTGCACAGATTTTGGGTGCTGTTCCCCGGGCTGGAAGCCAAAAGCCCTCTCAGGCATGCTGTCACTGCCACCACCCACTTATGTCCCACAGCTGGCTATTCCCAGGATGTCTGGAGACAACATGCAAACTACTGGGATGAGTATATGCAAAGCTCCCCCTCCCCAGCCAAACAGGGCCTCCAATTTAATCCCAAATATCTGCAGATCAGTTTGTATCTGTCTGGGATTGCAATGAGGTTGCCACCAGCCTCCTAACTAGCTCTCTGCCTTAGCAGAAACATGTGGCATCAAGCTCAGGATAATTCACCTTTGGCTGAAGGAAAACCACTCCTAAGTTTTTTTTAAAAATGATGGCCTTTAGCGTTAAGAGACAGTATGCAAAAAGCTCTGGTCTTGAGCCATCACATGCAAGGCTCTGCCCTTCTCTCAGGGTGGCCAGCAGGCACAAGCCCACTGCAGTCCAGGTTGCCTTTCTGCTTGTGCACTCAGCTCAGCTCCCATATTCAGTCCTCACTGCTGCTCACAACAAAACTACAGCTAAGAAAAAGCAAATACGATTCTTGGCTTCTTTACCTCCCTGGCACTTACAGGGACCAGTTGCACACCTCCCACATGACCAATCTTTACACTACATCAACAAGGTACCTGGAATGAATTCCTGCACCATTCCTGTAGCTTACAACTGGCGAGTTTGTTAATTCAAGCTATGCATAGGCAAAGCACAGTAGAACTTCTAGCACCCTTAACCAAACTGAAGCAATCACATCCCATTAAAGAAGCTGCCTCCACCTAGTGGCTAGTTACAGTCAGGTTTACTTTCACTTAAGGGCCTAACTGCAACCAAGTATTGATGACCAGAGAGCAGAGGGATCATGTAGTAGAATTGGTTGGGAAAAGAAAGAATGAAAGGGGAAAGGGAAAGGGAAAGGACCAAAAAAAAAAAAAAAAAAAAGTATCTGATGGTCATTAGAGTGCCTTGTTCCAAATAACCTATCGCTACATGAGGGACCACCAGGCATTTCTGCTGAAGAAGTGACCTGGCCACTACTACCATTCTACTTCCTCTGGTTTTCAGGGGAGACATTTGCTACTGGAAACAGTAGAGAGAGCAGCACAAGGAAAGTACCCAAACAGCTGCCCAGATATGCAATTAATCATGTCTGGGCATTGAGTTTAAGATGGTCTATGCAGAGAAATTCCCTTGTCCTTCAGGAGCTCTCATTTCTAAGTTAGTTTAGAGTCACTTAGTCCCTCATGAGAGCATGTCCACATCCAAGTGTCACACTCCTCTCTCTGGAAGGCAGGCTTCCTGCAAAAACCATCTCCAGTGCAGAGCCATGCTTGTCCCACAGACAGGAGTGTCTTCTGTCTCCAGGGGCATTTTCTCAAAATGGAATGGGTAAAGAAATCACGTAAAGTTTCAGAGATGTCTTTGCTGGCTGCTAGAAGCCAACATTAACAGCCAATGCTCTCAATTATTCCTGGGGCAACTGCGCCCCAACTGCACACAACATCCTCAGAAACTACTGTTCTTCCATCAGACACTGACCCATGGGAATAGACTGCATTGGTGGTTCTGCAGAAGCAGTGGCTTGGTTTGAAACTGATTACCATGGCTGCTGGTGTCCCAGTAAGGAACATAAGCAGACTAGACTGGATAGAATAGGGACCTACAGATACATTCCTCCATCACACCACAGCTCTGTCTACATTGCAAAGCAGAGCAACAGTAAAATCCGCAACCAAGGCGTATGATGTCTTTGGGAGAAGCTTTCCGTGTCCAGCACTGCACTCTATCTCCCTGCAAGAAGAAAGGTGAACATGCCCCCCATAGCACAAGCAGGCAGAGAACAAGTCCACGTAGCACACAAGAATACTAGAAAGCTGAAGTGGGGATGGAGAATCAGGATATTCTTCTCCATGCTCTTGCAAACAGCCAGGCCAGCACGTGAGCACCTCTGCAACCAGGCTGGCAAAGGAAGTGGTCTGCTCACCAGACTCTCAAGATGCTCACTCTGTGCTGACAGCTAGCTGCACCAGAAGCTGGAGGTCATCAAGGGGGAAGGCAGGCAGGCCCAGACTTACCTTGCTTCCTTTCCGCTGTCTCGGGTTGGCAGCCCTTACCACTTTAGCAGGAGTTGTATGTTCTGGAAGAAGAGGAAAACAAAACCATTAAAAAACAGAGCTGAGGGCTGTGGAAGTGCTGGCTCTGGTGGGAGGTGGATGGAAAGCAATCCACACGCAGCATTTCCCCCGCTTCAGCAAAGGGGGGCTAAGAAGAAGGGAACAGAAAACAGAGCCAGCTTTTGACATAGGTTGCAGAATGGCCCATCAAGATCAAGTGGAGGTGTGCAGAAAATATAGCCCCCTCCACAGAGCTGACTGCTGCAGAAGTGGGGTTAAGCTGTATGCCTAAGCCTACTGCATGCCCCATCATACCCCTGTCACTGACAGAAGCTGTCTGCACCAGACTCTCAGCATTTACTGCATTCAGAGGACTCCTGATTAACCCAGGCAGCTGGTTTCCTCCAGGAAGGCAGGCCCTTAACCCTGACCCTCCACGCGAAGACACTCCCTTGCTTTGCTCAGCCCTCTCCACTTGGCCTTGCCTGCCAACGAGGAGGGGTGGCAAAGAGTTCGGCTTGCTCTGTAAAGCTCCACAGAACTTGATCTGCTGTACACGCAGCAAAACAAACATGCCCTTGAACAGCCAAGCGTATCATGATATTAATGGGCCTGGCCTTCCCCACAGGGCAGAGGGCTCTGAAGGAGGCACACGTACCCACACTGTCAAGCTTGCAAGGCACAGATGCTGCTTGTCTCGTGCCTTGCTTTGATCTCCAGTGCATCCCAGCACAGGGCAGCAAGTTCATGAGAGGGAACATACAGAGAGAGGGAGCCAAATATAGGAAGTGCACAAATGCCTCTGCCGCCAGTAGTATTTAGGTACTTAAGTGCCTCTGGGATATTCTTAGGTATCAGAGCCCAGGTACTCATACTCTACGTTCTGTCTGGGAAAAGGGCTGTCAAAACTGACCCTTGCCAAAACAGCAGGAATTCAGCGTCTCAGCAAAGCGACATCAGGTTGCAGCACTGAACTCAAGAGGGCTGGAAGGAGGTTTAGAGTAGCCCCAAACACAAGAGTTTTGTTCCAGGGCTGCAATAACTCCAGCCTCTCTTTCACCAGGCACATTGGTTCCTATGGGGTACTGTAATACAGGAAGGGCCTTGAGACAGAGGTATCCACCTGAGACCTCAGAGATGGCCTTAGATCCTGGACCTCCACACCATCTGGAACAGTAAGAGCTCTCAGCTACACCATGACTTGTCTTTGCTCCTGTTCATACAGCACCTAGCACAATGAGGTCTTAAGGCAAGAAAAAAAAATTAAAATTGTTTTCTCCCTCCCAGTTTTGGCTGCAAGGTCCCTGGAGCAGGAGCAGGCTCATGCTGGCCACATGTAACATGCAACAGAGTGGCACACTGCTGCCTAACACAAAACAGCTATGCAGGGACAATGAAGGGAGAAGAAAGATTTTTAGCCTCAAATTGGAATTAAATCCTTGCTCCCAGCTACTCATGGGCTTTCCCACACACCAACCTGAGGGGGAAAAAAAAAAAAAAAAAAAAAAAAAAAAAAAAAAAAAAAAGAAAAAAAGACTTCCCTCATCTCCATACTCTTCTAGAGCACATCCTGCATGTGGAAAGACTCTGCACCCTGCCACTAGTCAGGAGCATCAGAAATGCACAGGGAGAGGGGCCCAGAGCAGGCAAAGATGGTCTGAGGCCATCTCCCTCCCTCCTGCAATGGAGTTACTGTGCCTGAGCTCAGCCTTGTCTTCAGTTTTGCATCCTTCTCTTAGGGGACACTAGCTTTAACCTGTGAATTCCTCGTCGACTCTGCACACAACCAGTTTTGTCCACACCTGCATGACCTCTCTCACCCACAAAAGGCCTTTTGGAGGTGAGAGCAAGTACCACAAGCCTGAGGCAAGGAGAGGGACTTCAGCCATTCTAAGATCCAGCTGGGATGGGGTGTTTGAAATTGCATCAGATCTTTCAAGAACAAACCGGTTTAGCTCTTACAGGGGCTTTTCAAAACCAGGTTAGGTCACAGAGAGGACTGCAGACAAATCCTCCTGGGATCACATAACATCATTAAAGAACACTACCGAATTACTCGTATCAATGCTGTTTCCTTCCAATTTCAAAGGCTCCAAAACGTTTGGAATAGGCTTCCCCATATGCAGATGGGGTTTGCTGGTATGTTTTTAAGTAGCATGTACCAAAATTATTTTGAAACTAATTGAGTGTGACGGGAAACCATGTGTTCATACATGTCCTGGGCACACACAACTCGGAACTGAGCAAGTCTAAGATAATCCTGCTGTAGTAGCACTGAACAGCAAGGACCCTACATTAGGGTCACCTCTCTAACAGCAAAGCCAAGTACAAAGCAGCCATCACTAACAGCAATTCTGCACCGGGAGGACCAGCCACAGGCCTGAGAGAGGGTCCATGCTAAGTGCCATGCACATGGAACCAGTTGTGCCAGAGTCCTGCCTGGAGTCAGCTTGCTAGAGGCCTGGCAGAAGCAAGTATTGCTGTGTAACACCAGGAGCCCCTGCAGCACAGACTGTATCAGCTTTGTTTAAAACGAAACCACTCTAGACATGAGTGGAGGGGTCAGGAAGGGCCCCAAGCAACTGCAGAGGCTGTCTGGGGACACCCAGGGAACTACCCTGAATAGCCTACCTAGCTCTATTCAAAGCTGGCTTTGATCTCCTGCATGAGACAGTTTGACTTTGCCTAGATGATCAAAACCGGTCCCTTTCCTAGCCTTGAAACTTATGATTCATCCTGCTGGCCCAGCCTTGCTCAGAGCTGGAAACTTTGAAATGTCAATAAGGCAGAGTCAGACTTGGCAGAATGGAGCCATGTGCCTTCCCTCTCTCCAGATCCCTTTCATAAGGCTTCCAGGTGGGGATTTCATCCCAGGGACAGCCTAAGCTCTTAGCTGGGTCCCCAAGTCCTCCCCATTTTCCCCAATAGCTCCCTAGCCTGCTTGCACTGCATCCCCCCATCAAACAGTGACAATCCGAGTTATTCCACGTGCACCTCATTGAGAATTCTGGCTCCATGGCAGAAAGCTTGCCACAAGGCTTTTAAACTTCCCTACTGGTGTAGGGACGACAAACGCTTTGAAAACAGCCCCTAAAATCCTCCAGTCATCGCCCACAGATGTCACCAACTAAATATAGCTTCAAAAGGCACCAACTGCTACAGCACAAACCCACAGCCAGCCTCTTTTCCACAGGTACAGGGGCACCTGCCTGCTTTGACAGCAACGACCAGCATACTTGGCACAGCTGAAAAAAATAACTGAACTCACTCCGCAGCACGAGTAAGCAATGCAGCACAGATTCTCCAGCTGGAGGAGAGCAGGGCTCCCTTTCCCACTGCAAACACCCCCACCTGGATACCTGCCCAGGGTTCACGGAAACAGCATCCTGCCCTCTCCTCTCGGGCACCTTCAGTTCTGGAGCCTCACAGCCAAATTGTCAGTTAATAATATGTTTTTGTGCATCTTCGGAGACAAATCAAAAAGAGGCCCCCTACACCCTCTAACAAAAGAGGATGCCAATGCAGAGGCACAAGTAGAAGGTAGGTGCCAGGACTCCATCATCTTTGCGGGGGAGGGAGATTATTTAAAACAAGTTCTGCTAGTTTTCTTATCTGCAAGATAGGAACTGGGATCCCTTATCTAGCTGAGGTGCTGAGAGGACTAATTAGCATTTGCAGAGCACTGTGGAAGACAAAACATGCTAAGCAAAGCACTGCAGCAGGCCTGACGAGGAGTTTGATTCAGGGAGCATAGCCAGGCTAGCGACGACGCAAAGACGCAAAGACGGC
This sequence comes from Rhea pennata, assembly GCF_028389875.1. NCBI lineage: Eukaryota > Metazoa > Chordata > Aves > Rheiformes > Rheidae > Rhea > Rhea pennata. Next base: position 11,305,441 of record NC_084676.1, on the reverse strand, counting down.
TGGAGGCTGCTCTTGCCAGCACAGATACAGTCCGGATCCAAAAGTCACGGTCAAGACTGCTCAAACTCGGGCAGGAGACTGAGGGGATGTGATCGTCCTTGCAGCCACACAAACACACACTGACATCTAGAGCATCTACAGAGCCACCGTGCGCAGCACTTTCCTCCGTGCCTTCCAGAGCAAGCAAGCCCTAACCAATGGCCTCAGCTGCAAGCAAGCCCTAACCAATGGCCTCAGCTGCAAGCAAGCCCTAACCAATGGCCTCAGCTCCAACCAAAGAACTATTCCATGCTCAAGCTCCTTTATATCAAACTAAAAATGGTTCTTTATGCCCCCTTACACGCAAAGGGCTCTAGCACACAAGAAAAAAAAAAAAAAAAAGAAAAAGAAAAAAGTAGGCTCACTCAGGTACCCAGCCTTCAGAACGAAACTTTCTTACAAGGCCTGCACACAGAAAAGCAACACACCTCTCAGCACACAACTAAAAAGACCTCCTGCCAAACTGCACTGAAAGAAAACCCTTTCTCACCGTATTCTTGATAAATGGGGAGTTACACACCCAGGCATGGGAGTTCAGGACAAGCAGTGGTAGTGGGGTACTACATATTTCCCTGGTTGATAGCTGAGCACTTAAAAACTGCTGACATATCTCAGAAGTCACAACACCCTGTGTGTTTTCAAAGTGAAGAGAAGAAAAAAAAAAAAAAGCATGGAGAAAACTAAGGAAAACCAGCTAAAAAAGCCAGGCAAAAGACACCTCCTTTTCAGTGCTTGGAATTACATGAAAGATTGAAGAAACCCCTGCAACTCCCTGGGGCCACGGTCTATCCCCATCAAGCGCAGCCGCACTGTCAGGAAGGAAGAGAAAGCCAGTGCAGCAAGGATGCGGAGAAGCTGGACCCCACCCAAGCCAGCCCCCGCAGGGCCGTATCCAGCCAGCACTCTGCAGGCATCGATAAGCAGCCTTTGACGCCAGGCTGGGATGAGGCGCACCGTATTCCCAGAGGGGGTCATCTCAGATAGATACCTCAACACACCAGGCTCCTTACTGAGCAAGCGACACACAACTGGGCAGAGGGGGAACCAGGTACAATCAACAGCTCTGCTGAGTATTTGACAAAAGCAGACAGAGAAATCTCGGAAACAAGACAACTGCTCTCCCTCTACTTCCCAGGGCTTGCTGCGGCTGCTGACTTCTGCTTTTTGATGCAAATATTAGCAGGAGGCTGATAAAGGAGGCTTGTGCCCTGACATTTCAAAAAAAATCTCCATTTGTACTAAGTTGCACTAGCACTGCCTGGAAACCTAAACAAAGACCAGGGGCTCTCTCGTGCAAGGGAACGTACAAAGCAGGTACAGAGGGATCCCACGTTTTAGCTGTCTAAGACTGGCAAGTGGAGAGAACCAAGAGGAAGAAGAAGCGCTTTGCCCGAGGTCACAGAGCAGACGCTAGGGGAGCCAGGAATAGAAAGCAGGTCTCAAGTTTTGATCCAGAATGCTATCTGCAGTCTTCTGCCTATCCTCAGCTCAGCCTACAGCCTCAGCAGCAATTCCACCAGAACAAATTCCCTCCTCTGCCTCTTCAGCTGTACCAGCAACCACCTATGGAACCATGCTGGGGAATCAGATCATTTCCTTGTGGACTTTCCAAGCCAAGATAAGGTTATTTCTTAACAGCTGAGGGGGTTGGTGCATCGGTGAGAGCACTGGAGTCCTGATGCTGTACTGCTGTCAACCCCCTCCTATCACCAAGTCACAGCTAAAGTGTTCTCTGGCTTTTGGCACTTGCTCCCTGAAGCACCTGGCGAGCACCAGAAAGGACAAAGCTATTAAAACACCCTGCATTTTCCTTCCAGATGGTAACAGGCTGCAATAAAGCAGCTTTCCTCACAGGCTTCAGAGCAGGAAGTTCACAGATGCACCTAGGTAAGCAAACCCCTTGTAACTGGAAGCAGAATAGTCATTGCACAAGGAGCAGACAGCTAGGGCAACAGCTCTGCAACTAAACATGCACTGACAATGCACTCTGAGAGGGACAGGAGCTGCAGATCCAGAGAGCATTGCATTCAGCCTAGGAGACATATTTACTACCTAACCTGGGCAAATCAGAAACAACATTGGTCAACTTGGTTCTCTCATTTCTACTGAAACTTGTAATGGATTTTTAAAGATGGTAGATGAAGAAGTGGAATAAACCTGCAAGGCTGGGGAGAGACCTGGTATTGCAGCAGGAGTATCTGTGTCTCCAGTAAGCAAACTGTAGTGCCTGCTTCTGGCATACTACTCAGGTGCGATAGGCGCAATATAGACAAAGGTTTACACTACAAGCACCAATTGAAACAGCCTCTCAAAGGCAGCCAGCGCTTACAATACAAAGCCCAACAGGAATGCAGTCTTCCAGGGCTCTCGCAATCCCAGACCTCAGCATGTGCTCCATCCCTGACACTGCACACCCTTCCTTCCCCTAGGAACCAAGTTAACAGAAAGGAACATGCCTGCCCCTAAGCTGCTAAGTTTGCAGCACGGCATGTGGGCAAAACTGCTGATGAAGGTGGTTTTGAAGCCAGGAGCCTGGACTTTGCACTGGAGAGGCTGAGACAGGGGCACCTGCTCTGTGCTGCAGATCCTGCTAGGGAGTGGAAGGGAAGAACTGAAATCCCCAGATTCCCCAGAGCTCTCAAAAGAAGCCCAAGGGCGCAGAGTGGCAGAGCCAGTCCACATGCCTAGTGGTCTAACAGGATCTACTTAACCACACTTCTACAGGGACAAGAGTTTCTGAACTACCCTATCTATTTGTGGAACATTCCTTGAGAGTGCTAGTCAAGTACCGCATCCTGGTATTACAAGATACCTGCCTTGGAAAAGCTTCTTCCAAAGTCTCCAGGTTGATGGAGAACCAGTACAGCTTTGGCAAGGTTGAGCCAAGGTCTAAAGGGGCTGAGGGTATGCACAACTTGCAAGTGAGAGAGGAACTGTGTCCCAACAAAAACTAACATGGCAAGGAAAAGGTACCTGCACTGACCTCCTGAAAAATACAAGGAACACGGAGGTGTAACAACTTCTGAAAAGACAGAAACCACTAGACAACTTAGATGTAAGACGACTCCTACCATCTCCTGCAGTATTTATGCACATGCTCATTCTCCAGGCAAAGAAAAATAAGCCCAGGGATTAGCTGTTTTCCCTGGAAGTAGAAGACTTTGAGAGTCCCTCCTGGGGTATCACACACAGGACACACTAGGTGGAAAAGCAGTGATCCAGCACAGGAATTCCCATAAGAACCAGGGAGCCAGAGCCAAGCCCACTGACCACCTGCTGCAGCCATGATTACAAGCACATCCCACTGCTGGCCCCAAAGGGGACCTAGGGAGCCAAACTAGAATAGCTAAACATGGGTTAACTAACACATGTTCTCAGCTTGCCAATTTGGGAAACCCAGTGCATGAAACTGAGTCCCTGTCCTTCCTCTCTGAGTCCCTATCCTTCTTCCACATCTCAAACTCTCTCCTATGGTGGCCTGATTTCCTCAGCAGCAGGGACAAGACACTGTTTTGAAGGCTCTCCCATGGCATCCATCTCAGCCTATGCAGATGCACCAGAGCCTAGCCCATCCCAGGTGTGGGAGGACACAGTTGATGAGCTCTGTGAGCCACATCAATACCATGGCTTCTCCAGAGACACTGGTAGGATCAGTCCTGCAGGGTTAATCAGTCAGAGACCAAGTACCAGCTTCCATCTCCTCTTGCCTCCCAATGACCTGCTCCCAGCACAGGTGTTGGCCGCATGTCAGAGCTCATGCCTCACTGAGGCGAGAAACGCTTGCCTCCAGAGCTCTTCACAACTACGTGCTCAAGTGAAAAAGTTTTATAAAGATATAAAAAAAATTATCATTAATTGGCTTTTCATGCTCACATTTTGCTGAAGGTGTCATATGGTACATAAAACCTGCAAGGTTCAGGGCAAGCTGGGCACACAGACTGCATCTCATCTAGATGTCAGTCCAACGTTTTCCTGCTTTACCTCCCACCAAATCGCTGCTGTGGGTAGAGGAGTGGTGGTCATATAGAAGGTGCGGGAATTGAGGGAGCACCAGAATGGGGTTCTCCAACAGTTTTAAGAAGAATGCTACTACAAGGAAATCTGTCGTGCCCCAAGTGCATCTCCCCTGCAGGCACTCCCACCCACTCCTGGAACTGCACACAACACTTGCAGTTAGCAGCCTGTGCCACCACTTGCAGTATGTGATCTTATGACTCCCAGCTGATACCACAGCATGTGGACCTGTATACAGAGGAAATATGGATATTTTCAGCACCTCTGTAATTTTAGCAGCTTTTTAACTGTGCAAGAGGAGCTGAAGAATGGGCAAGGTCAGGACCAAGTAAGGGGCCTGATCCTTAAGCTGCAGAGCTGAGCAGGATCTGGGCTTACAAAGCACATGGGAAGCCTGTTCAGCAGGAGCAAGACAAGCTGCAGGCACCATGGCTCAAAGCTTTCCAAGCAATTTTCTGAAACTCTTCAGCAGACAGCTCCACCTTACAAGCCCTACTGCAACAGCAAAGGAAGCAAGGAGCTGCCTACACTGCTCTGCAATGTAAGCTCCGCAACTGCTGCAAAGATCACTAGCTAAAAATAACTTCAAAAAGGGCATTTGACAGCTCCGCAGAGAGCATGAGAACACTCCTACCTAGGTGTCCTAAAGCAAGCTCTGAGAGCTCAGGAGTCCATGTGCCCCAGGAAAATGAGAGGAGAGGAGAGAACTGAGGGTATAGTAAGGTTCAAAGCAGTATGATGGATCAGGGTCACAGGCTGACAGTGTGGGCACCCAGGTTTTATTCCCAGCTCTGCAAACCCTCAAAATCCCTCAGTACACTGCACTTCCATGCAGGGTCCTAGAAGGATTCCACAATTTGCAAGAAGGGAAAGAAAAAGCAGCTCAGTGCATTTGCAGAGCTTCTCTCTGCCAACAGCATCCTAAAGGCAGTAAAGATCTGCAGATACCTTCAGAACAAGCAGGGGCCCCTGATGTAAAGAAGCCCTTGTCACAGGGAGCCTACAAAAAGTATTACTTTTTAAATGCAAGCAACCGCAGTCCTGTTATAGAGAACAGTACAGCCAGGATGCACATATGCTTTGTAATAAAAAACCTGGCCTTACATTCTGGCCTTGACAGCCAAACACCCTCCCAGCTGTACACCCTGGTCACCTGCAGGATCCAATTCCAGTTTGTTTCTGGGGCAGATGAAAAGAGGAATAGTCCAGATTTCCTAAAGATGCATAAACCTCCCCTGGCAGCCTTACAATTTAAGACAAAAATCCTTTAACTTGTGGACGAACTATGATCTGGAAGTACTGGGTTAAGAAACGCTAATGAGCATTTCTAACATTAACAGCATCAGCTAAGATACTGCAGATTCCTTATGGCACAGATTACTACTTAAAAAGCAGCAAAAGGCAGCAAATTAACCATATTATGGGCAAGTGATATCTTTCCACCACCTTCCCAACTGATGTTCTTCTCCAACCAGGATTTCTAGGGCACTTGCATCACAGAAGATGCATGCTCATGCCTGGCACCAATCCTCTGGACACCAGTGTGATACGGAACGAAACAATACAGGAACTACCCTGTACACACACCCCGTAAGGAAAACTCACTTCTCTCACTTATTCTCTCTCAAACTAAAGGGTCTTTCCTAGGAAAGCTAGAGGATCCCAGACTCCAAGAGGCATCCCACTGGGGATGCAGTCAAGATCATCCAGCTGATCGGAGATTCCAAAAAAGCTGTGCCAAAACCAGGGAGCTGTGCTGTGTCTCAGGCCCCTATGGTTAGCAAGCCACCTTTTTCTCTCTAGGAATGGAGAAAGGAACCTATCCTGCTGCACTGCTTCAGCCCCTGAGGGAGAGACACCTCCCGCACCAGCGTCTGACCCAGCTCTTCTGGTGCAGACAACTCCCTGGCCAGCAGACCATTTAGGCAGCAATTCCTCTGTCATCACAGGAGAGAAATGCAAGAGCACTCTGATGCCTCCGAGGACACTGGCATATTCTCTGGCAGATTAAATGGTTAATGGAGAAGGCTGGAAAAGCCAACAGCACTTGCAGCTCCTGAAAAGCCACACTCCCAGGCGAATGCCATGTTAGTCCCACAACCTGTGGACGTCTGTCATGAGCCAGACCAGGGTTCATGCACCAGGCCCTGAGAAAAGGGAAAAGTTGATTCAGCTGCCGTTCAGGACAAGGCATAGCAAGGACACCTCGGTACTGGGGGAAAAAAAGGACGCCACAGGAAAACACTCCCGTCTGGAGCTCAGAAAACACCAGCTCACTCCCCTCACATATTCTGCTCTCAGCACTGAGACAAGACCGCAGGATCCCAGAATTAGGCCATGCAGACAAGTCAAGCCATGGAGGAGTCTGAGGGTCAGGCTCTCCTCCAAGCGGATGACTTGGAGACCATAGTTCATGATAGTTCATGACCTAAAATTTAGTGGCAGAGGAGAGGGAGGGAAGGACATTAGCAGGAACTACTGGGCAACAAGGACATACACACAGCACATGGAAGGATACGTAAAACACAAAAAAAAAACCCCAACCCACTCACCTTTGGGGGCTACTGATTTGCAAATTAAAAGGGGGTTGTCCTAACAGGACTGGCCTCCAGGACAGACCCAGAGAGCAGTTTCCTCCACTCCTGCTTACCTCTGCAGCACTGCTCTGGCTATTCTGCCAGGCTCTAATGAAAAGCTAGTTAACAGTTAATTATTACCCATTCAGACACACGATCCCCTACTCTGACTGACTGCTGGCCAGGAGGGATAAGACAGTCACGTGACACAAAAATCCCAGCCTTATGAAAGCACAGGCAACTATATTTAGTTTGAAAAATGACGACCTAGTGAGACCACCCCCTCCCAGCTAGGGCAGCATCTCTGGAGAGCTTACCTCCATGCCACATGTGAAGTCCATCACTCAGAGCCCAGTTACAACACTAAGATCCAGAGACCTGGCACACAACTGGCAAGCCTGGGTGCACATGCACGCGTGTGTATGCGTCTGCATGCAGGTGATCTGACAGGGGCCAAGCCAGAATACAGTCCAGGGTGGGGAGATCTTCCCTCCCAATCTCTGATGTTGTGCAGCAGCAGCAAAAGCTGATAAGCGCCAAGAGCAACAAAACAGTGCCTAGCCCAAGGCCCTGGACCTTATTCTTCAAAGTGGGAGGCAAGCTGGGAGCCTGACCACTGGGATCAGCAGAGCATGGCATTCAGCAGAAATGCTCTGGTTGCATCTCTGCACACCCAGCACTGGCAGCAAAGAGGTGCCAGACTCTGCTGCTGAAACCAGCCAAGTCAGAGACACGCACTGCAGGAGGATAGTGTTGCTCTGTGCTCCATGACAGGAGTTTGCTTCACCTGGATCAACCCATTCCCCTCTCTGCGACATAGCTGGGTGAACAGGACAGTGGAGAGGGAGCAAAGGCAAAGGTTATGCATGTATTGTCACTGGGGAGAGAAGACCAAGAAAGGTGTGCAGTGATAAAAGCCCAGTTCTGCAAAAGAATCATTTGCTCCCTGCTCCCACCGTAGTGGAAGAGTAGCAAAGAAAAATCCTCAGAACCAGACATCATTAATCTCTTGTCATCAGTAGAGGGGGCATTCTTTGCCTGTGTCTCACTACGGCTGATGAGACAGCACGATGAGACAGCACAGCCAGCGGTGCCCACAGCACGAGTGAGAAGAGGTCATTGTGCCGCTGCGGAGCCAACGGCTCTCTGCACAGACGCAATCCCTTTAATGGCTGTCAGCCTCTTCTGCAGCTGCAGCGGGGGACTTGGAAGCTGACAAAACTCTTCCTCAGAAGCATCTGGTACGTCTCACTGTAAATATTTAACAATGAACAGAAAGAAATTGAGAGCGCCAGCCACACAGCCAAGTGCCTGCTACGAGAACTTTCAATTCTGCACTTTCACACTTTCTAGAACAGGACTGTACAGGTCAGGTGCCTGCAACAGGCACCAGCAGAAGAGCTGAGGGGGTCCTACAAGAAACAAGGTGCAAACTCTACACAAAATATGTCCCTGGAAAAATACATCATTAAAAAAAAAAAAAAAAAAGAGAGAGAGAGAGAGAGAGAGAGATCTAGAGACTAGCTTTCTAAAAAGGAGATTGTGGGGTATTTCAAATCTCTCAATTCCTTCTCTACCTCACTTTGTCTACTACTTCAGAGCAATTTCTGCAAATCCAGCTGATTCCCTTGTGCAGTGGCCACTTGCAAAGCAACCACCAGACCTCACGCTCAAGCCCGCACCAGTTCAGCTGCAAATATTTCCCTGATCCCATTTAACAAAAGGGGATTGAACAGCAGCTCAGCTTGTGAAATCAAGGAAGACAAAACCATCACAAGCCAGAAATCCAATTCCATCTCTCAGGGCTGGGGAAAACACAAAGGAGATTTGGTGCTAGGATCTGCTCCAGCAAACACTCCCATAAGTTTAGCAAGGCCAGACCTAGGTCACCCACTAGGGAGTGTTTCTCCAGAAATGAGCTAAAGAAATCCTACAGTCCAGTAACCACATAGATTAAACGGACAACAGGTATCAAGGCTTATTCTTGCTGGTGAATTCAAAGTATTAACACTGTAATAACAACAAGACAACCAAATATTCTTGCAGTCTTTTAGAGAAGGCAAAAAAAGGCTTCTATTTTGCTACTTAAAAATTACCATACCTCACGGAAGCAGATTTCAGGGTGTGCTCTCCAAGCAGAAGATAAAATATCCTTACATAAACCCCTATCCTCAGCCAATGGCAGTGAGATTCCAAGATTTTTCTAAAGCACTTTGATACAACAAATGCTACTAACTTCCTACTAGGGTACACAGTCCCATGGATCTCTCTACATAGAGCATATTCCCAACTCACTTAATTCCAGTGCCACCGGTGGCTATGCTCCTCTTTCACAAGACATACAGCAGAAGAGAAAGACGACTCTTATCAGAGTGAGCCTTCCCAAAGGACTCGAGAACAGCCAGTTACAGAAGACAGTGTAATATAGTACTCTCCCTCCCCCCTTCTTTTCTTCATAAAGCATTAAAAATTACTTCCTTGCAGCAAGAGCATCACCCATATCCCTTTCTAAAAGGATTCCAGTGCTGAACACAAACTGGCACTTATAATTTGAGAAAGATATACCAGAGCCATTGGTGACAGTTCTCTGAAATAATTAGCTCAAGGTGCAGTAGATACAAAACAAAACAAAAACAAACAATAGAAGGAGATCAGAAGAAGTGAGAACCAACAAGAGAGCATCACTTGCTGCTGTATTACACACCAGTGCACCCATAACAGATCTGCAGTCAGCTCTGGTCTCTCTAACTCTTCAAGGACACAGTAGTGTTACAGATATACAGAGAAAAGCAACTAAACTGATGAATAACAGCACCTTAGAAGGAATGATCAGAGAGGTTGCAATCCTCTTCTGTTGAGGAGAAAACAAGTGAATGCAGTATGCAGTATCAGGAAGGCACTTCCTGCAAAACTAGAACCAGGTGCACCTTATGAAACTAGTAGGTTAAAAACAAACAAACAAGGAAAAAAAAGCTCCCTTAGATAGAGGGCTGTAAACTTCTCATTCTCCTGTGGCAACAAGTCCTGTGAGGTAGACAGCATCAGCAGGCTTGCAGAGAAATTAGGTGTTTATTGCCAACACATCCATAGAACTCTACCTAGAGATGGGACCCTCGCATCCTTCATGCAACAGCATTAGTGGGTAGTACAAGGGGAAGAAAGAGTCACTCCTGCTCTTCCTGCACATCACACAGTCCAGCATTGCATCTTTAAAGGGTGTTGAGATCTCTCAGCTTTTCACCTGACCTCCAGGTCACTAGGTCTGAAATAGCTCCCCATGAATCCTAATCCTGAATCCTAGTATATGAATGTGGGAGAGACCAGGAGGCTGCTGTACAAGACAAAAGGAAAGCTAGTACCCTCTCTTAGAGGGCATCTTTATTTCCAAATGCTGTTACATAAACAGGATGCAAACATCGCTACCCCTCCACCTCCACTGTGCTTGCTTGTGACACCAGGGTGAGGGCAGAACGCCTCCAGCATCCACATACTAACAAGCAGGTACATGCTTTGGGGCCTGCTACGACTGCTCTGCCTACAAAATGGCTGACGTTTTGGCTCAGGCTCCTCACCTGTGCAAGTCCCAAGTCTGTTACCACAACCCAGCATCCTCTCTCAGTCAGTGTGTTAAACTCTTCTTTGGGCAAAAGAAGAACAGACTTCTCACGACAGGAACCTGGCTATGCAGACCTGCCCGCCCCAATAAGATTAACCTTACAAAACGGTCACTGACACAGATTATAAGAGTACTGGTGACTCGCAGCAATAAACTTTTAGCAAATTAAATCCCTAGGCACACCTCAGCGAAGAAAGTGAGACGAAGGTGCAAAGAAAATGACACTCAGAAGCACACAATCACTCTGATGCATGCTCCAGGCAAGCCTGTCACCCCCCAGCCAGTGGTTCTACCCTGTCTTTGCCTGCCATATTTACACTTGTGTGCTTTGAGATATCAGGGCTTTCAGATAAGCTTAGCACACAGGAAGAGAAAGCATGGCACCACCTTTAAGGCTCTTCTGGTGAAACCATGAGTCAGGACTGCACACTGTCAAAGATGGCTAATAGTAAAAGGAATTCTGTTTTTAAACTTTCCCTTATCTGCTTAAAGAAAAAAAAAAAGACAGAATTGTGAAACACCCCAGCTCTGTGGGTAACATTTTCTGCAGTACTATTGACAGGTAACTTGCATTTACTGAAAAGCACACACTATCGTCTGCTGCAGAAACACACTTGTGCCCCACCCTGGAGCCATCTGTGAAGGTCTGCAAACAGCTGGAGCACAGAGGATGGAGTTGTGCCAATCAAAGGACATCTCCAACACAGCAACACAGGCATAGAGAACAGAGAAAACCCAACATCTGATGAAGGCAGATCTTCAATAGGCTGCAGGAAGCCTCTTTCTAGGGGAAGGAAGAAGAAAAAAAATCTCTAAGTAGCAGAAACTTCTCTATGCAGTCATTGCTCTGCCCTGATTTCAGACCCATTGTACTCCACGCATGGGAAGACACAAGCCACTTTCAATATTTTACTTTCCGGCACATTCTGAAAGTGATACAAAAATGAAAGCCTTACAAATGCTGAGGTTACTTTTCAGGCACCTAGGAGAAGCAACTTCTGCAATGCTCTGAGCCCCCTGTTAACCGGCTACAGCTCTGGAAACAAATACACATGCATGTTTTGCTGCCATCTGCTCAGTTCATAAAGCCAAACTACATTGTCCCAAACATTACACTAGACCTCTCATAAAGCAGTGAGTTATTTTTCTGAAATCAGCTTTAATTTTAAGACAATGGTGCCAATTTTCACATTTCCAAGTTTTTATCATTCAGTACTTCACAAACAGCAATCGAATTTATCTGCACAATGTTGCTGTGAGTTAGGGAAGCAGAATCCCATTGCAAAAATGAAGATGCAGGCAGAAGGTAGACAGTGATGCGTCCAAGGTTGCACAAGGCAGTCAGGAACTGATCCTCACTCCTCACACTTTTGCTGTGGAACATCCAAAAGGTACCAGAGCTCCCGAGACAACAGCTTCTTACCGTCTGTTCATGGTATCACCAGGGCAAACACACACCTCTACCTCAGTTCTAGCAATTCAACAACAACAACAAGAAGGAAGAGTCCCCAGCAGTTTTGGAGCACAAGAATTAAGACTATTGACATATGCTTTTAAAAACTGCATCACCTTTCTGATTTGGGCATCCCATCTGGAACAGTCTCCCCCCCTCTCTCACTCCCTCCCAAGACTAGGAGCCCAAGCCTTTTCTGCAGCGCTCATCCTACAAAGACTGCATTGACTGTTGGGGCCAGGAAAGACATTGGTCTTGCACCAGTGGCAGTACAGGTATATCACAGATGTCATTAATAGGGACACACAGCAGCAACACACACTTTAAACAAGCTAAGGGGAAAACTCTTCATCTTTTAAACTTATAGCAAACTTAAATATACATTTTCAGATTCATGGACAAATCAAACCATATATAACTAACATATAGACTAACAGCTGCAGTTCTGAGTTACACTTGCATATTCAGACTTCAGTGTTTTGAGTTACATATGATCAAGATCTACAAGCCCCCAAACCTGGGAGACCTCTTTCAACCTGGACCCCCAAATTTGCCAAGCTACAATGTTTTGGAGGAAGGCAGTTTTCCACAGACTACAATCATTACTACACGAAAGTATGAAACATGTCAGTGCCATACAGGAATGACCAAATATTAGTAGTATTATTTTTTATTTTAAAGTCTGTTGCATATCCTTCTATCAGTCTTCTAAATACAGTCAGAGCTGACTTTGCATAAAAGAAGTGCAGAGGTGGTGGATGGGGAGAAGTTTAAAGAGTTCCATTTTTCATTAATACATACCAGAATGGCCATCAGCTGGAAATATATCTGCAAAAGAAAAAAAGAAAACATTTGTATTTGTTGCAGCTGAAATGTGGATCATACTAAAAAGGTTCCTATTCTTTCCATTTGTTTGTTTTAACTAAACAGAGGAAGTATTTTCTTACTTTCCCCGAGTTAAATATCAATCTAGCTTGGAACTCGGTTCAACCACTTGTCTCAAGGAAGATTTTTAAGAAGTTAAGAGAGCATTCACCTGAATTGTTGTTTTCATAAACAATCTTCTATATTAGCTTCTAACAGACAGTGGTAAGGAATAAAAACTGCGTGGAGCACTGTCCATCTTGCAAAGAGCTAGTCTGTGAGACCCACCCACCCTAACCAGTGCTTCTGAATGGATACCTCCAGAAAGAGCATGTAACTAACAGTGACCAGGCCAAGGCACCACAGACAGCAGTTGAAATAAAATCAAGACAGGCATTTTCCTGATAGTTCTTGGTTTTCATAGCCACCTGGTAAGTCAACAGCTATGCCTGGCTTCCCACACAGCATACACACCAACAAACAGGCAGATAGAGGCATGCACCCACCATCCAAACACAGCATCCACATGCAAATGATGCTTTGGCACATCACGCATCACCTAAGAGGGAATGCCTTCCCTTCCCACTTTAGATGGCTCTGCAAGCAAGCAGCCCTTTGCAGAGCTACTGGAGTCTGCAGGTGCTCTACTCCTGAGACAACAGATCACTCAAGCCTCCCACTCCCCTCAAGCTCTTTCCTGCTTGAGGTACAAGTCATTTTACTGCAAAATCTTGTTTATTTTGAAGGCAACAATGAAACTGGGAAGAAGTAGTTTTTTAAAGTAGTTCAGAAAGATCAGACAAAAGATTCATTCCTTTGAGAAGCATGCAGGAGAGCATGTTTGGAGAAACCTTGTTAGTAAAGGCTCCACAAGAAGCTATGAAAAAGCATTTCTGAGAGCACAACACATCACATTTTCATTAAGGAACTTAGAAGAATAGGGGGAAGGGAGGCTGACAGTGAGCCAAGGTTCTCCTAGGACAGAGGGCAGGCCCCTGGCTCCAGCTTATCAGCTGCCCAAAACACACATTCAGCTGGAAAGTCACAAGAGAGTTGCAGCAAGGACTATCCCTTCAACAGGGCAACACTCTCTGTCCTGGGCTCAACCAGCACAGACACAGCAAAAGCACACCTCCTCCCAAAACTGCTCCTCTTTCTCTACCTTTGACAGTGCACCATATCCAAGGTATCACCAGGCTGGAACCCTTTTACCCACCTATGAGCAGAAGCAGCAACTGAACAATCAAAACTCCCTCCACCATTATACAGGCTTATGACCTGTGGGCCACATTGAAGGCACGATCTCAGAGAAAAGCCAACTCAACCAGAAAAGCCAGGCTCCCCATGACATAGATTCTTTGTAGACTGCATGTTTCCTACTGCAACCTTCCACCAATACATCATCACCTAAGCACATCTAACATCTTATATTCTTGTAATGGTTACCGATGAGGTCAGGCTCCTACAGCAGTGAGCAGAAACACCCTGCACTTGATTTAACAGGTCCCAGAACAAGAGAGTTCCTGTATTTCCCTACTTAGACAATTCCCAGTCAACTTCTTTACCAAAGAACAAGGTGGAAGTGCTGGTTAATGCATATCCCATCTGTTTGGATCAGCTAACTGTACTGAAGATCAAAAACAAACAAAAAAATCCACAAAACAAAAAACAAAACCACACACAAGCAGCTGAGAGAAGGAATTCCTTCGTGCCAGGCAGCCAAAAACTGCAGGCCTTGGCAACCATTCCCTTTGCTATACCACTGCCAGATGCAATGCTCCGGTCTGCACTCCTGCTAGGCTGTTCAACCAATCCTTCATCAAATGCACTGAGGCCTGGCTAGGCATCTGCACAGCCAGCCAACCAGTTTCTAAGAGGTACAGGCCACTCCCCTGCTTTTCCTCCCCACTTCTTGAAACCATGACTGCTGCCAAATCAGGTAGTAACCACAGGTGATCCCTAAAGGATGTTCTCCTATCAGGCATGCCATCACTGCAACTCATTGCTTGTGTTCCCTCAAGGTCCCTGCTTAGCTTGCAGTTGCATCCCCACTGCCCCATCCAGCTGCCTGGTGATGAGGGGCAAGGCTCACCTGGCTTCTCTTGAGTTTGGCCACCAAAACAGATTTTCCACCACATTTGCTAGAAGAGTAGTGGAAACTCTTCAGTGGCTTGTGCCACTGGAAAGCAAGGGCCACACACGATAGACAGGGGCAGCTATCGCTCACATTCACCCTGACAGTTCTGTCAGCATGACCCCAGTGGAGGAATGGCACTTCCCTGTTCTCCAGTCCTCAGCCCTCCTCTTGTTGGTGGGAGGCTGAGCTTCCCCAGATCGTCAGACCTATGATTAACGCAGATTTGAAATTAAGCTTTCAGGAGTGGAGATGCAGAGTTTGGTACCTGCATGCAGCTTTTCCCACAGCAGAGAACAAGCACAGAGCAATCAGTCAGCAGGGCTTACTCTTCTGAGAAAGAGAGGTGCTCGGAGGACAGGTGTGAGGCAGGGCGAGCCAGAGGCTGCCAGGCACCAAGTCCCTTTGGGATGCCTGTTTTCCTGTTCTTCCTTGCAAGCACAAGTGACTAGATTAGAAATTAGCCTGCCAATTAAGGGCAGCACCTGATGTGCCCAAGTCTAAATTAGGTAACACTTTCATTTCTCCAGGAAGCCATGGCAAGGCAGAAGAAAGCAGAAACATGCATGGCCAGCAGGCCAAAGATAAATCACTAGGACTGTTCTCCAAGCAGCCTATTTAACACACTTCAGGACTGTCATTGCCAGCACAGTTCGGTTCATTTCCCAGTGCTCTCAAGGTTAGCATAAAGACAATGCTGAAATTTTACTTTATCCAATACCAAAAGGGGTGAATCCAGTAAGCTGGACCCACTGATTTCTCCTGTCATACACAACATTTTCCTACCTGCATTCCCTTCAGGAAATCCCAATGCCAGGCATCCTAACACAGGCTGGACACTGCCGAAGAGCACATGGGCAAGGGTGATGCTCCACACCAACTCTCCACTTAACCAGCTGCCTGCCAAGTACTGGGCAGTGTCAGACTACAGCAATCTTATCCCACCCGCACTGCAACTCCCAGCTAAATCCAGCCCTACAATGCTAGGTCAATACAAAGTAATTCCCAGGCAACCAAACAGGAAGGAGTACAAAGTAGCCAATGCTGCAATGTGAGAGAGGAAGCCCTACGAAATCTGGACTCTGTAGTCACACATTTCCTCCCCCTTCCTATATGTAGACATTTCATATCTCAGCATAGGTCCAAAACCAGGAAGTCTTAAGAGGTGGAATCCTTCCTTAAACAGAAGGATTATAATTACTACAGGCATTGGTAACTCTTCATCATAGCATCAATCTCTGCCAAGCCAGGTATTTCCCAAACACTCCAGCATCCGACTCTGCTCTGTATGCTATCCGTACAGCCTACATCTCAGCAGAAACAAAGTTTCATGAATCTCCCTGCTATCATTTAAAAGTGAGGGCAGCAGCATAGAAAAGGAAAGAGCAGGAAGAGGTCAAGGACCCATGTTGTAGCTAGCAGGATGTTTGGGAGGGCACTAAGCATCCCTTACCAGACTGTCATTCAAGGGCGCAGACATTTTACAGAAGAGTTTGCTCTGAGCACCAATACCAAGAGCAGCAGTGCTAAAAGCCCAGGGGACATGACTAAATTAAGGGCAGCCATTCCTACTTTAGGGGAGTATGTATGCGTGTTTGGGGGGGGGGGGAAGGAGGTCACAGAATCCCAGTATTTGCCTGCTGATATTTTTAAACACAGGAGGAGATTGTATGTTAAACTGGGGCATTTAAAGAGAAAAGCTGATGCAGCTACATATATTCCCCCTCTTCGGGGACGATCTGGCCACTGCTACTATTCAGGTATCTGGGACAGGTCCAGAAAGGCTATCCCATTTGCAAGCCCAAGCCTCCTCTCTGCTGCTCCCTCTGCTCACTGCAGAAGCGCCCTGCCAGTCAGGTTCCTCCATCAGTCCCCATCCTCAATCTACGCTTCAATGCCAAATTCAGACAGCCTCCCTGAAAGCTTGTCTTCTCTCTGCTCAAGCTCTACAAGGTTCAAGTCCCAGTCCCCAGCCTTCCTGCTATGGATGCTGCCTCCAGCCAAGGCCAGGGAGGCAGTGGCTGAAGACACGTTCATTAGCCCTGACACAAGAGAAACACACTGACTCATTATTACAGCAACTCACGGTTGTAACTGCCAAGAGGGGCAACACAGCCACAAGCTGACTATAGGGAGAACCAGCCAAGCTCCATGCACTCTACAGGTCCACTTTCCAAACTGAGGGAAAAAAAAAAAAAAAAAAAAAAAGAAAAAAGAAAAAGCTCAGTGCATTTAATGTCACCTGCTTTTCACAAAAGCATGTCAGCTGGTTCTACTGTACTGGGGTGGTGCTGAGTGTGCACTGCTCTCCTGTAAGTGGAGAGGCAGAAGCAGATGTGACCGTAAAGCCCTCAATCATACCCACTAGGACACAGGGCCACTAAACACTGACACTATCTCACCCAAAACCATCTGCACAGTTTGCATTTCTTCATCTATAAGGCACTGGACAGACATCAGCTGATTTATCCTGACCAGATACATGTGAAGTTGTATCTAAGCCATCTTCCATGCTTTGCAGACAAGACTTAGACATACGCAAAAAGTGACCTCTCCAAAGTCATGCAGGGACTCAGCAGAAGAGATATGACCAAAACTCAGCAGTATAGCCTCAAAAGCTGCTGGACTGCAATTGTTTCCCGGAAGAGGGAAGGAAAATCCTGATGGATGGCAGGAATGCTGAGGATCAGGATCACTCCACTCCTAACACAATCTTCTACCAGGACAGAAGTTTCCCTTCTGCTCTTTTGGCTACAAAGGCAATCTTCCCAATATAAACAACACAGGTAGAGAAAAAAAACAAGTCACATAGTCCAATGTCTGCTGCGAAGAGACCAGTGTTGCTAGGATCTCTTTTCCATCCCCAGGCAACATTTCAGCTCAAATCTACACCGTCTGGTTTCCCCTCAGAGGCCTAGATAGTGCCTGCACAAGTTCCTGAGACAGCTACAGCCCTCTTCAAAGCAATGCTCTATGGAGAAGGGGGTGAGGTCTGCTAAGAAAAAGCAGCAAAGCAAGACATTCAAAACCCAAAGATTACCATTCCCAATTACATCCTGATCTCCTGCTCACTTCCTGCTCCCCTCCTTCCTTACCTGCAGAGCAAGCTCAGGGGGGGCCTGGCTCTCAGCAACCCAAATCTTCCCAGCCCTCTTCAACTGCCAGGTCAGGACACACACGCTTCTTAAAAATGTTTCACTATCATAACAAGAAGTATGTTTACCCTCTCAAATGGAAGCTGAAGTTTGAGATGGGAAAAAGACTCTACACTGATAACATGTTTCTCTCTCTAATTTTGATTACCCTAAAACACGAACAGGTTCTGCTCATGCAAGGGCTAAAATAAAATAACTACAGAAGCACTCATCAGCTTCCAAATCTCTTTCTCTGCAAAGGTGTTCAGACCGCTGGACCCTTGCTGGGTTTTCCTTTTTCTGACCTTTCTATATGGAGGATATCTGTCTTAAACAGTCAACTATTAGTTAAAGACATCCCAGTCACCTTCGCCAGAAGGCTGAAGAGACACAAAGAGCATGAGCTCCTACATTGATTTCCCACAAATCATGTGGAATCAAATCCTTCAAATGGATTTTTAATGCAGAAATAACCATGTCTTCAGTGCAGTTCAGCCTGGGTGCCCCAGATGACTACACATACTTGAAAAGGGATGAAGATCTCTGGCCTCAAAAGAGCAGCAACCCCAGAAAAATTACTTACTTCAAAATGAAACCATCTACATGTCTTAGACAGCTCCCTACCTTTGAATTTACACCACGCACTAAACTTAATTAGTATCTTAATGCCAATATTAGGTCTCCTCATGACAATAGCAAGATGAAGGAGACAGGAGCGGACTTAACATGGTTGTGATTTTGGCAACTAATCGAACACACAAATGCCAGTAGAATGGGCACCATGTTTGGCAAAAAGCACCTTTCTGAAGCCTACTTAGAAGAGGGGTTCACCTCTTCTCCAAGCAACAGAGATGTCAGTGGGCTTCTGGATCATGCATCTGGTCAGACTGACCAGAAAATGCGATAGCCCTCCAAACAAACAGCCCTGTAAATCCAATGCTCACATGTGCACAGACACACAAAAAATAACTAAGGTCACGGCTGTTTTTTCTCCCAGTCACTTATCAATGCTTGTGTTAGAGAGAACAAACACTGGACATTTTCTCACATTAACCCTTTCAACCCCCCTCCCCAAAATTGAATGAGAAAAAATATTGCTGCTCAAACCACAAGCTGAAACACTCCTATTAATGCATCAGGTGAAAACCTGCAGAAAAATTACAGAAAGTTAAAAAAGGGAAGAGCAAGAGTAAGTTCAATTACTGTTCGCATGTAGCAACTGGTGACCTAACTCTCTTCCTCACATCCTTTAACTACCAAAAAGCCTAGAGTGATATCACTGAGAGTCTCCAGCTGATTCAAACAGGCAACTTATATATAAATCAAGGTCTAGCATACGGCTGGCAGGGAAGAGGCCAGAGGTACCAGAACCACCCACCTCAAACTGTTAAGTTACAAGATATTGGACAGGCAATAAAATTCCAGGTATGATAACATTAAGATGTCTCAGAGACACTCAATAAAATAAAGGAAATATTTAGGTGCAGCACAAAAGCTAATAGGATCCCACTGTGTGGAAACCGACACTGGATAAGGTTTCCCTATGACATGCTTGTCACATACTGCTCCGCAACACCCTTTCCTGCATACATACACAGGGCAGGCAGTCCAAGAGCAAAATCTTACTTAAGAAGGAAAGCTCAGTCAATGATAAGCAAAACAGACACATTCTCCCCACAGAGGAAAAAGCTCTCCCCCTCCCAAAGGGGACATCACATCATTGCAGCTAGAAATCCAATCTCTGACTGAAAGAGGAGATTTCCTCACCCAGCCCCCAACTCCCCCAGTATTACAGGCATGCTCCTTCATCACACAAGGATGCCATAAATCCTGGTGACATCCCCAGGAACTGCAAACCACAAGGCTGCCTCCACCTTAGTGCTATGGGCAGAGCAGGGGCTCTGTAGGATACACGAGGCAGCAAAGTGAAGAGAACATAATTACATCCCTTAACTGAATCAGAAATCCCCAAACTCAATCTGTTTGGGATGATTTTCCCCTCCTCTGGCCTAGCTGCTTTTCCAATCACACCCCAAACTTTTTCTTTGCTTAGTTCAACATTTCTACTGTTAATTAAATCAAGTCAGACTTCAACTCCAAATGAAATAAGATGGTTATCTGCCCAAGATCTGCCATGTCTCTTCCAAACCTTCTTCGAAGTTGTACTTACAGGTTTAATTCTACATTTTAAAAACATGGGTCACTTTTACATGACATTCCTCCCTGCACACAGTAAAAACATCATATTAATCATTCTCTGATTATAAAAGGGGAGCTAAAACAGTTCACCCGAGAATGCTACATAGGCTGTCAGGAAGCCAAAGAAAATCAGTCCCTTTTTTGCTTGGCTCAGTGTAAGACCCTCTGCAGCAAAGAGTGAATTTCTGAGCAGTCAGAGGATGCGTTAGATCGTATCAGGCAATCCCTCAAGCTCCCAAGGTTTAGCAGGGAGTTGGGAACTGAAATTAATGTGATTACAGTCATGAAAGCGGCATGCTTTGTCATCTGAGCACATGGTACAAAGACACCTCCAAGATGCTTTTTTTTTTTTTTTTTTTTTTTTTTGTCTTCTTGGATGGAATCTCATGCACAAATATTCTATCACTTCTTTTTCAGTCAGATTAAAACCCTCAGCATCATCATTGGGACGCATTTCTCCATCTCTTAATACTTGCTGTCATAATCAAGCAATTTCTCAGCATCAATATGTACCAGAGAGATTCTTTACAATTACTACTTTGCTTGTTTTTTCCTTCACTTCCTCCCTTGCGTGGCCTTGCAGCTAACTTGCCAAGCTGAACCTGTCTGGAGGTACGCAGGTAGGGCAAAGCCATTCAGTCACTCCTTTACATACCTCTTCTTGTGCTGTATGAGGACAAGAGCACTGCTATCTACAAAGATGCAAGACTTTGATATTATGGTGAAGACCATCTTCAGTAGGCTTGTTCAGGTTTTGGGGGGAGAAAGGAATTTTGTTTGTTTTTGTCATGAATAGATACTGTTCCAAAGCTGACGTTATAACTATCTGGGAAGGACTACAGTAAAGATATAATTACTGCAATGAAAATCTTAAATGTCTTTCAGGGAAAAAAATTATTGTTCCCTTTGTAACATTTAACACACAAAAATGGAAGATGTGACCTTGAAGTATCTGAAAAAAAAATATAACTTGTACTTTGAATTGAAGTGAATGTTGTCTTACCAATGTTTGATTCTTATTCATTAATTACAAGTTCTCACTATTCTATTCTCACTAACTTCTTTAATCTGTAAACGTGCAAATCAGATAATCTTAACGCTAACATTTGGTAAATTAACGATCACTTATTTGCAGCACTAACCAAAAGCTTTCAAAAACATAGTTAACAATGAAAAAAATTCAGAATGAGTTTAGTGTGAAG
This sequence comes from Rhea pennata, assembly GCF_028389875.1. Classification (NCBI taxonomy): domain Eukaryota; kingdom Metazoa; phylum Chordata; class Aves; order Rheiformes; family Rheidae; genus Rhea; species Rhea pennata. The sequence goes on along the minus strand of NC_084676.1, from coordinate 11,284,210 downwards.
GCTGAAAGCATGTCACAAATAACTTGGTGAGGGATAGTGCGATGTATTAAACAACCCACCCATCCCGTGACAGTATCTTCAAGCTACCAAACAGGCATGTATGACACCACCACCTGAACTTCTCCTGTCAGTCTCCCCACTCTTACTTTCCCATCAACAAATTCAACTCTTTCTTCATTTTTGTGGCTTTTACAATTTGATACTTGATCCCCCACATATTTAGTCATTAAAAACTCACCTCTTAGTTCTGTGTTTCAGACTTCTTAAAACCTACCGTACCTAGCCCTGAAAATCCTCTGTTCTCTTCACACACGTACCCCACAGGCAAGTCAAAAAAGTCAAATGACTATTGGGAAATGAGGAGAAAAAGATAAGCAATCCCCTGAGCCCTGTCGCCCGCCAGCAGATTGGCTGATCCCTTCCAGCACACAGCCGTGCCCTGCAGACTGCAGAGTCACTCTGCAGGAGCAAGGCACACACAGCCGCTCAGCTGGAAAAACATGTTCAGCAGTACACTTGGGACAGACTGCTTCCTCCCACCACCCCCTGGACTTTGGGGGCTGCATCCCCCATACCGTATCAGGAAAATACAGCAGAGCATCATCGGGCACCACCAAGCCCGCACAGACCATGTGCATGCTGCTATCCTGGGCTTACGCAGATCCCTTACTGTGCCAGCGCCCAGAGCGCAGGGGAAAGGACATCAGCATATTTCCACCCCTCCTACCCAGTTTTCCAATCATAGTTTAACTTTGGCTTGTGTGTCAAGGACATACGATGTTCACAAATCCCATTCAAGCCCCCACTTCTTCCAAGTGTCCCAAGAACCTCCCTAGTTATTGCTATTATCAGGGGCTCTCTGAAGAGCTTGCTAACAACCAAGAAATAGTATCGTGGAGCTCCAGAAATGCTTCTCCTCTGCAACCTTCCTCCTGGATCAGAAATGCCAAATCAAGCTTCTCCACATACAAAGTTTCCTCTCCTGGACTAGGAGGCCAGGGCTACTTCGGGGAACAAGCTATGAGTGCAGAAAGATACCAGTGGGCACATAATCAGCTATCAAGCCAGCTGTCTCACAAGCAGCATGTTACAGACTTATTTCAGCCACCTCAAGGGGAGCCAAGCAGGAAGTTAATATGTTCCCCAGGAACACAGGTTAGGGCAAGCTGTACTGACACGTGTGTGTGTACACATGCATGCACTTGAGAGGGAACCAGATTGTCATCTTGAAGATCAAACGAGCAACGGTGTCTGTGTCACCTATTAGTATCACTAAAACCAGACTGAGATGCACTAATAATCCTCAGTCACAGAAACAACCACCACAATTAGATTTTAGCCATTTATAAAATAAATGAAGGTTTCCATTTTATCAGCCATGCCACAGCATTTAACCCAGCTAGAACTCCTGAAGCTCAGCATGGTCACCACCCACACACCTTCAGCCATGAACTATCTCTATCATGCCTTCTGACTTGTGACCATGTAAAGGAACAGGATGACTCAAAACATAAAACACACAAACAAACAAGAAAAACCACACACACAAATTACAACCACCCTGAAGTACCATACCCTGCTGAAGCCAACTGCCTGCCACGTGTTACTGTACTACAAGACAGGAAAGGGTTGAGGCAAGCTGCTGCTTTTCATAGAATCAGTAAGGTTGGAAGGGACCTCTGGAGATCATCTAGTCCAACCTCCCTGCCCAGCAGGGTCACCTAGAGCATGGTAGGCAGGGTTGCAGCCAGGCGGGCCTTGAAGATCTCCAGAGAAGGAGACTCCACAACCTCTCTGGGCAACCTTGTCCAGTGCTCCATCACTCTCACAGTGAAGAAATTCCCCTTCATGTTCAGGCAGAACTTCCTGTGCTTCAATTTCTGCCCATTGCCTCTTGTCCTGTCACATGGGACAACTGAAAAGAGTTTGTCCCTGTCCCCTTGACACCCTCCCTTCAGACACTTACACACATTGATAAGATCCCCCCTCAGTCTCCTCTTCCCCAGGCTAAACAGGCCCAGCTCTCGCAGCCGTTCCTCACAGGGCAGGTGCTCCAGCCCTCTGATCATCTTTGTAGCCCTGCGCTGGACTCTCTCCAGTAGCTCCATGTCTCTCTTGTACTGGGGAGCCCAGAACTAGATGCAGTACTTGAGATGAGGCCTCAGCAGGGCTGAGTAGAGGAGCAGGATCACCCTCCTCGACCTGCTGGCAACACTCTTCCTGATGCACCCCAGGAGACCGTTGGCTTTCTTGGCCACTAGGGCACATTGCTGGCTCATGGCCAACTTGTCATCCACCAGCACTCCCAGCACACCTTCTGCAGAGCTGCTCTCCAGAAGGTCAGCCCCCAGCTTGGACTGGTGCCTAGGGTTATTTTTCACTAGATGCAGGACCCTGCACTTACCCTTGCTGAACCTCAGGAGGTTCCTCTCCACCCAGCTCTCCAGCCTGTCCAGGTCTCTCTGAATGGCAGCACAGCCCTCTGGTGTGTCAGCCACTCCTCCCAGCTTGGTATCACCTGCAAACTTGCTGAGGAGGCACTCTGCCCCCTCATCCAGGTCACTGATGAAGAAATTGAACAGGATGGGACCCAGTACTGAGCCCTGGGGGACACCACTAGCTACAGGCCTCCAACTAGACTCCACACCACTGATGACAACCCTCTGAGTTCTGCCTTTCAGCCAGTTCTCAATCCACCTCACTGTCCACTCACCTAAACCCACACTTCCTGAGCTTATCTAGGAGGATGTTATGGGAGACAGTGTCAAAAGCTTTGCTGAAGTCAAGGTACACAACGTCCACTGCTCTCCCCTCGTCTATCCAGATGACCATTCCATCATAGAAGGCTATCAGATTGGTTAAGCAGGACTTCCCCTTGGTGAATCCATGCTGGCTACTCCTGATGACCTTCTTTTCCTCTGTATGTCTGGAGATGACATCCAGACAGCTTTGCTCCAGAAGGACACTGAAGATAAACTACAGATAATGCAGGTATTAGATCAGTCGATTCACAGCCGCTCCTCTCTCTCCTTGCACGTCACAGCAGAATATCCCCAAGCACATGTAGCTTTAACACTGCATAAAGAGCTCTTGACCATATCAAAATCTACAGTAAATTTCAAAACTAAGCTGGGCCTGATGGCTCATTAAGGAATGGCTTCTGCAGTTCTACCAACATCTGCAGCCCCATATGATCATGAAGTCAGCAGAGCTAAAATATGCCATGCACTGATTTGCTCAGAAAAGGCAGTACAACCCAAGCCTGCCTACACAAGCCCCCCAACTGTAGTACAAATGATGTGCTCTCATGGAGAAAAGTTCAGCTTGGAGCACTTTCTGAGAACCTACAATTAGAGGATGAGCCTATGTTTAGAAACATGCTGACACTCTACTTGACCACAATTTCCACAACCTTTCCCCAAAAGCCATACATCTCGTGCAGTATTAGAACTGCCATCAGCAAACTTTTTTTCCCCAACTGTCTCATGCCAATTTTTACTCCACTGCCTCAGCGCTCTCATATGCGTACCCACTTCTCCTTTCAGCTAAGCAATCCAGATTGACCCTGACCTGAGACTCTTCCTAAAGAACTCCAGTAATTGGTTTATTCATTATTAAATTCAGTTCCCATTTGTTCTGATCACCAGTTATTGTTGCCTAAATACACAAACAGAAGCTAAGTTCTTGTAACTCTGCATTAGCTTCTTAGAGCCCCTTCCTTATCTCTCCTCTTACCTGCTAAAATCATGCAGTTCTGCCACTTGTTACTAGATTTTCAGATTAGCTGGTTATTTCAAATGCAAGGAGAAAAGTATTCTAACTCCATTAAGAGACCACTAAAAATGGCCCACATCTACAGAATGAGTTCAGAACGAGTTCAGAACAGAAACACAGTTGTAAGTGGGGGAAAAAAAAAGCAACAAATGCAGATCTGGCCACACTGCAGACCACATATCCAAGGTACCCAGACCTCTATTCTTCCTCACAACGTAACTTCTTGCCCATGCAAAAGTTCCAGCTGGATGGTATTACCACTATTTAAGATCCCACAGCTCTCTATACATAGAAGGAAACCAAGAATTTGATGAAGACAGGGAAGTCATAACAAATGTCAGCAAACTTGAACCCTTGATGGCAAGTCAGCACAGGTTCCAATGCCAGAATGACAAGAGAATAATATTTAAAAGGCCATGATGCAAATGTGTATCATGGCTAGGAATGAACAGAACCCACCACTCCCAGGTGGACCTGTAGTAAGAGCAGAGCAATGATCCTTCCCAGTTCTCCTACAGACTGCGTGAGATGTTCAGCATGGCAGCTGTACCTCACTTCATCTTGGTCACTGAGACGGGAGTAGAGCTTCTCCGAGAGATGAATGATCATGAAGGACATCAGAATCCTTTGGTAGTATGCAAGTATATTTAAGTTCTTATTAAGATGATGATTTATTTCTTAAATCCTCACTATTTGCAGGGGTAGTAACCAAAAAGATTTTAAAAAAATTAAAAAAATCCAAGCTGGTCTAGATAATACAGCTTTCCACTAAGATACCTGCTCCTTATTTAGCCTAACAAGTGCCATCACAGAGTGGCTTGACATTCTTTACAAAGTAGTTTCAAGCATGCAAAGAGCAACCTAACCCTATCCAAGTGGACATTGGGTGTTTCCTTGAGAATAATTTCACACTAATTGAGAATAGTGAAAGGCTCAGGTATCATAACTTGGAAACAAGAGTAGATCATTGCAGCTCCAATACCCTGATTCCTAGCCCTGCTTTCTGCACTTGATTTGACCTCACATCTGATCCAATCCCAGTACAAACATCCAGGGTACCACAGACAGCAAAAAGCTTAAGGACAGAGAGGAAATAAATAAATAAAAGAAGTTGTGGGATTTAAAGAGAAGATTGAAGAGAATCATCTAGTGGTACATCAGACCTGACAGTCTAGAACTTCAGCTCACAGCAGAAGAAAGCATCGAGTCCCAGTACCTGAGGACAATGAGTCAGCTCTCCAGGAGCTGCACTGCATTCTCCAGCCTTCCTGAAGCAAACAGCGCAGAACAGGGCAAAGGTCCAGCATGAAGCTGAAGGGCAAAGGTATGCGGGGGAGGGAAAACACCAATCCGCACTTTTTTTGAGCAATGTGTTTCAGTTATCTGCGTCCCCTGCTTCGCCAGGGAACGGGAAAACTTACTCAAACTTCAGTTGTGGGATTAGAACAAAACAGTATTTCAGAGAGGAAACCTGGGGGTAGGAAGGGGAGGAGGGAAGGACTCCTGCTGCGATAGCAGAGCTCTGTTGCAACAAACAGCTAGAAGAGCTCCACAGTTACATGCCACGACAGAGCAAGAATTGCCCAACACTTTGGAAATAGGCGTGTACTGCTCTACCAAGCTGGATACCCAAGGAAGCGCATGTGCGCCTCTACTCTAAATGCAAAGACATGCCAAAGGAAAATAAGTTTCCCATACATCTTATCTCCAGTACTGGAGACTGGTTTCAGGGAAAGTCCTCTGGGGAGTTAGTCAGCAAGAGGTGAGAAGCTAACGAATCTTTCCCCGCATTTTTCTCAGTACTAGTTGCCAACCCAGCCTGTGCTCTGGCATAAAACAAAATACGCTGTCCCTGAACAATAGTCAGCTAAGCTCTGATGCTTGCTACTAGAAACTAAGGTGTGCCTTCTGGAAAGTACTACTTATCCTTCAAGTGTATTTGCCAGATGGCAAGTAAGAAACTCTATTCAAGAAACTAAAATACCTTCTGCATCTCCACTAGGAAACAGTGAGCGCTGTTTTCTAGTGACAGCACGCTTGCAGCCAGAATGAAACCATGATAAAAGTCAGTGCAGACAAAGCTCAGCAACTGCAGTGCTAGGTCATTAAAATCTGCATGCTCTTACTTCCGAGCCATAAAAAGCTTTAAAAATTAAGAAGTGCCAAGTGCCTTGATGCAACATTTCTTGAAATAAACCCAGCAGGTTTTCAAAACAGAGTGCTGTTAACACCTGTCTGCACTAATGCTTGCATCATCACGAGCACTAGTGCAGGACACAATAGATGAGTACAAAATGTTCCGGAAGATTTAGCAGAGGCTTAACTTCAAGTTGCACTTCTCCTCTATAAAAGAATTTGGAGAAAGTATTTTAAATTTGGTTTATGGCCAAAACTGCAAAGCTGTTTTTATCAGAAAACATTTCCTTTGCTACCATTGTGCCTTCTCAAGTTCGGCTGCTGAGTGAACTTATTTAAATGATAAGAAGAGAACGTATAGCAACTTTTGTGTAACTAGAGGGGAGTTGCACAGATCTCACTACTAGACCACTGAAGAGTGAGAACGAGATGGATCCCCTTTTTCCTCACTTGTACCCTTGACTGTCCAATGCATATGGACAGAAACAATGACATCCATCTTGCCAAAAATACCAGGGGAAGATCTTCCGGTGTACCATTCCACTGGAGCTCGAGCCTTCACTTGCAGCATCTGCAGCATCACCGGCATCGAGCTCAATCTAGCCGTTTCTCTGCTGAATGCGGCATTGCTCTTTTCTTGGCAGAAGGAGTTAAGCTAGGAGAGACTTCATTTTAACAGTCCATCTCCCTGAAAAAGCAGAGCTATGTACTCAATCATTGCATTACAAACCTCATTCCCAGCCATAAGCACACCACAAAACTGCTACAGCAGGTGCGCTAGACATCTACCTATGAAGGAAGATCATAACCCTCCAAAAAGGAGGCTCTTCAGTTCCCGTTCCAGTCTCCCAATGAATTCAACTTTCACAGACAGCATTCAACTGCAGGAGGCTGAACAGTTCAAAACAGGCAGAGAGCAGACCTAGATTTGCTGAGCTCTTCCACATCTATATTCAGACACTGACTGCAGAAACTCGCAAAGAGAACATGGCTCTGTTTTCTCTGGGCCACGGCTCAAGTCTGTCACTTTTAAAAGCACCAATTCCAACGTGGATCATTACAGAATGGGCAAATGCCTAAGGAGCATATCTTGTCCATTAAATCTGCTCTACAGGCCTAAAATTACTATAAATCATTATTTAAAAAAATAAGGCTTTCAAAGCCTGTAAAAGAAGCCATAGAGGGACCTCTGTATATTTGCAAAGCTGTCCTGATATTCACTAAGCTTTTCAAGAATAACAAGGGTCTCCTCCTTACCTCTGGCAGGATCAGGGCTGGGAACATTCAACATCTCCAGAACACAAACACTGTTCTGGCAACACAGTTCTACCATGAACTATGCATTCTCTAAGCTATGTTGAAAAAAATAAAAAATTTCAATAGTGAATTTCCAGGGTTTAAAAACAGTTTTAAATATATAAAGAAGTCATTTTTTCTTAGATGATCTTCTGGAGGTCACTGCAACACGAAAAGTCACCTTGCCAACACGTCTTTCTCAAAGTCATGCTCCAAATCTTTTTGTGAACTTCTGCAAAAGAAACCCTCTACTCAAAGCAGTGAAGACATGACAGGAGCCTAGCAAGTTTAGAAGGACGTATTCAGGCGAAAGCCCACTACACAAGGTCAGCTGTGAGCCTGCCTCTCGTGGGAGCTCGCCAGCCATGTTTATTTTACACCTTTTCTTTTCTGCTAAGGGAACAGGCAGCAAAAGAAACAATGTCCCCAGTGCAAGAGAGCCAAGTAGCAGTGTCGAGAGCAGCACCGTATGAACCAGATATTGCTGCCAAGCATCACAAATGCACCACTAATCAATTCCATTATTTAAACACCTTTGGGAATACTGAGACACCTCTGTCGAGCACAACAGAATGCTGGGTGTTGCAAGATTAATTCCTTACCTCGCTGTAAGGTGCGCATGCTCCTCTTAAATATCATTTCACAAGTCAAAAAGACCCCCTCCTCTCCAAACAGGTCTGACAGATCTCCTTTCTACTGCATTTCCCCAGCTTTGCAAGGGGCCTGGTAACGGAACATTGTCCTTTAAGAGCTTTAAACATGAGTGTTAAAGCATCAATAGGAACATACAAGGGAGAAAGATAGAATGAACACTGTGAGACGTCTGTATTTACCTCATTTTAAATAAAAACATATAATTTTAACAGAGAGAAACAAGAAAGATACTGTAACTCATTAGAGATGCAGATGATAAAAGTCACGACGACATATGGAATAAACAGAACCAGAAAGACATTGGCGCTGAACTACTCATCATGCTGTATGGTACAGCATTTTTGAATGCTGTAGAATACAGCACAACACCCAGGAAGGCAGTGTGACGTAGCCTCACTTTTGGATAAAGGAGTACTACGACCAGCTTTATGTCATACAGCAAGAGGCAAACGTAAACAGCAAACTGCTCTAGATTTTATTAAAGTTATGCTTATATCATTGCATTGGATGACAGACCACAAACCTATCTGAACAGACTTTTACCTGGCACAATTAATTTATCCTCTATTTTCCCCATTAAGATGACAGCTTTCCAGGTGGAAATAGCAGAGCTGTCCATCTTCCAAAGATCGATACCTCCAATGAATCATCGCGTTACAGCACCAGTTCTTGCAAAATGCTAGCACGTACGGTAACGAGAAAACTGAGGTCATATCTGGCAGCGTTATTTCGTGTTTACAGAGGCTGACTGGAAAAACTAAGAGTCTTTCCCAAACAAGATGTTCACCGGGACATTCCCCTTGCACCCCTTTGAAGGGAATCGGCGCTACGCGATCCCTCTTGGGAAAAGCGACACCGACTCAAAGGGAATTCTGCGACTTCAGTCTCTGCTTAAAACAGCGGCCGGCTACAACCGCGCTGCCCGCACCGCCTCGCGCTGCCCCTGCGCTTCCCGCGGCGGCCGGGCTGGCGACGAGGGCCCAGGAGCCGCGGCAGAGCCGCCGCCATGAGTCGGCAGAGAAAGGCGCCGCCGCGGCCTAGGCGCCGCCGCGGGGAGACGCGCACGTGGGCGCAGCGCGGCCGCCGCGCACATGGGCGCCGCCGCCGCCTCCCGGGGCGGGAGCGCAGGAGGCCGCGCCGCGCTCCCGGGGGGGGTCACATGCTCGCAGCGGGCCGGGGAAGCCACCACGTTGCCTGCGCTGCGGCGGAATGCTGGGAAGGGGAGGCCGCCGCGGCGCGCGCGCGCCCGCGCGCACTCACACTCGCGCACTCACACTCGCACACACTCGCGCCCCGCGGCGGGCGCCGCGCGCCCAACGCCGCCGCGCGCTGGGGCCGCTCGCGCCGGCCGTTCGGACCGTTGGGGCCGCTCGCGCCGCGGCCCGTAACGTTCGCCGCGCCCTCGGCTCCCCCCCCCGCCCGCCCGCGAGCCGCATGGCCACTGCCCGGGCTGCGCCGCGCTCCCCCTCCCCCTCGCTCCCCGCCTCATGGCTACGGGAGGCTCCAGCGCTTCCTACTCCCACGGACCAGCGCCTCCCCCCCGCCACCGCCGCCGCCGTTACCGGGCTGACACGCGGGGCGCCCCCGCCCCCCCCCGCCCGGCGCAGCGCGGCGCGGCGCGGCCCGGCGGCGCGGGGCAGGCCGCAGGCGCGGCGGGGGCCGCGCCGTCCCCACGCCGTGCCGCATGGCGCGGGCGGCCGGGGTGGGGTCGGCGGCGCAGCCCTTCCCCCCCGCCTCCCCCGGCGGGGCCGGCACCCACCTGGCGGCGACTGCCCGTTCACCGTCAGCACGGCCGCGGCGGCGTTCTTCGTCCACGGGTTCACCTTGGGCGGCGGGGCCTCGATGAACTCCCGGCGCCCCGCGCCGCCCGCCTCGCCGCCGTCCTCCGCCTCGCCGCCCGCCCGCAGCAGGCTCTCCTTCTCCTGGTTGTTGCTCTCCTCCTTCTGCTGCTTGGCGCTGGGCGGCCGCGGCGCCGCGGGGCCGCCGTCGGGGCCCATGGGCGGCTCGCCCTTCTCCCGGCCGCCGTCCTGCGGCGGCTTCAGCACCAGGGCGCGCTCCTCGGCGGGCAGCAGCGGGGCGCCGGGCAGCAGCGCCTCCACCTGCGTCGCCATCTGCGCGCCCCCGCCCCGCCGGGGAACTCCCCTCGCAGCCGGCGCCCCCGAGCTCCGCCGCGCCGCGCCTCCCCCCCCCGCGCCGCCGAGGCAGCCGCAGCAATATGGAGACGCGCGGGGACCACGCGACTGCCGCGGGGGCGCGCGCCGCCCCGGCCCGCCCCGGCCCGCGCGCGCCGCCGCCGCCGCCGCCGAGGGGAGGGGCGGGGCGGGGCGGGGCGCGCCCCCGCCGGCCGCGCGCGCGCGCGCACCCGCCTGATGCAACGCGCCCGGCGGCGCGGGGGGCGCTTAAAGGAGCCGCGCCCCGGCGGCCCGGCTCGGCTCGGCTCGGCGCGGCCCGGCGCCTCCTTCGCCCCGCGGGCGCCTGAGGGGAGCCGCTGCGGGAAACCGGCGCCTGGGCAGGAGGACGGAGGGACGCGAATAGCGGCGCCTCGGGGGCTCTGCGTGCAGGGCCCGTGGGTCGGGTGGGAGCCAGCGCGGCCGGTTCCCGTCGGGAAGCCGTGCCGGTGCGGCGGGCAGCCCGGGGCGGGTAGGGCGGTCTGGGACCGCTCGGATCGAAATAACGATTTCCCCGCGCGGCGGCGAAGAGGTTGCGCCAGAGCTGCGTTACGAGTTTGCTCTGGGCAAGCGGCAGCAGCTTCGGCAGCGAGGAGCCGCCCGCGCGCACCGGCGAGCGGCGCCGTCCTGGGCCCGGGCGCGGCCGTGCGGTGTCGCGCTGGGCTTTGCCCATCCTCTGCAGTCGCGGGGAGTAACGTTGGGTCAGGCGGCTGCGGGCGGCCTCACCTTCGGTGGAAGCCTGAGGAAAGGGAGTTTGTAGCTGCGGCTGCCGTTTCAGAAGGGCAAATGTGGATTAAGTAAAAAAATGGTTGGTAAAGTTAACTGGGAGGGGATGGGTCGGAGGCTGACTCCATCGCGTGGTCAAAAAACGTGAAAAAGACGAGGGTGAGCCTCGAATGCATCAGGGAAGCCCCGTCCCGTTAGGTGAAAGCGCTGATGAACCTTCCTGGGGAGCAGCGTGTAATTGGGGCTCTCCACGCTCGGGGACGATGAAGTGGAGCAAGCGCAGAGGAGGACTACAAAGATGATTGGGGAATGCAACCTATTTCACGGAAAGAGATGAAAGCAGCAGCTTTTTCAACCCTGCAAAGCCTACGCGCTTTTATTTGAGGGTGTTAAATAATTGATGAATCTCTAACTGATGGAATCTCACTCATAGCTGTTGCCAGTATCCTTAGTATTTGTCTCTTAATACTTCTGGGAGGTGAGAAAGATAGAGTCCAAATCCCATGCATATGTATACACAAATGATACAGGTGTGAATGGTAAAGCATAACGCTGAGCTAGTGTTGCTGTCATCATTTAGCAGTGTCTCTCAGTGCCTTTTCTTATTTATAACAAACCTCACACCAGCCTTCTCTCTTTAGCAGAGAGGACACTCTCCCACTTCTACCCAGAAGTGTTCATCTAGAGGCCCTGGAGTTTAATGTAGCTGCAGTGAGACATCTGTGCAAACCCTGCAGGCTTTTTAACAGCATGACAAGGCACTGACAATGTCGCTTCCAGCTGACGGTGCATGGAAAAGAGAGAGAAAAGCTGGTTTTACGGCTTGGCTATTAGGAAGGAAGAAAGAAGAGGGAGAGAGATGAGTTTAGTCTCTCATTCTGAAGGGCAATAGCATCAAAGGTCTGATGGATCCCTCGAGGCAGTTGCAAGCCATCAGGGATGCTCCAGTGAGACTGTTGTGGCACCCTGTGTCCCCTGGTACCCAGCCCACAGTATGTGCAAGTCATTACTCTTAGCTTATTGCCTAGTTCTTTCTTCAACCAGTGGAGTTCATGTTTCCAGTCCTGAAATGTTGCAGGGCGGCAGAACGTGGCACATGGACTCTCATTCCAGCCTTTAAAAATGTTTTTTCCCCTCAGGATCCTCTTCACTACTCCCATGTCACCGAGCACACTCATGTTACTGGACATCACCACATGCCGCAGCATCAGGGATCACCAGTATCTGCCGTATTCCCAAATATATTTAAGAATCTGGGCAGTAAAACGCATTTAAGAAATATAAGTAAGTTGATTATAACTCTAGAAGATATGGCCACTGGACTTGCCCCCTGTCTGAATGTCCAGAGGGGAGGTTCTGACACCTGAGCTCAGCTTTGCACCACTTAGAGTTAAAATAACACACGCCACGTCCTGTACCCCCTAGAGCTCAATTCCTCATTTGCCAGGAGGTCGTTAGGCTCCTCATAAGCACAGCCCAGGAACTACGTGGTGCAACTCCCATCGATTTAGGCCAGCTTCCCTGCTAATCAGGCTCATGTATTTGCCCTCGCTAAGGTCTAGGTCCCTGGTGGGGAGCACAACCAACTGCTGGCTGGGAAGGAGTCGTGGCTGCCTGCAGCGAGGGGGTGTGCAGCCCAGTGAGGTTGCCTTGCCTTCCCCCGGCCGCGGCACAGCGTTAGTGCCGCTCCGTCCCTTTGGGACACCCCACGCCAGCCTCAGCCCGGTGGCAGATGACAGCCTAGACTGACCAGCTCTGCCTGCTGCGTGAGCAGGAAGGAGCCTGCGATGGGTGAGAGCCAGAGTGGCTCAAGGGCTGCAAGGCAGGAGCGGGTTAGGTGAGTCTTATGCTCCACGCTCCCTCTGTGGCAAGCCAGACCAAACCCTGTCATGCCTGTAAATGTTACAAAAATAAATTAATGGGCAGGGGGGAAGAAAGGGAAATGTCCAAGCAAGCATCAAGCTTACGTGCAACCCTTATGCAACAGCCAAGAGGACAAATTGCCTTGCTGCCGTTGGCTAGTTGCCTTGCAAGCCCTGATCCTTTACGTGAGCTCCAGTCCCAGCCTGGAAGCGGGCTGTGCTCCATGCACACGAACCCAAGCTGGTGTAAACAGACTGGCAGTGCCTAGCAACCTCCACGCGTCCCGCTCCTCCTGTCGTGTCCTCGCCTCTGCCGGACGGGCTTCCCCCTCTCTGCCCAGCAGGCCACATCTATTGCACTGGTAGCTGGAATATTCTGCTCCTTGGCTCCAGGGATGAGCCGGAGCTTGGGGCTTGCTGAGAAGCAGCCAAGGAGTCGCTGCCCTTCTGCGGCACGGTTCACGGGGAACAAATCCAGCGAAAGCACCTGCCCGTCATTCTCAAGTCCGCCTCTCCAGCTAATCTTTCTCCCCAGAAGCGTCCCTGCGCCTGCCCAGGCCACACGGAGCTGTTTCGCGTGCTGCCTCCCAGCTCCGTGCTTTCTGCCCTGGCACCCGACTGCAGCCTCCGAGGGAGCAGTCTCCAGGGAAACTCCTCCGCCGGCGTCAGCAGCCGAGGAGCGGTGATTTGGGCAGGAGCTCCCACCTCCCTTGCTCTCTCCCGCTGGACACCAGCATACTTATTCCCTCCCTGAACTGAGTCTGGCTTGCATGTTTATCACAGATGCCTGGCTGCTTTGACACTGGCTTGCAGGTGTAAAGACACATTTGATGGCAGTCATTAAGCTCTCTGAGCACCTCTAAGTCTCACCTGGCCCTGAATATCCCCAGATTTGTTTCTGCTGAGTGTTGACCCTCGCTTTGGGAACAGCTTTAATTCAGCGCTTAGGCCCAGCCTGGTTCAAGGGGGCAGGGGAAGCTTTTCTCAGCACAGAGCAGCCAGCGTGACTGAATTACCCCTTAGCTTGATCATCGTGTTTTAGCTAGCTTGTATGGCAGCCCAGGCTCCTTCCTCAGGCTCCCGTTGCCCGGTTTTGGCTGTATTCATGCAGCAACCAAGTACTGTGTGTGGTTTCAACCCCAGTTAATAGCTATTCCCTTTCAGCCCAGTGCTTTTTTCCCCCTAGTCCTCATAAAACCCAGAGCAGGATGTTAACAAGCCAACAAGTGACTGATGTTTTAGACTGAGCTACTGATGCATTTTGCCATTTAGCTAATGTTCTTTAAACAAGCATGTTTATGATAACAGTTTCTGAACTGACCTGTATTTAAGAAGATATCAATACCCCTGAGGTGTTTGCAGCCAAACCTGTAGCACTTTCTCCTATATTAGAGGTGTTTGTAAATAGCTAATATATATAAAAAAAATCTTTTCCACCCTCATTCTCTCCAGCAGTAACGTGAAACCCAAACCCAAGCCCAGCTAGATAACGTAGGTCTTTAAATGACAGCAGCTATGTTAGCAAATAGCAAAGCCCGATAGGAGCCGAAGACGCAAGACCGATGTTACGCGTTTTCCATAGAGTTTCGCTTTAGCTCTGACGCGGTGCTGAGGACCGGCTGCCGTCAGCGGCTGCAGTGCCTGGGGTGTCCTCCTCATCACCTCTTCTTCCCCACGGCCCAGAGGCTGCGCCTGCGTTAGTGCTGGTTTGGGTCGGGAGCGTGCTTTTGAAGTGAATCGCCTCGTTGTTCCCAAGCACCTTCAGACCGGTTTATTCGCTACCAAAGAGGGCTGACTGCTCTGCTCCCCAAGGTGAAGAGATGCAAACCCAAGCTTTAAACATGGACAGCAAATTATCAAGGATCAGGCACGCTTTGAAAAAGGGAAAGGGGATTTTATCGAGAAAAACCCAAACTTCCTATCCTGAGTCACATGCTTTGAATCATTTATGCGGTTGTTATGGGTCTCTGAACTCCGTCAGGCAGGAATGCTGTTTGGGACAACGCATTCAAGGTTAGGCAGGTTTCTCTACAGCAGCTCTTTGGGCTACCACGCTCAGACTAAGTCAACCTGCCCTCGAGATTTGTCACATCTGCTCTTCTTCCAAGTGACTCGCAAATTCAGCGTGAGTGACCGCATAGCAGGATCACCTTTGACATCCACAGAGAAAAAACTTTCCAAAGGATACCAAAAAGCTTTCCTCATTTGTATTAGAGAAGTCTGGTAGAGCAGCACGTTAGCGTATCCAAACAGTGACCTGTAATATGGGACAGTTCCAGACAAAATTGCTCATACCCTGGTTGTTGTATTCCTCCTTTCCATCCCAAACTGACCAAGGTGATATTAAAAATAAATGACTCAATACATTCAGTGGCACTAGATTGGTGTAAAGGGTCAGTTTTCACCTGGCTGCGTGCAAGGATCTGGAAAGTACAGAACCGTTCCCAGGTCTCTCTGCTACCTGTTACAACACTAAGATCTAGTTGGGAATTCACAGTTTCAGAAAAAGTGACATTTTCAAACATCAGGCATTTCCCATTGAAAAAGAACCCTCTTACTCTATGAATTTTCATCATGAAACTCTAAACCAACAGTTTCAGTTTGGATCAGGCTCTGGCCCTGCATGGGGAGGAAAGTCCGAAGTTGCGTCCCGGTCTGCAGCCCCAGCTGTGGCTGGGTTGAGGTCAGGCTGCTGGCAAGTCCACGTCACTCCGTGATGGCAGTACCTCCCAACCCAGCAGGCACACGTGCTGGCACACTGTGGCCACCACGAACAGCTTGAGTAATTCTGAAGCGAAACACCCCAAACCTTTTATCCGACTCCCTCAAACACTGGCATTTCCACCTGCGTTAGTGCAGAACCAAAACAAAACGCTTGCTCCTGCAGGTTTCTTCTAGAGAGACGTCCTCCAGCATTTCCTTTAAGCCAGCTTTTAACCTCTCCTTGCTCAGGGGTTTTAACTCCGGAGCTTGCACCACTGCTGTGGGGAGAGGGGTGAGGCTGCCCGGGTGGCTGCCCCGTGCGACGGCTGGGAGAGGTGGGAGCAGAGCAAGCGAGGGGCGCGAGGCAGCGCGGGACGGACCGCAGCAGCCTGCTCCGCTCGCGCAGGCCCACTGGGCAGTTTACCGGGAGTTCAGCGCTCTCGTGCAGACACAAAAGAGCACAGAGCAGCAAACTCTCGGCTTGCCGAAGCAAGGGAATCAGAATATACCGAGTACCCACATCAGGTCTGGTTTTGTTTTGTTTTGCTTTTTTTTTTTTTTTTTTTTTTTTTTTTTTATCTGCGGCCATGCAATTTAGAGAGCTACAAGACACTCCTTGGCTTGGAGATAAATGTACTTGTACTCTTCTAGCAAAACATATGAATGATCAGCATGATGAGTGAACGCATCCGTGCTAGTAAGTAATTTTCAACCTGCAGAATAAAATGGCAGGCGCTAACGAGTTCCATTCGGTTCCCATTAAAAAGTGCTTTCATTTAGCAGGACTCCACTGCCCAGAGTCTCAGGCTCAGCGGTTTGATCTTCTAGCCCAGGCTGAGGGGACTGTGCTGTTCAAGCTGCTCATGCTGGATGTGGGCTGGAAACCAGCTCTCATCAGCTCCGCGGAGCCACTGTTCAAGCGTCGCCTATGCACGTCTTCTGCGTCCACTGGAAAGAAGTGCTACAAACATTATACTGAGAACGCAGGCACTGCATGTATTTTCCTGGTGTGAAAAAGTGAGATTTAAATGAGGGTGAATAGCCCATAATTAAAAATATGAAACCTGCTATGCAGACTTTGCACTTTTTTTTTATGAATGGATCAAGGGAAAAAAATAAATCATAACTACTTCTATCACAAGAACTTTTTCCTCCAAAAGCCACAGTTCTACAAGAACTGCAGCACACACTACAAGAACTCTCCCAAAGCCAATAAATAACCTTGTCTGCTCAAGGAAAATTTCAAAAACATCCCCATTTCCTAGTTTATGATGACATTGGCTGCAGAAAGCAGTATCTCCCTCTGCTCTGCCTCTGGACCAGAATTTCCCACCCCATATATTTTGCTGCATTTATCAGCCCAAGGTTGTTTAACATGTCCCCTAAGTAATTTCTATTTCCAGGTGTTTGTAAAAACATGACAAAATCTGGCCATCGAGGCTGACGTTTTCCATGATGGATATTTATCTCACATGGACACTGTTCCCTCTTCCCCTCTGTGCCGCCCCTCTGCCTTCAGAAATTGCAGTAAAAATATTTCAGACACTTCTACAAACACAGATTAGTCCCAAATGCTCTAGCAACATTTTTCAAAATGCTTTAAGGTCTCTGGGTTTTAGATGAGACTTGAACCTAGCCAGCTGCTAGGAATGCTGCACTTTTTATCCGGTTCCTGTGGAAAAGACACACGTGCGGATCTTCAAAGGGGGAAAACAAAACTGGATTTACATATTGTCAGGAGCGACTCATCAGCAAGAAGTGATTCTCAGAGAAGTTTGTCTCCACCTGGCATCCTGCACCCCCTGCCAGGTCCCAGGCTGGCCAAAGCAGCCCCGGAGGCCTGGGGAGGTCGGCTGGCTCAGCCCGGCGCGGACCGTGCCGTTCCCACGGAGAAACGGAGCGGGCGAGCAGCGGGCTGCGAGTCCCAAGGGCCCGCGTTTCTCCGCCATCAGCACGTTGTGCTAGAGCTTGCCAGGGACATCCATCTTCTTACTGCCCCACGCCTGATGCGCAGGGAGATACCAGCCAGCAGCCGGTCCGTGGAGCGACATTAATTCATGCGGTGGCAGCTTGTGCAGGTGACCTAAAAGCTCCTGAAGACTCAAGGTGAGAATCAATAAGATTTACGATCAGATTTTCTGGGATATTTTCCTCTAAGCACCTGAGGATAATTAACAGCCAAAAGGCTCAAAGTCAACCACCTAAGTTATGAAATACTAAATCAGAGGCGGCTGCCATCAGCTTCTTTTGCTCCCCGTGTGGGTTGTATGTACGTGATAAAACCATCGTCAACGCATGTCCACAAATTCTCTCATTTTCCCTTGGGAGTCCTGCTGCTTTCAGTGGCTGGTAGTTATTTAAATATTGTTTTACCCCTCTGCAGTCACGGCAAAGCCCTGGGCCTTGCTATTCAAACCTTACCCTGAACCACAGCGTAATTACACTGCTGCCGACGTTTCTCCGGCGGACAGCGTGCCGGGAGCCGTGCGCTGCACCAAGTCACACGAGTCCGACAGTGCTGTTCTTCTCCTTCGACGCCTCGGGGCTTCAGAGAAAAATGAGATTAAAAGTCAAAAGCCTCCACTTGGTCTGGGCGCTAGAATTCAGCCTCCTGGCCCCTGCTTTTCGCCAGGACCAGGCGCCGTGCTGCGACCCCTGAGCGCCGTCCACCGCTCCGATCGTGTCCCTCTGCGCGTGAACGAAGGGGCCGAACCGCGGGCAGCTCCCGGGCCTGCCGGTTCCGACTCACGGGCACAGCGAAACCCTCCCCTAGGCTCCGAGCGCCGCGGCTCCTGCCCGCCCGCGGCATCCCCTCCTCGCTGCTCTGTGCCCCGCGGAGGAGTCCTGCGCCAGCCAGGCTCCCGGGCCGTAACACCAGCAACGAACTGGCTTCCCCAGGTATTTAATTTTCTGGGAGAGAGGAAACACCAGCCGGCTGGATCACGAGCTGATCCGCCTCTACCACCGGCTTGAAGGCCCATGAAGTGAGAGTTGTTGGCTGGACGCAAACCACAGCCAAAGCAACGGGCAGCACATGCGAGTGCTTCGTCCCCCTGCCCGCTTCCTCCTGCCGCCTCCGGGTTGAGCTGGGGACAGTCCCCTTCGCCAGGACGCTGGCACAGTGGCTGGGCCTGCCGCAGCCTCCCGATAACACCCCGTCAGCAGCTGACCAGTGAGTCAGAGGTAAAAGGGTTTCAGCAAAGTGCAGTGCCAGCACCCAGCTCGGGTACGACTGTACAAGCACAGCCCATGGGACACAGGGGGGGATTAAGAGATCTGGGACAACAGCAGGCCTGTGTATACAAACACGACGGCCAAAAGGGCTCACGTTCATGCTTTGTCCCCAGGGAGGTCATCAGTGATGGGAACCGAGTTCTGGCCGGGTGGACGTGCAGCATCCAGCTCCCTCTTAGCCCTCCTGCCTGCCGCTGGGGCTGCCGAGCTGGGAAGGCACAACGAGACTGGCCCGGGCAATGGGAATCTGCTGCCCCGCTCCCCTCCTTGCTAGACCTGGACTGCGGATGTGAAATAAAGCCGTAGTTCCTGGAAAATTATAGGGAACTTTCTGACTATCACATGGCACTGAGTTGAAGAACCCGACCTGGCCCTGAGGATGGGAGCCGGGGAAGGGACTGTTCACTCAGTGCTTCAAAAGCTGCTGCCGCCCTCGGCCTCTCTCTGTCCCTGTGCGAAAGGGCCAGCAGCAACAGCTGCTGCAAAGGCATGAACTGGAGTATTTCTCCAGCTCTGACTATAGAGAGTCTGCTTCTATGTCTCCAAGGGCAAACAAGACTACCGTACACTCATGGACATGCAGCTGCAAAGTGTCCATAAGGATCCCAGCTCCACTGCCCAGTGACAGCTAGTATAGACATGGGCAAGGGACCATAAATCCAAGCATAGAGAGGCAATGTTTTATGACTTTATTCTTGCTCTTGACTCTTCTACCTCTGTACTTCCCAGCAGGAGCTGATTCTTGACAACCAAGTGAGCTACAAGGCTAAAGAAACTCCCTCCCAAGGACTAGAGACACCCTCTGCTTCCAAAGCTGTCTGCAAATTAACGTGGGTTGGAAAGTTTGGTTACAAGGCTAGAGGCTGTGTTCTGGATTGATGCTTTCATTTTTATCAAACAGATCAAGTAATTGAAGAAGTCTCGATCACTCTAGTTGATGGAGGTTGTTGCAGGGGCGATAACTACTCTCTACCTCCAGCCCAGTTGGGTAAAAGGGACTTCATGGCCACAGCTGGTCAGAGGATATTTAATGCAGAGAAGCACAGTCCTGGAGCCTCTCAGCTGCCTCCTGTGTGGCCAAGGTAGTGAGCAGAACAGGAGCAGCATGGTACAGGATGGGACACTGCAAAGGGCACTGCAGCTCCTCCCGGCACAGGATAACAAGGGACCACGAGGAGATGACTTTGGGGACTAAGTGTAGGCTGCTGGGAATCAGATCCCTCAACCCGAGAGCGGAGTCCCCCACCCCTCCGGATGTGCTGGTACTGTGGCATGGCCAGGAGAGAGCACCTGAATGGGACACTGTGGAGCTAGTCCTGGGCCCGTGATGCTCTCAGCCTCAGTGTCCTGGTCTCTAAAATGTGCTAAACAAACTCACCTTCTCTCTGCAACTCTTGAAGCTCAACCACTGAAAATGCTGAAGCAGCTGCATGAAGGAGCTCTCCTTTAGAAGCCAAATACCTGCTGGAGGAATATGCATATTCTCTGGATTAGGTGCTGTTCATTTAAATAGGAGATGAAATTAAGATATATTAGCATATATATTTAAAAACACACACACATGTATACACAGAGGAATCAGTGACTTGCACTGGGTTTGTGTCCACTGAAGGACACAAAATACTATGCACTTCCTCATCTTAATTTGCCCAACTCCCATAACAAAAACTAGGTGAAATCCCTCAAGTATAAAAAAGTCTACTGAAAAAACTTTTCCACTGTTCTCTTTGGCAGTGAGTAGTAGCTGCCTCTTCTTACTCCAGGACTTCCCGAGGAAGTATTTCCCTAGTATGCCTAGGTGACAAATGAGGAGACAGCACAGCTACATACCAATACTTCTCTCTAGAGTCAGCGTTAGCTTTCAGTCCCTGCCAGGGATGGAGAAGATGCAAAGAGAGCAGCTCCTCAGCTGTCTCTGCACCCGCCTTCCAAAGACACAGTGAAAGAAACTCAAAGGCAACCACATCTCGTGCCAGGTTTAAACAGGCCCTCTCGTGCATGCCAGCCTCTGCAGATGCCTTCTCCCCCAGCAGCTGGGTTCTCCCAGAGGGCGTTTTTGGAGGGTTCCTTTGCTACCTTCAGTTTTATGTCAAGGACTGTAAAATGAAAGACAAGCAGAAAGGTACCTGCTGGCTAGGTGAGGCCCTGCCTTGCATCTTCCCTCGAGCCAGTGAACACATTTGTGTCACTCGGTGGCACCGTCTCCTCTCCGGCAGGTGAAAGCCCTGTGGGTGGGAGAGCAGCCACCGGACACTTGCATACGCTGCCTCACGCCATGTGGATTGGCATTGCTCTCACCGCAGGACCAGTCAATTTTCCAGCTTGTGTTTTAGGCTTGGAAGGAGCAAAATGTGAAGGTGGGTTTCGCTATGGTTTGGCTGCCCAAGTTCGTAGCAGTGGGAGAGCTTTGCATCGTCCAGAGAGTGATGGTGCTGACTTCTGAGAGAGGGCTCCTCCTGCCAGGGCATTTGTTAGACTTTGAAGTTAAATCGTGAGCAAAAATAACGTAACGTGAAGGTGCAGGCAGTCTGCACCAAAATCTCTTGCCTGTCTTTCAGTCTGGTAGATCTTCATGTTTCTCATCTAACCCCATTTGTTCCTAAACACATTTTCATCCGACAGCAAGCCGGGCCAGCACTTCAGAGCGGAGACAAATGGAGTCAGACGGTGCCACGCTCCACTCCTCTTTGGAGAGAGCCACCTTTCAGGTCCACTCCTGCAGGAAACAGGGGGAAAAGCACATATTCCCCCTTGCTACCCCTGCAAGTTACTTCTAAGCTTCTGCTCCCGTAAAGAAATCTTTTCTCTGGTTTAGTACAGCCAGCCCAAATTAGACACACCAGCACCAGAAGGCAATGCTAAGGGTTTTCCAGATTTTCAGAACCCCTCTGTGGGGATTTATGGCCTAGAACAAGATTACTCCAGAAGTCTGCAGAGCAAGAGAAACATCTTTTACACTTGAGACAGGTTTTCTTCAGCTTGTTTCCAGTCTACAGGCTTATCTTATTATTTTGTAATTCTTCTCCTAAAGATGCAAAACTAAAGCCTTTGCCAAACCAAAACATCTCTGTAGTTTATCTGAGTGTAGTGAAGCACATGAAGGTGGCCCAGAGCACGGCATGGGGCGGCAGCCAGAGCTCTGCAGAGCAGCAGGGAAGGTTAATGCTGCTGGGGCCTGAGGCCTTCTCCGGGCAACAGGCAAGTCGGAAGCGGCATCAGGCCCCGCAGCTGGTGTTGCGTCCAGGGAGCAAGCATTGGCGCTGCTGTTCCAGTTAATAGCAAAGGGCAGAGAGAAGCAACATGCCACGTACCTGGCAGACGAGTGTTCACGCAAGCCAGCCCCCGATGCGCAAGCCCAGCCGGCTCTTCGCTGGCATGAGCGAAGGAGCCGGGCACAGGCCGGGCTGGAGGAGCTGGGGCTCCTCTCGCAGCGCAGCTGCACAGCGTGAGCACGGGGCTCCTGGCTGCACCCGTGCCCCGAGGGCCTTTCTCGCAGCCTGGGAAGCTGGCCCAGCCACGTGGGGCCGCCAAAGAAGGGAAAACCCACTGCAGCATCGGTCCCGCATGTGCATCCGTCTCCTCTGGAGCCTACCAGATCACCAGGTCTCCGGTTTCTCCTCCCAGCGGGTCCCGCGGCTGTTTTGTCCGACACGCTCCCGCTGGGCTGCTCCACACGGTGCTGCGGTTACTGCGCCAGCACCGGCCCTTTCCACAGCTTTACTGCCTTAGCTGTTAATTTAATAATTAACTTTACTGAGCCTCATTAAGGTGCCCTCCTGCCTTTCCGTGTGCAAGGCAACATGTTACGATTGCCGATGATGTTGCAGAGGCCGAGGGGTCGAGCTGCCGGTGCGTACGCTAACTGTGGGGCACGTGGGCACATCTTTGGTTTGGTCTTCAGTCAAATGCAGGCACCTCTTCCCCCGGGTCTGCCAGCAGTGATCCCACATCCCCCTGCTCACACTCCAGGGCAGGATGGGGGGACTAAATGCTTCAATATCGTCCCTTTCCCAAACAGGGGATCTGGAGTGATACAGGGAGCAACACAGGGACCGCAACGGCTCTGCAGGGACTATCTGGGATGTTACCACCCCTCCACAATGCAGCGGAAGATGTTTTGTTGCCAAGGGTCACTGCTGCGAATGCTTTGCCTTGGGAAGCTTGGAGCTGGTTCCCAGGCCAGACCAAGCCCAGGAGCACCGGCTGGCCTTCAGGGGCCACAGCACGAGCAGTAAGGATCAGCCCTGCCCTCCTCCCAGGGACGAGCGAGTCCCCAGGCAGAGGCCAGGGACCCTGGCCGGCTCGGTGTTGCTTGTCAGATAGGCACGCTGTAAATAGCACGGCTCACGTGGAGCGTGGAGATAGTGCAGCCGGGGTCCCAGCTCAGGGCGCTCAGGAAAGCGGTGGGGGAGAAGGCCAAGGGCAATGAACGAGCCAGCAGCGCTCTGCCCACGATAAAAGCAGCCTCGCGTCCCCCGGCACCAGCGCGTGTAATCAGGAAAGGGCAGCCTCAGCTCTTAACCGCATCTTCGGCGGGCCAGGCTGGGCGGGGTGACACAGACACCTGGCACCCAAGCACCAGAGATAACTCAGCAGCCCGGGAGGCAGAGCTGGCAAGGAGGAGAGGGGGACAGCATCTATGAAGGGAGAACGTCCCACCAAGGCAGATGCTGGTGCAGCCAAGGAAGTCGCGCGAGGAGTCCTCCACAAGGAGGCTCCCTGCACAGCCCTGTCCTCTGGGAACTAGCAATGCTCGTGCTGGTGCTCCCATCCCTGCCCCAGGCTTTGCAGTCAGAGAAAGCCCCCCTTCCAAGGGGAGAAGGGCCAGGGAGTAAAGAAGAGAAGCTTTGGGGAAGATCAGGGCAATTGGAGAATGAAGACAAGGGCAATGCTCCCCCGTAACATCCCCGGCACAGACCTGGAAGCTGGGGCCACCTGCAATGAGGTCCCCAGGTCTGAGGACTTTACCAGCTGCCACCTACCTCCTTGCCCCGACTCCCAGCAGGAGCTGCCCCACCAGCAAGTGCTCTGTGCTTACAGCACCGACATTTCCTCTGCCTCAGCACTTTTGTTTAAGCCAGGCAGGGGGGTACTGGAGCCAGGTGGGCTGGAGAGAAATGCTCCTGGTGGGGCTTTGGCTTTTGCCTAGCGCTTCTTTCAGAGTAGCACAGCCCCAAGCCTGCATCCAGCTGGTTGTGAAGCACTGGACATTTGCCAGCCCCAAGCCATGACTCGACAAAACTGTCTGTCCCTGTAAACAGGCGTCTCCAAAGGCCCCAGCGAGGGAGTTTCCTTGACCCTCTCCCCACATCGTCCCTCCTGGCACCGCTCTCAGTGCGGAGGAACAGCTCTGGCTGCTGCGGTTGCCCTGGACCAGGATCCGTGGGCCTGGGGCTGCGGTTGGAGAGCTGAGCTCTGAGTCGTTGAGGCAGGAACCTCAGAAAAAAGCCCCCCAAACCTTGCTCCTGGCTGTCACAGCCTGGTGCTTTGCCCTCCTCTGGGCTTTTTGCAGAGGGGTTTTCCAGGGCCCTGCTTCCCTCTCTCAGGTCTCCTGGGCTTCTTGCTCATCCTGCACAAGATGGGAGAGCACCAACCTTACAAGGCCAGGGTCTCCACAGGGTGGGCTCGTGCCATCCCCCCAGAGCCCTGGCAGGGCCAAGCAGGCTGCCTCGGGGCTGCTCGGGGGCATCGGACGGGGAGCAGCCCCGAGCGGGCTCGGCTCTGCCTGCGCTGCCCAAGAGCCGGTGGCGGCTGCGGGACCCGGGGCACGGCCGGAGCGGGTGCCTCCCCAGCCCGCAAGGAAAACCTGCTTTGGGAGGGAACGCGGCTGCCCAGGATTTCCAGGCTGAGGCCCGGGAGCTGGAAAGCCCTGGCCGGCGGCGAGCCCAGCTCTGCTGCCATCTGCCGCTCAGAGCGCTCGGGGCCCGCTGGGGACCAAACACCGCCCATCTCGGAGACGCACAGAAAATACTTTTCATCAGCTGGGGGATGTCTCTTTAACCTGAAGAGGTTAAAACAAGCCCTTTCCCTAGCTCTGAAGGAAGTTGTGTTACCTGCAGGGACAACGAGTTTGCTCGGAGAGCGGCCAGCCCGGCGCAGGGAGAGCCGTCTGCTCGCGGACGGCCACGTGCGGGAAGTTTCCCACCTGGCTTAAACCCAGAAAAAACACTCTCAGGAACACATCAGGACATTTGCAAAGCGTCCTCAGCGCAGTACAGGTTGAAACGCCCCGGCTCTGTCCAGGGCTGGCAGCGAGTCCTCGAGATAGCATCTCGACTCACCGAGCAGGCATCACGCAGCACAGGGGCCAGGCAGAACGGCAGCGCTTCGGCGAGAGCTCTCTTGCATACATACCTATGCAAGCACATAAGTGCTACGTACACATACAGGTGTATATATCACGTATATAAAATCTAATTTTCAGAGGATTGCCCCCAAAAGACATTTTTTTTGTTTCTATGTCCTCTGCTCCTTGTGCAGGTGAGAGCCGGTTCCTTCCCCCCATTCCCCCCACATCTCAGCTCCTCAAACACCCAGCTGGCACTAAACCAAGATGGACCGTGGAGCAGGTAGGTTGGAGAAAAACTGACAGTGAAAAAGCCCTGAGGTTTGGTGCTCTTTGCAAATCTGGAAAGTTTAATGGATCTGTACCTAAGCCCCTGCTGCTCCCTGAAGTGCCCCAGAAGCTCCTGGACTCGAGGGCTGAAATCCTCTGAGAGCACTGCCTTCAACCTGGCAGAGCCACAGGCATTTAGCTTAAACAACACCTGCCCAGAGCCCTTCTAGCTGAAATAAAGTACATAAAACTGCCCAACTATGGTGGATCAAATGTTGGGGAAGGATACTGGGCTGGTTGGACAGCAGCCAGAAGAAATGCCTAAGGAAAGGTATAAGAAATTGGACGTGCACAGCGGGAGCCCGGCCACAAGGACATACTCAGGGATGGCTGTGCTGCCCTGGGCTCCAGGGTGGTTAAGTCACCCCTCTTCCACGGGTCTGTGTCTGAGCCAAAGCCCCTTTGGATGCCACTGCCCAGAGGGGAGAGTCCCAGTGGTGCAGAACATCTGGCTTCTCCACGGAGCTCAGCCAGCCTCTCCCTTGCCACCGCTGCCCCCACTGCCTGGGCACCAGAGCATTTCCCAGCCTCAAGCTCTGTCCTGACACAGCTTGCAGCAGCCTTGGCACCATGAGAGCATCCCAGGAGGAGGTGGGAGCCAGCAGCATCTTGCATCCAGGGTGCAAAGCTTGAGGGTGCTGATAAGCAGCAGCTCCCGGCGATGAGCTGGCCAAGTGCCTCCTGCAGCAGGCTCAGCTCCCGTGCATCCAGGCTCATCCCACACTGCAGGATGCTCCTGTGGCCCCTTTTCCCCAGAGATCTCCTATGAAATGGGGAGCAGAGCCGGGCTGACACAGCCCCAGCGGGGAGCCCTGTTTCACCTGAGATCTCCCTGGTGACACGTGGGTCCCCGTGTGGTGTTGGCAGTGGACCCAGTTTCTCTGGCACACCACACTCATGGCACATACACCGGGCAATGTCCTGGGCTGGAGAGAGCTCACAGCTCTGCAAAACCCCAGGGTGGCTGGACAGCATCTAGGGAGGGAAAAGAAACTAGAGCCCCCACTTGGGGTGGGAGGGAAGAAGCTCATGTTCGCTGGGCCACAAGTGTCCCAAACGCCAGCCCGCCAGCCTCCCCGGGCCGGTGCTGACATGGGAGCCAGCGCAGTCGCCATGCTGCCAGGTCTCCACTGCAGGATGCCGGTGGCTTGGTGTTGCTTACGCGGAGTGTCCATGGGGTGGCACATGTGGACCGTGGCTCCACATGGTCCAAACCAGTCCTCCTGGTTGGACTTGGCAGAAGAACAGTCACCTGCCCAACAAGTAGCAGGGCGCTGCTGGCCGAAACACTGGGAGGTGACGGAGGCTGACGTCCCACAGCCCTGGGGACGGTTACCCCCACCACAGGGCGGAGAAATTGCTGCAGCATGGGCGGCGCGTGCATCCCTCTCTGCACCTTTGCGTTTCCTCCACGGCAGATGAGCAGAAAGACAAAAAACACAGAAACACCGCAGGGGCATCGCTTCGCCTCTAAACTGGGTGGCTGAGGGCTACGACAAGCTCAGCCTGGGACACCGATACCCAGCTGCCTCCGGTGGGACGGCTCGCGGACAGGCAGGGGAGCCGTCCCCTCTGGTGGGCCCTTCCTTCTGCTCCAGAGGTGCTGACCCGTGCTTCCACGTCTGCTCCCTGCCCTGCTCACCACCCTCGCTGCAGCCTCCGCACTGCACCACCCACGCAGGCCTGGCACGTGGCTGCCAGTCTGCACGTGGAGCTGGGAGCCACAGCAGCCCCTGCGAGAGCCGGATTAGGTGTCCTCAACCTGGCACTGCTAAGGAGCCTGCGTTGGGGGTTGCCCAGCCCAGGAAGCGTGCCTGACCGGCTCTGCCTTTGAATACAGCAAATTTGGTTTGGCACGGATTTGCTTGGCCCTCCCGGAAGCCCGGGAGTGCCAGGGCTTCAGAGATCGGCACCTGCCCCTGAGGAACCATCCTGAGATGGGCTCCTTGCTGCCAGAGCGCGTCTCCAGCAGGGCTGAGCCGAGCCACACAGCACCTATGTGACACGAGCAACCACCTCGTGGCAACCAGAGCCCTGCACGGGCAGCTCTCCAGGCTGCTAGCGATGGGTAAATGGTCAGGGGCACATCATTATTACTGACCACAGGTCCCTGCACTCATCAGCCGTACTGGAGGGAAAAGTCTCCTCCAAAAATGTCCCAAATCTGGGGTGCACATGTCCCAGGGGTCTCAGAACTCCACTGGGATAGTAGGACTGCCACAGGGGAAGCTGGGAGAAGACAAGGGGGGCTCACTTTGCTCCACTGCTGAAAAATGGCTTGGGCCAAGACCTGTACCAGCCCCTAGGGCTACATGCCAGGGAGGGTGACACTCGGGCTGCTGCCTGGGGAGGCCAGAGCTGGACCCCTTCCCCCAGCCAACATCTTTGCAGAAGTTCTCAGCATTCAGCTTCTTGCTGCCTCCCTGCTGCTCTCTACTTTGCCCCGTTTCAGGAACACTATAGCAAAGACTCAAGCTCCTGCACACTGTGCAGCACAGATTTATTATAAAGGGCTAGATGAATTACTGCTCTGCTCCCATTCCAAGAAAATCCTCAAGTCCAAAGACAGAATCCTTCCCCTGAAAAATTCCCTCAGTCTTCCCTCCAAATACACAGCTGGTTCACCTGTTTGGGGACCACTCACCTCCGTGCATTGGTGTCACAGCCACTCTGCGTTGCTACGTTCAGCAAGGCACCAGGACATAGCTGCATGCACTGTCACCAACACCTTCATCCAAACCCGGACTGTTGTCACCCTTCTCTGAAGTCCTAGTGAGGATAACTCTTCCTGGACGATCCGTGTGGCACAGTGCCCTTTGTGGATGGTAACATTGCAGGACACATCCTGGGAATGGCAGTCTCCAGCAATGTAACATTGCTCTCAGCCTGCAGCAAGTTTGAGCCACAGCTCAGCCTTGTGTCCAAGTGGGAGGTCTCCAAGGTGTGGGACTCATCCACCTGCAGCATGGTCAGAATGCTGCACCAGGCAATTACCAGCAATAACTGTGGCCACATTGCAGCCCACCTGCCAGAGACCCTCTCCCCGCTTGCCACCTGTGGTGAGGGGACTTGCATGGGGTATAAATCAAAGCTCAAGAGCTATTGCCCCTAGGATGGATCACTTCTTCCTGCCCTGCTGCTCTTTGCCACGGTTTGGGTTGGGCTCACTGGCTTCTTGCTGCAGAAGGGCAGCAAATGCTCCACCACAGAGCATGGAGGAGTTAAATGGCTTGCAGCTCAGGCACCAAGCAGCTCCTCATGCTGCCATGCCACAGAGGGGAGTAGGGTGCACACAGGGTCCTGCTCTCCAGCTGCCCTTTGAATCACCCCAGTGAGCACATGCATATCCACAAAACCCACCCAAGCCAGGTCCAACAGGAAGGGATGGGAATGCTGGTGCCAGAGGGAAAGCGGGCTGGGGTACGAGGCTTACTAGCTGGTCCGGAGTACAGGAAGGAACTCTGCTGCAACAAGTTCATAAGCACAAGGGACCACAGGGTTTACCACTGCTGGCTGCTACCTTTATGGGCCTTGCTTGGGCTCTGGTAATTGGGAAAGAGTTCAAAATAAACATCAGTGCTAAGCATTTGCTCACAGGATGGAAACCATATTGGGGCCAGGGAGTGGGGAGCCACACTGCAAGGTAGAGGAGCCCAAAGCATGGTCCCAGGACAGCCTCATGAGCAGACCTCCAACCCAGCACAGGGTAAGGGGTGAAGGCAGCCTTCCTCTCTCTCCTTCCCAGCCCCACACTGTGGCCAGGGTGCCAGCAGTCCATGCCAGGGCTGGCCCACCACCCCCCTCAACCTCCACAGGAACCCTGCTGCCTCCTGCGGAAAGCTGGATCGCTCTCTCCTCATCGCCGCCACCAGCTCTTCTGCTCCAATTTGCTGCTGAAAAGTGCAGCAACCCCAGGGAAGCGCTCCAGCCCCAGGCAAAACTTCAGTCGAGCACTGCCGCACCTGAGACACGGGTCCAGGTCCAGGTCCAGGAGACAAGCCCTTGCACCCCATGCCCCCCCCCCCCCCAGCAGAGGGGAGTGGAGGGGAGAGGGGTGCTTAACGCTGGCTGCTTTATTCGCTTGTCAACAGATGGTGCTAACGACCCACCTGAGTCCCTGCTCCGCTGCACCTGAGCCCCAAAGCCCCTGCGAGAGGGGCCAGCGGGCAGCAGAGGGGCCGCGGGGAGCTCCTGGCCCACGCCACGCCACACTGGTGGGGGCCCGCGCCATCGCCCCGGCCGCGGTGCGAAGGTCAGAAGTGGGAGCAGCTGGCTCTGCCATCCGTCCCGTCCCGTCCCGTCCCGCGTGCTTCCGCAGCTGCCGGAGCAGACAGCCCGCCAGGCTCTGTCTGCGTGCAGAGAGATGCCGAACGGGGACCCAGTGCTAACTGCCGGAGTTTGGGGAGGAGTGGCTGGAGCAGCCCAGAGCGGGGTGATGGGCCCGGGCGGTGGGGAGGGCAAGCCAGGAGAAATAGCAGCGGGGGCCCCGGGGACCGAGGGAGATGTCCCAGGAGCCAGCAGCCCGGCCGGGCCGGAGGGATGCGTGGAGGGTCCTGGCGCGGTGGGGGGAGGACGAGCCAGGCTCCCAGGGCTTCTCCGTCTCAAAGGGCCGGGCTCCCCCATGATTAACTGCTCGGCTGGGCTGCAGATTAGCCGCAGGAGCTCTGCTTTTGATGTATCGGGCAGGAGGCTGGAGAGGGATTTTCCTTCCCTTCTGGGGTTAATCCTACCGTGCCTATCGCAGCCCTTTGATTGCGAGCCCTGCCACTCGGCCAGATAAACCTCCTTATTCATGAGGAGACAGCAGGCACCGGCCGAAAGGAGCGGAGCAGGACCGCGGGCTTGGGGAGATAAAGGGCTCGGGAGGGGGGGGGGGTCCCAAGAGGGACCGAGGCCCGGGCAGATAGGTGACGGGAAGTTGTCCAGAGCATCCTGGGCAGCCTGTGGATCGCAGGAGAGCCCAGGAGAGTGAGCTCGCCTGCCTCGATGCTGTGCGGAGCGCTCGGTGGCCGCAGGACATCGCTGCCCCAGAGCCCTTCGGGCCAGGAGGGCCAGCGCCTGCACTCACGTGTAGGAGCAGAGGGGGCCCTGCAGAGACCTGGTGCGCGGGGATGTCCCCCTGTCCCGAACCGGGCTGCCCCGGGCTCCTGCAGACCGAGCAGGGGCAGGACGAGCGTCGCAAAGCCGCAGGGTGATCGCAGGGCGTAAGCCTCACCGGGTCCTCCTGGGCACCCGCGTCTTGTCCCTGCAAGGCAGGAGAGCGGCAGCGGCAGCGGCAGCAGCCTGGCCCTGCTGCAGCCCCGGCCGCGGCTCCCTGCAGCGCTGGGGCCGGGCGCACGGGTGCCCGGAGCGAGTGCGCCGCCGGCACCGCACACCTGGGGTTAGAGCTGGATTTTGTTGTGTGCAGCAACCAGTGGCTGTGAAACGGGCGTATTTCTCGGCACCCTCAGAGCCTGTCGTTTGATTGTGGAAGCTCTAAAAAGGGAGGGAGGTATAATACATAAATTTCTGTTTAAGCGCATGCACGAGCTTGATTAATTCTGCTTGTTAACCAAAGATCTAGTTTTACATGGAAAGAGCTATCAAAAATATCAGACAAGCACCACTCCCCGCCCTCCCATTTGAATGAAATGTTTCCAAACTCTGAGTTCTTCAGCAAATCAGCAACACACCCGTGAACATGCGGTTTGGAACGAGGCAGGGGCCAGGCAGCACTAATGCTAGCCCAAGCAAGTTTTTATCACATACGTATAACAGCCATAAAACCCAGGCTGGAACAAGTAGGGTTGGTTTTGCAGGAGTGGTCGAATTTCTGATTTTAGTAAGCCTCAACCTCCTAGTATTTTTTCCCTTTAAAATGCCAAAAAGCACCAGCCCCGCAAAAAAGTTTCAGAAAATTCATGTAAAATAGCTTGTAAGCATCTAAAAGCCTCTGAGCTTGCCTCTCTTGGGCTCAGAAGTGCCACCTCCGGCGATCCCTGTGCGCCGGGATGCCCGGCTGAGCAGCCTTGCAGCGGTCCAGCTCACGCTGTATGCTGGGTGCCCAACCAGAGGGACAGATGGTCTGGGTCAAAGCTGGCTGGCAAATTTGGAGACCGAGCGAGGCAGCACACCTACCACTGCACGTCTGCCCGCCCGGCCCAGGAGCTTGGCAGGGCGGGCGCCGGGGCAGCTTGCGAGGTGCAAGTCGAAATGCAGGACGTGGCAAAAGCGAATGAGAAGTCTTGCAGACACGCTCTAGAAGGGTCCTGGAGACCTCAGCCAGCCTTGCTCATCCCCTGAGGCAAGGCTGGGTATATTTGGCCTGCTCAGATTGCTCCAGCACAGCCCCGGCCGGGTTTTGCCAAGCAGGAACATGCACTGTGGTGGCCGGTGTTGGTGGGCAAGGCAGAGGGAATTCAAGTCCTTCCAAGCCCCACATCTGCACCTGACTGTTCCCCACATATGTTTGTCCAGCTTGTTTTTAAAATAACCCTTATGTAACCTGGGCTGGCCTTGACTGTCCTGCTACTGTGCTTCAAACATTTGTCTTAATATCTAACCTTCGAGCTTTCTTGTTGCAAATTAAGTTGATTACATCTTGGCCTAGCTCCAGCAGACCTGGAGACCCATTGATCACTGTCGTCTCAGAGGTCTTGGGAGGCTCTTATCATGTCCTCTCCACCTCTGCTTTTCTAGAGAAAACAACACCCTCCTTTTGGCCAGGTTGGGCCATCCACTTTGTCGTTCCTGCCACTGTCCTCCAACTCCTCCGATGTGCCTGCACCCCTCTCAAAGCGAGAAAACCCTGAACACTGCGGTGTCTTGCAGGATGGGTTGGTGGCCTCACAAGGAAGAGGAACCTCAGCTCCCCAAAGCCTCTTATGGGTCACTTGTTTTTATGACACACTTACTTAATGCGCACTGAGCTTTATATCAGGCAGACTTCTCACAGCTTCAAGTTAACCTTGGGCATCTGGGCTTCTCCCTTTGGCGCACGATGGAGTGTGTGTCTCTCACTGATGCTGTGTGCAGCAAAGCACTTTCGCCATCTGTTTAGCTCAGAAATACAGCCCTGATTGCCAATAAACAAGGGTCATCCTTTACTGGGCCCATGTACCATGGGGCACAGCCTGCGCAGCCCTTCAGGTTTTTAAGCTGAAGCAGGACACTTCTGTGCAAGCATCACTTTGCATCACGGCTGGAGCTGGTGGGAGTCGAGGGAAGCGCTCATGGCCTCTTGTGCTTGGGCTCAGCAGAGAGGACTACAGCAACCCATTTCACCAAACTGTCCATGGGCCCCAAGTCGGGGGGTGGGGGTGGGGGGACTGGGACTGGGGCACACCAGAAATAAGGCATATACCTAAGGGGATGTTCTGTATTGGCATCTCAGCAGGTTTTAAAGACCCTTTAGGCTAAGCAGGTAGCTAAAGCTGAGCCTTGCCCAGCTGCCTCCTGACTTCACCTATCCAGGTAGCCAATATTGCAAACACCTCCGAGTCTGAGGTCAGCAGAGTGCTGGCTGCAGCAGCCACGGCTTCAACGCCAGGGACATCACGTTTTTCATCCAGCCCCCTGCCAATCATCTCCCCTTCCCCCTTCTCTATGATTTAAAAAAGAGAGATCCACCAGGCAAACAGCTTGAAGCCGGCACCCGAGCAATTACAGAAGTGCTTTCTGCCGGCCGCTAGACTCCTTGTCACCAAGCCGATCAGTAGACTAAACAGCGAGGACCCAGCCTGATCTCTCCCGGCCGCGCTCCCCGGGGAGGCGAGCCGTGCGCCGGCGGGCGGCTGCAGCGCGCGCCGAGGACGCCGCCGCGCCGCTCCGGCCGTCTGCTGCCGACCGCGCCGGGGGGCGGAGGCGAGCGCAATGCTTAGGATCAAAACTGGCAGCAAAGTCCTCACGGAGAAGGCCGAGGGGACCCCGAGCCTGCTTAATTGGGGCTGGGGGGAGGAGGCGGAGGAAGGGCCCGAGGGACGGATGGAGCCGGCGCTGTGGGCAGGGGCGACCCGGGGCCGGGGCTGGCGCGAGCCGTGTGCTCCTTCCAGCCGGGGCAGGCAGCCCCCGGGCAGCCCCCGACCGCAGCAAACTGGCGGGTCCCAAGTCCTGAGCGCAACCAAGGAGATTTTTCCCCTGTAGTTGCCCGAACCCTCTTCTTCCTCCCCCTTCCCTTCCCGCGTGGTGCTGGTAGGTGCTGTTTGTCCCCAGGGCTCATAAGGAACAGCTGGCTGCTGTTATCCGGGAGCCACGCTCTTATCTGGCTGCCGATTTCAGCTCCGGGGAGCCAGCACCTCGCAGGTGAGGATGGCTTGTCTACCATCTGCTTGGCACGGGCGACCCATGGGGGTCTTATCTGCCTGGGCACCTTGTCGTCTAGAAAAGCCCTGTCAGATAGCAGGACGGGAGGTCCCCCATGGGCCTGGGCTCTGGGGGCAGCCGGCAGGCAGTGGGGAGGTGAAGGGGGTTGAGGTGGACACAGGACATTGCAACCCTGGAGAAATTGCTGCTTTGCTGGAAGGCTTTAGGCAAGCCGCTTCCAGCGCCTGTGGCTCAGTCGCCCCATCCGGGTGGTTGGGAGAGCTCTGCCCACCTCCTTCTCTCCATTCACCTCTTTTACTTAAACCTGTACACACACACATGCCTCCTGCTTCAGCTCCCCTTCCTCAAAACAAGAGTCATCCCTTCTTTACTTATGGGGGTTGATTGCCCATTCAGTGGTTCCTGTTCTCTGCCCTCATTCTTATGGGCAACCAGGCTCCCATGCAGTTTGCTGTCGAGGGCATAAGGACTCGGGTAAGAGGAGCGGATCACCCTTCCAGGACAAATGAAAAGATCAGGCATGTGTCCCTCTTTCCGTCAGCTAGTAGCAATGCTTGACCATGCCAAAAAATTAAGCAGTAGTGGTGCTGGAGAGAGAGCTCCAGCTTTTATTGCTCTTATCTTCTTGCTTCTGGAGGAGTGAGATGTCTGTGTGGGGGCTCTGCACAGGGGACATGGTGCACACGCCATAAGGAGACAAGCTGCTCTCTAAATCACGGCTGCCCATGATTTATGCAGAGGCTCACAGGTTAGGTAACTGCAGTAAACAGAATAAACAGACCTCAGCCTGGATTTATGGACCGACAAAAGGACCTTTAACCACAGAAGAAATGTGCTTTCCAGCCCTCTTCTACCACCAGATCCCAACCAAAGGCTTAAATACTTATGTCAGGCCCACAGAGATCAGGAGCTGGGCTGAATTCAAACTACTACTCTAGTCTCCCTGTTATCTGAGTAAGTCATCTCACAGTTCATCTCATGTTCACCTCTCAGCTATCACACACACGTGTGCATGCACACTCACACACACACACACTCACAGTGCCAGAGGAGCCAGAGCGGAGCAGGCAGATAATTTTTCTGCTGGAGTTCCTCCATTGCTGGTGGTGGATTTATACCAGTAGAGAATTTGGCGCTGTATTTCTGCTGTGAAAACTCATCATTCACATCTTTTTCTAGAGCTCCTTTGACCCCCAACCTGCAGACGCAACAGGCGGGTTGGACGTGTCAAGGCCATCTGGGCTGATGTCCAGGATCTGCAAACGGGCCAGCTCTCACTGGCTTCCAGGGGCACCGGGAACACATAGGTACATCCCTACGCAGGACGTGTGCTGGAGTGAGCTGCACCAGCCATTGCCAACTCACCCATGTACAGCAGGCTCTGGGAAAGGAAAGGGTGGGACTTGAGCTTAAAATCATAGTGACTAACAAATATCCAACCAGGCATAGGTCTCCAAGTGCTCTGGAAGGAGGTTTCTCTCTCCTGACATCCTTTCGGGGTGCAGCTGGATGCTCGGACCTTTCTGCCTAGCAGATCGCTACATTCAAGTGAGGAGTCCTGGCTGCTATTGCTGAGATAAACTTTCTCAACACGAGAGTGGCTGTCTGCAGAGCAGTTAAGACGGTTTTTCTCTTTGAGTAAAAGAGGTGTTAGTTTTCCATGTGGTTCTCAAGTGTTTGATGTGCTTCTCCCTGTAGATGTGGAAATTCATGTAATGATGATATTACAACTGTTGCATGCCAAACAGGAGGGTGTGCGTAAGGGTGTAGTGGCTGGCAATTCCTTTCTTACAAACCTTTAGGCTATTATTTTTAAAGTGATATCAGTGCACAAAAGCCATCTGGAGAAAAGGAGTCTGTCCATCCTCAGGCATTCGTCTGTTTGGGCTCTGGGAGTGTTCTGGCATCCGCGACGCCAGTTCCTAAAGGGAAGATGCAAGTGATAGGGAGCGCAGGAGGGTAAGTGTAAAACCAGAAGCCAGGCTGAAAACTTTGGAAAATTTGGTACTAATATGACTATTTGTTTTCATATATTCATCAACAGTCAGCCACAGCATCAGCCACACAGACAAGCACAGAAAATACAGTGCTACAAACCAAGCTGTTGGACCTGGTGTTACCCCCTCTCTTGATATCCAGAGGGGGAAAAAGCATCCAGGGAAGTGCTGCCTTCTCCCCATCTTGCACATCTTTATTTAATTCCATTGCAAGCAAGCTCACATGTTTGAGATGGAACTATTTAAATCCATGAATTGTTCTAAATCCAGGAGAACTGCCAACCCCCCTGTTTTAATACATTTTCAACTCGCCTTTTCCTCCTGTCTCTGGGAGCTAAGACATGGCTATTTAATTGCAAGCACAACCTTCACTTAAGCAGCCTTCCTAACGAGGCTGCAGTGGAAAGGCATCCAGTTTTTCCCGTCTGAACGAAGCGCAGCAATTAGCGTGTTTTACCCCATGTTTGGATTTGGCACGAATCAGTTAGCGATGCTTTGGGGAAACCAACTAGCAGTAACCTCTGAGCTCTGGGCTTCTCAGCGAGCTCTTGGTACCGCACTAACTGACCTGCCCGTTCGAGGAGACCGAATCCGGCCTCCTGCCAGGACAGTGAGATTTGGGCTGGCTGCTTTTCACGGCTCAAATCTGGGAGCGGAGGCATTTAGCCCACTGTAGGGTAGATTGGAGGAAAGGGGAGAAAGGAAAAAAAATGCAAAAGGGAGAGTTGGGTCAAACTGAGGCAAGGTAAAATCCTATTAAGAGCGAGGCAAGAACGGCCTTGCAGGGGATCTCCGTGGTCCTTGTAGCTACTGGAAAGCGTTTCGCTTGGCTTGCTTTGAGCCAGCATTTCCAAATCCAAGCAAACCCTACGTGCTGGTGAGGCACCGCTCCTACGCCCACGGTCCAGCTCCTGCGGCCCCTCAGCCCAGCCCCGGCCTCTCCCGAGCAGCTCTCTGCGGCGGGGGGGGGGGGGGTGTCACAGGCTCTCTGACGCCGGGCTGGGGACAACGCATCAGCCGGACGGCACGAGAGGGCCAACGCGCGGACGGGGCTTCTCCAGGGCGGCAGCAGCCGCTCAGCTCGGAAAATCCCGTGGCCCACAGCCCCCCGCGGGGAGCTGCCCCCCGCAGGGAGCTGCCCCCCGCCGGGGAGGACGGGAGGGGGCTGGAGGCGGCAGCCGCGCGCCGCCCCCGGCACGCTCCGGCGGCGCATTCCTCCGGCCTGGGCAGAGCTGAGCCCTCCCGAGCTCCCCGGAAGCGGCCGGGCCGCGGTGGAGCCAGCCTTCGCCCCATCCATCATCCTTATCAGCCGGCCGCGGCAGCCCGGCGGTCGCTGGCGGAGCGGCGGCACGGCCGGCGGGCCGGGGCCGCGCGGAGCCCGGCGGGAGGCACCGCGGCGATAAGCCGCGCCGCAAACAGATCCGAGGGTCTGCGGCGGGCGCCCCGAAAGCCCCGGCGGAGGCTGCTGCGTGGCGGAGGCCGTCGAGAGCCACGTCTGCCTAGATGTCACCAAAACCGGGGGCGGCTGCGCCAACGAAAAAGCGTGAAATCTGGCGCTCGGCCGCCGCAGCGGCGCCTCTCCGCGAAAACCGGTGCCGGGGGATTTGTCCGGAGTGATAAGGGCCATTTGCCTTTCACACGCGACCGTCCCGACGGGCAAAAAGCAGCTGCGGAGCCTGGCTGCTCGAGGGCTGCTCCCGCGGCGAGAGCGGGAGGGGACGGCGGGAGCGGGACCGGTCCGGACGCTGCTCCCGAGAACCAGGAGTTTGTTCCTGGGACGGTCCCGGGGAAATCGGTGAGACCTCTTGTGGCACCAGCCGAAACTCCACGTTCCCCGTCCAGCAGCTGACGAGCGGGAGTAACGGGGCGCGTGTGCGCCAGCGTACAGACGCCTTGCCGGCAGTTGCCTCTTTTTCTCTTTGCAGGATTCAGCTTCACTGAGCTTTTTTTCGCATTCCAGGTCCTCTCGAAATTTTTCATTAACAGTTTTAAAAACAGTCTTTTAAAATTAGATGAACATTATTCATCGAGGACTCCTGCATTCAGTTCTTTTCAACAAAGCTACTCAAAATTAATTTTGTTAGCTTAAATTTGATTGAAAGGAAAATAAATGAAATTAAAAGTCTGTTCTTCCTCTTTTCTCTCTTTCCTCTCCATTTTTAGCAAATGAGAGGAGAATTAAGGTGTAAAGTGGGTAATTTATTTAATTTAAATTGAATTAAATTTAACTCAAAGCAGAAGGATTTTTTTCTACCTAGTTCATCACAACATCAGAAATATTCCAGGTGAAGGGAGAAGTGTTGGTTTCACTCAATACTTTTTGAGGAGAAAAGGCCCTTTCCCTCAGTTGCCCCAGGGAGAGGTGTAGCAGAAAGGTCCCATCAGCAGCGCCCCGATGCAAGGCTTTCTGATGTTGTAAGACCCAGACGCTCTATTTCACCTTTTGTGTTGGGGCAGGCATTCTTCTGCTTTTGTGCTGCCATTATGGCCCAGACCTCCCTGCCACAACGGGGCCCTTCCAGCGTCCCATCCCTCACCTCCAGCAATAGCGGTGCACCGCGCACCAGCACCACCTACACGCGCCAACTACCACGCACGTGCCCCACGAACGTGCACCAGCCACCTCGCAGAAGCATCAACCGTGATGCACCAGGACCATCTAGGTGGACCAGCTAGGTGGACCACCTCGGTGCACACCAGCACCCCGCCGGTGCACCACGCACCCGGCAGCTGTGCAGCGGCGCGGCCCCTTCACTTTTATACCAGAGGGCGTGACGTCAGCCGGCTTGCCGCGCCCTGATTGGCTGCCTGGGCCTGGGGGCGTGGCCCCTCCGCTCTAGCCCTTTAAAGCGGCAGGCGCCCCCGGGGCTGCCGCGTCCGCGGGCGCGCAGCGTCCGCGCGCCTCCCCCGCGCCGGCCAGGGGAGAGCGTGCCTGCACATATACATACCTACATACATTACGATATCTTGTTTTAATTACATTAGAGCAAATGACTCCTTCCCCTATGGTTTATATCAGCGCTTTGGGTTTGTAATTTATCTTGGCACAGTCTAGACTGGAGCCACTTTGAAGCTGTTTCAAACAGGATGAGAACAAACAATTTTTCCAAAGTGGCTGGATTAAGAAAACTGGCAGCCATTCATCTTTTGGGGAAGGCTTGTGTCAGGGCTGTGTCCTCGCTGGAGTCCTGCCAGCTTTCTGCTCCCTACCGTGCTGGGACAAAGAGGTCCTCACCCTGGCAGAGGGCGGAAAATCCCACCGGTAGCTACCGAGCACGGGGGTTCGGCGGCGGGTGCAGCCGGGGGGGTCGGTGCTACAGCAGACCTGATTTATGGCTCATTATTTTCGCTCAATTTATTCTCAAGCGCTAGCGAGGAGAAGGTTGTGCTGCGCCCTGTGCGGTCGCCCGGCCATGCAAGGAGAGGACCGGCCAGCGGTGGCCAGCACCGGCTGGGCACCGAGCGGCAGCGGCACCGAGGCCCGGCCGGGCATCTCTGCAGCTCGAACATCCAGGCTGAGGGTCCGCAGGCACCAGAGTCACCACGTCTTGCGTCCAGAAGCAGAGCACGGGTCCTTCTCCCTGAATTCCTGTTAGCATCAATTCAACAACCTGTACTAGCTATTTTTTTTTCCTTTAGACCTCATTGACATCTTTAACACAGGAAATCTCTTCTTATTTTCTTCAGATAAAAGTAATCCTGAAAACATCTTTACTAAATTAAATGATTTTCCCCGTTACTTTTTATAGTCTCTCCCATTATATTTGTTACGTAAAAAAAAAGAAAGAAAGAAAAAAAAAAGCCAAACTTTTTCATTGACTGAGAAAGGTGTTTTTCTCCTAAATCATGCACCTAGAACCCCAAAAGTCTGAGGACTGGTTTGGGGACAAGCACAATCCAGGGCATGGGTATCCTCGAACCCCATGAAACACATGTCAAATACAAATGTCCTTCCGCAAATCATTCCCTCCACTTCCCCAACATCTGTCGGGTAAAACCCTAAAATCCCCAGGAGCAGCGCTGCTAACCTGAACGGTTGCAGGCCTTCACCCACCATCTTTCCTTAGGCACCAGCTGTCCTCTTCTCTCCTTCCTTTTTTCCTCTCTCTGGGTGGAGCAGGCTGTGAAACAGGAATACTTCACTCTAATCAGAAACGAGGTTAGTGTGGCTCCGCAGGTAGGAGGTGCTTTCCCAGCATTTGCAGTTCAGATACATGGGGTGCCCAGGGCCGGCGCTGGCGTCCAGCTCCCCGTCTGGTAGGGATACCGCAGCCCAGAGGTGCCCTGGCTGGGATGGGGAGTGTGGCCGCCCAGGGAGGACAGGGAACCCCTCGTCCTATCAAGCGAGTGTTGCGGCAGGAGATGCTTGTCTGCCTCTGACCCTGGAGAGTCATTCCCAGAAAGGAGTCCTCCCTCGTAGGCACATTAAGGAAAATCTTGCCCCTCAAATGTGCCCCGTTGGGGGGCACAGTCCTGCAGGGGCTGGCTATGGTGGGCAGAGCCATGTGCTGGATGTAGGGTCCTTCAACAGCCCCAGAAATGGCAAGCAATGCCCCAGCGCCAGCCAGGAGCAACAGGAGCCAGGGCCAGAATCAGGGCTGGAAACGAGGCTACAATACAGGTCCAAGCCCATCCTGGAGACAACCCACAAGAGAGGTCCAAGATCCATCCAGGAGATGGGGCCAGAGCCAGGGCTGGAAACCAGACCACAGCATGGGTCCAAGCCTGCCTAGGAGACAACCTGCAGCAGAGGTCCAAGGGTCTGTTCAGGAGGCTGGGCTAGAGACGAGATTGGAGATAAGCTACAACATGGGTCTAAGAGGTCCATCCAGGAGACAACCTACCTGCAGCATAAGGCCAAGGTCCATCCAGGAAACGGAGCCAGGATTTCAGATAACTGCAACCTCGCGGAGGGACTGAGGCCTGAGCTCAGCTAGAGCCCCGGCACATGGGCAGGCTGTGGTGGGGTCTCCGGGGAGGCTGCTCCACCCCGTGCCCGGCGAGGTCCTGCTGTGCCAGCACCGTCCCTTTGCTGGGCTGCGTGTCCAAGCATCCCTTCAGCTGCCGTCAAGTGACCGCACTGGCTGCATTGCCACAAATCAAGCCCTGAGCACCAGCAGAGCTTGCATGGAAACACATGTGTTTTCTATATTTTCCACCCAAACGCTGGGTTTTAAATATTCTAGCAGCACTGTTTGCTCAGCGAAAGCTGCCACAGTTTATGACAGATCCCTCCTCCTTAAGGCTTTGAAATAAGGCTGTAAACATGCTCTCCAGGCTAAAGTGTTGCCTGTAAAGGGGGTTGCTCCCCTCATGATGTGCCTATTGGCTCCAATTAGCACTGGCAGGAGTCAACCGCAAAGAGAAGGGAGAGCTTATCCCTGGGAGTGAATTGATTTATTTACAGCATTTTCAAAGCAAGATGAATATGGCCATTTTTTTTTTCTGAAGCTACCCATTTGTGAAAGGAAAAAACCCAACCCAGTCCCTAAATAGCTAGAAGCTGGAGGACGATGTCTGCTTTCCGCAAGATGGAAATTCTGCTTTGTTTAATATGGGTGGGATAAGAGCGGCTGGCATTTTACTGGGAGCGTTGCCTTGGCCATTGCCAGAATGGGGCAATTTGGCTCGCGAGCAGAGGCCTGCCGGGCTGTGCTCCATGCAGTGGCTCGGCTCCACCACTGCCTCCAGGCCCCCCGCTGAAACCCCCCGCGGTCCTGGGGCTTCGCTTCACCTTCCAGCCAGCAGCCCGCCCAGCAGCCCCTCGCCGTGGGCGCCAGGGCCCGGTGAAGCCCCTTTAGCCCTGGTCGCAGGAGCCTGCTGCTCCTTGCTATGGGGTTTGTGATCAGTCAGTGGGAGTAAAACACACCCTTAGGCTTGGCCGAGCAGGCTGTGGGGATGAAATCCCTAAATTCTGCTGCTCGCAGCCACGTGCTCTCCCAGCCCTTCGTGCAGTGACAACCCACTGCTGACGCTTTGGTAAACTGAAGGGCTCTACAAACGCTGGAAGGAGGCGCTCACTGAAGAGTTAACCCTCAAAATCAAGGAGAGAGAAAAGTCAGACAGGAGAAGATGCTTCTATAGCGATGC
Source organism: Rhea pennata (assembly GCF_028389875.1). Lineage (NCBI taxonomy): Eukaryota > Metazoa > Chordata > Aves > Rheiformes > Rheidae > Rhea > Rhea pennata. The sequence continues at coordinate 11,242,653 of NC_084676.1, read as the reverse complement.
AGCTTGGCTCTGGCGGTGGCAATGGACCAAGGCCACCGCTCTGCTCTCAGTTCGACCCCAGTTCTTGGCTCAACAAGCAGCTCCAGGAGCAGCAAAGCCGATGGCACCGAGTTTCCCATGGCCTCGAGCCTTGCAGCTACATTTCCCAGCATCTCAAAAGGTGCAAACGTCAACTGAAGCTTTTCTTCTGGTCGGGATATTTCCAGCATTGCTCACCGATGCGGATTCCCTGGTGTCTAACGTGAGCTGCACGCGTTCTGCGGCTGTTCCTTTGGGGGACGCTAACAGAGTCTTCCTTGCTCCCCCGCTCTCATGCCAGTTGCTTATTTTTGTGCAACCTTAGGAAAGCAGTAGCTCTCAGACTGCTACCTTTCCGTGGGGGATCCCGATGGTCACATACAGAGTCCCGGCAGGAGCAGGAGACCCCGCGACTCGGCACCGCGGGGCCAGGAGCCGGGCGGTGCTCTCGGCTGCGGAGGCCTCGTTTTGGCTCGCTCGCCAGAGCTGCAGGAGCGCCGCGCGCGCATCGCTGCAGCTGACCTGCCGCGAGCCGAAGGAACTCAGCCCGGCTGGGTTTGGGACCGACCTTCCTCGAGCGCCCCGCTGCAGACCTGGGTACCAGCAAGACGCCTGCGTGGGAAACCAGCAGCCGCCGTCTCTGGCTCCTGGGATCGCGGCGGGGAGTACGCTCGCCCTGGGGACCGCGTGCCCACGCAGGAGCAGGGCCGCCGCGCGCTCGGCAGCCGCCTTCGCTCCTCGGGCTCTTCCCACCTCTCCCGGCCCGCAGGCGGAAGGTCCCTTCCTGGCGAAGCAGCTGCTTTCTGTCTCGGCGCCGTCAGGAAGGAGCCGGGAGACGGGTGGCCCGGGGTGTCTGTACGGCCAGGAGCTGCGTCCGTTGCTTGCTACCAGCGGGGCACTCCGCTTCGCGGGCCGGCCGCGACCCAGCCGTAACTCAAAGCCGGAGCTGCCGGGACGAGGTAGTAGCCGACAACAGGGGCTTTATGGACTTCGGAGTGGACTTGTTAGCCGTAGCCTCAGGGGACCTCGCTTGCGCCGACGGCAAACGCGAGCAGAGCAGCTCGTTGTGCTCCTTACGGGCGGGAGAGCGGTGCGCCGCGAGGGTGCAGCGCGCGGTGCTGCCGGGGACCCCGCGCCCCCGGCAGAGCCGGCGAGACGCGCGGCCGGGTCCCAGCGGTGCCCGGCGCTGCGCCCTCACCACTGGCTGCTGGGCTGCCCCCGATCCCGGCGCCTGCCTGGCTGGGGACGACGGGCGAGGATAGCGCGGGCTCGCCCCGGCAGGGTCTGTGCCTCAGTTTCCCCGACCCCTCGTCACAACGGGAGCTGCCCACCTCGGCCAGGCCGGATTTGGGGGAGAAACCGCACGAGGCCGCGAGCAGGACCCCGAGCATCTCCCACCGCCCGCAGCGGGCGAGGGCCGAAGCCCCGGCACGGGGCTCCGCTCCGCAGCTGAATCAGCAAATAATTAGCCGCGGCCAGAGCCGGGGGATTAGCCTGGCGCTCCTTCCCAGCCGCGCGTTAACCCTTTCGCCTGCCCGCGCCGCCCCGGCCCCCGGCCCGGGGCTCTCCGGGGCGGCGGGGCCGAGCGGCGGGAGCGGGGCGCGGGGGCGCGCGGGGCGCCAGCCCTCGGTCCCCAGCCTCGCGGCTCGTTCGTTCACCTCCGGGCGGCCCGATGACAGCGCTTCCCTTTACTACCAGCTGCAAAAACCTGGCAGCTGATTTAGGAGAGCTCCCGGGGCCCAAAATGTAAACCGTTTTTCACCAGGAATGTATAAGCAAGCCATAAAATAAGGGATTTGGGTCTGGTCACATGGGACAGGCCTCCCATAAAATTGAAGCATTGATCTGTATTTTAGTGAGCGGCTTCGAAGCTGCCCGGATGATTGAAGACCTGAGCTTTAACAAACTCTGTAATCTCCCGCCATACATCTGAAGTGGCATGTTTGAAGTCCGAGGACGAGTTATTTATATTATTTATATAATACACGGTGAAAGGACATTAGCCGAAGCTCGAGGCTCCAATGGCTCGTGTTGTTCCTGGGCACACGAAAACGCACGCGGGCCGCGTGGCGCGTCGGAGCGGCCCCCGCGCGCGCCCGCCCGCCGCCCGGGGCGCGGGAAAGCGCGGAAAAGGGGCGGCAGCAAAGCCGGGCTGCGACCGCCACCCCGTCCCGCGAGCGGCGCCCCCTTTCCCGCGGCATGCCCCCCTTTCCCGCGAGCGTCACCCCCTTTCCTGCAATTGTCACCCGTTCCCGGTGTGTCACCCCCTTCCCGGCACGTGTCAGTCAGTGCCGTGTCGGCTCCCTGCAGTGCGTGTCCCCGCGCCGGGAGGGCCCTGGCGGTACCGCATCTCTGGGACCCGGCAGAGCGGGTCGTTTGCTGGGGTTTGCCACGAAACGGCCCCGGTCCTTTCTAACCTGCTCAAGAGAAAAGAGATCGCAGCCCCTGTTTCATTTCCGCAACCCAAACCGGCCCCAGAAATGTCATTTTGGGGGGGGGTATAAACAAAATTATTGATAAATCAAACTCTGGGAACGGCAGAAGCCCAGCACCTCATTTCAGCTGTTTAACAGCACAGCTTGATTTGTGGGTTTTTTTTGGGGGGGGGGATGTTCCCTCTCTACACTGAATTCGCTTCCTAGAACTTAAAAGTGTTAAGCCAGAAAAGGTTAAAAAGTGGAAAGCATCTCCTCCAAAAGCAAAACCAAACAGAAAAACCAGCTGGGTCACCTAAAACACTTCTCAACCTTTAAATGAAGCTTCTTGGTCATTTTCCTGCCACCAGAATCTCCAGTTTTCACCAGGTATTTTTTTGGTGATAGCCATGCAACCAAGGACTTTGTAAAAAGCCATCTCCGGGGGCGGCAGACGGCGGGGAGACGGCCGCCGGCGACTGCGGCGCGTCCCAGAGCGTCTTTCCCCCGCCACCGTCTTGTTTCGCAAAACAACTCGATTTTCCCATTTCTTCCTTCCCCCTCTTGGAATAATAATTTTGGAAACCCCCTGGAAACAGCTTTGCGCGGCCGCGGCGCCGCGGACGGCGGGGAGCCAGGCAGCGGCCGGCCGCAGAGGGCAGCGCGGCCTCTGCGCCAGCTGCGGGTGTTCTCAGCCGGCCACTTTGGAAACGAGGCCTCCCACCGGTTTGGGTTAATTGTAGAGAAGGTTTCGAGGCAACTGGCCGGTCTCCTGCAGGAGTCTGCGCAGAGACTGCGCCCGGCTCCAGTGGAGACGTGTCCCACAGGTGGGAGCGGCAGCAAATCCCACGGCTTAAATCCGAAGTCCCAGCAACTGCAAGGGGAAAGGACACGGACATTGGCCGAGGCGCGGAGCTAGGCGCCGGAGCAGGCTGCCGGGGCTCCCCGCTAGCCTGGGCACTGCTTTTTCCGAGAGCCGCATCCCCAGCTGAGCAGGCGCCCGAGCTGTGCTGAGCTCCCCGGCGGCAGCCGCAGGTGCCTGGGGGTTAAAATCCAACTAACACGCAACCGCATCGGTGCCCCGCCGTGCCCTGGAAGCCTTGGCAGCCCTGCACTGGCGCCCACGGCAAAGATGCATTTAAACCCCGATAACTCGGTGCCACTGGAAAAGGGGGATTAAGTGGTTGTCGGCAGGGGCCGGAGCGCCGCGTTAGCAGCGGCAGCTCTATCGAGAGCCAGGGCGCGCGAGCGCACTTGCAAGACGCCCGCGAAGCTCCCTTACCCCAGGGAAATCGTCGCAATGACCTCTTGGCTCTCGCAGACGGAGGGAGGCGAAGGCTGGGCAGCCCCGAGCAGCACCGTCGCTTCGGCTGGCCCGGTTATCCAAAACCACAGGATTTCCCCGAACCACCTAACGCTTCGTGCCCGATGGCTGTGGGCAAGTTGCGATCTCTATCTTTGGGGGAAATGAGGCAAATCAAATCTCAACTTCAGCATTTCCCATGTGGGTTCAAAGCTGAAACTGCTGGAGTCCTGTGACTGTGGAAAAACCAAGCTTTTGTTAAGAAAACGTAGTTTAAAAAATCTTTTAATGCAATCACTTAAAAAGGTGTGTATGTGCATGTGTGTAAATAATTTTTAAGTTGGTCTCAGGAGCTTTGATTTCCTGACTCATGGTTTAGGTTTTTGGGGGTCTTATTTTATACATCACAACAGAAAATACAGTAAAACATACTTTCAGAGGCTCAGAGAGCCCTGGCCTCCGCAGAGGATTCAAAAGCACCAATTACATAAGCATTACAGGCAGGAGAGTTTGTGCGAGCGCCGTTAGAAAGTCAACCCGCGGGTTCTGCCTCGCAATCCCCTCGCTGCACTCGTGGCTGGAACTGATTTCTGCCCAGGCTGCAGCACTATGAGATGTTTTAACTTTGAAAAACATTAAAACCAGGCCGTATGCACTTCTTATTGGGGAAATCCCACACAGATGGACTGCATTGAACCGCAAGCAATTATTTTCCGCTGTTCTCGTGAGCTAATGAGATCATCAGAAGTCCCTGGTGACGCTCCTTTCCCTGCAAACCTGTGCATCCCATCTCCTCCTCTGCAGCCTCCGGCTGCGCGGCGCTAACCTAAAACCCTCGGCGAGCCCCGGAGCGGGGGGAGATGACGGCGGGGTTCGCTGCCAGGTGAATAAGAAGCAACCGAAGGCAGGCAGTTGTTTTCACAGGTGGGGACGCGGAGTTTTCCCGGTCATCCTCCTGCCTGTGCCCATGCCCATGCCCGCGCCTGGCTGCCCCGCAGGGCTGCTCCCAGCAGGCAGGAGCTGCTGGCCTGGTGCTGGCCCGTTCCAGCCTCAAAGGGGACTTCTTCCTCCGAGGCTTCCTGAGAGCAAGAAACGTTTCTGAGTGTCCAGCTCCAGCTATGGCCACAGCCTTTCTTTTTCGCCCAGATATTCACGGGGCCGTTTGCTCCCGCTGGCGGCACACAGCGGGTGCGGGCACGGCGACGCGTGCCGGCCGGTTTATCAGACACGTTTGCCCTGCGGCGGGCTCCGTCCCGCGGCTCCGGGGCTGCAAAGGGGCTCCAGCACCCGCCGGCCGCCCGGGATGCGCGCGGGGACCCGGCGGGACGGGGCGGGACGGGACGGGAGCTGCAGCCTGCTCTTCGCAGGACGCAGAGCCAAAGTCGGGCCAGCCTCGAGCGCGGGCTGCGCAGATGCCGGCCTGGGGATCTGCTTGCCAGCCCATGCCTGCAAGCGGTACTTATTGAAAAAAAAAAAAAAAAAAACCCAGCAAGATTCACCGGATCATTTCTTTGCACCGGTTGCTTAACCAGGGCGACAGCAGGGCTCCTGCTCCAGCCTGGAGAGGCCAAGAAAAGCAAGCGAAAGGAAATCGTTACTTTTTGCACTGCGACGCAATCGGGTCACACTTATTAGCAGCGCGCAGAGCGAGAGCCTGGCGCTCGCCGAGGCGGGAGCGAAGCGCCCGTTGCCCACTCCGAGAGCGTGAGCGGCCTCTAATATGTTAGTGTAATCAGTGATTTAAAGAAGTAATCTGATCAGATGTAGCTAGTTATTATAACGGAATCAGCGACCCTAACAAGCTCCTGCGCAGACTGGATTACTGCGTTCACTCATCCATGGTTCATTAGGGCTTCAGACAGGGAATCCACGCGAAGTCATGAAATACGATCCCCTAATCTCTCCTAAGCAGGAGAAGCCCGGCTATAAAGAAAATACCTTTTAAAAATGCCTGTGAAGTGAATAAATCTCCCTTGCGCTAAAAGGCAACGAAAGCTGACCTGCGAGGGACGGCGAGCTGCTCGCCGGGCGCCGTCCCCGGGCCCGCGGTGAGAGAGGCGTCGCCAAAGGGCCGTGCGGCCGGCAACGTCGCCGGCCCGCGGCTGTCAGCGTCCCTTGGAGGGACGAGGGATGAGCAGCCCCGGCGGGATTCACGGTCCCGGAGAAACCCCGCTGGCCCTCAGCACGCGGTTAACTGGAGCCTTGGTGAATACTGGTGCAGCTGGGACTGCTCAGGGGCTTAACCTGAAGCACGTGCTCTTCTGGCTGCGGGTCTTAATGCACTCTGTGAACATCTGGATAGTGACCGTCCGCTCCAGACCTTTCTTCTCCGCACAGGCAATCGGGTTATCTAAAGGGGAAGGAAGCCTGAAAGCCGACTCCGTCCCGCAGGGCCGCTTTCGTTCTCGGGGGACGGTTTGCCTGTACGGAGTGTCCTGGAAAAAAGACGTCCCGTGACGGACGGGTCTTAACGGGACGCCTCGGCCCTGCCGGCGGGGCGGCGGGAGCCGCGGGAGCCGTGCCGGGGCCACGCGCGCGCCAGCAGGGCAGAGCCGTTCGCTTGGGCTCCCCTTCCCCGCGCAAGGGCCGAGCGGGAAGGGTCCGCGCTCGCGCGGGTCCGGCGCGCCCGGGGAGGGGGCGCGCGGGGCGAGGACGCCGCTGCGCGGCCGCGGGAGCGAGCGCCGGCTCCGCAGGCACCTCCGCGCGGGCACTGGTACCTCTGGCAGCGCCGGCTCCGCAGACTCCAAACGCGCAGAAATGTTTGACAGGGGAGCGTACGTATTCCAAACACTGCTTGATTCATGTTTTAAAGCCTCGCTTGCAAACATACTTCCCCAGCCCGGACATCAATCACGGCAAATATGCTCTTATAAACAAAGCAATACAGACTGGCTGTCTCTCCCCCCGGCCGCGCGCAGGTCGCCGGGCAGCACCCCGAGGAGAGGCGCTTCCCTGCCGCCCCCGCGAGCAAGCAGCGCAGGTAGCTCGGCGCAAAGCAGCCGCAAGCCCCTCCGCCGCGAGGCATCCTCAGCTGCTTCCCCTTCCTTCGCTAACCCTCAACGTCTGGTTATTACCCCGAGGTCTATGAAAGACCCCCCCGTCCCGTAGCTGCTCCGGCCTCGCGGGTTTGGGAGCCTCTTTAACGCAAACCTCCTCGCGCCGGGCGCTGCTGCGGAGCGTCGAGAAGCAAATAGGGAGGAATTCCAGCAGCGGCGCTTTCCCGCGGCCGCGCGAGACGGATCGGCGCTCGGCGCTGCAGGAAAATGTCCCGCCGTGATCCGGCGCAGCGCTTCGTCCTGAACCGCTCCGCTGCGCATAAATCCACGACTGCTCGGGAGCGGGGTGACACACTGCAGCCCCGGACGGCGACGCTGACGGATGGAGTCAGGCTGGAGGCTCCAATGGGAACACGGCGCTGGCGAGCCGGCAAAGGGAAATTTATGAGGGGTTCGATGGAGGAAGAGGAAAAACAGGAGCGTTTGCCAGGCCGTGGGGTGGAGGAAGGCTCCGGCGGGGCAGCCGACGCCACCGGGCACCCGAGCCAAGAAAACGCAGCTCGTGCAGAACCAGTTTTTCCGAGCGGCTCTGTAACGTCGCTTCTGCATCTGGGCAGCCTGGTCGAAACTCCCGCTTCAAACCCAGCCGCCGCCAGCCGAGCGCCAACGGGAAATCGGCGCTGCGCCTCTCCGCTTCGGCCAGAGCGCAAGGGGAGGGAGATGGGGGGCACGGCCGGCCCCCTCTCCTCCGGCATCCCCGCGGGCCGCTCCTGCGCGCAGCCGCGTGCAGGCTGCATCTCGCCCGGGCCGAGCCGCGACGGCCGAGGCAGCAGCGAGCGACCCGGCCGGAGAGGAGCGCGGCCGGAAGGCAGGCAGCTCAGCCGTGAACAGGAGACTCTTCGCCTGTTGCAGGATTTTTTTTTTCCTGCCGTGCCGCGGCTCGCTCGCCGGCAGGCTTCGTGCAAGGCTCCCGCCAGCCTCTCCCTCCCGCCTCCCTGTTGTCGTATCCTGGGGCTTATTTCCATGGGATTTCAAGGCAGCAACCAAAGCGTTTTTCTCCCCGCGAGAGGGGCCGCTGCTCTTCTCCCACGTTTTTATGCTTATTTGAACCTCCTGCAAATATGTCGGGGGAGCGCTGGTGCACGGGGCAGCTGGTGCTTTATAGGAGCCTCATCCCTCTGATACGGATGTGCGCGCGTGCGTGAGGGGGGGACATGACTTCCTTGTCCCATGTGCTAAATAATAACATCCATATGAAGAAAAACACGACCCGAGTGAGGGAAACGGACCAACAAAGACCTTTATCTGGCATAATCAGAGCAAGATCAGCTGCGATGCGTGAAGAAAATGCGCTTTACACAGGAGACCCAGCCCATCTAAGGTTTCGGCTCTGGTTAATGACACTGTAAATTAAGCCTGTCATCTTTAGAAATGATTCTTCTTTTCAGTTTCAGCTTAAGAAAACAACAACAACCTTCCAAAAACGGAGATTTCACAGCAGCATGCCCTCTCCCCGCCGGCGCCTCGCTGCAGCACGGACGGCGGCGAGGCGGCCGCAGCGCCCGGTCGTGCTGCGGCGCCGAGGAGGACCCGGCCGGGCAGCGGCAGCCGAAATCTCCGTGCAGAGACCCTCTGCCCTGGGATTCCCTTCCCACGTGGAGCGGATGAGGCTGAGACAGCTTCTTCCGAACGGCCAGGGCGAGGAAGAGCACCTGTCCAGAAGGATCCCAATTCCCATCACTAACTCACGGGCTCGCACATACCCGTCACTAATAACTACTGCTCAACTGCACGGGTGCAGGGTGCAGAGCCTCGGCAGAGAGCAGGGTCCCACTGCGCTGCTTGGCGCAGGCCGCGGTCAGAAGTGCCAGAAGGTTTGCAGCAGGGTAGGAACATTTATGGCTAAATTGCAGCCTAACACTACTGCACAATCAGCACTGGAGAGTGTCAGGTGAGCCTGGCCTTTTGCAAAGCAGGAAAACACACACACACACACTCACTCACTCACTCACTCACTCACTCACTCACTTTCAATTACATATATATTAAAAATATCATATAGGGATTGCTGGTGTAGATTGCTGAATTAGAAATCACCCGGATTTTTTTTAGTGCTTTAGGGGTAAGGCGGAGGCAGCAAAAAAAAAGGGCTTTTACGAAGGGATCCTGATGCCATTTCCCTGGGAAAGGCTTTTCCGGCTCCCTCGGAGCAGGGAGCAGCTGCTGGCTCCGGCGCGAGACGGGCCCTTCGCGGGGGCAGCCGGAGCGACACTGGGAGCGGGGCCGAGCGGCGGCCGAGCCTCTCCGCGCCCCGCGGAGCCTCTGCGGAGCTGCTTTGCCAGCAGCGATGGGCCCACAGCGTTCGAGGCAGCAGCTCTGTTTCCGCGGGAGCTTTTGGATTTACGGTGTAACGCAAAGCGCATGCTCTCGTCCAAACTGCCAAGCTGGATGCTTCCTGCAGAAATGGCTGGGTTTGAGTTTGGGGGATTTTATTTTCATTTTTTAATGGCTTCTCAGATGAAGAATTGGTTTGCACGAAGCTGCTCCAAATGTTTCCAAGCAAAATTTAACAGAAAACTGGAGTTTCGATTAAGTGCATTTTAACAGGAAAAGCTTGTTTTCCTTCATGTTCGCTGCTCTTTGTGGGAAACAAGAGCCAAAAGCAGAAATGTCTTCACTAAAGCATTTTGTTTCATTTTTGAGAACTGGGGTGGAGGAAAAGCTCACAATTTTACAGGAGACTTTCCTTCCTCCCAATAAGCTTTACTTTAAACATTTTATTTCTCACGAGCGGCTTCGGCGGCGTCAGATACTGATGTGCAATACCTGGAGTCGTTCCCCTCGGGCGGTCTGGGCCCCCTTCCCGTCAGCACATCCCCTGTAGGAGAAAGAGCCCCTCTGCTCCCCTGCCCGCGCCACGACAACTCCGGCCTCCGGGGAGAGAGGAGGAGTGCGTGAGGCAGCAGCGAGACCACACCGTGAAGCGCCGGTGGTCTGGTAGCGCTGGAGCCCTGGGAACGCCAAGGCCAGGCCCTGGCGCAAGGTGCCGTATAAAGAGCCCCAGAAAGGCAAACGAGATGAGGACTCACCACGGGGAAACACAGGCAGGATGCTCCTCCGTGTTTCTGGAAGCTCCTCGGTGCACACAGTGGGACATGCAGCACTCCACTAGACCCTCCCGCCCCAACGCGGTGGCCTGTGTCACCGTCACCGTCCGCCCGTCGCTACAGAACCGAGCACAGAGCCCTGGTCTTCTCTGCAACATCACCCAAATGCTGCAGTACCAGAGAAGACCTCAGCCCCCGACCAGCCACCTGCACCAGCGCAGTGTCAGCACAGTGTCAACGCGGCGCATGGGAGCTCCATCCCTGCGGGAGCAGGGCCCAGGGAAAGCCCCCGTGCTCCCGGAGCGCGGCAGCGGCCCGGGCAGGAGGAGGCCACGGGCTCATCCAGCACCTCCTCCTGCCAAGGAGTCACAGAGAAAAAGCTGATGGACCAAATGGCGCTAAGGAGAGAGTCGCAGCACGCACAGTGCCACCAAGGCCACAGAGGCCCCAAGGCCACCGGTGCTGGGCACCACCTCAGCCATCAGTGCCCTGCGGTGGGCAGCGAGGGAGAACGATGCAACCTGCACCACAGCCCCCGCCTTTCTCCCTGACAGCGTACTGCCAAACCTGCCGTCGTGTCAGAGGAAGGGAAAGCTGGAGCTACCAGCCCAGGTCTGACCCATCCAGCTCCAGCAGTTCGTCTCCAGCCGTGGCCAGAACCAGACGCCGTAGGTGAAGACGCCAGGAGCTGCCTTAATAGGCGATTATGCAATCGGGCTCTCACGGAGGAAATGTCTTTCCCAATCCCCAGCCATTAGCAGTTGGCTTATGCCCTGGAGCATGACATTTTAGAGCCCTTGTAAATTTGCTCGGGGAGTGGAAAGCGCACGGAGGAGGGGCAGGGCGCTGGTTTTCGTCAGGGAGCTGCACCGGCTGGTAGTGCTTCGCCGCTTATCGCTGGAATTGCAGAGATGCCCCTCCGGGCCGGCACCCAAACCCTGCCCCGAGACGGGGCTGCGGCTGGGCACCCCCGCGCGGCGCCTCCTGCACGTCTGTCTCAACGGGGAACTCGAACGGAGCAAAGAAGGGAATTTGGGGCAGAAGCCCTGGTCCCGCTCCGCCGCCGCAGCTCGCTCGGGCCAGGCAGGCAGCGAAGCAGCCCGAGTCGCCCCGCGGCCGGGCAAACGGCGCGAGCCGGGGCGCGAGCCCCGACGGCGTGTCCGCGACGGGCACGCCGTAACGAGGTCCCGCTCCGGCGGTTAGGGGATCCCTCCACCAGCTTCGGCGGCATCCGACGAGGGAGCAGCGCGGCTCCAGGCGCGGCTCAGGGCGCGCGCGGCAGCGGGGCTCGGCGACCCTGGGCTGCGCCGCCGCCGGCCAAGTCCCCCTCCCGGTCGCTTGCAGCCAAACGCGATCGCGAACCGCCGAGGGGCGTCTGCGGGGACCGGAGCCGCGCCGCGCCGCCAGCACAATGAGCCGTTGTGGACGCGGCCGCGGCAATTTTCCGGGGTAATTTACGGCCGCCACACCCCATTAGCGGCAATAAACGTGGAGCCCGGTTTTGCCGAAATTGTGAGTTATGATTTTTCAAATAAATACGTTTTCCTATAAACCGGCGCTCTGTTTAGTTTGAGTGTTCCTCACAGACACATCCATCTACATAAAATACACAGGAGAGGAAGCTGAGCTGTGACTTTGCTCTGATGACATAAAAACTTTTGTAAACACAATGTCATTTACAGTACGAGCGAGGAGAAAGGAAAAAAATAAACAGCAAGTGCCTGGCGCATCCCTTCAGGAGCACATGGAAAATTTAATAATCTTTTTTCCATAAAGCTTTGTTTTCGTTTTGATTTATCCAGGCAGGGCAGTGGCTGCTTGGCCATAAATAGATTGTATTTCTTGAGAGGCGATGGTTGCAGTCAGCCCCTATGCAGCCGGGAGGGGAGGCGGAGGAGCCGTGTATACAGAGAGGATGCCACGGATAGCTGCGGGGAGGAGGGAAGGTCGCTCTCGGCACGCCACAGCCACCAGGAGGAGATTCGCCCGGCGGCGCGGAGCCGCCGCGGGCAGGCGCTGGCCGAGCCGCGGGCAGGCGCCGCACCTGCAGCGGGGTTCGCCCCCAGCCCCGTCCTCCGGCGCGGCTTGCACCCGCGTTTCGCGCGCCGCGAAGGGGCCGAGGGCAAGGAGAGACGCGGCGAGGCACGAGCGCTCGGCGCGGCAGCTTTGCGAAAGCCCCCGGGGCAGGCGGCTTCGGTGCGACCGGCGCAGCTCGCCGCGACGCCCGCGGCACGGCTCGCCCTCCGCGGCGGCGGCGAGCGCTGCGCCTCGACGGACGCAGCCGCCCGCTCCGCGCGCGCCGGCAGGCTGCCTGTCTCGTCACGCCACCGGGAGGAAAGCAGCCCCCCGAGAGCGGTGACCCCCGGGCAGCCCGTCCCGCTTGGCACCGTGCACCTGCCTTTGAAGCAGCGCCTGCTCGTGCCTCAGTTTCCCAGGGCCTTTTGCAACCGTCCCCCCAAGGCCTGGAGAAGCAGAAACGCGAGGAAGGTGCTGAGTGATTATTATTGCATTATTTCAGGCGAGTGCTATAAATACCCAGGGGCACCTTTAGACACAACCCAGCTGCCCGGGGGGAGCTGGCTCAGCCCCGGCTCCCCGCTCGCAGCGGCGGCCGGCGGGGGGTCGGCGGGAGCCGCTCGGGGCGGAGGTGGCGGGGGGCTCGAGCGGCCGGGGAGCACATGGGGGCCGCGGTGGGGCCCCGCCACCCCCCATTCCCGCAGTGGGGTTGGGGGGGGGAAGGATGGCGGAGCACCAGGGTGCCGGGACGCTGCAGGGAAACGTTAGCAGGGAAGACAAGGGGAATATTTTACGGGGCTGCAATGTAAACAGAGCAGGAGCAGAGCCCCTTTTTATGGAGTCCCTGTCCTGCCAGGGCATCTGCCAAGGCCCTGATTTACGGTCCTATTTAGATAAGGCAGCAGGGGAGGGGGAGCAGAGCTGGCGTCAAAGTCACAGGACACCCTGGGCTGCCGGTTCGCCGGGGGCTGATAAGGAGGTGGCCGCGGGCCTGGGGCCAAAACCGCGGCCCCGGGGGCCGGGCAGGTGAGGGGTGCCGAGCCGGCGGCTCCCGCCGGGTGCTGGGGGCCGCCGAGAGCCGCGACGACCTCGCGCCTCGAGCCCCGCGCGCGGCACCGGCTCCCCCCACCCCGGCACCCGGCCGGCCGGCCGCGAGGGCAGCCCCTCGCTCCCTGGGACGGATTTGAAGGAAAACAGGTGGAGAGAAACGTGGTTCCTCCCGCGACGCGAGTCATAAATCGCCTAATCCGAAACGCTCGGCGTTTCCCCCGGTGCGAGCGGGGAAGACATGAAATTACAGAAACTCACCAAAAGTTTGAGAAGTGCTAAATTTGGACGCCATGACAAAGGCAGTCTGGTTTGATTTAGAAGGTGTCGGAGTGAAAAGGGCTCCGGTTTTATTATTTTATTAAAACACGAAAGATTAGAACGATTTTCCAAAGGAAAATCAACGCACTGTTCCCACTATTTGCTCAGCTGAGCGCTTGCGAAGCGCGCGGGGTCCAGGCCCCGCCGCGGCGCGGGGGGGAACTAAAGCCCGACGAGGGCCCGGCCGGGCCGCGCTCGCTCGGCTCGCGGCCGGGACGCTGGAGGCGGCGGCACGGCGCTCGGCTCCCGCCCGGAGGCGGCTGCGAGCGGCACCGACCCCGTCCAGGCAGTTTGACGGGGCTAGGGGGGAGGCCGGGTGGTTTCTCAGCGGGACCTCGGGACGGAAAGCGGGTGCCGTGCCGGCGCGGCAGGACGGGGGGCACGAAGCAGGACCCCTTGCACCTCCCCCAGGCGGGGGGCCTGGCGCCCGACGGCTCCGCGCAGGGGCACCCCGTTTTGGAGGAAACCCCAGGAGGGGGGAACCTACCCAAGGCCCGATTCCAACAGGAAAGTAATCACTAGCAAATGTTTGCAGGGCGCTTGCTTAAGGGGGGGTGGGGAAGGGTGGGGGGGGGTCTTTGCATCTCTAAGAACAAAGCGGAGAGAAGTGAAGTGGGGCAGATCCGGTTCGGCCTTCCCCCACCGGCCTCCGGGAGCCGGAGGAACTGGAGACCCACTTCCACCATGCCCTGGCTGACCGGGGGGGCCCCGGCCCCCACCGCCTCCTGCCTTTGCAACTCGCCTTGTAACAGCTAACGATGGAAAATCCGAGGCATTTAAGTGGCTCCCGAATCCGCCCGGGAACCGTGATTGAGAGAAGTCAAATAAAATTTGTCATCTTTAAAATGCAGGAGGACGTTAATGGTGTGTTAGCCCGGATGATTAATACAAGCGCCTGCAAACAACCCTCCAACGTTTCCACCCTCCGCTGCAAGATGAATCGCTGGAAAGTGCCGTTAATCGCTAACATACCTTGGGCCCAAAGCCCCTTCCTGCCCCGCCACGCTGCGAACGCCACTGCACAGTGCCCAGCCTGCCCGCGCCGGGACGACCTGCAGCAGGAGCGGGGCGGCCCTCAGTCACCTGGCCAGGCTGGGGCAGGAGCGCAGGGACGGGGAGCTGCCGCCCCGGGAAGCTGTCACCCAGGGCGCGGAGGAGAGCAGGACACCCCGTCCCCACCACGGGCCCCATGCTGCGCTTAGCTTGGAGGGGCTGCAGGGAAATACATGCTCACAGCCCCAGCCAGACCCCCCCAGCCCTTTCCTGACCAGGCTGCGACAAGGAGATGTGGGGCACGTCCCCCCCAAACCCACTGCCCTAGTGCAGACGTGGTTGTGTGTGTGTGTATATGGTATAAGTAATTTTACTCTATTTACATATATATGCATGTGTATGTGCACAGTGCCTGTGCATGTATACACAGCATATATTATATATATGTGTGTGTGCATGTAGGCAACACGCACATTCTAGGTCTATATGCACAGTACATATAACATGTACATATATGAGTGCTGTGCGTGTACATAATATATGTGTTGGCAAGTGTATGCAACATGCATGTGCAGCTGAGTGTGTGTGTGTAAGATATTTGTGGCATGTTCATCTGCAACATAGATCTGTGTTCAGTGTATGCAGTGTGTGCAGGGTGTATTTTTGCAACACAGGTGAGTGCCACACATACGCGTGCAGCATGCTGAAAGTGAGTAGTGCAGCATCTGTTTGTGCAATGCGCGTGTGCGTGCTGAGCACACATATGCAGCGTGCCCCGTGTCCACCACGTCCCTCTGTGCCAGCCTGGCCCAGGGGGACAGTGGCGCTGGCACCACTGCCCTGCTGTGCCCAGCCCTGGGGAGGCAGAGGGACCCCAGTGTGCCCAGCCTGGCCTCTGTCCACCACTGCCAGCCTTCGGCAGTTCCTCTCCCCTGTTACCACCGGCTTCAGCCCCTTCAAAGGCAGCGGAGGGTGGTCAGGGCCCAGCCCTGGGTGCAGCCCTGGGTGCAGCCCCGGGCGCCCAGCCTGCCCTCTGCATCGGTCACCTGGGCTCCAGAGTGGGGCCTCGGGATCGGGGGGGACTGGAGGTGCCTGTCCCCATGGGGCCGAGCCTTCCCAGGGTGGGGATGGGACCGAGGTGGTGGCTCCAGGACTCTGGCACTGGGGAACGAGAAAGCCCCTGGGTCACCATGCCCCCCAAGCACCTGCACAGCCCAGCCTGCCTGTCAGGGGTCCGGGGTGCCCATGACTACCCTGTAACCACTGCCACCTCCTGCTACCCACTGTGGGGCGGCCACAGAGGGGGCACCGCTCCGGCGGGACGGGTGCCCGCGGCGGGATGGGGGCAGCGGGGCAGGGCGTGGAGGGGACCGAAGCGCGACAGAGCAGGGGGTTGCGGTCCCCCCTCGGGTTGCTCCTCACCCGCTTCTCGCCGCAGCAGGGAGCAAGCGGGCGGCGAGGGCGAGCAGCGGCGGAGGTGCGAGCCCGCATAAACGGAGCGAGGAGCGCGGCGCACGCCCCCTCCGCCGGCCCGCTCCCCCCGGGCCCCCGCGCATCCTCCCCTGCCCATTGGCTCCGCGGCGGGGGGGGGCCCGGCCCTATATAAAGGCAGGGCTGGGAGGCTCCAGAAGGGTTAAAAAAAAACACACACACACACACACGCAGGAGCGCACACCCAAGCCCAAAGGCAGCCGGCACCACCGCAGCCCCACGCCGGAGCGGCGCCCGCC
Organism: Rhea pennata; assembly: GCF_028389875.1. Classification (NCBI taxonomy): domain Eukaryota; kingdom Metazoa; phylum Chordata; class Aves; order Rheiformes; family Rheidae; genus Rhea; species Rhea pennata. The sequence continues at coordinate 11,226,708 of NC_084676.1, read as the reverse complement.
CGCCCGCCCGCGGGGCGCGCTGCCCGCCGCGGCCATGGTGCGCTCCTGAGAGCGGCCCCCGGGGCCAGCGCGGCGGACCATGAACCTGGTGGGGGGCTACCAGCACCACCACCACCACCACCACCACCACATGCTGCACGACCCCTTCCTCTTGGGGCCGGCGGCGCGGTGCCACCCGGAGCGCGCCTACTTCCCCGGCTGGGTGCTCAGCCCGGCCGAGGCGGCCCCCGAGCTCGCCGGGCAGAGCCCCAGCTACGGCCCCAGCGAGTTCGGCCCGGCGGGCCCGGCGCGGCTGGAGGCGCTCAGCGGCCGCCTGGGCAGGCGGAAAGGGGTCGGCGGGCCCAAGAAGGAGCGCCGCAGGACGGAGAGCATCAACAGCGCCTTCGCCGAGCTCCGCGAGTGCATCCCCAACGTGCCCGCCGACACCAAGCTCTCCAAGATCAAGACCCTGCGCCTGGCCACTAGCTACATCGCCTACCTGATGGAGGTGCTGGCCAAGGACAGCCAGCCCGGGGACACCGAGGGCTTCAAAGCCGAGCTCAAGAAGGCCGACGGCAGGGAGAACAAGAGGAAACGGGAGACGGTAAGAAGCGCCCCGGGACGGCGGTCAGGACCCGCCGCGCCGCTCCCCCGGGGAGAAGGGTCGGGGCCGGCACCGGCACGGGCACCTTCGCGCTGCGCCCCCCGGGCCGCGCTGCCGAGGGCACGCTGCGCTCCGGGCCGGGTGGAAAACTGCCTTTCCAGCCCTGCTGGAGCCTTTTCTGCCGCGAGAAACACTGGGGCGAGGGGGTGGGGGGGTCGGCGGCGAACCCCCCGCGGCGGCCCTGCGCGGCGCAGGCTCCCGGGCGCTCTCCCGGGGCGGCAGCGTCGGGAGCCGTCGCGGGAAGGACGGCGGCTTTTCCCGGGGCTGCAACGCGGGGAAAAAAAACTTTTTCCTCGGGCCGCGGCGATACACGCAACGGGAGAGAAACCGCCTGGAGCCGCGGGCTCGGCCGGGCTCGGCGCTTCCCCGCCGCGGGCGGAGGCCCCGCGGAGGCAGAAGCGGGCCCCGCCGCCCCCGGGGGAAGGGTCGGGGCTGGCGCCGGGGTCGCAGGCTCTGCTCCTCACCGCTCTTTCCCCCCTCCGTCTCCTCTCCCGCAGCAGCCCGAAGCCTACTCGCAGCCTTTAGGCGCCGGCGAGAAGAAGCTGAAGGGCCGGACGGGTTGGCCCCAGCAGGTCTGGGCTCTGGAACTGAACCCCTGAGGGCGGCCCGACGGCTCCGCGGCGCCCGCCCCTCCCTGTGCAATGTCGCGGAGAGCCCGGCCCGGCCCAGCCCGGCCCGGCTCGCCGCGGCCCCGGGAGCCGCGGGGGCGGCCACGCGCGACGCGGGCCCCGCGGCCGCCCCGCCGCCCCCACGGCGGCCGCCGCGTCCTGCCCGTCCCGGCGGGGCCCGGCCGCTTCCCCCCGCTCGCCCTCCACGGTTTGAAGTAATCTTTGCTCCTGCCCCTTGCAAGCAGTATTCGGTGGCTCCTGCCCTCCCTCCTGCCGGGCCGGGCCGGGCCGAAACGGTTTTAGTTTTTTGCCGTTGTAAATACGAGGAACCCCTGTCCCCGTCCCGTCCCGTCCCCCTCCGCTGCCCGACCGCGGCCGAGAGACGCGTGGCTGCGTTGAAACTACCTAGAGGTGCATTTGGGAACGCTCCTGTGCCGGGTTTTCTACCTCAGATCTGCATGACCACTTCCCAAGGGACCGGGCGCGCCACACCACGTATTTAAAAGCGAATAATAAAAAAAAAGAATAAAATTAAAACTTTATGCAAACAGCCTTGGGTCCCCCCCGTGTCCTTCCCCGCCGCACCCTGGGCCCTTCTCCTGCAGTCACGGTCAGACTCAGCCTGTTCGCGCTCAGGGAGCCGCTGCAGAGCGACCGCCATCTCCCGGGGCAGGGGTGCGCGGGCACGGAGGAGAAGGCAGCAGGGCTGGTGGGAACAGTCCCTGGAGAGGACCGGGGCTCCCTGGCCAGGCTTCCCTCCCTCCTGCCTGCAAGGGGTGAAGGGCACTAGGCTCTGCAGGTTTAAGGATTCCCCCTAAGTCCGTGCCCGACTCAGGTTGATGCACGCTAGGGAATTCCCTTCCTGGGCTCCTTCACACAGCTCCTCAGGGCCTTTTCTATGCCAGGCTTGTAGATGCACATTTTACATCAAAGATGCAAGTGCCCAGAGAGCGAGTGCAGAGAAGCAGCTGGAGCTAGAGCCCCTCCTGCCCCAAAACCCTGGGAGGCACCTGGCTCTTTAGGGGATCCTCCCAAGGTGTGTGTGTGCGGGGGGTGGGGGGGTGGGGGGGGAGGGCAGAGATTGCAGCTCTCCCCTTCTCCCTTCTGCTTCCCTAGGAGCTGGCTCTGTCCCGCAAGCGCACACTTGCGGTCCACCCTAGAGCCCGAACCCTGCCCCTTCCCAACAATATACATGTGAGAGGCTGGATCCTGACCCAGGAGACCCCAGACAAACTTCAGGAAAGACGGCAGGATTAGGCCTTTACAGCGGCTGCACACCCTGGTGAAACGCAGGCCCCGCTTCATTACGGCACAGACATTTACCCGCAACCCTGCATTAGCGCGCTCCCAGGTCCCACACGGAGACACGGGGCTCAGCTCCACATCTTCAGCCCAAGCAGCTCTGGATCCCGCAGCTCTTTCGCGGAGGGATCCCCTCTTAGGAGCTGCCTGTGCTTCATTTTGGAAGGAGCAACGTCCTCCCACCCCCCCCCCCCTTGCAGTACGAATGCAACAGGCGCCTCCGACTGCAGATACACCAATGGCCGTGCAGTCTAAAATCTCCTCTGTGCAGCTTTTCTCAGGCACAAATCCTTAATAATTCTTAATAATTAAAGCTGAATCCTCGCTCTGTATTTTGCGTGCACCCAGCTTTGTTCCTGCAGCATTGCTCCCAGGGCCCAGGCACGCGCGCTGGTGCAGGGCCCGATCCTGCATTCCTTGCCTGGCCCCGTTGCCGTTCCCAGAGATGTCAGGATAAACTCAAATTCTTGTCAGGCAAAGAAAACCAGGACAGGAGGAGCTGTATGTTATTATAGGGTTAATCAGAAGGTTCATCTGGGAGCGTTTTCTATTTAAAATCAAGCTTTTGCTTGTAGCTAAACGTATTGTACTAACGATGCAACATCTATAAATCACCCTCATGTCTATCAATTTGTGCGTGTGCAACTGCATACACCAAAAATACACCAGCTCACCCCAGAGCATCTGCGGAGGAGCAACTTAGGTTTCCTAACCACTTTGTGCGTGTGTGTATAAATACAAGCGCACACATATACAAGCAGGGAGCAGCTACGAGAATCGGGGACGGCCTGGGCTCTGCAAGCGCGGCGCCGCTCCTGGAGCCTGCAAACCCCAGACGCACAAACACGTTGGGGAACGGCCCGGGTCATTAAACCTCATTGTACGTCCAGGCCGTGTGAATCAGCCTGCCAGCGCGGTAGACAGGCTCGCGTTGGAGCTGCTGTACAGCTGTCTTCCCAACCCCAAATCAAGCCTGTTTTCTGATTTCTTTGAACGAGGCTGAGATGAAAATTGACTGCTAGAGCAGAGCAATCAGCGCACGGTAGTATTTTTTTGTTTTTGCTCATGCTATAAAAAGTTTAGCATGGCACCAACTCCGTGAGTGAAGCTAGAACAGGGTCTTTCTAAAAACAAACACATTCACTACAAAAAGAAACAAGAAAGAAAAATTACAGAAAATCTGCCCCAAATACCCTATTTTATGGCTGAATTTCACAATCCCTTACAGGGCTGGGTTTTTACGGGAAAGCTCCCAAGCCATCACCATAACACTGTAATCCAGCGCACCGTAAACGCGTCCGGCCCCAGATCCTGTTTACGTGTGCTAGCTCGTACCCCGTGTACATGTGGCGCTAGCCAGGGCTGCCTCGTGGCGCAGGACGGGAGAACGCGCTGAACCGCCATCTCCGGCTTGCTCTCCCGGCTGACGCGGGAGCACTTTGCGCACAGGACGGTCCTCAGCAAGGGGCAGGCGGGGGGGGCCCTCAGCCCCTCTCCGCACCGGTCCCCTCCCTCCCCGCGCGGCAGGCTTTATCTGGAGCGTCGTTTTGGAGTCTGGGGACCCTCCACTACCCTGCTGAAAACCTCCGGCCTTATTCGTCTTACAAGTTTCCAGCTTTGCATCTGGGAAGAAGGAGACCCCGCGCAGCCGGGCCGGTGCCCTGCTCTCACTGCGAGAATCGTTGCCTTTCTTACCACCAGCTCCTGCTGCGGGGTGCCTCTTGGCTGCAAACTTCTGCAAAACTTCTCTCCCAGGGCAGCCTCCCGCGCTCTTTCGTGAGCTTCCAAGGGCAAGCGCTCTCCGTTTCCATGCCTGCGGAGGGTTTCCCTGCCCAGCAAGGCCAGCTCCCTGCCAGGGTGTAGGGTGATTAGACCAGCGTTTTGGGGTGGGTGAAAACAAGCACTAAACCCTTCCCATTCCCCGGCGCTGCACTGCTCCTCAAAACAAGAGCTTCAGACTTTATTTGCAAGCAGTTCGGTGCCAGGGGGAGCTCCGAGCTGGAGAAGAGCAGATCGGGGGCCTGTTCGTGCAGCGAGTGTGAAGGACAGGTCCGTTGCGGGATCCTATCCCCATGGCAGTTTGTCCTGCCGGTGCCAGGCGCTGCACGGCACCGTCCCCACCTGGGCACCGCACACGCAGCGTGCCGCGTTTCCTCAGGCTCACCCTCTTGCCCTGCACGGAAATTTTGCATGGGCGGAAGAAGAACGGTTGACCGCCAGCTCTAAATTTCCATCTAGCCTAGCTCAGCGGCCAGGGCGCGCACCTACGGCTCGACCCTGCCATGAACTTGATGCCGCCGGGAAGCGGGAGACTCCCGGCACGCAGGCCTGCGTCTGCGGTCGCCCGGGCAGAAGCACACGAGCGCACGGATCGCTTGGCCCCGGGCAACATCATACGTGCCGCATCCCCCGCTGGAATCCGGCCCCCGGGACGACGGCGGGGAACCGGCGGCCCCCTCGTCCCCTCTGCCCGCCCTTCGCCCCCCCGCCTGGCCAACGGCGCAGGAGCTGGGGGAGAGACGCTGATGGGTCTGCCCCACTCTGTGCCCCGCTGCGGTCTGGTGTGCGCAGCAATAGCTCCCATCTCTTTTGCATGCTTCTCCCTCGCTGCCAAACCGAGACCCTGCTTGTTGTTGTTCTAGGTATTTATGGGCCTGTTTATCTGATCCTGGGGGAGCCTATCCTTATCGCAGAGGCAGCAAGGGAAGGGTTACACTGGACAGCCCGGTAGACAGTATGGAGCCAAATAAAATACCAATCTGACAAAAAAAAAAAAAAAAAAAAAGAAAAAAGAAAAAAAAAAAAGAAAAAAGAAAAGAAAAAAGCAGAAAGACCCTCCCCCCCCAGCCCAAGCCACCCGCTCACCAGGGAGTGAGACGGTACCTGGAGCTAAACCTGCAGTGCCAGAGGAGCGGGGCAATGTCACACACTTCTGCACAGCTTCGCTTCTCCGCTCCCTGGGCTGGCTCCTGGAGGGGAACCGGCTCCACGTGCGTCTCGTGTTGGGACTTTCCTGGCCTCCCCTGCAAAGGGCAGAGCCTGCCCCGGCAGCGAGGGAGCCTCAGAGGCCTCCAGAAAAGAGCGCTGCAGGCTGCGACCCCGCGCAGCACGCCTGGGCACCCAGAATGACTGCCAGCATGCGGGGGACATCACTGGGGGACGCGGCACTGGAAGAGGAAGAGAAAAAGGACTTTTCAGTTTCAGGCGGGACGTTAGAGCAGCCGCTCACAGCCACCGCCGCGCAGGACCCGGTGCTGACCCGCGCGGCGTCGTGTCCGAGAGCCCCTCGCGTCCCAGCCGGGACTCCGTGCTGGCTGCTCCCTGGGGCTAGCGCAGGGCCGCCCAGCGGTGCGGGGGCCCCCGAGGAGCGCCGCGAGCGAGAGGCAAGGCCGGTCCCCAGGGACCCGCTCAAGGTCGCCCCGGAGGTCACGGGCAGGAGGCCTCTCCGGCCGGTGCACAGCGCCATCCGCACCCAGCGCACAGCGCCGTCCGCACCCAGCGCCAGCGGGCGCTGTCCTGCTGGCGGGACCCGGCCCAGTGCCGGGAGCTCCCACCCCTGCAGCACGCACCCACGGGCGCAGCCTGGCCGGCCGACCCGCCGGAGGGTGAAGGCACCTCCTGCCATGCCAGGAGGGCAGCCCCATGCCCAGGGGGCCAAGGGGGTCCCCCGGCTCTGCCCCCTCCCCGCTCTAATTACCTGCTCTTAAGGACGCGCCTGGCGGTTCTGGCCATTTAAGGTGGCTCCAGCCTCCCTCGAGAAGGGTAATTGGGCCATAATTTGTTTTCGGTGTCAAGATGGCGTCAAAGATAAGACAAAAATCTCCAGGTTTGGGGGCTAAAGAGACAGGAGAAATCCTGACCCAGGGCCGACCTCGGAGGAATGGCCACAAGTCCCAGTAAGTAACATGGCAGGTGAAAGATTTACTGCCAGGGCAGCTTTTTGATCCTCACCCAACACTCGGAGCCTCTCAGCCCAGTTGCTGGCTCCCAAGCCAGACTGTCTCCTCCTGCACTCACTTTGGAGGCAGTATCGCTCTATCCCTGTGTCCTGCCTACACGCCCGGGAAACGCTCCCCCCTTTGGAGCACCAGCTCCCCGCCACCCCTCAAGTTACCCGTACGAGGCAGAAACCCAGGGACAGGTTTTGGCAGCAGCAGACGTGCCAGAAAAACATCAACTAGAGTAAGGCTTGCAGTAGCAGGAGTTTTCTCTTCTGGGAGTGTCATTCAGTATGGGAGGGCTTTCTATCCAACAGAAGCCTCCTCAGTTGCAAAGTTTAAGTTTTTTCCATGCTTCCAGAGTCATGCGATTGTAGACTCATCTAAAGAGAAGATGCATTTCTAACACATTGCTGTACAAACAACATCCAAGCATCGAAAGTCTCTAAAGCCACAAGGCAGATAAAAATGCCAAACTTAAAAACAAAAAATACAACACTTGGTTTGCACCCTTATACCTGTCCTTGCTTGGGTTTATAAGCACTGAGCTCGGCCTGGGGTGTGTCTCTCCATGCAGTTGTCCATGCTGGGAGAAAACAGAGTTGCACTGGGCCAACCTTTCAAAGCATGTCCTTTGAGCAACAGACAAACTCACCTCTAGCCTCATGCCCCCACCTCTCCAAAGCCAATCTTTGCCACTCCTAGTGCAAGGTGTTGGGAGAAGTGAGCATTTACTCCCCAGATATGGTTTACTTTTTGCACAAAGGCCCATCCTGGCCCTGCTTGATGGTGGAGAAATGCCATTAGCAAGTGTCTTCTCCTGCAGTAAAGCAATTTTGCTGCCAATTTCCTGTTGATCTCCTATGACATCTCAGCACAGCCCTCAAGAAAGGTGGGTGATGTGCGTGGCGCAGCAGCCCATCTCCTTCCTAGGTAGCATTTGGGTTTAAGCTCCAGGATGGAAGTTGGGGCTGTCTTGTGAAGAATAAGTGTCCTATAAGCTCAGGAAAGGGGCAGTGAAAAGGAGATTTGTACAGAGAAGGGCTCTGCACCATCTTCAGTCAGGTGTATCTGTAAAAGCTTTGCCTCTCCTAGTAACTTCAGGGCTGAAATTGCAATAGCAAGGCTGCGGGAGCAGCCAGGGTGCTGGCCTTGAGTAGCCTGCAGTTCAGACAGGCCAAAGAGCCAACAGGTCTGCTGGAGCACAAGTGGGAAGTGAGGATTGGTGGGAGGATATTTACTGGAGAGAGGAGGGCAAGGAAGGTAGTTTCCAAAGAGGTTTAAGCTGAGGGACTGCAAAGCAAGAACATGCACTTGGAGCCCTGCTGATTCCTTGCAACAGATCATTGAGGTTAGGAAGGTCCTTGCTCACAAAGTTTCTTTTTTGCCTGCTAGTTCTTTAGTGTTAGGAATTCAAGTCCTGACCGCCCTGAAAGACTTTACAGTAACCAGAGAACTAGGGGAATTTATGGCATTACTAGCGGGTGAAAGCTGAGGAATTGAGAGGAAAAGAGATTTTTGTTTCTTAAGCTGTAGCTACCTTGACAAAAATTCTCATGGCCTGCAACTGACCTGCAGGAGCAGCTGGGGAGTGGCAGGGGCCAGAGCATGCTGGTTTAATTGCCTCAGCCTTGAGCTCTCTTCCCAAATTGAGAAGGCAGAGAGAGTTCTGAGTCTGAGCTGGCACACTAAGTTTGTGTCAGCCTTGAAGCTCCCTGGTCTGCTAGCCTTTCCTAATTAGTTCCCACTATTTTGGTTCTATGCCTGATGGAGATACTGGAGAAGCAGGTTTTGCACTAAGGGCCTATTAGCTAGGCTCAGACTCACATCTGGGCTGTGCGTTCAGCAAGTCACTAAGCAAAATGGCCAGGAACCAAGCTGGTGGTGTAAGGCTAAACCCAAGCGATTCCACATCCAATGCCCTTTTGGCCTTCTTTCTCTAGGAACATGGCACAAAGAGGTGTAAGGTCCCTGTGGAGATACCATTGCTTGGGGCTGATGAGCAGCATGGATAGCAGGAGGAGGAAAAGGAAGCAGGCTGGCCTCTTCCAGGGAGGGACTGTATCTCCCCCAGCACTTTAGTTTGTGCTTGCCCTGGACAGAAGCTCTGCCTGTACTCACTGGTGTCACTGTGTCAGTGAAGAGCCTTAAACCTGCATTTTATTCCAAGGAAAGTGGAGGCACAGAGGGTGGAGCTTAGTCAAGGCCAGTAGCAACGCACAAAGGGCTCCTGAATCTCAGGCCAGCTTTCTGTATGAGGGCCGGGACTGGCACCCAGTAAACCGGTAGAAATTCCAGAGGACAAGAAAAATGGTTCCATTGGGCAGGTGGGTTTGGATCAGTGAGAACATCAACCTGCTTGGCACAGAGAAGGAAGAGCTGAAAGGCATCATTTGGGGATGCCAACAGGGATCCTGCTTGCCCTTGTGGCAAGGCAAAGCTAGGAAGATGCTAGGCTGTTTTCCTCGTGTCTCCGCATAGAGGGGCTGGATGTGGCACCGGCCTTTCCCACCCCAGCCCAACGAAAGGCCAGTGATTTGGATGGCAAGCCACCAAACAGAGGGGATCAGATGGCTCAGGGCTGCTGGCCAGGCCTTGGCTGCTGGCTTCCCACCTGCTCAACAGGCACAGGAGTTTGCAAAAACGCAGAGGCCAAACTGAACTATGAATGAGCTGGCTCTGGGACGGCTGGATGCAACCCACTGCCTTTCCCTTTATAAAGGGAGACTTACCCACACAGCACAAGGAAGAGAGAAGTAATGTTCACACACCTCTCGTGCTCAGAGCCTCCTCCCTGCTCGGTGGTGGCAGCTTGGGTTAGTGCGCTTGCTAATGCTGTGCCTCTCACTGTGCTCTCAGGTCCCTTGGTAGTCCAAGGGACATGCTCTAACCCTGTGGCAATAGCAGCAGAAGGAGCAGCAAAGCCATCTCACCTACCTGACACTTCCTTCTTTACCTGTGTCGCAGTCTCTGCTACTCCCTACATGGGCAGCTCTGTCTCCACCTTGGAGCTCCCTGCTGAGGATGCTGCAGTCATCACAGAGCACTTCCTGAAACACATAAAGGAAGCAGATCTTGGAAAATCTTCCGCAACAATTAAGTAAAAACACATTATGGGGCTTTGAGGCAGTTAGGTAGAAGCCAACATTGCTTGCAAAGATGAGAGATGCGAAATTGGCTCCAGTGCCTGGCAAAGCGAGACTGAGTGCCGGCAGAGCTGTGCAGTCATCCCTTATTGGATACAAGCAAAATGAAAAAAATGAAAGCCTGCCCCAAGGCTCTCGCCTCCACACTTAGGCTGCTAAACCACATCTCTAAAACATAAAAACATCAAATCCTCATTCACATTTTCCCCCAGTTCTCTGCACTGCCCTTTCTGCTGGGGAGCAGAGACACCAACGCCTGGTTTACATCAGCCGCGTGAGGCGGCCGGAGGAAGGCTCAGGCAGCGAATCGGACATGTGCAATTTCAATCTCCACCAGGAAAAAAAAACTCAAACAAACCATTTTTATGATCTCCACATCCCACTACAGTATAATCCCACTTCCGGTATCTGACACAGCCAGCTCCTGCCGAGGAGCCATCTTTGGGACAGGAAAATGGCTCTGGTCCCTCTGCCAGCTGCACACAGCCCCAGGCTCGGAGGTGCAGCTGGCTGCACAGCACCCACCACCTGGGTTGCTGAGCTAACACTGCCCTCACACGGTAGCAGGGAGCAGAGAGAGGGATGAGCAATTTTAGGCTGATCAGATCAATCTGATGTTTGCCCAATTTTCCAGTGTAAATATATTAAAAGAGATTGGAACAGATTCCTCCTTGTTTTTGAGTGTGAAATCTTGTGTGGGTTTCTTGGCAAGAAGCCAGCATGACATTAAGCAGTATTATTTATTAGCATATACAAATAACAGATTAATCCACAGAGTTTAAGTCACTGGAGTTTCCAGAACACCCTCTCGTGATAAAAACAGCACCTGCACAACAGGTTGCTGCTTACAGCCGTCCTCCTCCTTTGGGTATCGCTTGGGTGATGTCCCGTGAAGTGATCCACTGTTCTTCTTTGTTTCACGATGCTCCTCTGCTTGCCTGCGGCATCTCTAGTCTTGTCTTCCTCAACAGAGTTTCCTGAGAGGGGCAGTACTTCTGTGGCACAGCAGCGTGTTATCTTGCACAAGTTCCTGCTTCATCACAAAAGCCTCCAGATGTGTCCACAAATGCAAGCACTGAGCACATGGGATTTGTTTCTGATGTGCCAGTTCCATCTCTCCCAGCTCTACAATACATCCAGGTTTGTTTTTAGCTAAGGGAACAGTAGACTCGCACGTAAGTGCCAATCACTGATTGTTTCCCACAACAGAGTAAAGCATCTGCATGATTTACTCTATTTTATCAAAGTCCTTTCCCTTCCTATTCCCACTCCCTTGTCCTCACTATCAGAAGCTATTACCTGGAGACGTAGGACAAAGGAGACCAAGCTTTTCCTGCAAGGACAGGCACGGTTGGCAGTACAGACAAGTTCTGCATAGCTGGAAGCTACCTTAGAGCAAACAGGAATAGCAGCAACATAACCTGCCACTCTCCTTCCAGAGCATGTTTTAGCGCTTGCCATTAATTCAATGATGATGAGCGGTTAGTTTGCCGTAAGATGGAACTAAGGAATAAGGATACAGTAACTGCTGTGGGATTATTTAGGTAAGAAATACATATGCAAATATTTACTGCATATCAACAGTACAATTTATTTTGGTGATAATAAATTCAAGTCATGCATTTGAGTATAAACTCTCAGTATTCTATTATCTTTTAGGAGAGCCCAACAATCTGAGAAGCTACCCTACAGCTTCTTTCCTGCCCCAAAATGAAGTCTAAACATACCTCAGACAATACCAGCACAGCCTTGAGAAATTCTGTATCAGTTCAGGAGAACAAAGTATTCAAGCCCCAACTTCTGGCATCACTTTCTCACAACAGCAAAAAAGCCTTTGCCATGCCACACGCAACACAATGGTCAGGAGAAAGAGCAACACAGAAAAAAAAGAAATGAAATTAAACTAAACAAAGCACTTCACAGGAAGAGAAAGGAATGTCAATGACTCTCTCAGCTCATCTGATTTAACACTGCGGTGCTACCTGTCAGCGTCTGTAGCAGAACTTGTCTCATCAGCTGAAGCCGTATATGGAAGATGGCCAAAGTACACTTTTGAAGGAAGCAGAAACGCAGGTTTGATCTAGATATAAATGAGATTCATTAGGAAACAGATGAATCAAATGAGATGCTGCACTTGACTGACAGTTCATGATAGGTGGGAAAAAAAAAAGTCATAGAAATACAAAGTAATGTGACTATCCAACTAACTTGATCTTGCTTCCAAAGCCTTTTGTTTGCATTCAAAAGACTCCATGATTTGTCTCTTTGCCACCCACACACCTTTGTCATAAAAAAATCCTATAAATTGACTTTGCTACTTCGGGCTTGATATTCTCTAGTACGAAAGAGCCATTTTCCCCTTTACATCTGCAATATTTTCAGTCCAGGGAGGCAGAGGGAAAGGACAGTGAATCAGAGAAGCCTGGCACAACACAACCGTGCAAAGCACGACTCCATTGGAGCCAAATATTCTAAATGCAGAAAGGCAAACACAGAAGGAAACATAGACCTTATTGCTAGATAGATCATTTATTAAAGTGGAATTCAGCATCTTCATCTTTGTCAGACAGTACAGAGTTAAAGTCTCATACACAGTGGAAGCAGGACATTTCCTCTACCTCAGAGAAATGAGTTCTACAGTTTTGCTATAAGTTACTAAGTTGCTTTAACAATACACAACTATATTACACAGTTAAAAATACAAGGTGTCCAAAACATTTGGCATAAGATCAGCACAACACATGGAGGCCAGAAACAGAAGAGGGAACACACTTTTTTTTTCTCCCAGTAAGCCTGTTAGAACACTCCAAGCTATTTTGCAAGTTACCTACTATTCACTTCCCCGGCACTCTCGCTGCAAAGTGGAGAGCTGTGGCTAGGACAGAAGCAAACCTTGCCCTGTTGGGGCTCAGCTACCTGCTGTTGTACAGGATGGCCTGCAGAGTTGCTTGCAAGGGAAACTCAGATTTAAGGCAGGAGCCCCCCCACAATCTCCCCACACTTTCTTCAACCATTTAATTCATTCCAAACAGGCAAGTCAAAAAGGCGAGACTGGGGTTAGCTGCGAAAAGTGCAAGGAGTATCTTACATCATAACAGTTAATTTGCACTTTGAAAGAGGAAAACAAAAGTCCCTAACTTGATAAGCTAGAGATGGTTAAAGGGCATCAGTGTCAAGAGAAGTGAGGCATCAACAACATTCTTCCACCTTTGGGACTCTTCAGTCAACGCTCTGGGCAGGACAAGCACTCCTTTTTGCAAGGGAGGATACCTCATCTTACCCACTTTTTAAACTGTAGAGGCAAAGTGACGCTAGTGCTCCAGGGAAGTATAACAATCTGCCAATTTAAATAAACAATCCTGCAGACCATTCCTTCCCCCTCCAACTGCAGTTACTGCTGAAGATCTCCCATTGGTATTCACATTTGGCTCAACCAAAAGACATAAAGTGCACACCTTCTCCCTTCTCCTCTCATTAAACATCCATTATAAGAGTTAATACAGAACACATCTTCCCTCATGCTGCTAACACTGGAAGTGTTTCATTCAGTCTCTCCAGGGACCATGTTGTTTCATCTTTTCTTTGCTATCACGACCTGCTTGAAACACATACTGTGCATTATTTTGGCTCTTGATTTCAAAGCCTCTGAAACCAGCTTGCACTTTAGACTAACTTTTAACGCCAATGTATTTCAGTCAAGTCTTGCACACTAGGGTATCTAATGGTTTGCAGCCACACTTTTAAGAAAATTTTGGACACCAGAGTCTTGGGGCAAGCAGTACAAACCTGCCACCTCTGCTTTTCTCAGTTTGAACATCCAAAGTGCCTGGCAAAAGAGACATCATCTTTTAATGCAATTGTTTACTTCAGGTTGATATACAATATTCCTTGAGATGCAGATATTTATGAAAACTGCATGCAAACAGAGCCTCCTTGGATATATTTGCACTTTTCAGCCATCAAATTGCCACCAACTCAAGTCTTCACACACTTCAAATTCCCTTGAATTGAGCTCAAGCTGATAATTACCAGCAATAATTATTTCTTCTTTCCTTAAAGAGAACAGAGGGTCAGTATACAGGATAATTAAGCCTAGATGAGAGATTTCCACATTATTTGTATTTTATACTGATGGCTTTGTATCTGACCAGAAGTCTAATGAAGTTAATGCAGCTCTTCAATGAGAATTGAATTAGGCTATGTAATTGAAATAGGCTACGTAATGGCTGCGGGGTTTCAAAGATGATTCCTCTGCCCCAGGTTGAATGTCACCTATGCAGGCTTGTAAGAAATAAGCGTCCAGTATTACAGGTGGAAGGTGACATGTGGTCATCCTCCCTGCCCCCAAGGCTTGTGCTCCATGGTTCAAAGCTAGACAGAATTTAAGGCCCATCCGTGAAAAACAAAATGCAAAAGGAAAAGTCTCATCACGCCAGCCAAAGCAATTTGGGTCTTCCATCTTTCCAACGAGTCTCATCTTAAAAGTGCTGAGAAAATATCCTACCTCATGGCTTCACATGTGTGAGGTTCAAACACATTTACTTTTAATTTTTTTCTTTTTTTTTCTTAAAGAAAAAAAAGTTGGAAAGTCTTTAATTGGCATGCAGCATATGGAATCAAATACACAGAATGGTATTACATAGAATGACAATTGCATTGTTGCGTTTTCTGGTTATTAGATACTAAATGCTTTTCAAGAATCACAGGCACCCTGAACATGGATATTGCTACTGAATTGACATGTGACTTCAGTTTATAGCATGGCAGTCACAAAGTGACTAACCCTTCCAAAAAGACATCATCCTTCTGCTGAAGGCTTTTTGTTCTAGCTAAGTTGAGAACAAGATAATAAGGCATTTGCAAGGGTTTATAAGGCCATGGGGTCTGACACCTAAAGACTCTTCAGGTTTTGGTGTCTTGCCTCCAAGCTTACCACCTTATAAACAACTGCTAATGGCTGGTAAACAACTTATCATCACAATTCACTAAATTTTTTTTCAAAAAGTATAATTGCTTTAAGAGTGAAACCAACAGCAATGACATTTTACATCAATTGACCATTTTCAGAGGGAAGGAAGAAAAAAAAATAAAATAAAAAAGAAGGTTTCCTGGATACCCCCTCCACACAAACAATACCAGTGAACATACCTGAACAGATGGAACCTGCCACCATATTTGTGTGAAAAGAATCATTTTCCTGCTAGCTGCTAAAACACCGCAACAGATTTACTTACTGTTAGGAATAAGAAATCTCACAACAAAAAACCTCCCCAAATTGCATTTTCACAATTTTGGTCTAGAAGTTACGATGAGGCAATACTCTCAACTCAAACTCATTTTCTCTTGGTAATATCCTCTGATTACATGAGCACTTTCAAGAGGAACATGCATTCAGAGTACATACCCTCTTAACTACCTGTCCTGAATGAGAGAAGCCAGATCATGCTGACTAATGTGGGAATTACTCCATCCTTTCAATAAGGAAAGGACCAGTGTAATTAGGAAATTTTTAAACATTCATGAAATACTGATGTAAGACATTCTCTCCTCATTCCTTGAATACCTCTTCTGTCTGACATTCTTAAAATTTACACTGAATCGAATGAGGAAGTGCTGGAACAATCATACTCCTCAAAGCTTCACAAATGGGACAGGTACCATAACAGTATTTCTGCATATGACACAGGACTTA
Organism: Rhea pennata; assembly: GCF_028389875.1. Taxonomy (NCBI): domain Eukaryota; kingdom Metazoa; phylum Chordata; class Aves; order Rheiformes; family Rheidae; genus Rhea; species Rhea pennata. Next base: position 11,211,379 of record NC_084676.1, on the reverse strand, counting down.
ATGTTGAAGTCTGTTGCATATTTGGAATATTAGCAATATTAGCAAACATTTCAAAGCTGATGCAAACAGCTTGCTTTAAGTTGTGACTTGACTGGTAAAGAGACCTTGGGAGAGCTTCAACAAGAGCTTCACTAAGTGAACCCTTCATGCCTTACAGAACATGTGATGCAGTACTGAGTTAGGATTTTGACCTGCATGTTTAGTTCTTCAACAAAGCTTCATCCAGTTTTGGAATATTAAAACCTGCCATTGACAAAATGCTAGCCAATGTTTTCTACTGTTCAGTTCGTTGCTTAAGGCTTGTTGAGAATATACTCTCTAAAGAGGAGTCTTGGCATCTCGTAACAGAATGGAGACATTGGTTAGGACAGCAAGAAAACAGTGGTGTTTTTTTTTTTTTTTTTTTTAAAAAAAAGAAAGAGATCCCCTTGAATAGAATTTGAGGTCACTGGAGAACAGTCATTCACAACCAACACCTTCATAAGCTTCTTTTGCCAAAATAACCACTGTGTTATTTATAAGGACACCTTGGCTTTAAATAACAAAATCAGAGTGATTTCCTCCTACAGCGCCCAGTTACAGAGCACCAGCACACTACACTGTTTCACAGAATTCTTATGAAAGCATGTGTAATGCTCACAAGAGATGAGTGCTTCAGTACTTTTTGTCCACTTGCATTGCAAAGACAGATGAAATGCAACATGCTCCAGTTAGTTCACTACTCTGGTTATGATGCTACACCCATTAACATAAATCTGGTTTACACTAAATGGAGACTGCTGAGCACACTAATCTACACAGCAGTTTTGTGACATCTGCTAAAGACTAACTTCAGTATAAAATTCATGTCACTTGTGACTCATACCTGATCTGACAGAGATTAAAAGGCAGATGTCTTAACCTGCTGTTTCACTTGACATTGCTGAGCCATTAATATAAGGGAAACACACATAATTGAGTGAATTAAATAAGGATTTCTACCAACATGATCAAACGCAGCAGATAAAGCTACATTTGCCTTAATACCACATTCTGAGGAAACATAAGTTGTCAAATACTAACAGACAATTAAGTAGCAAGTTTTTAAATAAAAGAAATTAGAAAAAAAAACGGTTTCAATGAGTTATTTGGCTTCCATGTTGGGAAACAAAAAAAAAAAAAAAAAAAAAATCAGAATGGTCAAGTCACATTCACTGGAGTAGATTTGGTGTGCTGAAGCATTTGTAGAAGTTTGGGACCTGAAGCACTGGCTCAAGGCAAGACAAGTCATGTGTAGGTGGGGATCAAGCTTCAGACAAACTTCTGACGCATGTACCTTGATTATGAATTTTCTCTCTGCTGCTATTCCAGTCCTGTGCCAAGATAAATTGCATGGTGGTTTTGTGATGCAGTCTGAATTCAGTGAATAAATTCCATTTGTGGTCTAAATTGCACTGTGATGCAGATTTCCAGAAATGGTTTAAAACACCAAGCTGACAAACTCCACAGTCCTACAGATTTACTTTGTTTCCCCATTATCTTCATTTCTTTATTCCAATATGACTTTGAAATGAGAGGAAGAAAAGTCTTCAGAAACATGCTGGTCACATGTGCTCAAATATTCCTGATAAGAATGTCTATATTTTCTGTCATCCAGACTTACTGCATTTAAAGAAATTTACAATATATTTCAACAGTTTTTATATACCTAAAATGCACAATACCATCTGTTGCCTCAAGGTCTCCCTTATTCCAAGTCCTGTTAGTCTTCATTCTAGTTGCTTGCTACTTTCTGATTTCTGATCCAGCCTGCTCTTATTGTTCTTCACCATATAGATGAAATAAGCAAGTGTCTCTTTCTCATTCACAGGAATATTCCTGAAGTGACGGCTGACAGTCTAGAAGGAAAACATGTAAAGAGACAGAAATTCTGAAATTAAAGAGTGGAAATAATCATAACTGGCGGTTCTTTGCACTTTCCAAAACTGATTTGATGGCCACTGAGCATAACAAACTTTTAGGCAAATATGCACCAATTCAAACTGTCAGTCCTCATTTACCTCTCTTTCTCTATACAGCTAGAATGTGCATGTGAAGAAAACAGTCTTGCTATCTCAGCAGTATTCGAAGCCAACCTACAAGCAGAATTTGGAAGCCAGAACGTCCTCCTGCCAAAGTAGCATAGCCTCTTCTAAGTGTCACTTCATGCTGAGATTATTTGGAGAGCAAGTTTTCCCTGAATCTCAGTATTTTAAAGGATAACGTCAGAACTATTGGAACGCTTTTCTGTGTGAACTAGATGCAGCAAAGATTTATAATCAACAGTGAAGCTAATGAGAATCTTTGTCCAAAGCAAAATGCACTGGTAAGCTTTCACCGAAAGGAACATCAGGTATTTGCAACACAAGGGACAGGGTTCAGCTAGAGCTACCCCTCTCTGACATGAGCATAAATCATTGATCATTAGCCGCTTTTTCTTGAAAAAAATGAATGTAAGAAACATCTTGAAGCTGGAGAGGAGATTTGCTTCTCATATAGAGGAAGCACTTTTTTGGTATCCAACACAGCTCCAGAACTGAATTTGGATGCAGGCTGAGCAATGAGTCACTCCAAGAAGATTTATGGAAGTTTGAGTTTTCCTTACGGTGGGTTAGCAGCAGGTGTCTAAGAGCCTCAGGCAGCAGTGATTCAAGCATGGGAGCTGGACGAGGATCCAGCGTAGGGTCAAAGCTGCTCAGACTTCACAGGAAATCTGGGAAGTGTGTGACAACTTTAAGTTAGGCTCCCCTTAAGGTTATTTTCTGCTTGCATAGTAGTTTTATCCTTTTTTTTTCCCCTCTCCTGGGCATATTTATGGTAAATTGCCTAAGTATGTGGTACTCCATGGCAGGAGGTAACTGAGAGACTATGAACTGATTAGTTAGAACATGACAAATCAGGTCTACTAGGGAGGACATACACCCACTCTGTTTCATTCACCTTACTCTTCCATGCACTACCCTAAACATCCTGTGCATTCATTCCCTAATCTACTTTGAAAGAAAGCAAGAAAGAGTTTTGCTGGCTTTTGGGGGTCTTTTTGTTTTAGGTTTTTTAAAGCAAAAACTTTTCAATCTTTGGGCAAACAGTTGTAAAAGTCCAACTTGAAAAATATTAGTTACCATTCAGTAACTGATACAGTTTCTCCAAGCTTAGAGGAGACTTTTCCCAGAGAATGCCTTCAGATCAACTCAGGAGAGCGAGCAGGTGCACACCTCAAGATGCACACCAAGCACAAACAACAGAATTATGCTTTTAACAGATATCTCACGTGGTGTGAAAGAACTGGTAGAGGCCCAAGGAGAGATCCCTTTATTGACTTAACAGAGAATTATAAGATGCCAAGATAAAGGAGGGAAATATGGAATTTGAAGTCATGGTCAGTGATTTTTGCTTTTAATAATAAGCAATTTCAACAAGTTCAAGTGCCTGTGAGGAAAGAAAAACTAACAGAGACACTGAAAGTGACTATTAGTATATAACTTTGAGTTTCTGTAAGACTAGCATGCAGGCCACTAAAAACTATGGTCTGTTTCTGTTCCCTAAAGGTGACTATAATTGATTGTGACTATAAACAAGGAGGGAAAGGAAGCAGAGAAAAACATGTTACTAAGACATGCTTTCAAGAGGCAGCTTCCAAAGCTTCCATGATTGCCTCAGGTGAAAGAATGCATGCAGCTTTCTGTTGGCACCATCCCCTGAAACTCACCACAGGGCACACAGTATAAACTAGTAAGAGAGTCAGAGTCACTAAAGGTACTGGCATCCAAGAAAGGAGCATTTGAGCAGAGGAGGAAAAAAACAATAGCTTTTTTAATAGCAAAGATAATACAACTTCTGTCATCACTTACTTCTGCTAGTTGAGCCTTGTTGAGTCCAGGCCTAGTCTGTAATTTATAATGTCTCTTGTAACGTCGCAGCGTATTCACTTGGAGCTGGAACAAGTCAACCTGGAAGTGATGCAGAGAAGGGGGATGAGCTCTGCATTCCTGCGTAATAGAAGCTATCTAAATATAACTCTTTCTTCCTCAAGAGAGCTGCTCCTTGGCCATATTCAGAACCATATCGGCTTGCCTTAGTGACAAATCTAAGTATATTTTGTACGTGTTAATACTAAAGGACCAAAATAGCCTCAGGGAAATACAAAATTTTGTTCTGGTTCACTTGCTGTCAACAGAATTGCTGGCCAATTTCTGCTCTCAATTACACCTCTGCAACCTCTGAACAAAGGGAAACTTTTTGCTCCCACAAGGTTTAAAAAGCTCACATACGAGACATCAATTTAGCAAGGACTGAACAAATGGCTTGTGACATAAACCAGTACAAGAATGGAGAAGAAATGCAATTCAAATATTTCAATGGAAAGTGCACAACTTAAAAGCAGGGGGAGGTTACAGGAAGGAAGATTAAGATCATGTGGGAAATGCCATGCTTCAAAGACAAAAGGAAGCTCTGTTGAAAACCAAGAAGAAAGAGCATTATGACTGATACACTGCAGAGCTCCCCGTTGAGTTATATGATGTGCATCCTCAGTTTTCCACCACCAAACAGCCTCCATGCTCTACAGTACTAGCATCCTCAGATGCCAATTAGCTCTTCACCGATCATTCTAGTAACTAAGGTAAAGCCCGCATTGGAAAGTTTTGGCTGAAAACTGTTGAACAAGATCACTAGCAACCAGAAGAGAGTGACATATTCTAAAAACACCCCCCCAAAAAAACTTCCACAGTATTTTTTTTTCCAGAACCTCCAGCAGACACATAGCTTTGCTGACAAAACAATTCTAGTTTTTTCAGAACAAAAATGCGCTGTGCCAGTCTCGATGGCACCTCCAGCAGAGGGCTCTGCTGATGCAGCTGGAGCCTGGCTCCACTGTGAACATCACCTCTGCGCAACTTTTCGCAATGTCATCAGTACTAGAATCATCATCAAAGCAAATACTGTGAACAATAGCACAGAAAAGTGTGTTTTGTAACACAGAAAAAGAGATCTCCTCAGAATAAAAGCATGCTAGGAATGCAGTTTGTGATTTGAAGGTAGTTTAAAATAGAACCAAAATACTGTATGCAACAATCTGGGAAAGCTTAACACCTTCGGACATCATCTACCCAAGCATACAGTGACTGACCAGATGGACTCCGGTGGCTTTGCAAGACAATGTATGCTAGATAACAAACAATCATATTGGGGCCCCAGGCATTGCTAAAAATATTTTTCCTTTTAAGTGAAGATTAGTACTAAACTCTATTTTAACACCTCACTGTTTGGAAGCTGTGCGTACGTGAAGCTGTGCAGTTACACTGTCATACCTACCATTATAGAAAGTCTTATATGGGCAAAGGACTAATCCAGGGATGATGATGAAAATTAGAATATTATACATCAGATAAAGTCTTCCTAAAGATGACTTTAAATTCATAGTGGTTTCAGTAAAGCTGCAACTTAAAATCTATAGATTTTAAGATACATGAAAATTTCTAAGTGAAACTGCGACATGCTCAAAATCAGTAAAGCACTCTACACCCACTTCAGACCCCCTACTAACCTCCGGGACATCCGTTTCATGCTCAGGAGAGTCACCTCCGTCATCGCTTGTCTTTCTCTTTCTTTTGTTTCGGACACTTTGAATGAAATTCTTGTGGAAATCGCAAATATACAGATGCCTCACCTAAGAGTCAAAAGTGGTGAAAGAAAACAATCAAAATACTGTAAACCACTTAGACACCAGTATTACAGACAGCATACTTCCTACCACACAACTGACATTAAGGAAATTCTAATCTTAAACCCCAGGTCTGATATCATATTCTTGAATTAAAGATAACTTACATTACAAACACTAAAGAGAGCGGAAGCAAAGGACTCAAGAACTCCGGGAGAACCCAGAACTCTGCTGATAATTTCTTTTATTATGGCTGTGATCACATGTCAAAAGAGCGAAGGGAAAAAAAAAAGGGTAATCACCTACAGGAAATGTATTTGTTTCAGGAATTACCACTGAGTAATTAAGAAAAACATTATTCTGTCCTGTGCTTGTGAACTTTCTTGTTTGAATGGTACATAAGATTATTAATGCAAGTTGTTTCAAAGTCAGGTCAGAATAAAACCTTAGTTAAAACAAGCAAACTAAAAAAATGTCTTTTTTCCTGTAACCCAAGGAATAGTATCTATATAACAATGGGCGACAAGTGATCAAAATTAACATCAGAAAGGCACAAATGTCTTCAGACAACAAATGCATCCTACATTTGAAATCATTTTACATAGCCAGCTTCATACTTCCCTTCACTGTTACTTCATTAGCCTAATTTCTTCTTTTTATTTCTAAAGTCTTTCATCTGATAACACAGAATTTTTTCTAAAATGAAAGGAGTGACTGGACCACTACAAAAGCCTGCTGAATGCTCAGATCAGGGAAAAAAAAAATCACTTCTTTTAGAAATAAAATTATTTTTCGAATTTAGTCTCTCCCTTCACACAATATTTTGCATTTTGGCTGTATAAAAGGAACCTAACCAACTGAAGAAGCTGAAACAGACCGACTCAAATTTTCACCTTTTTGTTTTCAGTTGTTTTAATTCTTCAAGACCAGGTAAGAAAAGCATAGAGAGCAGACTTATGTTAACAGAGTTGCTTTTAAGGAATTCCGTCTGTAAACCTGGCAGGCTGCTCTACTTTACCTGTTCTCTACTCAGCAAGCAGCCTGTTTGTCCCTGGAGCTGAAAGCTGCCACTCAATGTCATTAAGCGGTCAGCAGCAGCAAATCGGGGTGTTTGGTGCCAACCGCCGAGCAAACGCGCCGCTGCTCCGTTTAGGAGGTAGCACACCTCCCAGGCTGAGGCGGCTGCGACATTTTTTTTTTTTTTTTGAATAATCAGCTTCACTAGAACCATGAAATCTTCCCAGTTAAATCCACCAGTTACACCCCACCAGAAGAGTTGTGTCCCACATAACGTACGTCGCCCAGGGGCGCCGGCATTTTCCAACACGAAAGTGAAAACAAGCGCTAGCGCCTGCGAAGCGCGGACAGCTCGCGCCTCCGCTCACAGCCTGCTCCCGCGCACCGAGGGCCCTTCCCAACGCGGGCTCGCACCCGCCTCGTTAACGGCCACGCTACGGCCGGCGCCGCCGTGTTTTCACCTCGGCGCGTCCCCCCCCCCCGCCCGCCTTATCCTACGGTAGGAACGCAGAAAAAAAAAAAAAAAAAAAAAAAAAAAACCCATGGTGCAGGGGAACTGAGCGCGCAGCACAACGCCGCGTCCCCCGCGCCCCGCGGCAGCGGGAGGCGCCGGCGGGCGGCAGCCGCCCCGCGGCGGCGGGAAACGGGGCCCGAGGCGGCGCCCGGGCGAGCAACTTTCGGCGGCGCCCGGCCCCGCGCCCGCGGGCGGAGCTGCACTGCGGCGGCGGCGGGCGCGCAGCCGGCGCCGCCGGGACTCACACTTTTGTCGATGTCCAGCTTCAGCTTCTTCTGCGAGATGCTCTTCTGGATACGCTTGCTGAAGGACGCGTTGCCGGCGGGGCGCACGCAGCGGTCCCCGTCGTCGATGAGGCAGCAGCTCTGGCCGTAAAAGGGGGCGGCGGGAGGCCCATCCCGGCTGTCCTCCTCGGTGCTGAAACCATTCATCGCCCACCTGCCCGCCCCGCGCCCCGCCCGGGGAGCCGAGAACCGGGGGGCAGAGCCGCCGCCGCCGCCCCCCGCCGCCGCGGCGCCCCGCGCCCGCGGGGGGACCCCGCCGCCCCCGCGAGGGGACCCCGCCGCCTCCGGGGCCCCCTCGAGGGGGGACCCCCCTCAGCCCCCGCGGAAGGTGCCGCGCCGCCGCGCCCCTCCGCGCGGGCCGGGCCGGGCCGGGCGCCCCAAGCGCCGCCGCCCGCGCGGAGCCGGGAGCCGGGACCCCACACGCACCGCACCGCGCACACTCACACACACACACACACACACTCGCACGCACAAAACCGCCTCCCCGGCAGCGGAAGTCCCGCCCCGCCGGCCCGCAGGCGGCGCGCCGGTTGGGCGGCGCGGCTGGAGGGGCGCGGCGCTGCGCCGCCGCTCCGCGCGCCTATTGGAGGAGGGCGCCGCCCGTCCGGCCCCTCCGAGCGGCCGCGCCCCGCCTCCGCGCTCGCCCGGCAGCCGGAAGGTCGCCGCGAGACGGGCGCGCGAGCGCCGGCCGGGGGGGGGGGGGCAGCGCGCGCCGTTGCCAAGGCACCGCCCCCCCCCAACGACCGTTAACGGCCGCCGGCGCGGAGGGAGCGGCCGCAGCTAGGAGGGTGCCCCGCCGGCCGGCGCCTGCCCTTCCTGCGAGAAGAAGGGGCGTTTGCTGAGGCAGCGCGGCGGCAGAGCCAGCGCCCGGCCTTGTCGACCGGGAGGAGAGGGCAGCGGTGCCCCGCAGGGCGCGGGAGGCGCCGGCGCCCTGCTCGGCAGAGACAGCCGCACCGCGTCGCGAAGCGCCAGCCCTTGGCTGCAGCGCTCGCCTGCCTCAGCCTTTGGGCCGCAGGGTCATAACCCGACATTTCTCTCCAGGTGACAAAAGCTGCATCAGCATCACTGATACACCACAAAAGAAAGCAGATATCCAGGCTGAGTGTGTGTTTCTAGCACAGTCCCCTTTGCAAAAAACTCACTTGGATGTACTCTGCAAGTATCTTCGTGGCTACAGCAGCACGTGAGGCTCTTGATGTAGCTAGTGTAAGCAGGAGTCCCTGGCTGAAATGTTAAAGATTTGTTTTTTCTACTTAAAAGTCAGAGATGGTGAAATGATTGGACCTGGAAAAGTGTGTGCCAAAGAAATCTGACTTGAAGCTTTGCATTTGTTTTCTCTTCACAAAGAAATGAAATCCCTACTGATCTGTGGGGAAATGCTGCCACCTCTATAATACCAGGCAGCGTTTGCATGTGTCAAAAGGTATGTGGGCAGATGCAAATAGGAAAGGACTATGTCTTCCTGAAGAAAATGTTTTGCACAAATAGAAAAAAGTTCTCTAGAACAAAATATCTTGGAAGTCCCAAATCATGCATGTGGAACAATATGGTCTACTACAGGATAGACTATGCTGAATTTGCACACACAAAATACGTTTGAAAGAAAGAGGCCATTCAAAGCCCTCGATCAGACGAGCCTGCTTCAGAGTAACACTGACACAGGCATCTTGCAACCTGTTCTGCCTGCTCCCAACAAGAAAGCGGAGGAACACTAAAAATGTATTTTCCAGGCTGCCAATAAAAAATGTGTTTCAGAATAAATCATGAGTACAGGGCACAGTCTTAATACTCTTTCTCAAGTTATGCCTGTTTGTCTTAGTTTTTATTGCTGATGCACTCAGCCACTGAATCGCTTCTGTTTGTCCTTGTGATTGCTAGAAAACCATGGTGAGCAATCCTGGGAACAACACTCACAGAAGTTGGCCACTCCAGTGAAAGCAAACAAGTTTACCCTCAAGCACTTAGCTGAATTGCTTACCTGAAGTATGAACCCTTCTGAAAAAAAAAAAAAAAAAAAAAAAGAGAAAGCCTTTTTTTGGGAAAAGGGAAAACACCATTGTTGATGACGACAGCACTTGTGTGGAGGTCTCAGAGCTCTCCATCATGAGCTTTCTAGGTTTTTCTTTATAACACTACAAATAAAAATCAAGCAGCAGGCTGAAGTCTTAGACTGTCAAGCAGGAGGACTATCTTGACGTTTTGGAAGCTGAAAGCACAGACTGCAGGGACAGATGATAATAGCAACAAGCAAGTAGACAAGAGACAAAGTGTGCAAAAGCTGGGAGTTCCTCCTGCCCCTGCTGGAGAGAAAATTCCTTAGGTGCTGCATGGGACAGTGGGAGCGGCTGGAAAAATCGGGCCCAATCAGTGCTTGAACAGGTTGGTACTTACTTTCACTCTGTATTTCATTTTTGGCTGTAACCTTTTGGCCTGTGCAAATGAATATCTTTTTTTCTAACCTGTTTTGCAATGCCTACTAAGGGAAAAAACTGCTCGTCATTGTCGATTTGCTGATTAAATGTTAAGTGTTGTGTTAGCTCAGCCTAACACAACAATGCATTTTTTCAGTCTGAAAAAAAGAAGCATGTGGACATCTTCATATAGTTGCAGTTCATTTCAGCACATCCTCATGAGAACCTCAAGATTTGACAGTCTGCTAGTCTGGAACTAGCTCGCTATAAAATAAACTGCTTCACAGAGACATATTTTATTAGGTATCTATCACTAACCTGATCTAATAATTCTTTGTGCGAACAGCAATGAAGTGAGAAACAATGTTTCATAAACCCATCAGCATGGAGGCAGCTTTAGTGCCTTTGAAGCTGTAATAGCTTCCCCATCTAAATCAGCCCTCTAATCAAATTACGGAAACTTGCACAGATCTTTAAAACTGGAGCAGTGCTGTCCTCTAAAATACATCTGCTATATAGCTGTCATCTGCTGCCTACTATTTTAATTGAGTCATATAGAGTTCTTGGGACAGAAACGTTTTCTCCGAAAGATCTGTACTGCTGAAGATGTTCGTGTGCTGGGAAGAAGCCTTTTTACCTCCAGACAGGTATCAGCAGACTGTTTCTATTTTCTGTACTGTAAGGGCTCAGGGAAACACTGCTGTAGTATCCTTCTCCCGACTCCCATTCTCTTTAGCATTTTTCTAGGTGGCCTATATTGAGTCCATGGTGACATTGCTAAAATACTTAAAATGTGCATTACCACCTCACAGCTTTTGGCACAGCTCCCACATGGGAAATGTTCCTGCAGTCAAGACCCATGGCACATAATCTTCCATTAGGAGCACTCCTTGCAGTTCTCTGCTGCTCCTTAGAGGAAGAGGCTTTCCACTTCCTTCACACATGCTATTGTCTATTCCCCCTCAGTTTATTTTACTGCTTTTTTTTTGTCTGACTCCATGCAGTTAAGTAATAGGGTGGATGGACCAACAATTCCTCCGAAGGCAGAGATGCAGAGAAATGAAAGGGACAGTTTCAACCATCCCTAAGCTGTGCAGTAGTTGTGAGATGCTGAACTTCCCTGAACTGTAACAAAAGACAGTTCAGACAAGACGCGCAAGGCTCAGGTGATTTTAACCTTTTAATCTCATGAATGTGTATCTCAGCAGCAAACACAAGTTAGCTTTGAAAAAAGCTTTTTGCAATACCTCAAACCATTGACTGATGGCAGACTCACGGAAGGAACTGTCCCAGGCATGTGACCGTGGATCATGCTGCTCAGGTGTCCCCTCTCAGAGCGGCTCCCTTGCAGAGCTCTGCGAGAGGACTGCAAGGTTCATGCTCCAGCGGGGACTGTAGGGATCACCATTTAGGCATGACAGCGTGCCAGTGTTATGGGGAACAAAAGTGCCTGCAAGGTTCAGCACCATCCCACCTCAGCCTCTTTAAAGTACTTACCCATACAAAGTAGCAACCAGCTATACTCAAAAGCTCCTCCCTATGAAAAGTTAGCTGTAGCTTGATCACTAGCTGGTCATGGTGGAGGATGATGCACCACTGTGTAGAGACAGAGCCTCACAGGCAGCAGTTCCTACTCAGTTTTTTTTTTTTGTTTTTTCCAGTTAATACAAACTCCTACTGCCTGATTTGGGCATGGAGAAAAAAAAAAAAAGTAAATGCTTATTTAAAGACTTTTCCTTCTCTTTCTCCTGGCTCATCTTAGACCAAACACCTATCTTCCCCCTTTCCTAGTCTCAATTTCCTTTGCTTTTGCTGCAGGTTATGCTCAGTCTGTCCCAATTCCTTTGGTGAGACAACAGCAGTACAGGAGATCAGACATGTGCGCAATGGTCTCTGTGCTTCTTACTGAGTTTCCTCCTCTCTTCTATGCTTCGTACTGTTCCCACCCTGGCACAGTTGCCAGCAGGCTGCAGTCCCACAGGGGTGTCCCCAATCTTCTGTGGGCCACACTTTTCAGGGCTGTCCCCACCCCCGCACTAGTGGTGAGCCTCTAGGGACATCCCCACCCTGATACAGTCACTCCTAGGCAGCACTCCCACAGGGATGTCCCTGCCCCAGCATGAGTTCCCCATGGGCTGCAATCCTCAGGGTTGCACCCTAAAGCCAGGAGCACCTCCTGGCTCAAGTGTCTTTAGCTGCACATCTCCTCAGCTATCTCTCCCTCCACATCTCCTCCAGTATCTCCCATGCGTCTCCTTACATGTGGTTTCATGCGTCTCCTGCCCTAGTAGCTCATGCTCTTAACTGTCTGAGCCAGGGCACTGCAGGCTCCTCTGAGGGTAGGGTATTTTGGGGAGCAATAGGGTGCTTCCCTTGATTTAACAGCTGTCTTGGGAAGCAGCTGTGACAAGCACATGGCAGTTCATGGCCTCCTACCAACACAGGCCACACTGCAGCTCCCAGCTAACTGGACTTACCACGTATGCCCAATCCAGCACTCAGATGTGAGCTAACTGGGCACTCATATATGAACACAGCAAACCCTGCAATTGATGCCCAATACAAAGAGAAGCAGGGAAGCACATTTCCCAAGGAGGGCAGAGGAGAGCAATGCACTACTGCAGGAAATCTATCCTGGCAAACACGAGAAAAGGGTAACTAAGCTTGTTCTTTAAGTAGTAGAGAAATCACTGGAGTAGAACAGGCAGGGACAGTCATATCTGCATACACAGCTTCAGAAAACACATTAAAAATTTATTTTAAATATATTATAAAAGGAAATCCATTCAACCTTAAAAACACTAGGCATTCGATCAATGATTCCCGATTTATGAAAGCTACTACATTAAAGTGCTAGAGTCCTTTACCACCCAGATATTAGGCTGTCAGTCCTAATATGCACAGAAATAAATATACACTGGTTCAAGAGACACCATCCAATTTCACAGATAAAATGCATGCAGTACAAGGAATAGACAAACTTAGACCTTATCACCAAGATCCTGGAAAATGCATTTTAAAACTAAGTCCATTAATCACCCTAGAGGCTAAAGCTATTTTTACTGTTATCATAAGGGCTAATGTCTTAGTCTATTAGCCTGATCAGTTTTTATCTTGTTTCCTTGTCCAAGTTCACATTTGCTTGCTTGCTAATTGGGATTAAAACTTTTTTTCCTAGAGTTGAACTTCTAGCTTAGAGACCACAAAGATCTGGGGGCTTTAAATAAAACCTCCAAATCCTTCACATCTGCTGGAACCATTGAAGCGTTCTGGGTAATACAGAAGCATCAAGAAAGCTCAGAATAAAGTGAATAAAAGAGCATACTCAGCTAGCAGAGGCAGAATCAAAAAACAGGCAAATGATTTTTATTAGGATTTCCATAATCTGTCATTGTCTAGTTTTATACACAGATCTCCAAGTTAAAGCATGACAATAAGAATGAACAATCAGAGCAGGAGGTCAGTTTATTTCAGTTATACTTTAAATTTATAATGTGGATGAGGCAAACTGACTGGTTAATGAGGAATATGGAATGAATTGAATTGACTTGTCAGTGGTGAATGCTGGTAGAAATTTCAGATCTCACATTTCCCATTCTCTACCCATTGAATCTTTCTCCTCCATTCCAACCAGGTGATGAACTGCAGCTTGTCTTAAGATATGGACACAATGCTCACTAGGTCAACAAATAAAACACTTAAGGTGAATATTACATAGGCTTGGAAAATGCAGCAAACTAGCCTTGCTTAGGATCAAGCGATAGGTCACTGAGGAACTGGGAGCAGATCCCAGTACTCCAGTCTCTGATTCTGGCTCCCCTTTTACTATAGCCTATGAAAGGCCTTTTAACAACTCCCCCTCTTCCCCCAAGATTATCCTAAAGCTATTCACCATTTTAACAACAGTTTGCTACCTATTTAAACTGCTTCTCATGCTAAATAATGCTGTTAGAATGGGAACCACACCTGGATTGCTGCTTGTCAGATAATTACTGGTTTAGCACCATTAGGATCCTTTGTTGCAGATGGTTACTGGAGAGTACTGACATGAAATGGAGCACCTGGAGTAGATGCAGATGCAACTTGAATCCCACATGCTAGCAAAGCCAGCCTATATTAACTTTACTCAGAGTCTCTTCAGTTGAAAACATTACAGGCTGACTGCATGAGGCTGTCTAATCTCTCCAGTCAAAACCACTCAAATGTCTGTCTATATCCTGAAAGATGATTTGAAATGAAACTTTCTTTTTGTGCAGCAGTTATGTCCCATATGAATTTTAGCAGGTAGGAGAAAGACTTAAGTGATGTAAGCCAGTGTAGCTACTATGATGCTTCTAGAGTAGTTACAACAGCACTATATTCTTGCAATACTACATACTGGTGGTGCCTATTTGACTTTCAATACATTGTTGTCTCAACACAGCAGCTTCCTGCTAATGGAGCAGGAAAGTTTGCTGACTGGAATTATCCAGTAAAGGAACCAGCCTTATGCACAGAAATTGCTTTCTTGCTACTTCTGTATTAGAGACCGAACTACACATTTTAAGTGTTTACCAGTTATTCAAGGCATTGACTTTCTGAAAGACTCTTCTAGTACAGATTTGATATGCCTTTGGGACTATTTCTGATTTGGATATTTAGAACACAAAATACAGAATCTTGGATGTAGCTGAAATGCATGAGCCTTCACTATGAGGTGAAACAACTAAAAGCCAACCAAGTTATCCCGTGGTCTAGCTTTAGTGATTATACTGTACCAAGCCAAGATAAGCTACTATAACTTCCAAGTCTTCCTATTTGGAGTGACAAAAAACCCCAGTCATTATCGATATTGGTTTAATAGAGAAACCCAGGAGCTTCCAAATTTCACCAAAATTTTGTACTGACAGTTGAATATCTAAAAAACCACACACACACACACACACACACACACACAAACACTGTGAAAGTCAAGCTCTCTCATACACCCTTATCCCCCTAGCCCCCTCCTCCCCTCTTTTCTCTTGTCCAGCAAGGCACTAGGAAATGGTTCAAGTTTAGGCATTTGCTGTACATTTACATGTAAAAAGGCACATCTTTATTTTAATGATGCTGTATTCCCCTTCCAGTAAGGCTCACATGTTCTTCTGCTATGGTGTGGAAAAAAAAAGTTAATTCCCAGGCATGAAAAAAGACACCTTGCACATATAAGAGCACAAAATCTATTACTTTGTTTCTTGGCCTTAGAGATTAGCACCCATATAAATCAACAAGAGCTTCAAGAGCAAATCAAAGTATCATTATGTGACATAACACATATCCAGGGATTCCCCTGTTGTTTGGGATTCTGATATTTAGAAGTAGCAGAATTTATGCAGCCATGGATATAGGAGTTGTTTGAATACTTTCGGGGAAAAAATGAGAAGCATTTATTTTGCATTATATAATCACTGGTATTTAGTCTCCACTCTTGGCATGCATGTAGATGTGAAGATTTCCTTATATATTCATGCTTTAGCAATTTTGCTTACAAATAACCAAAAGTAATCGGAATAATTAACCAGATTGCTCAGCAAAGGCTCAATTAAAGAGGCAGATCATGAAATGCAGCTTCTGTTTCTCAATCAGTGGATGGTTGCCTATATTAAGTCTTCTCGTTAGTCAGCAAAGCCTCTAAGATAGTGAAAAGTAAAATTGATGTAAACAAATATGGCTCAAAGCCCAGTGAGCCAGTGAGAACAGCACAGAATTTGAGGGGCATTTACCACACTCAAATCCCAAAGTTTGAAAAAATTGATGTGATCAACCATACTGAGAAGAACACGGTGGGACCACTGCCACCAAAGCTCCAGTTTCCCTGTACTGGCAATCAGCTGTCGAACAGGAACTGCCTCAGTATTACCTAATCTTCTGGTGCATTCTGCTAAGAGTTGTCCTTTCCCACCAAATTAATATTACTAAGAGGTAGAAGACCTGCTCGTTATTGTAGTTCTCTCTGAAGCAAGCATCCAGTAAGCCAAGCAGCTAGGACTCCAAAGCCCTGTTCCAAAGATGAGCTCAAGTACAATGCTAACTATGCATTTTAGAAGCTAATTCTCTCATTGGAAAACTAAGACACCCTGCAAGCTGTAAGGAGAATGACCGGCAGTTCATATATATAATTCACTGACTGTGTCTCAATTATAATAAACTAGCACTGTCAATGGGTAAACAGCTTCTTATTCCACAGGTCTTAAAACATACATAAAGACATCTAGTCAGGCCACTTAGCAATCCAGACTCAGCACTACTAGACTAATGAGAGCATTAATAACTTAAGGAAAGCAACAGCCAGACACAAAGCAAGAAAAACTGATATTCTCTCTCATAGGAATGAAAAGGGCTCCTCATGACAGACATATTGCAGTTATGGAGAACTTAAGATGTCAACTCTATTTGACACTGGTCCCACTTTCACAGAAATGCTGCTGCAAAACTGTCACAAAGTCCCTAGTCAAGAGACTTTTTCCTTTCTTCACTCCCAAGATGTGAGACCCCAATATATTTTGCAAACTTCAGTCCCAGCTGCTCATGTTTCCCTTGCTCTGTAATTGCATATTCCAGGTGAGTTGGCAGGACAGATCAGAGATAGGCTCAGCTCAAGGAAGCAAGAGGCGGAAGTGATTTTAAACCTAACTTGCAGTCAATGCGTCAGACTTGGCAGCTCAAAAGGCAGCTATCCTATTCTGCTCTCAAGTTCCAAACATAGGTCTGGAACATGGACAACAATCCTACAATCAGCAACATAAGAAAGGGTTTATTTCTAGAGCTCTGTATGGCGGGGGGAGAGGGGAAGCCTGCTTATTTCTTGACTCTAGGCGAAAACCTCCTTGATTTCACAGAAGAGAAAGATACCCCAGGGCAGAGCTTTCATGCCCCTCCAAAGAAGGGAAGTCCATTAACCATGTTGTATCAGAGCCCTCTGGAGAGAGCTACCTTGTTCTTCCTGAGAATGTTTCAAGCTTTTATTTCCACTGCATGCTGCCTCCTCCTGTAGCTATCCTGCATGGGCAGTTGGACAAAGTCCAGCCAGGCAATTGCTGGAAAAGGGCTAGTTTTACTGCTTTATGCAGCATCTTCACAAAAGGCTAACTGCATGCTGATTCACAGTTTTACTAGAAAATGTGACTTCTATTTTCAGTACAAGACTTAAGTCTGATGAACTATTGAATCTGTTTTTGTAACAATTTCATTTTAAATCAGTGTGCTTTTTTGTTTTGTTTTGTTTTTTTCTAATATGCACTCACTTCAGATAGACTCAAAAATAGAGTTGAAGCCAATGGTCTCCTTTTCATCTCTCAGTATCAGTACTTTTTTGCAGCTCTGAGGATGAGACAATTCTGGTTCAGTATCTGACATATCCTGCAGTCAAAACAGAAGGGTAAATGCCTTGCAGTGCTGACTGACTGCACAATGGACAGGGAACTGAGATGATTCAGGGACTGGAGTATCTCTCATATGAGGAAAGGCTGAGAGACCTAGGCCTGTTCAGCCTGGAGAAGAGAAGACTGAGAGGGGATCTTATTAATATGTATAAGTAACCGCAAGGAAGATGTAAAGAGGACAGGGCCAGACTCTTTTCAGTGGTGCCCAGCAACAGGACAAGAGTAAATGGGCACAAACTGAAACACAGGAAGTTTCATATGAACATGAGGAAAAACTTCTTTTCTATGAGGGTAACAGCACTGGAACAGGTTGCCCAGAGAGGCTGTGGAGTCTCCTTCTCTGGAGATATTTAAAACCTGCCTGGATGCAATCTTGTACAACGTGCTCTAGGTGACCCTGCTTGAGCATGATTTCCAGAGGTCCCTTCCAACCACAACCAATCTGTGATTTTGTGGTACCAATGGAACTGGCCCATCAATTCCACATCTCACCTTAAGTAAACAGATTTCCAGTCATACCAAACTATACAGTGCTGTAGGCACTGGGAAGGAAGCAGAGATTAACAGCACATTCCCTCAAGCCTAGCAATACACCACTGACCACAGGAATCATGCCTGGAATAAACTTCAGACTGACAAACAAAGACCAATGGTTAATCTCAGCCCAGATTTACTTAGCCTGAATTAATCTGCTCACACCAATTGCAAACTGAATTAGCCTTCACATCTCTTAAGGAAAAATGAAGTTTGCCTTTATTTAGATATAACTCTGAGAAACCCTAGAGATGTCCATGCTAAAAAGATGCTGAATGAGAGGCAAATTTGGAATCTGATACACAAAAGCTCTTAGTGAACCTGTAAGAACGGCATTCACTTAGAAGCCCTCTGTGAAATTTTCACCTTGAGAATTCAACAATAAGCAACAAACTGACTGCAAAGTGAATGGACCAGAAACACAGATTCTTCATTGCTCAAAACTACAGTGAAATCTCCAACACTTGGCCTCACCTCCTTTAGAAGGCATTCCTTTATCATTTGAAACATAACAACACTAGACCTGCTTAAAATGTTTTTTGGTTTAGGGCAAAGAAAATTCATTTCATTTTACATTCTGATGTCATTTTGGGGGGAGTGGGGGATACCCATGATATTGGAGGATTGGAATTTTGTGTTCAAGATTTTACTTATATGGACTTTGGAATATAAAACGCCTGTGTGTGAATGCTTTAGCAGGTGGTAAAGCAACTACAAAAAGTACTGTACTTCAAAGGTCATGGAGAATAATCATTTATGCCAGACACAGACAGGAAGTAAAAAAAAAAAAGTAAAAAAAAAAAAAACAAAAAAACCACACACACACAAAAAACAAGTTTGAATCACATTCAGGCTCCTCTAAACACAGAACTTCTGTTGCAGTCTCAACACAGAAGTGGCTCTAGAAAAGCCTTTTGAATCCTACCATCCCCAGAAGAGAAGGATGCAGCATCTTCACAATAAAGACTGGCCTGCTAGTTAACACCTTCTCCTGAGATTCTCCCTTTTACCTTCATTAACTGTTTAAAAAAAAGTATTCTTAAAAAAATTTTTGTAACCCCCCGCAGTAAAAACTATAATTGTTTTATTTTTTCATATACATACACACACACACACACACATATATATATGTGTGTGTATATATATATATAAATATATATATTTCTCAGTCTTTTAAAGATCAAGATTTCTGTTAAACTTTTCCAAGACAGTTGAGTTTGTGTGTTCAAACATCCACTGCTGTGTTGGAGATGAAGGATTGCAGCTATTCATAAAGATCTTTCGGTCACTCTCACTGCAGTCCATACAGCTGCTGCTTACAGGATGGTAGAGGGTCTTGTCCTAGAGAAGAGAAGTTTGAAGTGAGGTTGCCAACTGGAGAAGCACAGTTACTTAAAACCAACAGAAAGAAGCTTAAAAGCCAAGACAAACCATTTTATCACCTGCCATGTAACTGAAGAACTTGTTGCACACTTAACTGGCTGGTCAGCGTGTACTATCTTCTTTCACCAGCTGCCTACCCTTACCTAACAATATATCTAGCCCAATCCTCATATTTGCACTGGGAAGCTCAAAGGCTGTTTCTGAAGTCAGATTCTCCAGCTTAGAGGCTCACATTATGCTGAAGGCACTCCATGGCACTGTGCATACAGATTGCAAGGACTAGGACAGAGCATTTGTCAAAAACTTACTCACCAGTTTACCAAATAAGCATTGCTTAGAAGGATTAAAATCCTTATCTAACTTTGGCATAATCTTCTGGTGTTCAAAAGAAAATAAACCAAGCACACCTTTTTGCAAACAGGTTTTTTGAGGGTGTTGCATCACCTCACTGCCACCTGTGGATTGGACTGCAAGGAGAATGTCCTTTTGCATAGCAAGCCCTGGAGGAATAGGGCTCAGCATTTCTAACTGGAGGAACAGGGAAGCCGCCTCTTTCTAATAATAGCTAATTGATGACACACTGACAACAAACTGCCCACAGATACTCTTATCAAAGCCACATGAACAGATGAATAAAACATGAGTGGTGTCATTTTAAGGAAATCCAGGTGCCTACAGACAATTTGAGACTTTAATACACACACAGAAACACATGCACTCACTTTTCTGTATTTCCATAGCTGGTTCCCCTTCATTCCATGACAATCATAGAGGGTCACAGGGCTGCTGTGGGAAATGGCATCAAAACAAAACTTCTTGGTATGCTGAGGATCCCCAGGACGGATGTCTTCTCTCCAGCTGAAGGTGAATATCTGCCAGGACAAATAGAGCCCTCAGGACAGCAGGTACAGGGAAGGATGCTTCCACTAGGAGAATGACATTCCCTTCTCTGCCCACAGGGTGGGGATCACTTCAGGGAAAGGACAGAACTCTCAGAGAAATCTAATTCCACCTCTGGAGAGTGCTGACTACGGGGGTCTGCATCAGCTACCCCGCAGACTGCCACCCAGCATGCTAAATGAGGCTGTGCTGCTGCAAACAGCTATGCTAGTTAGCTTGGGTACTAAAAGCAGCCTTGAGTGTCTCTGCAATGCAGACACACATCATGGATTAAGTGAGCAGCTGACCAATTACAGCATTTCCCAGCTAGCAGAAAAGGACGAGAGCTACAAGAGCTCTGAGTTATACCAGCAGTAAATACCCTACTCTGCACAAACAGCCTGCATTCACCTTGAGAAGAGGCTATCCCTATGCCTTCTCAGACAAGAAAAGAGGAGGCCCTCAGGTCCCCACCCCACTCCACGGGAGTGCCAGAAGAACAAACACTAGCAAAGTGCTTCCTGAAGCTCTCTTCTACTGACCTTGCAATGATCTCAGGCTTTCCTGATCCCTTTGTTGCAGTGAAATGAAAGGGAGGGTGGGGAGTTTTTACAGAAAAGAGAAAGGGTGTCATCTCTACTAACTAGGTATAACTTATTAACACCTGGCAGAGTCTTGGCCTTGCTGTAAGCTGTCAGATACTGGCAGATGAAGCCTGGAAATCCCTAAGCCACAGTGTTGGAAGCTGGGAGGTCAGTGGAAAGAACACCACACGTACTCTCCTCCTAGTACTCTTTGCTTGGCATCTGCTTTTGGCCACTGCTTGAGACAAGTCTAGCTGTATCTTCAGACTAACGACTGTGACTTGGCTTATACGTTTTAGGCATGGCAGGACTAAATCCTGCAGGCTACAAACTTGTTTAAATGCAGGTGCTGGTGTTTTGCTTTCCATTTTGACAAGAACAGCATCTCTAGCAGGGTGCAAGTTTCCTCCCACGACCAGCACTAGCCAGTGCAGTGCTGCAGGGCTATCAGCCAACGTGCTTCCCTCCCTCTAAGTCCCTGAGGGGCAAGGGCTATTCTGGGGACTCCTTTTGGAGCCAGGTGGAGTACAGTCCTCTCCTCACAAAGATCTCATGGGACAGCAAGAAAGATCATAAATAACACGGAACTATTATTTGAAGCAGTGTGGCCAAAAACTTTTGCAAGGAGAAGCTACTTTGTTCCTGGCTCCCTTTTAAACCTTTCTTGCAAGAGAAATTACCACAATCATTTAGGCTCAGGCTACACAAAAACCCAGAACACATTCTCCTCCTAAATACAAGCCAACACTAATTGTTCATGAACCTCCTGACACAACATGGACTGTGTGCAAGGAAATTGGCTTCATTTCTAGTTTTCATGCCTCAAAACTGATATGCAACATCCCTTTATCTCCAACTACTGAAGCCATTCCCCTGAAGAGTTACGTATAGCTTTGTAATAGAGGCATTGTCTTCTCCATCTTTTCTCAGCTCAGCTGTTACAGTTTAGACAAACTGATATTTCCCTTCCTTCTATTATAATAACGTTGTCATTTCTGGCACCTTATACGTCAGGAGAGCGAATCTATAGCCTGACCAGTTTCATCTTTCTCCAGCAATAGTTGAGTGTTTATAATGCATTTGTCTCCTGTCAGAAGGATGATAGTAAGTAGTTACTGAATGTGTCTGCATCCATTAATATGCACGATGCTTCTCGATTACTTCTTTCAGCACAACCTTTGAAGTTAATATTCACTTTGTTACATATTACTGCTGCCTTGTTACTGGTTTCTTTTATTATTTTGGCATATTGTTTTCCTGTGCTTTTTTCTATTCATTCTGAGAACTTCAAAGTGTAGGGAAAAGCTCTGCATAGTCTGCTAAGCTCCAGACCCCGCCACAAGCACAAGCCACATCCTGCTACACAGCCAATCAAGTATAATTAGTACATAAGTCTTGGGGTGCCCTGGACCCCTTGTTCATCTGGCAGAGCTCTGCTCCTTGTTCCTTTGAGAAGTGAGGCTGTGCAGCACTATTATGCTCCAGACAGATTTTAAAGACAGACACTTGTTTCTCTTTGTAACTTCTCCTTCCCAGAGTTTATTAGGAGCAGATGGGTTATCAGAGAGATTGTTACCTGCACATTGTTCCATGCTGCCTCTCCTCTGTCCTTCACACAGCTTTCCAGCCTCAGGGGCGATCCCAGGGATCCATGCTTAGTATCCACACACAGTCCAGTTCCTACATTGCGTATCTGAAATAGTAAAGTATCCATTAAGTCTCCTAACTCTTACCAAGTTACAGCCAAAAGAAAAGAAGGCTTAAACTGCTTCAAATAGTGGCAATATTTTTATGAAGACAGGTTTAAGATTCCTCACTTAACTTTACAACTGAGCTGGCAGATTACAGCTGAAAGGAACTCAAAAATGGGACCCATTTCAAGCCATACAATAGCCTACAGGACACAGCAAACCATCATTTAGAGGACCACAGAGCCCACTATTTTGCTGTGTTTAACAGTCCAAGCTTTGTGGGTCTTCTCTGTAAGTACAGCTGACTTTCAAAACCAGGTATGGCTTTCCTGGCTTACAAATGCGAAAGCTAAAGCACAGTAGCTCAAAACAGTTGTGTAGCCCTTTGAAGATACACAATTTCTATTATTGTTCAGCTGCTTCCTAATCCTAGTCCTTTCCATTGGAGTCTTTTACCTTCTACTAAATACACAACGTGCAGAACAAGCGGGGTTTCTCCTTGTAGCTGAGCACTAACAAGAACTGCTGCATAAGCAATTGCAACTGCTGTTGTCCTCTGAGCAAGGCCAACGTAATGCTACAGCACACCAGGCAGGATCTTTATAAACACCCACATGCCTCCTTACAGCAAATAGGGGCACAGGAGTTATGCTAGTTTAACAATCCAAACTGCAGTCTGTTTGCCCACTGCAGATTTCAGAGCAAGAAACTTGCTGAACTTGCCTCTCCCCAAGCAGCTGCTGGAGGCTCCACTGGTGGATAGAACTTTGGCAAGTCCCATGCGACCTCATTCATGAACCATTTGAAGCTCTTGCAGTTGAGGCTGTTGCGAAGTTCCTTCTGAGCTGCCACATCCCCTGCAGAAAGATGCCGGTACTCTGGTCTACGTTGGTATATGTACTCTGCATATTCGTCCATCCACACCTCAGCCACACGCTTCAAGTTCTGTGTGGGTAACGGCCACAGGTGTGAAAATGAAAAGGAAGGGGGGTAAATTACATAAGAACTCTGCAGAAATTGTTGAAATCAGTATTCAAAACAGCACTTGTGTTTTTGCTCAGAAAGGATTTTCTTTCACATCTACTCTCTCTCTCTCTCCAGCTTCAGGACCGAGATAACTTTCCTTAAATCCTTCCCACTGCATCTTCTATATCCCTCTAGGAATGGGATTTGCAGTCCCCCATACCAGACAGCTAAGTTCACAACACTCTCCCACTGCTTGTGTAAAAAACAACTTAAGAAAAACTCAGATATAGTAGGAATGTACATCTTTAAGATGATGACCCTTCAAAAAAGCAGCAACAGATTTACTTTCTGTCAGCAGTATATTTCACTGTGCTTTAGATTAAAATAAACCTTTAAAATCATGCTTTTCATCTGAATGCTATCTCAGGCTCTGTACTGGCTCTGCAAGGAGTCTTCTGTCTTCTTTTGGGAGAAACAGACATAACTGTGCATTGAATTCAAGTGTCACTGCAATCCTAAAGCAGTGTTTTAATCCATTTTGTAATTCCAAGTCAACAATGAAGACCACCACCCTCCTGGGGTATACGCCCTGCCGCTTGACACAACACATTCAGGGGACCTTCAGATTTCAGACTTTTTTCTGACAGTATCAGGTACATTCTTTGTGTTGCAACACGCTAGTGACATGCAATCATGGTTTCAGTCACCCAAAACTGCTGTCCACCTCTTGAAGGCCATTCACTACCAAAAAGACTAGGATGTTAAGAACAAGCAGCATGCTGACTCTGCCCCAAACACAACCTATGCAAAACAAGACTAGGCATTCATCTCAAGATGACTACAATTTTAGATGCCAGGAAACAGCCTTCCTTGCACATCTCCCCCATCATCTTCCATCGCTGTGAGAATATGCAAGACCCAAATGTTTGTTCAGAAGAAATCCACCTCCTTCCTGAAGAGAAGGTACAGACAGGGGAGCATTCTATCCTTCTGACAGGTCATCGCTGGATAGAAGAATAAAATTCAGATCTATAACTAGGGCAAAGCTATTAAACTGAGAAACCTTTTAATGCTATACAAATCATAGGACTGCAAGAACAGCAGGGTCTCTTTTTGTAGTTTTTAGTTTTGTAGCCTTCCTGTTCCTATGATTTTTTCTCCCACCAGAGGGCAATGTAAATCCTTCTCAGTTTGAAAATTAATTGGCGAAAGCTAGTGCAGGATAAGCAAGGGCTTCTTCTTCTTTGGGCTACACTAAATTAAGAAATTTGAAGGCACAGAGGTTTCCATCATGGAAAGTTACAGTGTGATCATCCAGTGGACTGTGACACTTGAAGCTGAGAGGTCTTTCAATCACCAAAACACAATCACTGTGCTGCAGCCTGCTGCTCATGCACAACTATAAAATGTCAACTATCACACAAATAAAGTCATCTCTTGTTTTTATTGGGGCTTCCCCAGCCATCACCTGATTGCAAAGTCCCATCCTGACAACTTGCAATGGCTTATGTCCTGAGCATGGCAGCTGTCTGCAGAAGAGACTGCAGCTCTCCTAGGCTAACCTCCCTTTGTGCTAGACATCTAGCTCTGCTAAAACTACTCAGTTCGTCCATTGCACGAATACAATGCCTAGATTTGCCACCCACTGTGGAGTGACAGAAGACAACTGCCTGGTCATGCAGCTGTAAGCTGTGTTGTAGCTTAAGAGACAGAGAAAACAGAAAAGAACTTTGCTGTGCAGAGCCTTCCATGAGACTAGCATCCAGTCACGCACAGGAGAAGGACTTACTCTTGCCAAGCTGACTCCCGTTGGAACTTTGTATGGAACATATTTTCTGTAGATATGGCCCACTCTAGAGCAAGGGATATCTTCCATGCGACCCCCACACATCCATACCTGTGGAACAGCAGAGAGAGATTCATTCTTGGTTACATGGAGGGGAAAAAAAGGAAAGGAAAAAAAAAGGCTTTCAAGACATGAAAAAGCTTAATTCAGATTTTTTACTTTAAAGTACGTTCTTTCCCAAATATCCTTCCCCCTTCCATTAGTCTCAAATCCTATAACTACCTGCTCAGAACCATGCAAGCCCTGATTTAGCACAAATACTATTAATCCCAATAGCTAAACAGTTTAGTTTTGCATTCTTCAGAGAAAAGAACAGAAAAAAATCCAAACACCCAGAGGACAGCACACAGCACACTTTTTAAATGAATATATGTTATTACAGCAATGGTAACCATAATGATTAAACTGGACTGCCATATAGGATCTTAGGTCTAGGTTATGTAACAGTTCTGTAGAAGAGAGGCCATCTCTGCAGTGCAGGTCACGTATTATACAAAACACTCTAGGAAATTCATGAGGCTGCTTAAATGCCAAACCAGAAAACACAGCTACATTTTCTTTTTTTTTTCCTGTGGTTATCATTGCAAAGTCTGGGATATCTCTAAGATGGTTTTATTGCTGACAGGTACTTATTGTTCTTACAATCCTACAATTAAGTAGAAATCTCTGCCTGGTAAAAACAGCTTTAGAAAAAGCCCTTGAAAAGTCACTGGAACATTGCTAGTTGAAGAATGCTACCTTAATGCTCGATTAATGCCTCGATTAGGCCAAGAAAGTTTTTTTCCCCCTCTATCTGGAATGATTCCATTCTATAGCAACAATCTACAACAACTTTCTTTTATTCCTTATTTATAGCATGGATGTAATCTTTTTGTTCAAGGAAGTTAAGTCAAAGGACATGTTTTCTGAACTAGCTAATCTGTTTCAACAGATTTAAGAAATACATTTGTATGTACTCCCCAGAGATACCCAAGTGATAATTAAAGAAACTGTATCCTTCACTATGCAAGACAATACTTTCTGAATTCTGGAAGCATTATACCATCTTGCCCTTCATTTTTCCCCTACATCTTATGTTAATTCCCCCAAAACAGCAGTATGAAAGAAGGTCTGCTAGTGCTGCAGGCTGATGCGGTGTTCTTGATATCTCCATTCACTGTGGCTAATTTGAGTCTCTGCAGTTCACTGTACAATGAGCTTAGTCAACAGCTTCACACATAGTAGGCAATTCCATTAATATTCTATGGTGACAATATTAAATACTTAGCTAGGAAGAGAAATATTTGGCCAAGGCTGCTGCATAATTATTAGCTCTGACACTAAAGTCCTTTGGAGTTTCAGCTCTGACTACTGGCCCTAATAATTACAATCATTTGCTGACTGTGTATAACTTAATGGAGGTTGGTTGCTCTCAGTTAGTGGAATATTTTTCACAGGCAACTTCTGTACTTAATTACACGTCGTTAAGGTAAGAAAGACAAGAAGAAAGTTGACAAACACTCCCACAGAATTTCATTTCTTTTGTCCTTGCTACGTCTTAAGAAGCTGCTACAGAACAGGCAAAGATGGAAAAGGAGAGACTTGCACTCAACTTATGTGAAGATTCCAGTTATATTAGAAATATTTTTTATTCTGTAGTTGCTGTGATTTATTACAGAAGGCCACAATATAATTTCTTGGCCAGGACATTAACAGGTAAGACTGAGAGACACAAATTTGGGGATGTTTTGCATTTCTACTACACAAATGGTTTGTGCAAGGCTTTAAGAGCTGCAACAGATCTGCCTGACTTTTGCAATAAACAGAAAATTGCAAAAGGTACAGAATCTGGGAAGCATAAAAAGCCACAGAAACAGCTGGAGAAGTCTTGAGCTTAGTTGCACAGGCACACCAGCTTGGGAGAGCTGCAAAGCATCTGTGCTAGCAGTGTCTACAGTTCCTGGCAGAAGGATGCTTCAAGGCCAAAAAACAATGCTGTCTTCTTGCCCCTTTCCAGACAGTTAAACCAGCTGTGCCCTCCCTGGTGGGACATTAATACTGCACATAGGTCAGAGGAGACAGAGGTGAAGGTCCTGAATCAAGTTTCCGTCCCCTTGTTTTCCATGGGCATATTGTCCAATCTCATTCACTCTGAGTACACACAAGAGGAATGAAAGAAGCAGCAAGAAAGTAGAATGTACAAGCCCCTCTTGCCCACAAGAGAACCACCACACACAGGAACCACCTGAAAATACAGCTGTGGTAGGTTTCCCCAAATAAACAGAGACCAAGACACAGGCCTGTCCTTTGTGATCATTCACACAGCTGCCTCAGCAATCAATATTTTTACACTGTGCACTGAACCCAGCATCAAGAAAGTCTTATTAGATAAAAAGTGTCTGCATTTTAGTGTAACATAAGTCTGAATGAAAACACCAGCAACTTGTTATCCTAGTGCTGATGCTTGCTGCCTGCTTACATACTTCCTTATGTACCCTTGATCTCTAAGGTAAGGCTTTCAGCCAGAATCTCCTGAACACACATTTCCCTAGAAGACACAGCTTCCCTAAGTAACATCAGAAACTCACCCCTGCAGTCTTTGCGCAGATAGAGGAGAGAGTGTTGTCCTAGTATTGTGGGTTTCCATCCCACAAAGCAATACAGAATACAGCAATACAAATCAGGCAGGGGAAGCTAGACAGAGCTGGTGATATGCTGGGCCAAGAGCTCCTAGCTGGCATTAAAAAACTCCAGGCACACAGGAAGACCTTACATAAACATACGTAATGACATGATAAGAAAGACTACTTAACTAAGTTACCAAATAAATAAAAATCTAAGATCAATTTTACATGCTCTTTTTCTAACTATACTTTAAAATATTTACTCTCCAATAGTGCTGCAATTACAGCGCTGCAAAGAAACAAGGGTAAGCTTGCAAACCAAATTACTGCTAGCAAACCCCAAATGACCTTTCAACATAGTTTGCCAGCTCAGTGCCTTTTTAATATTTTCTCATGCTGCAAGTGACAGTATGGCACTTGCAGTACAAATCTAATTTTAAAATAACGCTTTCCACTCATTCATTGCTGCTTTGATTTATTTTATTAGTGAGCTTCTTTGTGTGGTGACAGAACTCATTACAACCTCCATAAAGACAATTACCAGTCCTTATCTATTAAACTGGAAGGAGGAGGAGAGAGAGTGTGATGTGCATCAGTAAAACACAGATAAAAAGCATTAGAAAGTTAAAGGTTGGGGGAACCACAACTAAAAGTCTGTCAAGGAATAACTGCAAAGGAAGCAAATCCAGAATAGCTGTGTGCTGACTGAGAGAACGCTTCCAGCCAATTAGTGCTATTTGGTTGCTTTTAAACAAGGGTACAGTTCACAGGCATGAGACATCAGAAACGACACTGCTAAAAATACAGCACTGTCAAAAGCTGAAACAGCTCTGTTCTGTGGGGCAGCAGCTCGAGCTTTCACAGCAACGCTGTCTTTACTGCATTCTCCTTTGGCCAGCAGAGCTGCTTTCTTTTTTGTTGTTGCTGTTTTATAATAGGGTGAGAAGGCACCTCATCCCCCTGGTTGATATGACAGTAAACATCTGAGCCTGAACCTGACACACTTAATTTCAAACAGCCATTTATTAGAACACCCCAAGAACAAGAGTTAAAGCTGGGCAGGCAGGCAGGCTTTATACAGCGATCTAATCAGATCTTACTAGGAGGCAACAGGAAATTTCTCTTCCTCCTCAGGCGTAATTTTACCAGTCTGCATTTTGAGGGATGAATCTTAGCAGCTGACACATCTGCTGGAACTAGGAGAAATGGGAATACCGCAACAGACTTTTGTAAGGCCATAGTCTCGCCCTAATCATAAGGACATATGTAGGGCAAGAAAAGTAAAATGACAGTACAGGTGATGATATTACCATCTTCTCAGTGGCCTGGAGAGCTTTAACTCCATATTCATAAAGTGACTCAAGAGCCCTCAACTGAGCTAATGTGCTATGAAAGCACAAGCTAATATACCACCTATTGTCTCCATGGGAATGTTATACCGATCCAATTCCCTTTCTGCCATTTCAGAGAACAATGTCACGTAAGATAGCTGAACTTCTCTCAAACACACAATACAATACTGCAGTTAGCATGGGAACACTAATTATCTGGGTGTACGAGGTTTATGGTTTCCACAAACCTCACCATGATGAGCCAACGCTTCCCTAAAGAGAGAGGGGGAAAAAAAAAACAAAACCAAAAACAAAAAGCAAAAGAATGAATTAAGCCTTGAAAAAGAGAGCTGCTTCTGCAGGCCACAGAAAAAATAATGACCATGGGATGGACCAATGAAAAGAAGCTGGCTGGATGTCAGAGCACCCACTGAAAGGTGAGAAGAAAAAGACACAGTGGATAAGCATAGGGGGTACTCTGCCTAACAACGCAGCTGAGAGGATGAAAGTAAGGACAAACAGCAATTCAGGAAAATCTTAATCCTCTGTACTATGAGCATCAGCTGCTTTTGCAGCTGGAACTTACTGCTCTGAAGAGGATTAAGGTAGCTAAAAAGGCAC
This sequence comes from Rhea pennata, assembly GCF_028389875.1. Lineage (NCBI taxonomy): Eukaryota > Metazoa > Chordata > Aves > Rheiformes > Rheidae > Rhea > Rhea pennata. The sequence continues at coordinate 11,181,632 of NC_084676.1, read as the reverse complement.
TAGGATCTGTGTGTTTGCACAATGTCTTCTCTCGCACAACATACACTGACATGGCACCTCCTTTCCATCTGGAGCATTTTAGAGTAGTGACAGTACTTTCCAATAAAGTGGGGGAAATTCCCCTGCATTTCAGGGGGGTTTCCATTTTCTTGCTGGTGCTTGGTAGGCTATTATGAAACTTAACCCACACATATTAGGGTGAATTCAGAACAAAAATTCAAGTCAATGGCCTGAAACCAATCTCTTCATCAACAGGAAAGGAAGGAAAAGGAAGCCACCCTGTACTGCAGCTGAGATCCTTAGAATTAAGCAGCATGTGCTGGCTTAAAAAAGTGGCAGAATGCCCAGCCTGTTTCATTGTGGGCAAACGTGAGCTACTGGAAAGCAGTTCGAATATGTGCCCAGAATAAGTACTGAAGGCTCACAATCCTAACTTCAGTGATGCAACTAGAAATGTTGTCAGAAATGACCCTTTGGCAGCTGCACCATAACTATGCATCTGCCAGGAGACCAGCAGCAAGGGGTGAATCAGAAATGTGCCGCTGACATGAGGCAGAGGTGATGCAATGCATTAGATACATTAGATATGCTAAGAGAAGCTATAGAAGACTTGGATTTGCTGGAGAATGCTATTTTATGCTGTGAAAATTGTGAGAAACAATCCCTATTGATGCTTTGGGAAAAGGATCTGGAAAAATGTAATGATGTGTGATCATCAGAATAAGCACAGTGGACATTTTATTTTGCTGGAACAAGGACAAAAGACCACAAGTACTGCTTATCTCTCTTTTGCCTCCTTTTAGTTGTTATTTTCAGGGCAATTCCCAATACTGCTTGTTTGCACCAATTCTTTTGAATTTTATAAAAGTTTTGGAATCTCTATTTAAATACAAACATTTCTAAAACTGAAATGGTATGTCATTTCATAAAGGATATTCCATATTCTTATATTTTGCTTTTAAAGTATAACATACAATTAAAGGATGGAGAACCACATCACTCAAGGTCTGAGGTGCAAAGTACACTTAAGCCCATACAAGTCAGATTCACCATTTTTTCTTGTAGTTTCCCCACTCCTCAAAAAAACAGAGATGAAATATTTATGGAAAAGAGAGTTGAAGCAGTTTAGTGAGGATTATGTAAGCCAAGAAGAATGGGAGCCACAACAAATACTAGAAAACAGGCAATATGATAACAAGTAAAAATGAGCATAGACAAGCACTGTACAAGTAGCATTTGCAGAAAGAAACAATCTAAATGCCCTCTATATACTGCCTTGAATTAAATATGTTAATCTCAAAAAGAGAATGAAGTGTTTGCATAGGCAGCATAGGGTAGGTATTTGTTGAGTATGCAGTAACATCAGAAAAGAGCAGCTATCAAGTTGTGTTTAGAAGAGAAAAAGCACATTGTCCCCTTGGGTAAAGTGTTCAATTTTGTTCGCATCTTTGCAGAAAGATACAAAAGATTGAGAAAAGCCACAAAAGGAAGAGGTATAAAAGTGACTCCCAAAGAACAAAAGCCTCAGAGAAAATGCACTGAACAGAAAAACTAGGTCTGCTGAGTTGGAGGGCATCAGGAAAGAAAGGTAACAAGTGCCACAGAGAAATAGTTGAGCATGCTTATTTAGCCCTTCTCCAAAATACAAACAAGAATACAATCACTGAGCAGTCTATACAGCTACTAGGAACAGATTGTGCCTCTACTATAAAAACCTAAATGGTTAACATTTAACAGAAGCTACTCCTTCTCTACAAGAGGAAAAATGTTTCAGTCATTTGGGGTTAAATCTCTCAGCTTGCTGAAAGTCTTCACATTTTGTGGGGAAGGAGACATCCAGGAAGCCTGCAGCTACAGACATGCTAAGCTTCCCTCAGCAACTTTTCATGAGAGAGAACTTGATGTATCAGGTTAGGTAGCTCCTCAAAAAAGTGAGCTGTCTGTTTAAAGAGATTACCTTACTGTGTCCAGCAACTATCTGCTCTATAAGCAATACCTGACAGCACCTCACTGTTGCAGCAGCACACACAAAGAAGAGACACCACATTTAGGATCAGGATTAAGATCCAAAAAAACTTCAATACTGTGGAGCCATTTCTGAGCTAATTAGCCCTGTTAAGAAGCAAGCCTTTTTTTTTTTTCCCTTCCCTTCAAATGAAACAGCAAACTAACGTGACTGCACTTTCAGAATCTGAGACAGCATCTCTGCAGGGCACTGGGTTGCTCTGCATAGAGTAAATCAGCTTAGAGCTAACTCGAGTCTTTAATGGGAACTATACTGCACCGGGTAGACAAAGGTGGAAAAAAGGAAAATTCTTTGTGTCTTTACCTTTTCTAATCTACTACCAATTTACAAACAACTCCCTCATTTTTGACAGGCATTGGTGTTTTCCCTCTTCCAAATGGACAGATAATTTTGGTATTGTTTGACAGTTAATTGGTTGTTAATGAGCCTTGCTGCTCTGAGATCGCTTAGTCAATATGTTTCCATTAATGTAAAGCTATTGAGGAAAATGAAATATTAGAAACTTTTTGCAAGAGGAGAGTTGAAACTGCAATAAAGTTGTGTCCTGGCCACGGTCAAGCTTTCTCCTGCTAAAGTACTCTCTCCTCTCTTTCTTTAGCAGTCCCCTTGTTTACCTTCCTCTTTGGTCTCATCCCAAGCTTAGACTGTGAGTCCGAGATTAATGGTCTCAGAGCTCTGCACATAACAGGCTCTGGATCTGCAGCTGGGCTTCTCGGCCCTATAGTAGTAACAACCTGCCTGTACTGCTCTACGAAGCAATACAGCAAGTCTTTCTAGAGCCACACAGACAGAACAGATCCTGTTTGTAGTTTTGAAGCACAAGAGAGATACTCTTCAGATGAAGACATAGGGAGGGTGTAATGCCCATGAGATCCCATCACTTAAATCCCTTGTATCATAGTTTCTTCTGTGAGAGGAGAGCCTGTTTTACAGATGCTGTGACTGCTGTACTTGTTCGCAGTTCTTAAAGATATCTCTCTCTGCTTCACTTTAACAATTAAAAAGAAAAAAAAAAAAGAGAGGTACTCTCCCCCCCCCCCCCGCCCTTTCTAATCTTTCTAATAACCTTCTACCCTTTAGATTACTACACTTGCCCAGGAACCACTTAACAATCTATACTGAAAGTAATAGACCATGTACAAAAAAAGTTATAGTTCCTGGCCCTTGAAAGAGAGTCATAAAGCATCCAAATGAGGCGTATTTTCTTTATATTTCAGTGTTAGACAGTAGGTTAGTTTTCTAGAACTGTAATTGTTAGGGTTAGTGCCTGAGTCAAAAAAATTGTTTCAAATTTAAAGGTTGCCTAAATTTTAAATATTTTTGCCCCCGGTATGCTGTGTTCCTTAAGTGATGTTCAGTGTACACATTTCACCCAAAGAGCTAGGCTTCTATTAGCAGAGTTTGATCCATCCTCTGGTTAAATGCTTTCCCAAGTGCTAACTACTGATGGTTTCTCTGTTGGCTTGTCTTCAGCCTGAAAGTTTCTTCTCTGAAGGAAACAGAGCCAGCTGACAATGACAGAAGTACATATAATCTCAAAATAGAAATCAGAAATGCAAGAGGCTCCTAAATAAAGTTGTTTATCTCCAGTATTTCAGTAACAGCCCTGGATTTTAAAATAAAGGCAAAAATCTGTAAAGCACCATCCATATGTGGCCAGCAAAGAAAAAGAATATGTTGGGGGGCAGGGGGAAACCAAACCCAAAAAACTATTCCTAGTGAAGCTTGAGAAGGTCAGATTTGATTCAATGGTTTAAAGACCCACAGTACAAAAGACTACCTGCACCCACAACTCCCAGGCATAGGAATGGATTTTTTGTTAAAGCTGGGCTTTAAATTTGGCACTTAAAATCTAAAAGATATTTCCCATTAGATAATAAATGATGTGAAAGCAGGTACTCCACATCTAAACCTTGAGCTTTAAATTATTTGACAGTACCCCTTAAACTACAAAATCTCAGTCTGCTTCTAAAAGTAAAAGCAAAGCTCTAAGCTTGCCAGGAAATGTCATAGCTCCATAAATTCTGTAAACAAGCCTTCTATTCTTGCAATTCCAGCAGAATTATTAAATCTATCAGCCACAGATGAATATATCAATTTATCTTAATTTCTGAAAATACACTGAGCCTCTTTCAGTTAAAACTTCATTCTTCCGTTGCACAATGAAAGAAAAAAGGGGAGCCTTGCAGAGATTAATTAAAGCAAATTTAGCCCTCCATAAATTACTCCTCTGGACTGAAATAAAACACGGTGTATTTCAGAGAGGATAAGCAAACAGATGAATGAAGTAGTCTTATTTCCTGCAGATCAAGCAGTGCGATGGTCTGCTGTGGCATTAGAGACAAAGGGCCTGTCCAGCTACTGTCATCACTCATGGAAACCAGCAATGGCAAAAAGGGGCAAGGGAAGGAGACTGAACATGGTCACTGCCCCTCCTGCAGAGAATGACGTTGTTACACAATTTCATTGCATGCAACACAAAGAATAAACGACTAACTGCAAGGACATCTCCAAAGAGGGTGCCCTCCCCACCCAAACCTTTCCTGCTACTGCTACACAGCTCAAGGGACCTCATACATGCCTTCATTACTTACTTTTTTTTGTAAGCAAACAGTGAAAGAAAACACATTGTTTGCTGTATGATAATTGTTTGCAGAATATAGTTTGATAGGCCTTTGAGCTTCATGAAGTCACTGAGATTTAGGAGTCTGTTTTGAGAGAGACTAGTCATGACCGTGTGCAAGGGCAGACAGAGGAGTGATTTTAGCTGCCGAAAATAAACTGTGCACTGCGTTAGTATTGCTACCATCTGCTGGCCCCATACTGACGCCAACTAGTTTAGTTCAGTGGCATCCAGACACCTATAAGGTTATATACTCAATCTCCGAAAGAGAAACCACACATTGACTCAAACACAGAGTTTAACACAGAAATCTTTACCCCATTCCCTCCGGGAAGCCACCTGCCTTCAGTGAACTGGGACATCCCAGTGGGTTTCCTAGGATGTATTTCAGAGTGCGAGATTCCCAGATAACACAGACACAAAAGACCTTGGGGGCCACAGAGACTCATTACTATTAGTACACATTTTTGATGAATTGGCTAACTTTTATTTTAAAGACCTCACACTGAACAGCTTGGTAAATCAGTAACAGAGTTGTCCCCCAGCCAGGCAGATAATGATCCAAACTCATTGCCAGCAACAACACTATTATTCCAATTTTTAAGGATTTCTTATGAGGGAATTAATAGTCTCAGTTCCTTGCAGCCTGGAGTCAGATGGATTGATGACAGACAGTAAGTTACTCTCATCTCCGGGAAGGCAAACTCAGGACTGAGGCACTCAATGGGGCAAACGTTGAAAAGCCTGAATCATTTTTCCCCTCAAGAAAGAGTATTTCCTCTTCTTGCTAGGGTGGGTACAAGAAGCCTAGCAGTTTAGAGACCTCCACACAAGCTGACTTACCCTTGCTGGGAAGGGGACACATGCAGCTGAAGCACGGACCACACAGCAGGGGACAGCCCAATTAATCATGCTCCAAAACTGACCCTCAGAATTAACTGGTTACACCATCGCTGTTTCTTCTGCATGCTATCCTACTACTCCCAGCTCTTTCACCTTCAGTCACACGCAAAAGCAAGGACAAGATAGAAAATTCACATTCTGCACCTCAGAACAATTCTTACTTTGCAAAGCAAAAGTAATTTCCGAACATAGCTCACCTTAAAGGATATTTCATACTGTTCTCCTCCCCATATCTCCAGACCTGCATCATACCCTCCCAGCTCCCAGAACCACTTTCTATCGACTGCAAACAGTCCTCCAGCCATTACAGGAGACCTTAAGAAAAAACCAGACTCCATATTACAAACATATTCAAAGATACAGATGTCTAGCTAAACATTTAAAAAAACAAAGCAAGATTTCACAAATATTCTTTTCACCACCCACTGTTCACAGTGCCTTTGTAGCCCTGTAGAAGCAAACATGTTTTTGCACTCTCTGCTAATTTCCCACTTGCAAACAAGGTGGACTAGACTAGGCTCCCTTCAGAACCAGTCACTGCCTCTCCTCCAAATGGGCAAGAGAGGTGACCATTAAGTGACAGGACATAACTTTCCCAAAGGGACCCACATGCTGCACATGTAGTGCTCTTTATCTCAGTGGTATGATCAAGTCATTGAGCTTGACCTCAAAAGTTTTCTTTTTTCTTTTTTTTTTTAAACACTGCAGAAGTATAAGGGACAGTAGAACTGTCTCAGTGTTGGCAAGCACAAGAGCAGAACATAACCTGATCACAGATTTAGTTCTGCAGCGCACTGCAATCATCAAAATTGCTGTAATTATTCTGCTAGGTTTTTTTCTCCCCCCACCGTAGGAATGACATATGAGCTGCTATTGAATTGTTGTTTTTGGCACAGCATTAAGGATACTAAGTTATGTTTGAAAGATCTCAGTAATAAATGACTACATTAAATGTTACATATTAGTTTTAAATGAAACGTTAACTTCTGCAGGAATTAGAGTGGCAAAAAATTGCAATGAAAAGGAGAACGTTCACAGCTACTACACAATGCATTTCATTTAAACCAGCAAAGCAAACAGCTGCCAGAAAGAGTACCTTACCACCAACTTGCCACTTCTACTACACTGAAGTGTAAACTAACACTGTAACAAGGCTTTATTTTGTTAGCCAGCTCTTATCACACAACATTTCAGTAACTTACTCAAAGGGATCACTGGGATCAGGTTTCTGTAACTCAGGAGGGATAGGGATCCTCTTGTAATACATCTCCCAGTCAAATGCGCCTCGCATTGCATCTCCAGCCTGAGTCTCATATCCAAAGTGGTCATGATCAATAACATCGATCATGGGGCAAACGATAGTCTTGCGGTTTCGGGCAATACGATCTGAAGATTGGAGAAATATGTTAGAAAACCTGCCCCAGTTGGTTCCTTTGACCATGAAATTACAGAAAAGAGCATGAAAACATGAAGACATATGTTAGCCTTTCTCTGTTTTGGTCTCTTTTGGGCAGATGCTCCAATTTGTGTCAATTTATCTGGTATTTCTGATATAATTGAAATATACTAGCCAAAACTACTGCAATAAAAACACCAAGCACTCATGCCACAATAACTATCAACTTGAAGCAAAACAGAAAGCCTCAGCCCCACAACCACAGATAACTAAAACACTCAGCTGAAAAAAGACAAATCTTGTACTTACTGAGTTAACACTACTCATTTTAATGAATGAACTTGATGTGAACCCTTTCTGCACTGATTCAAAACCAGGGCAATATCCCATTGTACCACCTAGCCCCAATAAGCTTTAATTGCTGCACTATAATCTAGCAGGAAGCAACCCAGACTAACGGCATAGCTATTCTTAGCAGTCTTAAGAAATACATTTGCACCTCCTCCCCTCAACATTTTCTTCCAACTAAATAATATAAAACAGGATTAATTCCTGCATAAACATCTGGAACTTCTTAAATACTTTATTACTGAGAAGGTCTCTTGTTGGAAGTTAACTTTCAAAGCAGAGGCAACAAATGATGTTTCAGCTTCCAATGCATATCGAACAAAAATATTTTCTATGCTTTAAAATTAAAGCATACTGTGCATGTACTCATTTAAATGGCATTTGAGCTAATTCTGTCCTCTCTCCCTGGGGCTCAAGAAGCTGCAAATGTTTTACATGGTCTAGAATTAATACCAGATACCAACACTGTTGTGAAAGCAGCAGTGTTACCATTTAAGAACCAGCTGACAAATCTGCTGTGATTTGACTGTTGTTGCCACAGTTTATTCCACAAAGTCACACCTCAGAGTGCTTTGACAGGTCACTTGCAACAGGGTTGTAGAAGAGTTTGGTATTCTGAAGCGTGAAGTTTCTACTTTCATAGAGCATCCTATCTGGCAGCTAAGGTGAACTGGATACTGCCAGATGCCCACTTTAAATAGCATGAGGTATGCAGTAGATACAACTGGAAAGCCTGCTGAATCTACAGCAGGGCACAGCTCGTGTAGTAAAAACACTCCTCCACAACACACAAAAAATTCAGAAAGCACCACTCCACGCATGCACTGCAAAGAACGAACAAAAAGGCCACTTAAACAGAAGCCTCTTTAAGAAGCACTCAGTCAGCAGAGGTGGTGTTGGCCCAAGGCATTCGGGTACTAGAAACAGAAGGCACTATCCTTTTAATTAGTCACCTTTGAAAAGAACTGACATTGTATAACTGATGCCTTCTTAACGATAAAGGACTGCCTTGGAAAGGACTGCACATGTTCGACAAATATGTACTAGCAGCTGTTAATCAGAAGAAGTATTTTCTGCAGGCTTGCAGACTATGAAGTTAAATACAGTTCCAAAGGAGAAAAAAAAAAACTTAAAATCTATTTAAAAACTGTATCTAAAGATCTGTTCTGTCTCATAAAGCAATTCCTTTCTGCAAGCTACTGAATGACCAAGTGGTAGTTTACTTTTCTAGCAAGCTGTACATTATTTAAAATTCCATTTGAGTGAGGAAATAGAAGAATAGGTTCTTTGCTCTTTAATTAAGCAAAGCACATTACAAGGCTATTTTGCAATGTAGGACTCTTGCACAGAAAAAAAAATCTTGTATTAAAGGCTGCAAGTTGCCAACAATTCACCTGAGTGTTTTCTCTTCACCTCTGCTTTTAGATATTTCATCATCTTTTTATCCACTTGCACCATGTGCAAACAGTAGCAGGTGGAAATAAATGAATTCAACACCAACATCTGTTGACAGTTATTTACTAGTTCAGTCTTCACCTATGAACAATACTTGACACCAGCTGCTTACCTAACAGAGGTGGCAGCCAGTTCACGTTAGCCTCGCAATGGGAATCCAAGAATGTGATGACATCTCCTACTGCCACAGAGGCCCCAAGCATTCGAGTTCTTATCAGCCCTTCTCTCTTTTTGGTTCGGATGATTCTTACTTTTGGGAACTGGGCCATATAATCTTCCAGCCGTTTCTTGAGGTGTTCTGTATGAAAACAAGAAATAAAAACATTGTAGGAGATCATCTCTTTAAAATACAGCTTTTTTTTTTTAGAAAATAGTTACCTTTGGAAGTAGGTTCTGAACAGTCAAAGGCAGCCTCAGGAAAGAAGGAAGTAAGAATAATTTCATTTAAATCTAAGGTTTAAACATAAGTTCTTAATCAAGACGTCTGAGGATATTCTAAAAGCTTAGGAAAAATAAAAAAGGGAGCAACCAGGAAGAGATGCAGGAGTGCAGGACAGAAATGAAAGCAGTAGAGAAACAGGAAAACAAAGAACAAAAAGCCTAATGGCAAAGTTCTGGGAGAACTTCATCAGAACATACTAGGAGGATTCGCAGATACTTTTGCAAAAGACTGACATAGCCTAGAAGAGACACAGGACACATTACTTTCAGAAGTAAATTGCACTCTGCATTTAAGCTGTGTTTGATTTCCTTGAAACACAGAACATGATCATCCACTCATGCATAAATAAAAAGCAACAAAAAGCCTAGTCAAATAGCCCTCTAAGCTGACAAGGCAGGCATGGCCATTGAGTATATTTAGGTGGCTGCATAAAATGCTTAGCAGAGGAGATATCTGTGTTTAAATACTGAAATATTTATGCTACTGAAAATGGAATGGAGCTGCATCTGGAATAGCACACACACTTGTAGTCACTATGATCAACAAGAATTCAAATAGGAAAGTTACAGAAAAAGACTACTCAGTGATCAAGACAATCATAGCTTGTTTTAGAAGAAATAAAAAGTGTAGTTTGCTTGATCTATATAAAGAATGAGGAGCACACCGTTGTCTTTATATTGAAGAGCGAAGCACTGAAGAAAGGGATGGTAAAAGCTGACATGGGCCTAGTTACTAATAGGCTGATCTCTAGGCATCTTAAGTTTTGACTTACTTGACAGCAAACCTAAATCATAGTGTGCCAGGGACATAACCAGTGTTCATTAGTCTGTCATTCCACTGTTGCCATCAGCAACTGGTAATTGCTGGAGGAGACAAACTTCTCCAGGCAAAAGGTAGTCAGTCAGATGTAAGCAGTTAACTATCTTAAAATTCCATCACAAAAGACTTGAATGGAGACAATCATTCAAATATAAATAGCCTATCAGGTTTATTTTCCTTGGTTGAAGGGGACAAAGCAGGAGCTTTGCCTATGGGCGGTGAGTTCTCCTCTGAAATGTTCCACTCTTCCTCTGCTAACTGGTTACACAGAGGAGTCTTCTTTGGCTCCCAAAGCAGGCATAAAAGGTAGAGACTGAAAAGGCAGACAGTGTGAAACCACCTCTGATCAGGGCACCAGGCAAGCCAGGTACTGGAATAGTGGCAAATAAACTTAACTAACTCTATGAGTGCTCCTACATGGTGCTGACCCAGCAATTACGCCATAGGGTGTCAGCTAATGGAAGACGAAATGGGCAAAATCCCTTTGACTAATACGCATTCAGCACCTCCCCTCTGGAGCAGCCATCACTTGCCTTCATTTAGTGATCACCTAAATCAGCTTCTCTTGGCTTTTGAGGTATTCCTAGCAAGCTTTTAACCTTTTTCAAAGCTATATTTAACATTCACTAGGAGTTTTTCTTCACAAATGCATTTTAGTGTTTTGCCTGATGAGGCTAATTGTCCCACAATATCTACCTTGGTTAGACTGCTCAATAGAGCCTTTAGTACTTTTTTTCTGCCTAGCACAGTTCCCTCATCCTTTTCAAGTCTCTTCTGAATAGATCCTCTCAAGCAGCAAGAAATTTTGTCCACTCAACTACAGATTTTTCAAATAAGGGGCTTCTGTAGAGATCAGATACATGATTAGTACAGTTGCCTTCTCGTGAGGCAGTGGGTAGACGTAAAAACCAATAAAGAAGCTACCACTACACCACTGCTCACTAACATCATGTATCATCTCTTGCCATCATTAGTTTATTGTAAAAAGAGAGAGAGAGAGTCCACATTTCAAGTATAAACCAGCTAAACCCTAGCAGCTATAAGGAGCAGCTTGTTAATTTACCCAAAACAGGTAAATGTAAAAGAGTGCTGCCAGTGTTCATCATAATAAAAGGAAGGAACCATCATACAAGAGCTCTAGGTGTGATTCTCCCAGTAACCACAGACACCATAGCATTTGCTAGATCAGACTCCACAATAGCTCTGTTATCTAAACCAGACTTCTACAAAGCACTAGCAAGTCTTAAAACAGCCAAAGCTACAAAGACATGGAGAACAGCCATAGCTTTCCAGTAAATTTTTGAGAGTGAAAGATCCAACAGGTTTGTTTCCCACCTGTGGTGCTAGTCATTTTACATTTTGGTATTGTATACCTTCCTGAATCGTCTGGGGTTTTTTGTGCAATACCATCTGCAATGACATCTGAAGGCAGCCTAACACAAACTCCACCAGTGGTACTAGCATGGCATAGCTGAGGCTGCCCCAAAAAACCGTAACACATTTTACCTTGTCTTGCACAATGAAACGTGCTAGCACAAGAACAAGAAGTCCCTAAAGACTTGGCTGTATTTGTAGCAACTATGATGATTACTCTGCTCTGTTCAGACTAACTGAAGACAGACTGGTTTGTAGTAATTAATGAATAAGCAGTTAAGAACTGAGGGAAATTTCCCTAATTTTATAGAGCAATGTAGGAAAAAAAAAGAAAAGGCACAGAAGCCACAGAGTTTTCTCAAGCAAGCACTCTACAAAACGTATCAAAAAGTCTAATCCACTATTTCCTATCTGTCCTACTAATCCCTACTTCTGCACCTGCCATCATAACTTGCATGTGTTGGGTTTGCTTCTTCAGCACTCATCTACTTAGTTTCTACATTAAAAAAAATAACAAAGCACTTCATACTTGCAGCAAGTGCCTGCTGTGTGCTGGTAAGAAATGCCTCACAGACAAGGAATTTTCTTATGACTCTCATGGATGGAAGATGCAAGGAGAAGCTATCAGGTACTGCACCAGCACCCCTGCAGTCTCACTGGTGCAGGATTCATCCTACCAAGTGCTCTTCTCCTCTCTTCACCAGCAGAGATGATGCTCAGATAAGATGCCCTGACAGCTGTAGAAAACTTGATGATCAACCATTGTATTTTATAAGGTTAAGACTTAGGCATTATGAACTGCAAGTTTATAGACTCTATTGTATGTATTCTTGCTTACTAAAAAGGGTCATAGATTCTCAAACAACCTCATAAACAAACTACAAAATATAACGCAATATACTTTTCAAGAGCATATTTTCTCTTTTTCTAATCCCTGCTCTATTCCCACCATCCAACTGGCCTCCACAAACGCAGCAGACAGACATTTGTTTCATTCTAGTCTAAATATTATCACAATTAAGTCAATTTTTTGCTTTTAAAAGAAAAGCTCAAAAACAAACAAGTGACATTAACTGCTACAAAATTTTATGAGGCTTTAAAAAATATATAATGGCATCTTGTCACACTGAGTAATTTTTATTACAAGGGCAATTTTCTTTAATGAAAGTTGTTAGGTGAACTGGATGGATTCCAACGGCTGCGTCTACTCTGGGCAAAGTAATACAGTCCAAACATACAAACGAGATTTAGATTATCTGTAGATTAAAAACTAGACTGGTAGCTTGCTAAGAGACTTTGCAATAAACTTGATAGACAGTGTATACAATAACAGTACCAGTCAAGAACTACTTAAGTAGTGTGCTTTCTTTATTTTGAACTGTAAATAAAACTCAGTGCAAAGAATGAGGAGAAGCTTCAAAAGGAGGCCTGGATAACATACAGTTCCAAAGCTTTCCAAAATAAGATTTCTTTTTCTCTAGGCCCAATTCTTGTGTCCTTCTTACTGTACTTTTTCTTTCTGGTCTCAGCACTTGATGGCCCTTACATGCCATTACTTGGTGACCACTTCTAGCACTGCATGGACTTTCTAGGATAGGATTTTCTTATATTCTTGAGTTTTCATTCTGACCACTGCAATCCACTGCTAATCAAACAGGCACCAGTACAGCCTTTGGATTCTTTTTCCTATAGCTTAAGAAAGCAAATGCTTGAGAATCAAGGCAACAACTTAGGCATTAATCTGCAATGCAGGGGCAGCTTAAACGGCACTGCAGTCCCAGATTCCATAGGGCTCAAGTTTGGTCAAGGCAGAAGTTACCTCAATACATTATTTCACTTCAAACCATGCAACCTCTTTTCTACTCAGCAATGTCTGGATCCTCCTCTCTTTTTTCACACCCCATTGACTCAGCCATGTTCTCAGAGACCTGTGCAAATCACCAATACATCTGTAGCTTATTTTGGATCTATTTGATTCAGACTAAAGTTAAGTTTCCCACAAAACTCACTAGAAGAGACTAAGTAATTCTCAGGTTTATAACAAGACTTCAAATTATTTTTGCTGGTATTTTGCTGGCATGCTTTAAGTTAGACAGATATTCCCTTATAGCTGTTTTGGGGCACAAAGAAACTTCATTCTCTTGAAGTCAAATAGTTTAGATTTGTGTCCTTCCCCATCCTGAGCATCTACTTAGAAATAATGGCAAATGGGTTGGTTGCCTTCCCAATAGGCTGCCAAAAAAAATCACTGCTATGTGGAACTCAAACATATACTCAGAAAAACTACAAGCATATGCCAAGTGGCTCCCCAGGAGGTTAAAAAATGAAAGTAGTAGCATCAAGTCTGCTGAGTACCTGAGGGGTTATTTTTTGTTTGTTTTTAAGCAGAGACATTGCAGGAAGCAGAGCTGATGCCTCCGTTATTCTCTGAGACACAAGGACAAGTGCCATTTTGAAGAAAAGAGCATGACCTTTTAGAGTAAGTTCATGGACTGGTGGCAGTTTGGGACTCCCCAGCACACAGATGATAGAGAAGAGCTGACCTTCACCTCCAGCTGCAGTAAGTCTTGACCAGTTCGAACCATAAACTGCCCTCCACACATTTGCTTTTAGTGCTTCAAAGGATGCAAGTTGAACACTGAATAATTTGCCCACTGCTCAGACTTCTGACCAGTCAAGGTCATTAATTGATCCCAGGGCTGAAAAGATAACAAATTTGTTTATGTGGTCTCATCTCATTAAACCTTTATTTCCACAGATGCTTGAATTCAAAAGAACTGCAAACAAAGCCTTTACTTTCACTCAGGAAAACTGTCCTCTGCTAGAGAAGGACAAGGCAGACCTTTTAGGTCTCAGTTCAGATGGTAATAATGCGGTTACCAAAGCTTTTTCACATGTCCCTGTAACATCTCTGCAGTGCTCAGCAGGGAGGAAGGTACCAACATTTGTGATCTTCAGTTAGAAATAACTTAATTCATTGCAAGTATCAGGCAGAACCTGTGATTAGACTTATGCCCAGAGAAAGAAGGCAGGAAATCTTTCCCTCTTAGGGAAGTATTTCTGATTCATATATTACTTTAGACCTTATCACCCTTGGATCCAGAATTTTACTCTATTTAGCACATCTCCAGTCATTTCAGTGTGGCTGCTCTTATGAGTACTATCAACACTCCTCCTCTCAAAACAATTCAGAGCGAGCAGCACTGCAGAAATAAAAAATGTTCTCAAAATTCTTCCTGCACTGCTCAAATGCCACTGGTGAAACAGGTTCCCTCTGCTGTACATGTACTTGGTATCCTGCTTCCTGGTGAGGTGCATTGCTTCAGTTTAAACATGGAAGGACGAAGAGAGATTAAGAAAGGAGGGACTTTACACTCTGGAAATTTGGAGAGCTCTTTCCCTCTCGCACTGACACACACATGACACAGGAGAAAAGAATGGGAAGATGTGCAGAATTCATTTTCAAGCAACCAGTGCTAGTTTCTCTTTTCTAAAGGTTATTTTGGCTATTTTCCAAATACCAAATCCTAACGCGCAATTGGTTTGTCTGGTAGTTGTTTGCAAGTTATCCCCACCCTCCTGTCCCTGCCTCCCTACTCAGAGATAGGCTTATTTAAGATTACAAATGACTTCATTCATCTTTACTCAGAGACTTAGTCCTAACATGCTGTTTAACAATTTAAGAATGAATCATACTCCTTCCCAATCTGCCACAATGTGCAAGCCAGGCCTCCCTGAAATAGAAAGCTCTTCATCGTTTAAATTAACTTCTCTCTCTGTTTTGGTGCAGATGAGTAATCCTTTTAAATAGCAAAATATGCTGTTATACAAACAGGCAGCACTTACACTAGCTTAAATTTTCTTTCAATGTTTTCACCCGCTGATCACTGAAGTTGGTGGGGAGGATAATAAACTGATTTAATAAGTTGCACTACTAGCACCAGCCCCAATAATAGCAACTGATTAAGCTGATCACAGTTTTCCAAGCTGAATCTTCTTACAAATGAAGAAAAGGCCCAGAAGGGAAAAAATCAGTATCTTTTCCTTCACTGATTACAGTTCTGTGGTGGAACATCTGAAAAAGCCTTGCTAGCTCCCAGACCTGTGCTCTGCTAACACACTGCTGCTGAAGTGGGATACGGTGGCAAGGGTGCCCCTTTCCACTGCCCCTCTGCATCGATTCTGGGTCTCAACACACCTTCAGGAAGGAAAAGTGAGGGAAAAATGTTTTATGTACACGGGACAAAAGCTGAAAGTCTACCACCCCACTTCCTAATGCAGTAGTCATTACTGTTTAAATTAATTATTATAAAGGTTTAAAATTAATAAATAATAAGACTTCCAGAAATCTCATCTCTCACCTTCTTTTCCTAAATGTTTATTTGGGAAGAATAAAGCTATTTTATGGATAAAGTGCATAGAAGTGGAACTGTGGGATCCAAGTAGTAAGCAAGACTGCAAAGTTGCTACGGGAAAGAGCATGCTTACGAGGCTGGGCTACTGAAAGTCACCACAATCAACCCCAGGTTGCTTAACTTCCACTATCTCCTCCTGAACTTGCAATGAGAATTTTCCTATAGCTTCCTCTATCTGTGAGAAGACATACAAACCCCAGTCAGTTAAGGCTTCAGGATATACCAGTACTAAATGCAGACACAAAGGTGTACTCATAAAATGAGAAAATTCACATTTACTGGCATATAACCTAGGCATACTTGAACTCTAAGAAAAGTTTTAATAGACCACATATTTGAGCAGGGAAATACTCAGGGAATAATCATCTTAGCGATGTTGTAACCTTTTAATCTCTCAGAGAACTTTCATTTGTACAGGAAGTCTGTTCCAAAAGTTTCTTCCTGAGGGAATCCAGGAAAATCCATTTACTCACTCTACCCACTTCTCTTTCATGCTGTAAGGTTTAAGCACCTTTTGTTCATTAGGAGCAGTGGACCCAACTTGTTGTATGTCAGTTCTTAGGTCCTTTACATACCTACTTCCAGGGCAATCCACAATATCTCTACATTTTCTCTCCTGTGCCAGAACCAATCTTTCCCAAGGGGAACAATGATTCTCATTAGTTGACTCTTCTCCCTCCCCACTTCATTAAATATGTATCAAGATTAAAGCACCCACTTATGTTTTTTCCTGTTCTGTTGACTACATTTGATCTAAAGAGGTGATTTTGTGACTCTCAGTCATTTCCTTTTTGATTGCTTTTAACATCAGAGAATGTTTTGCTGACATACAAATTAGCTACAGTTTTGGGGCTATGCAACCTTCATAGCGGCTGACACAGGAGCAAACTCCTTACAGCACACTTAATATTCAGCTCGAGTTCGATGTAGCCATGACGACTAGCAGGAAGGGCATTACAGTCTCAAGTACTGCCTTCAAACTGGGGAATCTGTGCCTTCACGTTAAGGACAAATAAGTGGTTTTGATTAGCTATTTGCTTAACTAGGAGAATGCCTGCATGCCAGCTCAGTGCTAACCCACTTACTAAACTGACAAAAATCTTATGGGCAAATGAAGCAAACACTGAAAAGCACTGAGAGAAGCCATCATGCCAGTGGCACTGACACTTACAGTAATCAGAGGCTAATATATGCACCATACTCTGGTTCAGGATCCTGCAAACTTGCACATCACTTTTTATGTTGGAATTAAAAATCATGAGAAACCAGATTAGTCTTTAATTGCCTTTATTCTACATCACTAACTGCCTTTTGAGCTTTCTGAGCCCTGGAGAGACAAGCAAGGGTACAGGAATGTTTCAGAAGTTTGCTCACAGGACAGAAACCCAATTGAACGTGAGTTCTGCAGTCAGCAGGCTTTAGGACAGATCAAGTGCATAGGGATGAGGCAGAACAGGCTGCTATGCTGAAGGGCACAGCTGCTTCCACGGCTGGTTAGCATGCCAGGATACTGGCACTAGTGCAAGTGAGGTACCGGACAGGATATCACCACTTGGGTCTAAAGTCTATGACCAAGAAGAAAAAAAAAGCTTGCCATCAGTTGGAGAGACATAGGCAGATGAAATGTTAAGGCACTTCATACTAAAAGCTTCGGTATGTTCCAAAACATGAGATTAAGATCTTAAAAGTCACTGAATTTTGATGGGGACCCCTCTCCCCAAAGCAGTCCTGAGAGATTCAGCTTTGTCTTTATTAGCAATATACATGTACAAAGAACAGCGTATTTGCTCTGCAGAAAACAGAAAAGAGAGACCGCAGAAAGAGTACAAGCATTAGAGAAAAAAAAAAAAAAAAGTCTATTTAGGACCTCTTGGACCTAAATGTCATGTTTTCTAACAAGACAGATGTGGCCTCCTTTAAAGTTGCTTTGATTTGGTAGGGATGCATCCTTTGGAGTCCAAAGGCTTCGATCTCAAGGGTCTATGCAGGGAAGAATGACTGTGAAGCCTAAAACTAGTAATGGAGACTTACAATAATTTTGCTTTGGAATAGCAGCCGAGCAGAATATTGGAAAAAATAACTGATAGGCCTTCATTCCTACATAATGCCACATATTAATGACCATAATGATAAACACAAAACCATGTTTACTTTTTATTCCATATGTCAGAAAACAGAAAACAGTATTCGACACATGAAACAATTACCAATACATCTGAAATTATATAAAAAAAATGCAGACATTTGACTTCTAGTAGTAACCACTAATATGTCAGAAATACATTTTGACACTCACACTTTACAGTTTTCTTCTAGACTTCTGTCATCAGTTCCCTATTTACTTTATTGGAGAGCAACTGCAACTATTAAGATCAGTCACCAACATCTGCCAGAAAAGTCAGTAAATTTACTAATCCCAAAGCACAAATCCAGGACTGAACAGCCGTGCTGATACCAAAACTAAAACATTTGTTGGACAATGCTGTTCTCAATTGACCAACTCGTTGCTTTCAGCTGGATGACAGAGAGGGGTACTGACAGCTGAAGGCACATGCTTTTAAACCTGAGCCTTGGTTTTGACTGTTCAGCATGGTAAGCTATTACGTTCCACTGCAGACATCGTCACCACCTGCTTGAGCTTATTGGTAAGAGCCACACTTGGTCCTCATGCCAATTACAAATAAATATTGTACTGAGAACGACTTGGGCACTTCTTCACTGAAGAAATATACTATTCACCGCAATTAAAGCTATAAAGAAGAATCTGTTCCAGATTTCTCATGTTAATTTTTACATTGCAGAAGCACTACATTTCAACTTTCCTCAAAGTGAAGAAGTTTACACCTTTAACAAAGCCCCTGTATTAGAACAGCTGCTTTGTCAATGCCACCCAAAATGCACACTTAAACAGCAGAAACGATGATTACTAATAATAGACACATATGAGCACTGGCAGAGGGTGTTCAAATCACATTTTTAATTAACTTCTATAGAGAAGCAGCTGTAAAGCATTAAAAAGCTGATTCACACTGCAGCTGGCAGATATCTAGATTTTTAACTCCTAGCAGATGAAGACACTTACTTCAAGGTGAGGAGAACAAAATTAAAGCTGTTTGCCTGCAAATTCTTACTAAAAACAACTACATGCATAGGGTTTCATAGTATCAAACAATGCACTTGGATTTATTTAATGTGTTGCAATGGGAAACCTTGTCCTTTTTATTTATTTATTTTTTAAACACTTCAGTATGACACTTCTTTCACCACACAATAATTAGTTCATAGTAAACTGGATGTATTTTATTCACTTCGTCGCCTTTCCAGAAGATTAACATTGGTTGCTAATGATGAAAGGAAATACTAAATGATGATGAAAAGCGAATTTGTTGGATAATTTTAAGTTGTCGCAGAAGAACCCTGAAGTAAACAGCTAGGTTGTGCGCTAGCCCTTTACCTAGGAAACTTGAAATGTTCTCCTGAACCAGTAGTATTCAAAAGAAAGCCATTTTCTGCATAGAGGTCAATACCTGTGTAATTTTCATCAGAAGCATTTTAGTAGTCATAGTCTTACAACCACTTAAAAATAGTCATAGAACTGTTCTTACTATAAGTTTATACATTGGATACATCTGGTAGTTGAACCAGAAGACAAGCGATCAGGTCCACAAACTGAGCATCAAGACCCTGAATTTTAACAGCATACAAATATCAGGATCAAAAAAAGAGAGAGAAAAATGTATTTATTTTTTCAGCCTTTTAGGTCTCCACACTTCAAAAAACCAACTTTCTATCATGTACTCAAAGGTAGATCTCACTGACAGATATTTTAGAGCTGTTACAAAAGTCTGAACAGACCTGAGATGATCTGCAATGAACTCAAAGTGCAAGGAAAAAAAATCCCTTTATTCTATGGCTTAATTTACAAAAATACTCTTTAAGTCCTTTGAGACAGTAGTAACCGCAACTTCTACAAGAGGAAGAACATTAAAAAGCATAGTTCTCTAAGAAAAGCTTGGAGTTTTTTTGGTTGTTTTTTTAAACCTAAACAAATGCTTTAAAGTTAGAACCTATAAAAGGATCATATTCAGAATTCAATAAGAAAATGACCATTGCTGTTTTGTCTTAAACAGCCACTCCGTATTCAAGGATGTACTAACTAGACACATCTTTGTGCATTTAAAAAGAAAAAAGCAACTTGCACAATGCATGTGCCTAAAGATGAAAAGATAATCCCTTTGGCTGCACAAATCCCTTACTGTTCCATTTAAAGATCAGAAAGAATTCAAGTATTAGACACTTTTCTATTTCAGATGCTAAGAACATTATTTCTTTCAATTAAAGTCTGGCAGATGTGGTTAATGGAACAGGGTTGTATTTGCCACATACCTGATGCTGCACCAAATTACACATTAATCATCCCTTGCCTTTCCCTTTCAGTACACTACCTACAATGACTTACGCCCTTCTGACCAAATTATGCTCTGTGTGTTCAGCCAAGTAGCCTTACCCACATTTGTTTTTCCATCAGATTATGCCATATGGCTACCTCCAGAATTAGTTTTCCTGCAATATATAGAGATTTAAAAAGTCACAGGGATTTGTCTTTGAAAGGGAAAGAAGGGATTTGTCCATGGCTACCTCTGACACTCAGCAAACAGATAAGCTCCGAGACTACAGCTTTCTCCCCAACAGCAAACTTCCCAGCAATCTGCAGAAATGCATGGAGAAAGCACAAAGCGGCACGGCAAGGACAGCTGACCCTACGAAGAGGGCAAGCAAAGGGAAGAAAAGCTGGTCAAAATCGAATTCTTTGTAAGAGGCGAAATCCACGTGGCATTGCTCACAGAAAACAATCCCTGGACTTCTTTACTAACACACCTACAGCGTCCTGTTGTCTTCCAGAGGTGAGCAGTACATGACCTTCTGGGCTCACAACACTTAGGGGTCTCTCAAACACAAAACAACAGCTCTAACTCCACTTACATAAAGTTCTGCTGAAAAAACACATCTCTGAAAAAGTGAGTTAAAATGGGGCAAGAATAAGAAAAACTCAAAATGAGTGGAAAAATAAGTATTTTCAGGACTTCTAAACAGATAGTTTTCACCAATTAAATCGAGGCTCAAGGAAACAGGGTAGTGTTGGAGGAAAGAGGCAGCTGAAACCTGCAGCCTCCCTAACCATCTCCACAGTAAAACGAGACCTGTGCACCCATCTCGTAACAAAACTCCGGCCTCCAAATCAAGCGTAACCAAGCATGCATGCCTCTGATAACTGGATCCTAAAACTTAGTGGGCTCTATCGAAGGCTAGAAGGTTGATTTCACAAATGTCACTGTCCTGTTGGATTCAATATATTTAATCCAGGTGAAATTGTTACTGCCTCTCAATCACAGGCGCAGATTTTGCCCAGTTACTGTAAGCAGAATACTAAAGCTTCACGCACTGCCGCCGTGCACACAAAGCCATAAGACAGACAGCCTGGCTGCGTTAACATTTCCAGAGCAATCCTGATGTTCGGAGACTGCAGCATTTTCAGTGCTGCCACACTCAACTTTATTACTGTCTTAACACAGTGCTTTGCATACGATGTACAAAAGCTTTAGTGATGATAGATGCTATGATTCTTGTTCCCGAACAGGGGACAAACTTGTTCTAAAACACTGTCATTTACACAAAAGTACTCTTAAAAAAGAGCAAGAACAGGCTGTCAGTCAATATGCAAATAACCTAACGCTGAAACGCAACTTAGGTATGAAGTTTAAACAGTGAGTCACGATCACCGATTTCCATCAAGCTAGGTCATAATGTAAGATTTACTCAAAGTACTTCTGAACTGCCTGTGTAGTATATATGTTTTCTTCTGCACATGGCTAACTTGAAGTACACAGCAAGGTATTTCTTTTAAATGATGCTCAGCAACTAAGTTATAGCCTTCTAGCACACAGTAAGCTTATAACATCTTGAATAATTTAAAAATTTCAATTGCTGCCAAAAGTGAAGTAAAAACCTATTATGTTTTACATTAAAAAAAAAAGCCCGAAAATACCTGATGCATAATTGCCTGGAACAAACTGAAAAATATAATTACTTAAGTTTTTGGAGATGTGAGATTTCCCTAGATTATTTTATCTTTTGATGACTAGACAAAGCAACTAGGGCAATGTGGCATAAAATATCCTTGTGCAGTCCATTTACTCTTCCAATATTACCTCATTCTGGAGTTTTTCTTACTTATAAAGGACATTTTGGCTTTCAACACTGGCTCCCATAGCATCCTCATGGACAAACTGATCAAGTATGGGCTAGACAAACGGACAGTGAAATGGATTCAGCTCCAGAATGACAAAGCAGCTTGGGCAAATACAAGGGTGGTTTATGCATTAAGTGTCTGTAAATTACAGAAATTAGATGGAGACTAATGATCCATTTTGCAGAAGTCTGACTAGATGAGTATCCTGTTTTCTTAGAACCATAGCCAGATTTAAATTGTTGGCCTAGAGAACTGAAGTATCCCCTGAATCACCAGAAATTGCCTGCCTGATACCCACTGTCCACCAGCAAAGATAAAAAGCTAGAGCTAATACAAAAATCTGGAAAGTTACAAACTGACACAAGTTTCAACTTCCCTTCTCATCCTTCTGTTTCTGTGATATAATGGAACTCACTTACCAGTCAACAGCAGGATAATTAAATAAAAAAGCAAACAAATTTCACATCTGACAGTCCCTAGGGGAAAACTGATATATGTTAGAAAAAGAATTAGGTCTACTATGATAGATAGAGAGATATAACTACTACCCCACAAGTCAGCATATGAAATAACTTAATTTAACTGAGATCAGAACTAAATAGCTATAGAAATTATAAGTGAAGCCACAAATTCACACAGGGCTACCACAGCTCAGCATTTTTATGATCAGGCATTCTAAAGTCATAATTCACATGTATTGCATTCTAATTTCTGTTTCTCTGGAAGGACTGATGTTATCATCTGTGACCTCCTGCGACAACTAAGATTAATCTGAGGAGATCAGTCTGAGGGTCTTTAGCAGTTCTCAACAGTGAACAGGAAGAGGCACACAACATCAGGTGAGTTAAGTCTTATTCTCCAACAATACTCCAAGCTGGTGCCTTCCTCTAATATAGCCTATGCTCTTCTTTGCATTAAATCTCTCCTTTTTTTAAGTGCTCATGGTCATGGGGAAAGTCCTTGCACCATAGGCTTGATGGGAAACAAGTTTTTGGGGAAGAACATATGTTATTATAGCAGTCTTACTGGGAACATTATGTTGATACTAGAAACTATTATTAGAGAATGCAGAAACAGCCTCATAAAATTAGCCCACTGAGAACAACGGCAGGTGATGGAAAGCATAGTTTCTTTCAAACTAACCCATCCCAGACTACAAAGACATTGTCTAACACAACGTAACTCCACAGACAAGGGAAGAGCCAAACGTCAGAAAAGATGCTGGAGGTGACAACATGGTCTGCAGTTCAAGGCAAACTGAATGTTAGTACTGTACTGCATTGGACTGATCGTTTAAGCTAGCCTTTCCCAGAGCAATGCAGCTGATGTGGAATCTAGCATTAAATCTGTCTGAAATAAGAATAGCTTTCGATCATTTACATTATACTATAGGCATGCAAAAAAAATCCAACAGCAAGCTGTACCCGCACACTGCAATTTTCAAATACAAAACAAAGGAAACATTTCAAAAAAACATGACTATGGAAGCTTTTCCTGCTTGCTATTAAGACTTACTGCCATCAGGAGAGCCTTTTTTGGTTGAAAAATGTTTATTGCTAAAGGTCACAGAATTGTCTCTCTCTAATATATTAAGAAATAAATGGCTGTTGATACATCCAGATGATGATTCATCTGAGAGCTCCAACAACGTAAAGCAATGCAGCTGCCTTTCAGGTATGCTGCAGACCTTAGCAGCTACCAACTAATCTAAAAATCCATGTCTTTGCTCTCATATCACTATGTCAGCTGACTTCAACCCGCTTTGTAATCACACCAAAAATTGCTTATTCTCAAGCTTGAAAATGGATGAAAGTAACATCTGTCAGGGAAGAACACACACTACTTGTGTGTGCAGTACCCAGGTTTCTGTATTTCTTATTTCTGTTAGTAAGATCTTCTTTATGTGAAATACAGATTCTCCAAGAATGAGAACTGATAAGATACACAGCTGAAAGAGGCTGAGGGACTGGCACTACTATCACTACCTACGGAAACTGGCAGAACAGAAGACTAAGAGAGAATACTAACAGGAGAACCTCAAGAGCATCTAGGCAAAGTCTAACCTAAGCTTGACCCCATCACAGGTCAGCAGCACAAAAAATACTAACAAGAGGGATATAGTCTGCTTGTCAGGGATAGCCAAATTCTTGAAGGTAAGTCTTTAAAGAGTTAATAAAAGTGCTAGAGGAATATTTAGACAACCTTCAAGTGAAAGGTCACTATGAGGTACAAAAGCAGAGTATATCCAATATTTATCCTATCAGGGTAATCTCTCGATAAAACAATGAATAATAGAGTTCTAGTGCACAATTATCCTTTTCATCTTTTCCTTTTCAGTATGAGTTTATGATGACTGTTTACTGATAACTTTGGGGAAAACATTGATATTTACTGTTGTTACTGTGCCCCTCTGATCTCATATGGGGCCTCCAGCTATCAGTATGTTTAACAGTGGCTCTGTAATTTCAGAAGAAAGATGCTGTAACAAATCTGTGGGACTAGCATGCGAAACAAATGTGGCACTACACCTGGCAGACTTAACGCAGAGGACTAATCACTGGTGATTTTCAAAGAAAATCAAGAGACTGCTCCACAATCTATTAACGTGCTCACTGTTTCTGTGGAACAGTGGTGATGATCATAAACTCAGACACAGGGTCTTCAGGTCCTGCCCAATCTAATCATGAGATAAACAGATAACCAGAGCAGCAGTCTAACAGAATGAAAATCCAGGAAAGTATCCTTTTCATATATACAATAAAAAGTAAAAATCTTTGCTGGAGCCTCTGCTCTTTCCCACAGTTCATTTCAGGGGTGAAGTTTTCAACTCTCAGTTTTTATTTTGTTTTGTTTAAATACACACAATTGATAAATTAAAAACAGAATTTCCTCACCAGTCTTTCAAGTCAAGATCATGCATTTAGGACTTTTAATGCTCTTGCCTCTTAGAGACTTGGGATCTATCTAGCCTCTGGGAGGGATGTGGATCAACTGCAGTGTGGCTAAGGAAGAATATTGACTGCTGGAAAAGCACAAGCAGCCAGCAACAAACACTACTATGCACATATACGACTGACAGCAGGGAAGGGAAAATGTTTCATCCTAACCAGTAATTGTCCCAACATGCACAGATCAACTAAGCTAGCAGGAAAACACTGGTTTCCGAAAAAGGTTATTATCACTTTGCGAGCCTCTCTGTTGTTCTGCTCCCTTGACAATTTAGCTCAATGTCCAATACAAGTAGTCTTTCATATCAATTTATAAATAGATGCTGCATACAAATTAATCTCAGCTGCTTCTTGCAACCTTTGTGTGAAAGATGGATGACTGATGGAGAGAGTTTGCGTCTTATCAGAGGACGGTGGAACAGAGCGAGAGCGAGCTGGACAAACGGCACGTGGGCAGACTGATGAACAGCAGAAGTGGGAGAGCCAGCAAAGTACTCTTTGGCCTAGTCAGAAGGCCACATCTAGAGAACAAGGAAAACAGATCCCCAGGAAACCAGGTATCATTACTGCAATTTATTCCATAAAAAGATTTGCACAGTTCAGCTCTGGCTACAGTATGAGCTTGTCTTATTTGCTTCTAAACCGAGTGACAATAAAGAGACCTTGCTGGAAGGGTGTTCCCCCCCCCACATACCCCAGCTTAGTTTCAGAATTCTCTAAAGAAATACCTACTTTATATAACTGATTGATTTGTTCAAACCAGCATGCTTTGCTTGCAAGCAAATGAGAGATGTACTTTAGAACAAATACTATTGCTGTTGGGCAATGCTTATCTAAAAGTCGACATGGGTCAGAACACCAAATACTCACTACCTTGTTTCCCAGCTCATTTTATGAGTTTCAGAATCAATCATAGCTACTACTTCCTATGAGTCAGATATTTGGAGATGTATCCTTTAGTATCCTTGTAGTGAGTGCTTTTCCCACATGTGCAACCTCATCTGGTAGGTAAGACTTGAACTCTGCAGCTCATAATAAAGAAGATAAATATTCTTAGCAATTAGAATGGAGAAAAGGAGATGCTAGATCTGATCATAAACTCTTAAAAGTCACTGTACCCTCTTCAATACAGGATAAGACCAGCTGCTCCACAGACTTTCAAATTCCACATGATCTTTTTAACTATGCAGTCTCTACAGGATGGAGCATTCATTCCTCCTTCCCTTGATTACCCTTTTACACTGTAACAAGGGTGCAAACTGGGTATGTTTTATCTCAAGATGTAAACTAAGCTGTGGCTTAATTTATAATTACAGAGCATGTGAGTGGTTCAGAGAATAAGATCTCTTGCCATTCTGCGACAGTGTAAGTAAACTCAGCAACTACATCTACAAGCTGCTGCTGTAACTACAAGCGATTGTTCAATGTGCTGGTGATGCATTACGCCAGCAATTACACGTCTTCACGCGCGACACCCTTAAGCCCGATTCCAAATGCCTACTTCCTGTTTGAGAAAACACTCCCTATTTCAGACTTCACTGCAAGTCAGCAAGGAAAAGCAGTGAAAACTTTTCACGTTACAGATTTTCAGGAGCAGAAAAATCAGGAGAACTGTAAACTAAAATCTAGAGTGGAAGCTTTTTAATCAAGTCTAATTTTATAATTTTTCTGTATCTAGAAGAAAATGCAAGTTGTAAGGAATGATCTGTTTTTATGACGTCAAACGTTAAACACTTGGCCTTGATCAACTGGCTACACAGGCTCTTTAACAGAATATTCAAACCAGTTTCCCTGCTTATCTACGTTGTTCAAAAGGCTGCATTGCTGATGCCAGCAGTGGCTAAAATAATACAAATTGAATATGGAATGTGTTCATTTTTGCTAGACTTCTGGTTTTTCAAAGATTCATTATCACATTTGCAAGTTCTTTGATCACTTACATAAACACAGGTAGAGATGTTAACTACAAGTTATCATACCTCTGTCGCTGAAGTCATCCACCAGCACTATCTCTGCTATCAGCTCAGGAGGGGAGCGGTTTAAGACACTGTGCACTGTCCGGAGGAGAGAGGACCATCCTTCATTGTGGAATGGTATTATCACACTAGTGTTTGGAAGCGTCTCCAGGTACAGTTTATTCTTGCAGCTGGACACAGATAGAATAAAGTCAATGGTGGTACCAAAAAACCACTAGCGCTTCCATATTAATTACCATCCAGTAACTCATCCTCTACAACTCAAAATGATGCAAGGTACCTGAAAAACACTTAAGACACTGTTGGCTTCGTCTACTTTACCAGACCAAAAAATTCTGTACAAAACAAGGACAGTTAACTGCTAGCAAGTAGCACTTCATAATACAGTTATTAGAAGGATTTATCACGTGCTGAAGCTGGTTTTAAAGGAAACGCCAATTACAGCTTGAGATGTAGAAATCTAAACTACTTGTTCTAAGATTTTTATCTCTCAGTCCTAAAAGATCACTAGGCAGAGGAATTTCTATGTACAAAATGGTTTCAAAAGCTGAACGTGTCACTACTGTTCCAGGCACTACGAACACATCAATCCAGCTCACTTTGTTTTCAGAGAAGCCAATCACTAATCACCCTCATAACATTCATGCAGCATTTTTTTTAAACAGATATACAAAGGAAGTATAATTCTGAGAGAGGGATTCATTGTGAACAGAAGATGGAAATGAGGATAATCTCACGGTAAAAAACAGCTCAGTGATAAAACCCAGTCCCTTCAGTAGTAGATCAGTCCCCAACCTCTGTAACTGACCTCCTTTATCATGCTGGACAAGTTACTCAAATCAGACTTCTCCCAAACAACCAAGTCATGCTTTCCTTATTTTTCAGTGGGTCTTATTTGATACCATGGACAAGTTCTGCAGACTGGAGTCAAGAAAGCTGGGCTCTGAAAACAAAGCGCTACATAACTTGGATAACGCTGAAAAGTCAGGTCTGCCGTGTCTGCTTATGGACCCCTTGAGTTTGTGGGTATTTCCCCACTCCGTTATTCTCTCCCCATTTGTGCAATGGAGATAACGCTCCCTTGCCTTGTAAGGGTATTCTCAAGGTAGTCTTATGAACAGAAATTCAAACTACTGCAGTAAGTGCAATGTTTATTTTCCTGTAGATACAACCTTCAGAGGGGAGTTTGAATGTTGTTAAACAGGTAAGATCTAAGGCCATATAATGAACAAGTGCAGTTAACAAGGCCCCCCCCCCCAGCGATTCTTAGCTAGGGGACAGATCCCTATTATATTCACGGCACACCATGCTGCACTCAGCACAACACAGACTCAGGTGATCATGCGATCAGAGATTTTCAGAACACATTAAAGGCCAACATCTCCAGCAGGGCATGCTGCATGCTTTAAACTGCTAGGTGAAGGAGGTCACACTCCAGTCCCTTCCAGCCACAAAACCAGATCGACTGCATAGCATGCACTAGAGAGGATTTGCAGCATCCTTCCTCTCAAGCAGTTAACTAGGCTATCAGTACATGCACAATGCAGTGCATGCGTGCACATAACTCCCTCCCTGCTTCCCAGAAAGAAGGATGGGAAAGAAAGTGGCTCTGACAGCAGCAGCTCTTTCTTGGTACCTTTCTCAGGAAAAGGAGGAGGATGCACCTACGTTCATATACATGCTCAGTAAATCCAGCAACTGTGGTGCCTGCGTGAAAGGACAGTACCTTACTCTGGGTCTAATGAATTGTCTTGGGGTGCTGCAACAGTCTGCAGGCTACAGCTACAATGTAG
Organism: Rhea pennata; assembly: GCF_028389875.1. NCBI lineage: Eukaryota > Metazoa > Chordata > Aves > Rheiformes > Rheidae > Rhea > Rhea pennata. Next base: position 11,152,864 of record NC_084676.1, on the reverse strand, counting down.
AGATGCAAGAGGTGCAAAATATAGCTGTATGAACTGCTTTCATCCAGCCCTTAACACTGCAACCTTAACATTCTTCCAAGGCAGCTACTGGCTGTAATTCTGTTACAATATGAAACAAAAGTGCCAAAGCCTCTTTTCACCCTTCTTAAATGAGAATTCTAATTTTCTGACCAGCTCTAACAAGTGGCAAACTTCAGCTGTTACCACTGTTAAGCATGCAGAGAAGCTGTTTCCCTCCAGTTATCACATCTACAATTGATTTAGAAGATTTGTAAGATTAGCGTTTAATAATAAAAAACCTAGGAGCATTTAAAGCAAGCATTAGCAGGAGAAGGCACAATTCCTGAAACAAAAAGCCATACATTTTATATGTGCACCAGATAGATCTAAACCCCCACTACCCTCCCCAGCTTTCCACGATTAAGAGAAGACAGAGATGAAACACTATTTATAATACACAGGACCATAAGAAACATCTCAGAAGTGAGCTGATTCATTGAGGAGAGTGAGTGTTTAGAAACATCAGGGGAGACAGACCCTGACAGGTTATGCATCCCAGCTGGCAACGATCTCCAGCAAAGGGGAAAGACAGTCAGAGCTAATACAGAGAACAGGGCTCACTGCTCTTCTGGGGCTGAACTCTAGCAAGGGCAGAAAGAGCTGCTCTCTTACAGTGAGCTCCAGCACCTCACCCACCGCTGCAGGCACAGTGGTTGCTTCTCTGTCCTTCCGCAGTGATCAGTTTGGAAAACCCCAGCTGTGCCCTCCCCCAAGCTTGGAAATTGAGATGATACTGAGTGAGCAGCCAATTTCATATTTCGGTAAGGGGACAGGGCAGCTGATTGTTTCTGCTTATATCCCCCTCTGCCTGTAAGCATTCCCAGGCTACAAAATTTCTACTTCCTCTTGGTAAAATAAGAGCGCTCTAATACATGGCTCACTTCTTTCTATAGGGCTCTTTACAGACTTTCTAGAGCCAAACTTCATAAACTGCCCTCATCAAGCATCAAATAACACGGAACATACTGTTTCACACCTTTTTTTTTTTTTTTTGTAAACAGGCAGGGAATGCACAGTAGACCTTTTCAATCATTAATTCATTTACTCCAGATATCCATTATACACAACCCTTGTTCCTTTCCTAGCTAATCCTAGTATCCATAATGTACATGCTGTTTATCTTCTCCTTGAGACCTCCACAATTATAGCTTGCTACACTGGGTGATTGCGTGTCAAGAAACAAGCAAAACCAGCTGCAGTGGTATCATTAATCTCGGTTTAAATTGCTGGTGACCCAGACACTTCACTTACTAATTTTAACTGGGGACTGGAGTTTGAAGTTTCACATTTTTAAAAAGTTTAAGTAGCAGAATTAGCAATGAGGAGTCAGCAACTTTGTGAAACATTAGGGAACGTGAGGTGGTATATCAAATCCTCAGGTGAGGGAATACTGGTATTGTCTAAAGCTTAAATTCTGAGAGCCTGCATAAATGGAGGCCAAGTAGAATTTAGGTTAGCAAAAGTGCCAAATGTATTTCCTAAAACGCCAATTATAAGCTGATCAAGCTTCTTCAGTTACCTGACTGAGCTCTACATTTAAACACTCCAACCGCATGCCTAAAATATTTATGAAGCTGTATTTACCTCTCAGTTATGAGTATACATTAGGAGTGTCAAACAGTATATTTGATTATTTCACTGTAGCAACAGAGGTGATCTCGCAAATGAGCAGCTAATGCAAATTCTAAAATCTGATTTCTGGAAATTATACTTTGGAAACAAAGTGGATGTTGAATTCACTACCAAAAATGGCTTTCAATAAAATGATTTTTCTTCCAAATGTCTAATGAGGCCCTCAGATTTAAAAACTGCACGCGCAGTATTAAAAACTCCTGTAGCTTTGTGCAATATATATATTCACACATGCATATGTTCAACCTTAACTGAAGCACTTCTGTTAAAGAAAAGCTACTTTCTGCTTGCACAAAATCCAGTTCAATGCCATCTTAAAGGAATAATGTCCAAAATTAGATGAATTCAAACGCCAGCATTCAGCTGGACTAGTTTCTATTCATTATCCTTGGTGAGGCTTTTTATGAAGACATCAGTTCTGACAAAACGTTTTCATATGTAGTTCAGTGGCGTTGCTCAAATCTTGTTTTGATATTCCACATATTGTTTTCTCCTCCTAAAATCTTCCAGACTGGAGATGCACTGAATTAGTGCAGAATTCCAGAGGGAAGCTGTGGATATTATGTCATGTTTAGCTAGAAGCCAAAGAATGAATTAGAGCAGGTATTTAGGGACAAAATTATCATCTGACCACTCTGGAGGCATTTGTCATGCAAGCTAGACCTTTACATCACTTTCCAATACAGAAAGAAATAGCTCTGTCTTTTTTAGTTGCTATAGTTGTTGGCTATGTCAGCGGACTCAGGAACTAAACTGTCCCACGCTGGGAGAGACAAAAGAAAGTAGGCGCCTCGAGGTTAAGTGTGTGATTCCTTTTGTGCATGGCTGCAAGTTTTTGGTAATTATGTTCTCCAGAATTGAAAGGCTTTTTCTGATCTGTCTTCCACCTCCCATAATAAAGGACAGCATGTTAGCACTGTCCCTGTGCAGTGCTAACAGGACCCCAGCTGTGAGAGGCTTGTATTTGATAGACAAAGGTGCAAGAGTCCAGAATTAAAAACAAACAAACAAAAAAACAACCCACACACTCCTGCAGATGTGGTATTTTAGGGTCTGTAAACTTTCACTTATAGAAACATAAGCCAAGTACTCACTTTGGATGTCTGATGTCTGGAAGGGAACGATTCAGAGAAATTTTATCGCTCACAAAAATATTGAAGCCATTTTCCCTGTATGCCTGGTCCACTCGCTCTGCATCAGTCATTGGATAAGGTTTTCCCTGTTCTCCATTTCCTATGGATAGATAAAAAGTAAACATGCATCATTACTACTGGTTCCTAACTGGCCAGAAACGAAACCATGTATTAGAAGGACAACAGTCACCTTATAGTCCTTTAAAAATTCCTCTATTAGTTCTATACTCAGGTATATAGCAATTTTATCTGATTCACAGATTTGGTACAAACCACTCAGCTGTGCAAATCACAGAAGTTAAAACTCCTCATTGTAGGTAAGAGGGTAATGGCAAGACAAAGGAAGATGTATGGAGTATTTTTTGATGCACAGTAGGAGAATACACATGGTTTAATTTCTCATCGCTGCTGCTTTCTTCAGCGTGGATGGATATGTATATTTAACAACCTGAGCTCTGGTGGAGAGGAGGTAGAGCCTTTGCAGACATACCAGTGTAAAGCTGTCACATTCAGAAGAACTGCCTTTTTGTGTGATGCAGGACAAAACCTAGGACTATAGAATAAAAGTCTGCAAATATTCTCATTTAGAACATTTTTCTTACACTTCTTCCTTCCTGGATCTCTCATTTTTATCAGAGAGAGAGTTGTACCTATTTTTCATAAGCTCTTTAGAATTAATACTGCACCTATCCTAAAAGTACAATGTTACCAACATCCTTTTATTCAAGTTGGTTGTTTTGGTGGTGGAAAAAAAGGCTTTAACCAACTGCAATAACTGTTGCATCATTGCAGGAACATCATCTTGATCCAGAAGCTGTTCTGCTCTCAGCCTGCCAAATAATATAGATCATAAATTAGTTTGAGACATTTATAGTAATCTTACATACCTATACGTTCAGAGTCCCTCCTTATAGCTTCTTTGTTGTGCCAGTCCTTTTTCCTTTCTCCATCAACAAAGTAAGGGTCCTTCTTTTGCCTCACATATGATGCCTTTTAAACAAAAAATTGGATATGTTAAACCCTCCCCCAAAACAAGAAAATCCCACACATTTGAAACCTTCCCTTAATTTCCCTCACATACTTCAACTTACAAAAGGAAAGTAAATATCTTCCTTAGGATTATCACAAGGAAGTAATTTTTACTCTGAAAGGGGCAAGGAGAAAGTTTTGTTTACCTCTGAACAGCACTTTAAGTGTTAAATTAACAGTTAAGTGATATTTTTCAGTGCAACATCATGTACTCAGGACCAATATTTTCAGAGAACCTATTAAAAATTCTCGTTTTCATTTTGAAAACATCTAATGCATCTTACTTCCTATTTAATTAACAATAAAGATTTAATGAGACCCCTATGGCAGGATCATTATTTATGAAGATACTGCCCTACCTGAATAAAATCAAAATAAGGTTTAAATGTCATTTAAGACTCTTGCTGCTCAACTTAAAAGCAAATTTTACATGAGGCATGAGCCTGCACTGAACCCAATTAGAGCTCTTCTTTTCATGATGTTGATCCTGAAATTCAAAAGCAATAGGTGCTTTGGGAACAAGATAGCAAATGAAAGATAGGGTGAATTCAGGATCAAAGAGACCATGGTGTGTGGAAAGAAAACCATGATACATCTCTAAAATGCTGTCATTCCCAAAGTCCAGGAGATTTTTTTTTTTTTTTAATAGGGAATAGAGGCAAGAAGAGAACTTTTCCAAGAATGAATTTTCAATTACTTAGTAATATATCAGTAAGCATAAATGCAAATCACCTGTAGTAGCCTGACTCCTGGCACACAGTGAACTCCACAAGCTACCTAAGAAGGTAGGTAAGACTACCTAGAAGGAAAGCAAGCTCCCTTTCTCAGAGAACGGGAGGTTTTCAGTCTCACTATAATGGGTCCATTCAACAAGCCAACCAACAGCAAAAAGCAGTGCTCAGCATAGTAACCTTGCAAGGTTATCTGACATACCTTCGGCACCTAGGGCAGACTTTCCCATTCCAGCCCAAACCCCTGTGCGTCAGCTTACAAAGCCATCAGGAGACAGGTGTCTGCTAAGATGCCAAACTGACCTAGAGCACCTTTACGCAGCACATGCTCTGCTCCGTCCCCTCTGTTAGGGGTGGTAACCTTCAGCAAAGGAACCGGGGCAAGCACCTTGAGGGGGGCTGCTGTATTACGAGGCCAAAGGGTTATTAGCCAGCACTTTAAGGGTAACAGAGCTAGATCTCATTAAGAACTGTCCTGTACACTACTATAACTTACTGGGTTGGTCTCATTTATTTAAAGATTTAAAACAACTCTAGATCCTTTCAAATCAAGGAAGACAAAGCGATTTACACTCAGCTTCTTGACTTATCTGGCAAGACATTTTGTAGACAGCGACATACCTGAAAGAAGTCAAGTTTTATCCATGAAGTCAGATGCTCAGTTACACATTTCAGTTAACTGACATTAACACACAGAGTGCTCCCCTTCCTGCAACTTCATTTTATCGTTGCTGAAGGAACGCTGACTGGCATTCAGAACGGACAAAAATTCACACAGCCAGGATTCGTGATGTAAACAAACATTAAGGAACTCACACTTGTACCACCAAGAGCTAACAAGACTCTTTGAAAATACTCCTGATACAGAAACATGGAGGGAGAGGAAGTTTGCTTTGCACCAGAAGAGTGGACCTGCACTACGGGATGCAACTAAGAGGGGTGGAAACCTGACAACTGCCAGTAAAGGGCTGCTTAGACTGTGGATAGGCACCAGTGACAACCAGAAGAGTGACTACCTCACTCCCAGCAGAGCTGAAGTTATACGACCTCACAGATTTTTCATCTATCCCGTGATTCTTCAGTCATCTTCCTTTTCCTGTTCTTTTGTTCATCTGTTCTTTTATTTTCCACTCTAAGTTACTTGTACCAAAAACAACAGCTCATTTTTACTTCAGCAATTACTGTCCCTTCTGCCCATAAACTCTTCTTATTAATGCTTCTTTCTGTTCAAATAAAGAAGTTGATAGTATATTGTCCAGAATTTCACTTTGCACCTATTAAGGTACAAAACTAATGTAGTCACCAGCAGACTCATGCCTTCAACACATGCAAGCAGAGCTGAACTGAAGAGCTGTGTTTGAGGGAAACGGGTTTCCTAAGAGGTGCGGCAAGCACCTTAGCTATTCCTAACACGTAGAAACAAGTAAGTGCAGCTCTGGAAAAGCAGCACAATGGTGAAGAACTGCTCTCCCCCTTCCTGGAAGGGCTTCTGACCATACCTGAAATCAGCAGATATATCAAACAAAATTGTTCAATCTGCCTTGGGATTTTCTAGATGTCCCCTTAAGCACTACTCTTATCAATTCTTACATGAACTTCCAGATATATTACCTGCTGTTAAAAGTACATTTAAGTGTCAAAATGAATGCGCGAGCCTAGAACCAAACAGGTGAAAGGAAACAGCGGGAGGGTTTCAATAGCAGCTCAAACTGAACTAGCATACTGGGCAGCAGCTACTCTGGGGGAGGAAGAGGGGGGAAGATTAAGCATAAAGCTAGGCTTTGGCTAACCTCAGGCTGGTGTCAACAATGCAATCACAAAACACCTTGAAAAATGTACAAGGTACATACTAACACCAGCCAGAACATCAGTGCCCTAAAAGGATACAACCACTTTTGCCTACTAGGTGCAAACGGGGAGAGCAAAAGGCCAAATAACATCTTCAAACATGGTTTGAGACGCTTCCTTTCACGGCAGTGAACCATGACGGGGGCGGAAGGTGGTGCTGGTGGTGTGGAGGTAGACTAAACTTCAGCATCTATTGATGGTTTTATCTGACCAAACACCGACTTGAATAATTTATGCAGACAAGTTTTACCTGACTTTTGCTAGCTAGGGAGAGCTAATACAAGCAGGGATGAATGGCAACCATTTGACAGGACAGAGCAGCAATAGAAGGGGTAGCCTGGTTATTTTTGGCATTAAGCTAACCATGTTTTCAGCATAATGAAGCAGCCTCCCTGTTCTCCTGCAGTGGTCAGTACTTGCCTGGCCCACCACAGCCGTTCCCAATTTTTCAGATGACATACTATCCCATCATCCCCACTGAATAATCCATAAAGAACACTACTGTTCTGTCAGATTTTGCTTCTGCTTTGCAAGATTTCGACTTTGTCAGGTCTGGTCACTGGCTTGTCTCCTCTCCAGGATACTCCCTCGCCTACAGCAGTCCTGGAAAGCTTTGGCAAACCAAGGTGTGTTTGCTAGCTTTCCCAGCCACAGGCATGCGTGCGAGGGTTACGCTGGGTGCAGGAACCACCGGCCAATTTGACACCTCAGTATGTTAAGACTCTTGTCTGTTGTTTAGAGCGGTCTGGACTGAACCAGTGCACTAGAAGAATCACTTACAAAGCTTCTTACCCATTTTACTGTTTGCTGTGATTCAATACTCGTTATAACAACTCTAACAGTCACTCTAGGAATCTCATCTGCTAAAGATGAGAGTATAAACGGGACTGTCTAGGGACGAGATTTGAGAAATACATTATGCAGCTCAGAGCCCCATGACACCCACCCCGCACAAGGGAATCCAGCATCCCCTGCCAGATATCCAGTTCCTTATGAAGTGGCCAGGGAAATTCAGGTCCACAAAATCTACAAAAATACAAACAAATCCCTCCTCCCACCCCCAAACACAGCACAACAGCAAGAGACATCCATGCTGACTAATAAGGAAATGGTAAGAGTGTTTTTCCCAACTTGCCTTGGGACTCAGGCAACTTAAGCAAGAATAGCCAAGGGGCCTCCCGTTCTTGCAAATTCTACCCTGAAAACATTCCTTAAAAGGAGGCATCTGCTCACTGCTCTAGGCACTTGGGTGGATTGCTCTCCTTTTCAAACATGCTTAAAGAAAAGGTGCTTCTTGAGCTCTTCGGGGATGGGAAACAATTTCAAACTACACCCCAAAAGGTTCAGATGCACTTCTCCAGCCTCCTCTGGGGAAGGTGACACTACTGGGCTGTTGGCTATTTCAGGAGGGGGCCATCACTCCCTCGCATCAGTTCAGAAAGCGCCCAACATCCATGAGGCCGAGAAGCAACCTAAAGCCGTTACAAAGCAGTTCTGCCCATCCCTTCCCAGGGTGAGCGCCTCCAGCCCCCGGGCTGCAGTCACCCTTGGGTTCATGCACTCAGTATAAAACAACATGAATAGGGAAGTGAATTTTCTATGCACAGCTTCAAGTCATTCTCCAGAGGTCAGCAGTAGAATTTAAATACCCTCAGAGGTATGAGCCAAACATGTAATTTAGTCAGAGATGCTGAATGAAAGCAGTAGCATACAGTCCTCCAGTTCTGTTCAAAAGCCCCACCACGTTATCTGCAGAACCCAATGTGTTCTGTGTCCCATCAGTCTAGGAGAAAGATGTACTGTATCTCTCAGCCCCAAATAAACTCAAGCATGAAAAAGTCTTTGAGTTGAGTGAAGCTCAACTGTCCAGGCCATATATCAGGTGGAAGACCTGAGTAATTTGCAAACTTTAAATTAAGGAAGAGAGGAAACGACGGAGTACAGGCATTAGCTAACTAGACCTTTCCAAACTGTAGTATTGGACTGGGAGGCACACAGAATGAGTCAAGATACATCTTGTATGGAACATATTCCTCAGCTCTCTCTTGGAGACTTAAAGAATGGATCTTTCTTCATTTTAGCATAGACAAAGAAGAAAAGAGAAAGGGAAAGACAGACAGACTGCATGGGGCGATTCATTAGTGTTCCTTTGCCTGAAGTGCGTATAATGTTACTGCCCTGTAGAACTGAAGCTAGACAGAAGATAAATACAACATCAATCTCCTTTAGTGTGACATACCTTTCTATAAGTACCATTTAAATCTTTAAAGCTAGACATATCTACAGATGGTCATGACAGACACGTCGTGTTCTGCAGCTTTATTCGTCTTGGGAAGGTACATTATATTAGTCTATCCAATTCAGAAGTGCTCCATTAAGTTTTAATTCAGCTTGGGTGTTAAGGGTTTAGAATATTTCGTTTAATTGCATCACTTGCAGGCAAACATACAACACTTATATTGGTTTTGCAGGTCACCATTACAATACCATAATTGCAAGATCTGCTGTGAATCACTGACAAGTTCTGTCAAGAATGTCTGCTGAGCATTAAACTGAAGAGACTTAACACTAGAAAAAATGTCAGTGTTTTTGCCTGAGTGACCTTTGCCAGCACCCACTACCAGCTCCCAGGAATGAAAGTGTAGCTGCAACTGTGTCTGATCAGCAGCATTTCTCATTAAAGTTCAAAACTAATGAAAGTAGACTCCCCCCTCCAAAAAAAAAAAATCACAGTGCAGATAATAAACATTTGCCTTCCCTCAACTGCAATTTTTATGCTCATATGATCACTATTAGCAGAACAGCATGTGAAGTTGCAGGCAGCACACCACCATGGGAATAAATGCACGTGTACGCAAAAGTCTGCCGCATTCCAAAAATGGCACTGGGCAGGATGCTGATATTGATGTGATTTTGGAAACTTCTCTTCTGGTAAAAGACATCTGAGCTCCAGAAATCTAAACACAGCATACAGGGACCACGCTGCTACTTTTTTTAGTGGCTTCCTTCAGGGATGCTGCATGGGATTTGATTTAATTATGCAAATTAAATAACTTGATGATATCCTTTCAATAGAAGCACTAGACTGATATCTAAGCATTCTGCAGAACACAGCAAGTTTTCCAGAACTCACTTTTGCTTTAACTATTAAACAAGCTTCCCATTTGAAGAGAGCTACATCTTACCTGTTATATTGCATTTCATATAAGTTTTCACTTTTATCTTCAATTCTCATGAATTCTAATTACACAGCAAGAGGCATATTATTCTTGTTCAAAACCTGCCACCACATTCCACCCTTACCTACATTCAACTGTAAATACAAAACCACTGTTTGAATTCTGCAGTTACCAACACCGCATGCGTTGACTAAGTCAGCATTAAACATTCGGATTTTTGTCCCTATAAAGCAGGTCAGTGAACAGAAACGCCAGGTGACACCTTTACAAGCCTTTGGGATTTTCTGTTTTACTCTACCTTAGCTTCTCATTTTGCAAGTCTGTTCACTTTTAAAATGGTCAGTTGTAAATAGCAATGCAAAAATGGAGAGAGTTCAAAGCATGAAAGGTTCATTACAGTCATCTAGTCAAGCTCTAAGTGCACACACCATTGAATTTTCCCCATTAATTCTACAGCAAGCCCATAGCTTCTGTTTCAGCTCAAGTACATTTTATTTTCCTTAAATACTGGAAGTTGTTTACAGCTAAGAAACAATTACTTCTCTAGCAATATTTTAAGCTCATCTCCTGCCTGTTTCCATCCTTCATTTCTTTAAAACTGAAAATAAATTAGAGTAGAAAGGCATATTAAGTAATATATTGAAAATGGATTTAGACAGATTGCTGTAAATAAGCCCCTTCTGTTGTCTACCATGCTTTTACTTAACATCCCGCCAAAGGAATCGATTAGCATTCAAACATCAAACACACAAAAATGGAATTTTAATCTTTTGTTTAATCGCTATTTAGTGTGCCTGGTTCCAGCCAGAATAAAAGAAGAGCGGATGGAGATGTAAGCCAACTGCTTTCTGTACAAGGGATTTGCTGAAGTACGCATGCAAATTGTGATGCCATACAGACTTCAAACTCTGTTCAAACATTTATTTGGCTGATTTTTGCCACATTCAGGCCTAAAGAGCTATGATATTCAGTGACAGTGTGGGAAGAGGCTGTTTCATTCCAGGTCTCTTCATTTATCCTAGCGCTTCAGCAAATATATCTTCCATTTATGTGCTACAACAGGATGCTGAAGACAAGTAATCTAGAAAAAAATACAAGGGAAAGGGCAGGACAAACAAGAACCATTCTTTTATCCTTACAGTGAAGCAAAGTCACAGCCTGAGGAAGAGACAGTGATATGCCTACATCCTAGCTAGAGTTAGCTCATAAAATAAACAGACAAGCTTCCTTTAAGAGCTCTGCTTTGCTCAGGACCCCAGAGCCATCCCTGACAACCGCCGGCTATTTTCAGCGAGCGACAGGATACACAAAAAAAGGCTGGATCACCTCTTCTAATGTTAACGCAAACTTAGCTTCTAAGGGCAAGAAGGAAGATTTTTCACTTCCCAGGAAGCTCCGCCTAAATAAAGGAAAGTAGAAAGAAGGGGTCCGTTCCCGAGCTGCCTCAGAGCGAGCATCCTCCAGGCAGCAGCTTCCCCACGCCCTGCCTGCACCACCGTTCGGCAGGGTGGTCTTCCTCTGCCGCGCCGCAGCTCTGAACGCTGCACCGCGACCCGGCTGCGCTAACGCACGGTGGTTTGAGATACACATGCTGGCACAAGCTCCAGAGTTGGCAAGTTAACCTTAGCGTGGGCAAAGAACTCAGATCCCTATCATCATTCGGGTTGATGCAGCAGACGATTTAAGGCAAGAGCGTGCACTTCGCGTGCAACCTAGCTGTCGTGACCTGTGCCACAGCAACATGGAAACAAACGTCCAGCCTCACCCCCAAGCAGCACCAGCTTCTCTCCAGGCTTCCAAAAAAAAAAAAAAACCCTAAAATACAAGAGAGGTTTTGGAAGCCAGGAATCATGAGGGAAGACAGGTCTGTCTGAACGTCAAGAGGAATGCCCCTCCTCTTGTGGCAAAAGCAGCCTATTTTTTAATGATTGTGGGTCTATCCACACTAAACGTAGGCAACTATTTCATAAATAAATGGACAAAGTCTTACTGTACATGAAAAAATAAATTTTTTTTAGCTTGTCAAATATTTATTAGAATGATTTGACCAACAAATGGGTACAACATCCATGCAAAGCAACCAGCCTCCATCCAAGGTACTGGTATGCAAAGCAGCTGGGACTTTCAGATGATCTGATGAGGAAACAAAAACAAAAACAAAGAAAACTTCAACACCAGCTGGAGACATTATTCCTGAGTCAGGAAGCTGAGCATAACCAAAGGTCTTCATTTATTGAAACAGAGACAGTATACTATTTGAAAAAGAAGGCTGCTAAAAGCCTGTCCTGCGGTCTATCCAAGTGTTTTCAAAAGGTTAATTTAAGCTATTCAGTCAATCAAAAGTTTAAAAGCCACATTAGAATAATCCATACCTTCAACATTTCAGAAGCTGTTAAAAGGCAATGCAGGACTAAATGGCAGTACGTCACCTGGAATGATTAAGTGCTTTTGAAGCAAAAAAAATTAAATATGTCTTCACAGCTGTGTTGTGACTCAAATTCAAGTGACAGGTTCCAATCAGACCTGAAGGTTTCCTGAATAATGCCAAGACCCTACCATTCAGCCAACATGCTCTTCTCTCCCAGCAGAAACACTGTTAATGGTGAAATCCATGTTCAGCTTTGTGCTTTTCTTTGAGAAAGTCATGCTTAGACATACGGAAATAACTTGCCTAGGTCCTTCAGGAAGCAGAGCCACAAAATTTACTATGCATGCTCCTGAACTGGTCCATATCCTGACAGCTAATTAAGTTGCAGCTAGACCAGAACCAGCTCAATGACTCTGTGCACAAGGACACAGAGCAGAACCTTGTCAGCAGAATGCGTGGGGACACTTGGTAGCTGCTTGCAGAGCTACTGAAGAAATATGCTCTTTGCAGGAGCACAGGCATGTGGCTCCTTGGTGGATAGGATGGCCTGCTGCTTTAGCATTACCCAGTTTTAGCCACCTCTGTATGTTTTATGCAGAAAGCTTTCTGCATCAAATGCTACATCAGTACTTCGTTCAACTAAAACTTTTTTCCTCTTTACATTGCTTCAGTTAACTGATTTTATTCAGCTTCAATTGCTAAAAAACCCTTAGCACAGACAAACTTTCATCTAGGGAAAGGTCCTGTTTCATCAACTGATTAAGGTCTAAAGACATGAGCAGAGGACAGTGATTTGACATCTAGCTTAGTCATCTAACCATACCTAATACTTTACAGTTTGTTCTTCACTTGCATTTAGAAAATCATTATGGTCTTGCAGTGTTTGCTGTTCTAGACATACTGGCTGGCTAATTTAATCTGGGCCTCCAAATGCACTATGCCTTTTCAAAGGCGGTGCACAGCACTAAGCAGCAAATTCCTCCCTAGGTTTTAGCACATCTTGCGACAGCACAGCTGAAGTGCAAACTATAGTTTCAGTCTCAGACCATCCTTCACTTGTTAAAAATCCAGCTGGCCTATTTTTAGGCTTCAGAACAGAACTCATTGCTTTAATTTGCCCATGACAGCTTTCTCTCATCTTCGCTGTTCACTGAAATGTTTAAAGTCCTTCAAATCTACAGAAACACTCTATTTCCCACACAGAAGCATTTCTGAGTGATCTGCCCAGAATTGTGGAATAAGCTCCTGCAGGCATTTAGTTGCTTCACAAACCTTCTCAGTTTCCCCCTCAAGCAATAGGCACATTTCTTTGACCTTGCTTTAACATACAGCAGCACATTACAAAATTCCCAAATAAGACTATTCCCCAAGCTTTCCTCCTGCTGAGATAGAAAACACGACATGTTAGTCACACTGCTTCAGGTCCTACCATGAGGTGCTTTGACAGCGAACGCGTGAAGTGTGGAAACAGAGAAGTCATCTCTGAACTGCCATTCCAAATGAGACTGAAGACTTGCCTTCCCACCTTCCTTCCCTTTCTACTTTACATGCTTTCTGGGAACCCTCAAAACTAGGTGAGCTCCCCCAAGAAACTAACTTGCATATAGTATTTTATTGTGCATCTGAAAGTTTCATTTTGACTACAGCTTTTGGCAGAAGCTATAAGGATGAAATCCTTAAGAATAAACTTTGAATTTTTCCACAGCAGTTAGTACTATTGGAAATGATACAGCAAGCTAGAGAAAGAAGGAAGAACAAGCTGGCTTGGAAATCAGTCTGAGAAAGGCACATCTGAATACAAACAAGCAGGTTCTTACCAGATACTTGCATATACCTGTGCTTCACTTAACGGGAGCAAAAGGCACACAAGCTGTAGTAGTTTACTATACAAACATACTTTGGAGTACTACTTTGAAATCTGATTTATCAGTTAGATTTATAGATTAGTCAGGCATTTCTGCATATGCAGCATAATCTGCATTAAGATTTAATAGACATGCAGGATTTATAAGACCTGTAATTCCATCATATCCCTGAATTCCCAGCACTTGAGCTATAAATTCTTGATCAGATTATAGGAATGTTAAGCCAACCAAGAACTGCTCAAATGAACACACCCTCCAAATATTTTAAATATTAGCAGAGAATCACACCTTGGACATCTCATTAAGATACCACAACAAACATCCTGTGTCCTAAACATACTGTTCATTTCACTTCTGTATCATATTTAGACAAACACGACTTTACACCTCCACTCAGTGCTGCAAGTAGGTAAACGCTAAACATATGACTGCAAATTTGACTTTGTTCACTTAAAAAAAAAATAGAGTTTGTAGCTTTTCCAAACACATAGGAACTCCTGGAATTTGCAAGTTCTATGAAATGTTTGCTTCAGATTCCACAGAAACTGTAGCAGGCACTTTTAACCTCAAAAGACTGGGTGGGGGGTGGGGGTGGGGAGCAGAGGGGAAAAAAAAAAGAAGTTTTTAGCAAAAAAAGCTTAAGTGAAATACAACAAAACAATACTGGGAACCTGGATGGAGAGTGAATCCTTGGGAAAACCTGATACAAACAAAAACAGAAACACGGAGGGATATGGGTACTAATGTTTGAATAAGCTGTAAAGTGAGGCCAGGACAAAAATACGTACACTAGACCCCCAGAGGAGCAGGAGGAGGTCTAGATATTTTACACAGGGCAAACAAATCACGAGAGAATTCCTGCTGCACAAGTCTGTTTTGACACTTTTCTGATGTGCAAACTACACTAGCAGGATGCCTTATGCTTCGTGGTCACAATTAAGACAGAGACTGTATTATAAACGTGTTACGAGGCAAGATGAACTACTGTCACCATCCAGGACAGTCATCAGAACCGTGCTCTGGATCTTGCCTAGAAAAGGGAGCAGAGGGTGGTAAAGACGCCATAAGCATCACAACTTCTGCAGCAGGCAGTTGCCAGAAGAGCACTAGCGTGGATCAGAGCATTACCGTACTTCGTAAGAATTGGGCTGATGACAAACTTACTCAAGTAAAATTGAAGGGCATATGACATGCCCTGCTGAGGGGCAAAGATTTGTCAGGATGCAGAGTACACCAGCTTCAGAACTATAAATCTCTTTGTTCCGAAATGCTCCAGAAAAGTAAAATTTATTTACTGCTATTGAAAACCACATACAATTCACACAAACTCCCTAACAGAAATTACTCAGAGATTGGAACAGGAACAATAATTCTCATTTTGTTTGCATGTCAGGTACTCAGATTTCCAGTTTTATGCCAGGAGACAGAGCTCTTCCCACAGCAAGCAGCACAAACTTAGAAATTGCTTTCCCCCAAAGTATTTTGGGAAAAACATGGCTGTATTTTAGCTCTTTTCTTGAGCCTTTATTTATCTTTGCATCTTTAGGAGTTACACATAAAATTATAGAAATGTTTATCAAGAAATTGAAAGAAGGCAAAATTTGAGAATGACAACACGATCTGCTGAGGAGTGAGTCAAACTCAAAACCAGAGAACAGCAAACCATTAGACTTCCAGTGCTGTTCGCCTGCTAGTACCACCAACAAGCCCCAGGCAGACTGCACCAGCTAGTCCTTCTCAGCACATCAGAGCTGCAGTCTAGCGATGAACTGTCCTTGGAAGTGTGGATGGACAGCACAGAATCCCCCTGCATCTCCCCGCCACCAGTGTCTGCCGAAGAACAAACCAGGCCAAAATGATTTTAAGGAGAACCCAAGGCATCAGGGGGCTCGCTGAGATCTTCAGAGGTTACTTTTTTTTCTTGTTGTCTTCTGCTACCAGGAACAATCACATGCAAACATAATACTTCAGGAACATCACTCGAACAAAATAGTTACAACTAACTCTGCTAAAGCAAAGAGAATTGTATACGTTTTTTCTATTTTCTACATTCCTCATTTAAGATCTGCAGTGCTGACACTGCTCACTCGCCTTCCAGGCTCAAACAGCTCCTAGTTTGACCAACAGTACTGGTAACCTGTGACAGCTTTGGTTTAGCAAAATAATTGTTTATCAACTAAATGTGCATATTTCCTATTACTTCAGGTGACACCCTTAAGAAGCCCAACTCATTTTGCTTTCTAGTTCATACTGCTAGTATTAGTCTCTGCACAGAGCTATTTCTTACTAGCTATACAGTAAACCCATGCTTTTGGTGTTTTTAGCAATGGAGTATCAGTATTTTCCTTTCAGATATTTTAAGAATTTTAAAGTAAATTCTCTACCAGCTTCCTGGCAGACTTGATGCTTCTTGACAGTGTTATGTTAAACTGAAAGTATCACCACTAAAAAGCAATATTTAACACGCCTCTTCTTCTCCAAAAGTTATTTAACTGCTGCTCAGACAACTAGCACACAGCATCAAGCAGTAGAGAATGCATTGGTCTACGCCAAGATTAATCACACTCTTCTCAGGATCAGACTTCCTGCTATTATCTCAGTACTTTAAAACATTTGAACCATGCCACCTGCAATTTCCCCCTATTTATGCTGTCAAGTCATTTGATGTACTTGTCTTTTGTATGCATTTCCCAATTCTCTTTTGATGGGAGACAGTAAATAGAATTAGCGCCCTCCGTGGCGAAAAGCCCTGCTGCCCGCTGCAGTGCGGAGCGGCTGGTCCACAGCCCTGCACAGTCGCAGCGCCCCAGTACACAGTCTTCATTGTCAGGAACCACGAGCTGCCACTCAAGACCAGGCACAAGTTGCATTATTCCACTTGGAACATGAAGTAGAGCTGTGAGCACAAAACCAAAACCCCCAAAGAACAAAAAACAAAACCGTCACCCTATTTCAGTGTTGAAACTTCTAGAAAACCAAGAGATCGCTCACGGTCTATAAAGATCTGCAGAATACATACATCACACAGTTAAGTACGAAGTGCCAACCTTCAACCACAAGTTCATGGTGATCCCCTGAGAATTCTTGGCACCTGAAAAATACGTTGGGTTTTCAGTAACTGACAACTACATCTTACCAGTTAATTTAAAAAGGCAAACATCTGGGGAAACGTGGGAAAGAGATCTGCCCGATACAAAAATCAATGTACAGGTTTTCAGGTGTCACCTACAGGGAGGCAGACAGCTGCTGACCATATGAGTGCCTGGAACAAACCTAAAAAACAAGCAGCTTCTTCCTGGGACAAGTAAGAATCTACACAGACAGGTGAGAGAAGCTACACCACTCCACTAAATCAGGCAATCATGAGTATACAACAGTCTGGTTAATGCTAATATAAAAATTAGAATTCAAATTTTAATCAAAATTTACAAGTTTTGATGCAAACATTCAAGTCATGTTATCAAAGTGAGTTTTGCCAATCTTTCTAGACCTTATAAAATTATCTATCAGTTTCCATATTGGAATAAAAAGCATGCCTGCTAGATCTGCTGATGTTGCCAGCTGAGGGAAGAACAAGTTTAAAATTCAACAGCAGTCCCAACAAAATAGCAGAAACTGTCAGAAAGATTTGGGATAAAATTTAAAGGCTGAGTAAAGAATACATGAATTAACTGTACAAATGCAAGATGAGAATGACACTTACACAGCTGTTCAACAGCTGTTTTATCATTTCTTGCTGATGACAAGCATGAACTGCATGAATCAGTGTCCTACTGTTTGAAAAGAGCACGTTTCATCCTGAGATATTTAGAGAAGCATTATACACAGAAAATATGCAAGCTAATCAGTGCTGACTAGGGCAGAGATGACCAGGCAGAAAGGAAGGGTATTACAGATAGCCCTCATTTTTCAAGAGCATTGCAAGGAGGAAAATGGAAAGATATGAAATTCCTTGAGTGCAAGGCAGCTGGAATTATGGAAGTGGCTTTTCAATCACAAAAAAATTCATGTTTCCTGATCAGGCCAAAGGTAGCTAGACTTTGAGAAGTTTCATTTTACTGCAAGAGCCTTAGAGAGGTCTGTCTCTTGAGAACACACTGAAATCCTTGAGGTCTGGAAGTCTTCACTGACTAGATTGTGGAAGCTTAAAGTATGTGAGGGCTGGACAGCTGGACAGTCTCACAAGCATCCAGTAGGATTCACATTAAAATCTATCACCACAGTGTTTTCCGTTCTCCTAGATCTACACTAGTTCTTGCAGAACAGTAGAAATATACTCCAAAACTGAACTCTTTGGAACTTTTCCTGTTTTTCAGGGTTATTGTAAACCATAGGAGTTAGCCTGATAAAATATAAATTCTTTTCTCTACAGCACATAGTCCAACTTCACTCTAATGAAGCTCCATGGGACTGAGAAAAACTGCTGCAGAGCAGGACATTCTCTACAATAAACCTTTCATAGCTTGTCCTACCAGAATAAAAAACCCTCCCAATTTGACTTGAACATGTTTTATCTAGTATTTTACGAGTCTCACTTCATACTGAAAGAATACTGTTTAAGCATTGACCAAAACAGGGGAAAAAATAAAACGCATAGTTGTACACAGGCTACAGCAGAGGACGACTTAAGAACTTCAGACTTGCTCAGATGCTTGTTTTATCAAGAATTATCAAACAGGCAAAAAAAAGTCCATGCTGCTATGGCTCCTTCAAATAGGGTGTGCTATTAGTAGCTCTTGTTCCAGTGCATTTGAGCAGTGCATTGTACATGCGATTTCTCTCATGTTCTCTGAAAAATTATGGTTTTAACACTTATATAACTCCAGCAATACTGTGCTACTGCACAGCTTAGCATACAGCGCACAGAGACACTGAGCTCCATTTCACTTGCTTGGAGAAGCATTAGAACTGAACAGCTGTTCAGCGCTGGATAGAAGTACTTTAAAATAGTTTAAAGCTTCCTTTTCCTGGGAGAGGGGAATGAAATATCCTTTATCCTAGGTTTTTGGTTTTCTTATAACACGAGGGAGAGTCATCCTGGGGGCACTCAGGTGAGACCTGGGCTCAGTAGGTTTGCTGAATGCCTTGGCCATTCTGTATTAGACTCCTTAAGAGCAGTTAGAATTCAGAATGAAAATCTGTATTCTTGACTCCACTGCAAAAAAGAAAACCCACAGAAAACCACTCCAACTATTGCATCAGGCAAGGGACAGAAAATCCACGTCTCTGGAACAGCATCTTCTGCCAGCACACAGGCACAGTACCTTATTCCTCCTTTTTATATTCACTCCTTTGGTTCAAGCAGACAAAGTGTAGCTTAATACACACAAAACAGACAAGATGTTGCATTTCCAAAGCTTTACCTGGGGATATAAAACTCTTATTTAAGAATAGCACTGTTTTAGATTCCTACATCAGACTGAAGGATACACTCGGATCAACAGCTCTGGGCCATCACCAAACAGGAGCCCTTCAGACGCTGTTTCTGGTGACTGGATGTTCCCTCTACAAGGCCCAAGTTCACTGGCTTTAAAACAGGCAAAGATAACAGTATACAAAGTTTTGTGGTCAAGGGTAGATCAGCACAATGTAGAGAAAGCAAGAAGTCCCAGTGCCTCTGAAGAACGAGGCTCTACAGAAAAGCATTAGCAAGATCATCAGTTTAACACTCAGTATTTTAAGAAGGTTTTCAGAATAGCCTTTGCTATGTTAGTGATATATTCTCTCTCCCTACTTAAGTCTGGAAGCTTTGAAAATGGAGCAATCCTACAAGTCTTAAAAGCAGCATTTGCAGCTGTGGTAAGCAGACAGAGTTACTACCACTGCAAAGTTTAACTGGACACTTACATTTAACATTTTACCAAGTTCTGTGTCATGGTTGATTACAGTAGAACAGGATTTCCTTTGGAAAAAGTTCATCTACTTCAAACTCATTGATTTTTAAACATTATATCTGACATTATGCATATCTGTTGAGCAGGGAGTCACCCTGAGAGTAGCTGAGGAAACCAGGACCAAAGAGGGACAATTAGTGACAACAAACCAGTCTTACCACCATAAAGATGGAAGTTCAAATCTTGATCTGTATCATAAGTGAAGAAACAATCTGACTCATTTTGCCAGTATCCATTCTTCAGAAACAGGTTTTCATCACTGCTCAAGAAAGTCCTGACCAAAGGAGTGACAGCAACTAAGGCAGCCAACACTGTATAACACCTGCTGGTCCTTTAGACCAATCTCCTGACCATGCAAAGCCTTTAGAAATTCCTTTTTTCATAACAAAGGCCTATTTCACAGATACTTCTTAGAAAGTCTTTTTAAAGCAAATTACTATCAGAGTACTACTAGATAATAATTTAAGATTAATAATGGAAATACAGGTTCCCTCTTCCTGCAAGTCAAAAAAAATATTCTGCTATTCAAGAGTCACTCTGAAGGAATATAAGCAGCAAAGCTTGTTACAAGTGCTTATCAGAACTGACAAACCAGAGGCATGAACATCACCACATTTTAAAACCTTTTGGCACAAGTGAATAGCTAAGAGAGCTCCGAATGACTTTGCCCAGGAGGTGGACACCACTATGTGCTCCAGCTGACCTTAACTAATAATTGCTCAAGCTTCAAACCTGCTACTCAAGTTTCTATTGTAAGCAATTATTTGCCTCTGTGCAAAAATGTTAATTTCATGCTCTGTAAACACCTCTCCTTGTGACAGGCCAGCCTGCCTATAAAGATTGCTTTTGACAGCCTGATGACCATCTCTTGCAGCAAGGGCCCAAAACATCTTTTAGTAGGTAGCAACACCTGCCCTGCCCTCCCCAAGGGAGGGGGCAGACAGGGATGATATGCTTACAGGTGACACACGTGACCTTTCTAAAAGGCAGCTGGAGGGTTTAGACACATAACACAGAACAATTTGACACTAAAAGAGCACCAGCAACTGCTTTCAAGTAGCTATAACATGTTGCAACATTTAATCAGCTAACTATTGTAGAAAGTATTATCTCTGCAGTGCTAATGCTAGGGAAAGGATGCAAGGACAATGAAGGCCAGGATAAGAAAGATTACTTTAAGTAACAGCAGGAACAGCAAGAGGAATGGTGGGTACCAAGCATCAGAAAAAGTGCCACAGTATTTAGCAGAAAAAGCAGCAGGAAGTAGGCACTGCTTAGCCTTACCACCAAGCAAATCGGGCACATCTGCCTGCACAATGAGGAGATGCTCCCTACGAAATCAGGAAACATTATGCCACAAGTTTTTCCTCAACAGTGCCATTCTGAATCCTGAACGAAAGCTATTAAATACCTACAATTATAATTTTTGATGCGGGCACATGCAAGGCTGCTGGGAGACAAGATATACAGACAATATAAAAGGAAGCAACTGCTTTTTGCAAAATGCTACATGTGAAAGCTGCCACTTCCAATAGAAGGACACGAGTGTCATAAATATGCCAGGCATCTAATGCTACCAAACAACTCAGCTTCAAGTAATTCTGTGCTATTAAAACATGCACTGAATACAGATTCAGATCACATCTAACACACAAGCTGAAAGTCAGCCTTGGTACTACACAGCAAGGTGCCAGGTGGTCTTTCAGACACAGCTGAATTTGCTTCAACATTTGCATGAAAACATCCTAAAGCCATCTTAAAGTTTTTACTTCTCTCCCAATAATTTGTCTCAGATGCCTTTAACCAGGCCTACTTCTTGGGTACCTCATGTTATAACACATTCAGTCCCTAGAGTATTTTAAGTGAACTGATCTTTTTTACTGCGAAGAACATCTCTTGAAACGTGAAGTAACAAGCAAAGAGACTTGGATTTAAAGCTCCATACAGCGCTCCCACATTAGGAAATATTTATGTATTCCCATAAATTTACCACTGTGTGAAGAGGTAAGGCAACTTCACCATCCCAAAAGAGAGAGAAAAAAAAAGAGCTTGGACAAATGTCAGCATTTCAGCATTCCCATTTAGGAGTGCTGTTCTGAAGCAGTCTGCATAGGAATGGATTTTCACCAGTTCTGTTAGGACAAGGACGGACTGTATCACTAATGAGAGGTCAATCTTAGCAAAAGTAAAAAAATAAGATTCACAACACAAGCGATTTAGTAGAATTACTTACCAAAGATCAGAACAACAACAACAAAAAAATCCACCCTCGCCTGCCTGCCTTGTACTTTCAAGTACAACTAATCTCAGACTGATAAGCCAGACATGTTTCTCCATGGTCTGGAGTAAAAACTTGCAGATTCCTTGAACAGATTGGGAGGGAAGTGGCAGACCAACAGCCTCTTTCCTCTGCACAGCAGAGCAAAAACAGTTCACTGAGTTATGGTGCCACTCTACATTTGTCTTCTTTGGGAGCAAAGCAGGTTTAAAAGGCTTTTTTATTGTTTTGAACCCAGCTCATTTCACTGATCTAGTTTATGGCATGTCTCCACAAAGAGCTGTATCAGCACAACCAAGGGGGAAGCAAACTGCAAAGTGGGGCAAGAGCATCAGGTTGCCTCTGCCACCGAGACAATGTGTGTCAAAACCCTCCTTAACACACACCGCTGGATTACTGGATTGTTATTCATCAGGTAGGAGAGTATATTAAGGTATTTCCCCTGCCATTCTTCCCTGCTATCATTACCACTAACAAACTCAAATTCACACTTCTGTACTCCCTCACACAGCAATCTATACCAATTTCCACTTTCCCTAACTTTTAGGCTTATTGAACTAAAGAGGTTAAAAACCTTTCAAAGCAGGAGGGCACTTATGTAAAAGAAGGGAAATCTCAGTGCCAGCCTTAAAGAAATCAATAAATGCTTACTGGTAGGTGGGAAATTCAACACATTTTTGGCTGGTTAATTATACAGCATTTTAAAATCTCCAGATCGTCAAATCTAGTTAGATGCTGCAATTTAAACAATCTTCTCTATATAGAACTTTTAAAAAGCACTTGCTTTAGTTTCCACAACTGCATCAAGCCCATGCTAACATTTTAATCTCAATGACAGCCGAAGAGGATCCCAATTAAACAACAATAGCTCCACAGCAATACTGTTCTACTTAAATCTTCCTCGTAAGCTTCAGCAAGATCACTGCATGCAAAAAAGCAATGCTTGTGTAGTCAAAAGCCTTAATCCTCCATCTTCAGTAAGTTGTATTCTAACTGTCTGGAATAATTTTTACACAGTAACTCTAATTATAGTAAGCTAAACATTTCACCTAAGAAGGGAAAGTATGAAGAATCCACAGTACATGGCATGGCGATATGGGGGGGGGGACACACACACAAATACTTTCACCTCCAAAATTCCTTTACAGGCATTTTCAAAAGCAGTAGTTGTTTCAGACAAGCCAAGATATTCCATTTAGGCCATAGGGACAAGAAACCATCCCAAATTCCTTAAAAATCAAACAAAAGCCACTTTTATGCTTCTTTCCAATAAAGGTAGGATCATTTTCTCTCCTTTAAAAAGAAGACGCAAGCTAAAATTCATAACTACCAAGTACTTCAAAATATTTATATCAATCTTGAGTCTTGCACAAAAATACTCATGTTTTTGACTGATGTTTCTGAAAACGGATAAACTAGTTTGTCTTTTAATCAGAAATGCTGACCCTTCGAAAATTGTTCTTCAAAACAACAGCCTGCACGCCTGTGAGATGACCTACCGGCAAGGCCAGCTCTGGGCCAGGCACAGTAGCCCTATTTGAAAAAAAATCACAGCTACTTGAAGACATAAACCAAAGTTTGCAGAACGTGAGAGCAGCACAGCCTCGCCAGCTGTCAGACACCAACCTCAGCAACGCTGTCACTCTCCCCAGCAGAAAACCTTAATTATCTCAGCAGGGAGCTGACAGCTCTCCCTAGCGCCTGTGGCCACCTCCTCATGCAAGGCAAGAAGGAGATGGTCTCAGATGAAGAGAAGACTGGCTGAAAGATAACATGGGGGGATTGGGGGGTGGGGAGCAGGAGAGAAAAACGAAATCAGAAGCTGCCAGCTCCGTACGCAGAGTGGTCGCAGAGCATAAGGCCATAGGACAGCTGCAGCAGAGGGGCACAGTGCACTTGGGTCTCCTGATGAAGTTATGGCAAGAAACCAGGGCAAACTCTAGAGATATGGAAACACCCAAAGTGGCTGGAGGAAAAAAAAAGCTCTGGAAAGCTAATGGACTTTGGCAGAAGAGGAGCCCGGGTGGCAGGAAAAAACAAGCTTTCTGTTGTAAAGAACAAAAATGCACGTGCATCCATAGGTCTGGTGAACAGGTATATGTTAAGCCTGATCCTGATGCTCTCACTTGCAGGACGAGGTCAGAACAAGGGGTGGGAGCACGCTGTCCGTGGTGTTGTGCGGAGGCACTCAGGAGCCGCTCCTCAACCGCACGAGGGCAAAGTGAAACCCTTCTCAGAGCTCAGTGGGCAGTTAACAGCATTCACCTTTCCAATGCAAGGGAGAAGGTACTAAACAAACTCATCTGCCTCCCAGTGAGCGCCCGTACTGGAGGTGACACGCAGAACTAATGCTCACACTAGTTGGTGGAAGATTTCCCAATACAAATAACTTGGCACAGCAGGAGCTGTAGGCAAGGTATTTGCAGGACAAGAGCTCTCAAAGGTTGAGGGGATCTCACTGTCCAAAGGACGTGGCGGCCCAGCCAGTCATCACCTTGCCTCAAAGTCTTCCATTCCCAGCTACATCAAACATACGCAGGAACGATTCTTTAAGAGTTCTAAGTTTCTTGCACTTTCACAGTGTCCAGGGAGGGGAAGGGAGAAATCAGCTGGTCTCCCTAAAAAGTCATATCAATAACACTCACTGTTTCTTCATTATCCACCAAGCCTAATGCAGAGCATCCAGACAGGTATCAAGCTCAGCTTCAAACACCACAGCTGTGCTTGCTACTTGCTTTTCATGCTGCTTCAAGTTTACAGCAGAGCATGATGTAGACTGCCTACAGTCCAGTCTTTCTGCTGGTTACCACTGCTACAGAAACTTGCCAGAATAAAAGAAAAGTTTCCAAGTTTCCGTGCTTATTTTACAAGGTAGAGTCCTCCCTTACCATATCTCAACCAGACAAAATAAGTTTCTAAATATTCTTCTGGGGAACTGTTTTACAGAAGTTAATGAGGTAGCTACTGAAGGTGCAAGTCAGATATCTATGCTTTTTCCTTTCAAACTATCATCTTGCTTCTACCTTCTTAAAGGGGGAGATTTTTTCACATTGGAATGCATCATGCACACCTATTACATCCCACATGAACAACATGGTTTTGTTATGCAAATGCTGAATTGTGAAGTAAATACAAAGACAGCTCAAAACACTCAGGATAAACTGGGATGCTCAAAGCAGATTTCTTCGTGGT
The DNA here is from genome assembly GCF_028389875.1 of Rhea pennata. Classification (NCBI taxonomy): domain Eukaryota; kingdom Metazoa; phylum Chordata; class Aves; order Rheiformes; family Rheidae; genus Rhea; species Rhea pennata. The sequence continues at coordinate 11,127,655 of NC_084676.1, read as the reverse complement.
CCAGGTAAACAGTCACTAATGAACAGTACATATTATGAGTAGTAACTTTGAATTTCAGTTTTCTCAATAACGCTTAGTAAGACAAGAAAACATGCCCAACTAAGTGCACGTAACCAGCAGCTCTACAGCAACCTACAGTCAGCAGAATCCCTCTCCCTCCCCACAGTATTTGATATTCATATTTAACACTGTCACTACACTATTGGAAAGCATCAAAATCCAACCTTCGGTTGAATGTTTCATTTGTTATAGCCCACCAGTACAAAGAAGCATTTTATGCTCCTGTAACAAACAAAATCAAGCAAAGAAAATGCCTCCTCTTTGCCAGGCATCAGTGAGTGCCTTTGTTCAGCTGCAAAAGAATTCAGCATATCTAGTTCATACTTAAAAATCAGTGTGCAACAGCGAACATTTGCCATCTCAAAGCATGGAGAAATTTGCTAGGAGGATTATGCTTAAGCAGTTTTAAACACTAATGTGAAGTAGCAAAATCCAAATCATTAGACTTGCATTTGCATGATTTGGCTCCCTGCTGCAGGGCAGTGTGCCATGTTTCTTCAAGCAAGCAGCAAGGCCCCTGCTCAAGTAGTTACCCACTGACGCTTGCCATCTCTAATCTTTTCCTGGGATTGTCCCTAGTGCCAGGCAGACTCCAGGGTTTTCTACGAGCACAAGTTGGCTTATATCTAAACTGGTCCAAAGCTGGAAGAATGATCTTGGGAAGTAACACGGACGAGCAGGTAGATTCCCTTTGCTTACATTGTGCTATATAAATCAGGTACATCGTTAACCAGATATAACCTCCTTCTGAAATGCCTTTCACAAATAAAAGAAGAAAGCACAGAAAGCTATTTATAATGCTCAATTCCTATTTTCTTTTCAAGTTTACCAGAAAAGATTCTGACAACATTCCCCCTCTCCCCCTTCATGTCACAGAATTATGACCATCATCACTTGAGGAACTACTAAGAACAAACAATTAAATACATAAACCAAGTGTTACCTATTTGCAACCTCACTGTCTAAGGGGTATTTCTACTACCTTGTCTAAGCATCTAACTTTTAGGTGCTTGGATTGTCCTTTAAAGATGCCTCTTTCCTTCCTTCTGTATTGACAAGACTGAGAACTCAGGCTGCTAAATACTGAATCACTTTGTAATGAGGTGTCTACTGCAAAACCTATGAATTTCCCCTCTCTCCCCCATGCTATGGAAAAATGAATGGATTATACAGTTGTGAGTCAAGCTATTTGAATTTTAAAAGAACACATGATGCAACTCCTAGAAAGTTTCATCCTGTCCCAGTAGTAGTGAAATTCACACTTGGAAGAATCAGGGCTTAACTCACCACATTTCCAAGTGCTTTTCAACAAACCGCTATCTTAGATCTTACAGTTTCGGTGCTTTCTGCTTGTTTATACACAACCGAAGAGCTATTTACTCCATGCTTATCTTAGACCTCACATGCACCTGTCTGTAACCATACAGGCCCTCTTCTCCCCAGCGCCATAAACTTAAACATGCAAACAACATCTTGCATCCCATATGAAAAGGCTCTTCTGGGCAAGTGTTCAATTCAAAGCAATGAAGCACAGATAAAGATTTTTTTCAGTGCTTGTTTATTTAAAACCCTTTATCTTAATCCCAAGCAGATAGTTGTAACATCACAAAATTACTGCAGTATGAGGCCATATCATTGCCACTGGTGCACAAAACTCAATATATCCATATATCTGAATATGTATTTCTAAATTTTTGCCTGAGTGCTGAAAAGTTGCATACCTATTATAAATCTCATTTTAGCATTTGGTAGTGCTCTACCAATCAAATGTCCACCTTCTAGTATTAGCTACAGAAGACCAGTAAATAGCATATTCTGCAAGACTACCATGGCAATATATGTCCTAGTGTCTACACCTGTCCTTACTAACATCTTTGCAGGTCTCTCAAAAGAATGTTTTCAGCTAGTAGATCCCTGGACAAAGGCAGAAAGCAAGCTTCCTGAATTCAGACACTGAACATTTACTTCCCAAAACTTTATTTTCAACATTTCCATCAAATACTCTGCATGTAATATTTAGAGCTGCTGGCTTTCAGGAGACATTTGTCAAAGCCCATTTAGAAGCGATAACATTTAAAACATCTGCAGCTGGTTATAATGCATCAGGAAAATAAAGTTGTCTGGCATTAGGACTGTGCCAGTGTTTGAAGGAAAAAAAAATCAAAACCATATGCCTGCTCTTAGTTTAGTCTCAAGTGATTTATATTTTATAAGGTAACTTACCATTAATTTTTAAAGTCCCATGAATTGAATTCTACTAATTGGACTTTTTGGGCTTTTAAAAGCATTAAAAAAAATCCAATTCCCATAATCCATCTGATTTTGATCTTGCAGGTCACACATCCAAATTCGGTCCAGTAAGAGGCCTAAGCTCCAGAAGTCCTCCTTTAAGAGTGCTATACCTAGGAGACCTCCTTCTCCTCTCCCTTTTCCTGTGGTTACTGTTTTATCCAGGATATCACCATTAAAGGTACAAAAGTGTTGCATCTCCCCCCACCCAAAAGTAACTTAGTGTTTAAATTTAAACTCTGTTTCAAATGAATACTGGCTTACTGATTCATGTAAGATAAAATGATAGCAATGAACAGCTTTTAAGCTACTCAAACTGAATTCCAGCTCAGGCTTCCTGTTTCCTCTGAAAACCACCCAAGCATGAGGTGATACAGTTTTCCTGCTCCAAAGGCTCAAGGTCACAGTCAGCTATAAGGTACGTGAACATCGAGATGGCAAAAGCACAGCGCCTCGTGCCACGAGTGTGGTTGAGACTGCTCAGCTGCTGATTTGCTTCCTGCAGTACAGGGGAATGTGGACTAAGCTGGACGCGCTGCTGAGGGTGCTCTGGAAGGGATCCTCCCTTCCCCTACAAGGGGTTTCTCTACGAGCCTTCATCTTCCGTCTCCTCAGCGCGTTTTGTCTAACCTGCAGAGTTTACTCATCTCAGATTACTGTCCGTCTCTGTCGAGCCTTCCAAGATTTTGGCTTTAGACACTACTCAAGGGAAAGTTTACATTCTGGAAAACCTGAGCTATTGCAGCAGCTCCCCGCAGTTCCCTTTGCCTCGGCTCCGCTGCTCCCCCTGTCCCAAACACGTAGCTCTTAAACCATTATGCCTCTTTAATATAAGCAGTCCTAAAGCTCCTTCTAGTCATGCTGCTCTGGAGGAAGCATGTTTCACAAGCAAGGCAAATCTGCAAAATGCTTTCAAGAACACAGCAGGAGCAGGGAAGCAAGGCTACAGCTAAGAACAGACTTCTCCAGGTTAGAAGTTTTACAAAGCAATTTATCAAGTAAAGTGACAGAAGAGGCTGAACCTAACATTTTGAGTGCGCATCTCCTGGGAAACTTAAGGGAGACATATCTGAACAGCCCCGTTACATCCTCTTCTCCAAGGAGAGGAATGTTTTTCCTCAACTGCATATAGATTAATGCACTGATTTATAATTACCTTCGCTGCTTAGCGTCTGACCTCAGTGTGAAGTTCTTGTTTGCACTGTGAGAACTGCCTTCCATCCTTGTTTCAGAACACAAAGGACTATTAGCTCTTTAAAATCACCTTTAAAATGCAAAAAAGAACATAATTATCTATAAGATAGATTTTGAGATATCGTAGACCCAAAGCTCTCTTACGCTGCTTTTAAGTACTCTGTTATAACCCTGTCACTGAACTTGACCTCTCTCTGATACACAGCCTTTTTGATAATATGCTACAAAGACCAAATTTCAGTTGCTGATCTATCAGCACTTTCATTTCAGCACCAAGGGATGCTTTCTGACCACAGCCTGTGCCTTCTCCCTCCAGACAGGGACCAAGGCTGGCAGCCTACAACAGCATCCAAGAGCTTGAACCCACTGCGTATCCAACCCGATATGCTGAAGTGCTGCAGAAACGTTGCTGAAATGCCGTTTCTGTGCTAGCGCTTCTAGACACAGCTAACGAGGACTGTGCTGGAAAGGGCTGCTGAGTGGTTTTACCATCCCAGCTGCAGAAGTGGAGCTGGCGAGATGTGACTGCACACCAATCCGGCCACGTTTTGCTGCAGAGATACAAGTGAGCCAGTCACTTCTGATCAGCTAACCACCTGTCTTCACAGCTCTACCACACTGGCTTGCTGCTTTCAGGGCTTGATATATAGTTTGTAGGGTCAAGAAAGTTGGGTATACAGAATACAGCTAGTTGGAGTATGCTTTTAAAATCTGAAAAACCTGATTGAAAAAAAAACCACAAACAGCAGCACAGTCCAATAAAACACTTGACCCATACAGGTATGCATGTTAAGATATAAAAAACCCCACCAAGCTGCTTAGGCTCAGGGCCTTAACCATTACTCATAACAGGAAAGAATGTCCTCTTCTCACTGATCCTAGTACAGACGGGCCGAGGACAGCCCGGCTCGTCTTCAACAGTAAGTCTCTTAAGCACTTGTTCAGATCACCTAACAGCATGTTAAATTTGTAGCACCGCAGCTGTATGGGTTGCCAAGAACTCCACGCAATGCAATTTTTTTGTAAAGTATCATCCACCATCACTGAGTGCTTTAGAAACAGTCACAGGCTGTGCAGAAAAGCATTTTAAATAGCTGTTAGTCTACGTCTTGCACTGTCTTACGCGGCACTACCTAGTCTGATGTACCGAGGGATTTTAGAAACACCCTCTGCAGAACACTAGACACCTTTTCCATTGCTGTGAAAGGACCACAACTGTACCACTGCAACAGCCTGAAGAGCAGCTTAGTGGCAGCATCCGTTCACGAAAAGGCAAACTGCTGCAAGGGGGGGAAAAAAAAATCAAAAACAACAAAAAAATCATCCCATACACTTCATTTAAACTTATCTGTAACCCACAAGCAGCACAATATTACTCACAGTCCATAACAGGCAATAGATCAGCTCTGAAAGGAACGTACAGCCAGGTTTCAAAGTCTCCTAGAAAATGCCTGGAACATTTTAATAACTTAATTCTGACTTAAAGAAATCTTTAATTAAGACAGCATTTAGAAAGTATTTTCAGAATAATCTGGAATGCTGTGGAATGTGTTAAGGCTTCCAGGGAAGCTTGCCCTGGCTACGAGCTGGGATCAGCCTCGGCTTAGAGAAGGAAAGCAACAGTCAGAAGCAGCCCGCACAATCCAGCCCTTCGCATGCAATTTGCCAGGCCAGCACATCAGTATTTGGCACCAGGATCACCCCAGCTTACCCTTTATCACATATATTCAAGGAGTCTGCTGTATTTTTCACACAGAGCTGACATTACCCAAATCACAGTCTTACAGGACTTGACTTACAAGCATTAACCGCTTCTTACTTTTACACTGGCAAGGCCCTACTAATCCATGCCCCACTAAAAAAGCAAGCAAATTAGGTCAAGGGAGCTTATGTGCTACTAAAATATGTTGCAGAGCACATTATATCCACAGCTCAGACAACACCTCCTCACCAACAAGCAAGCAGCAAACAGTAGCAAGTCAAGTCTAGATGGCCAAAGGGTCTTTGTCTGGATACCAACAAAATTTCCTTTACTCTTTACAGAAGGCTTATGCCCCCCTTGGAAATGGTCTGTTTATTGAGTATGTGCAATTCCTCAGTGATTACTCTGAGCAGATTATACCCTGCTGAGGTGGTTTTATAACCTCACCTATAACTTTCTGAAGTACAGTACTTTTCTATCGATAGAAAGAAAAAAAAATGGGAGTACTGAAAACTGTAGCAGAGACCTTTTCTCTTTCTGAAGGGTCTCCACATGACTGTCACTGGCTCACCAGCAGTTTCTCAGAAGAAAGCTGTCCACTGCTCTGTTTCTAGATGCAAAATTTCACTGTAACAACACCAAAACACTATCTCCTCAGTGCCATTCTACCAGTTTCTACAACATATACAAGAAGAGAGCATTCACATGAGGGATATTTTCCTTCAATCTTAAGTTGTAGGCCCCGAAAGAATCTAAAGCTGCACATGATAGCAGGAGAAGACACCTCCAAGACTTTGGCTTTAGCATGAGTGCTTCCAGCTTCAGCTGTGCATTAGCCTTCCGCGGCAGAAGTTAGTTCCCACCAGGGTGCTGGATTAGAGCCCAAGGAGTACATATCTACACACCCTGGCTTGAACCCCCTCAACCTTGCTGACTTCAAAAGGAAAAAATAAGACCACTCAGGCAATTCCATTAGTGTAGATTAATGGTGATGTCAAACACTGTATCAGATCCACAGGATGCCAGCTGTCTAGTATGACAAAACTGCCAGCCTTGCTAGTGCTACTGCCAAGTCTTTTTCCAAACGTAGCCTTTTTTGCCAACTTTGTTTGGGATCGGATGTTGGCTAAGGACAAGATGAAGAAAGGGACATTATTTTCTTCTTCACCTAAAAGCCCACCACTCCAGAAAAGCATGTTCACTTCCATTCCCACAACAGCCTCTGCAGTGGGACGAGGGCACTCATCTTCTGTGGTCAATGAATAGGGAAGTGGCAAAAATTATTTCAGCTCTGTTACTGGCCTGTTTCAAACTTGTGTATAAACCACCACCAAGGGCAAGAATCACTAAACTAGAGCCCCATTTCAGACTGAGCACACAGCTATATCCCAGAGGTTACATTTACCTAAATTTATCTTACCTATCTACCTAAGCTAACTCTTGACTAACTCCTGCTGCTAACTCCACCACTTGCTCAAACATTTAGCATCCTGGGAACACAAGCCAGCATTTGCGGCTAGTGGTTGAGCAACAATAAGTTCTTTTTGAAAGTTGTCCTGCAGCTCTTTTGCGGAAGAACACTGTTTAATGCTTCCACCATTTTGGCTGCAAATCACAGTAATCTCTTGTACTCTCGCCATAGGTTGTCCATGCCATCCTGCAGACTAACAAGGAAGCAATTTTCATAACACAACCAAAAGCCAAGATTACTCTGAACCACAAAAGAAACTTAAAGACTTATAAGCTTCAAGAAACCCGTAGATATTACTGCAATTGTTGCCTTTCCCTCTCTGCTTTTTCAAGAATCAGTACATGTCTTAAGATCTTTTGGAGAGGGATTCCTTGTTATATAGAGTTCAGCACCATTTAGATACTATGCAGAATTGGTAAGAGTCAACATTAAATTCACAAGCCCAGACATGCAATTAAAGCTCTGGATTATATTTCATTTTTAAGAGTACTCTATAACCAAGCAGCTTTCAGGGGTCTTCTTCACTAACCTGCTGCCTCACTTGAGCTTGAGAGTTTTTACAGGCTTTGGTAGCTTTGTGCCCAGTGATTTCAAACAAAATCCAGGTGTGTGAACTGATCTCCTCTTTATTGAATTCCTAACCCTCCTCACTGACTGTATATACCACAGAATCAAGAACAGATTACATATATGGTGAATTAGTGATGCTTTACACTGTTCTCTTTTAGAAAACCAGGAGAACAGCATCCTAACTGCATAATCCAACAGCACTGAGCACATGCCCAAACTCATTCACGTTAAGGTAACAAAGTCTATAAATAGCAGAAAATTTTCTTTGGTATTCTTCTCCATCCTTCCAGATGCAGGAGACCGCTGGACTCTACGCACAGATCGACCTTAACAACGCAAAAGACACTTCATGAGCAACATGCACAAATATCTGAGTTTTGATCAACTACCACTAGACAACGAAGGATGAATACATTGCCTTCCTGCTGATCTTCTATCAGAGCTATTACCTTTCCTATGCCACCCAGGAACAGCAACCTTTGAAAGAGCCACTTGTATGCATAGCTCTGCTGAAAAAAATAATAAAATAGAAATCCAGCACCACCCCCCTCCAACACCTATACCTGCAGATATAGCCAAAAGCCCATGTGAACTCATCACTAATGAATCCAACTTCAACAAGCCTGAAAACATTTTGCTGAAGACACACTGTTATTGTGAACGCATGACTCAAACGAGGTAAGCCGGTGCTCCTGTTAAACGTTTAGACCTCTAACGATTGTAAAGAATGAAAAAAGGGGACAAAGAAGTCAAGGATCTAAAGCCAGATCCTTTTACAACTCTGACAAGCAAAGGAAGAAGAAACCAAAACCAGGAATCTCATTTCTGAGACAGAAGATTTAAGTATAAAGCAATTACAAAAGCTAGAGACACACTCTGCACATCAGAAAACTGAAAATGCCTAAGATCTTTAAACACTGGGTTCAGTCACCAGGGAAAATCCAGCTGTCCCTTTCAGGAAGCCATGGAGTTCTTGTGACATAGTATAAAGTCAAATTATTGTACTCCTGGGAAGCTGCTTTTTTGGTACAGGTGCCAGCAAATAAGCTGGTTTTAAAGCACTTTCTATAGAACAACTAGAGGAAAAAGAAATAAATGCACTTTCGAGTGATACTACTTCATGAGAAGCATTTTTTCGTTAGGTGTTCCACTTTTTCATTACAGATTTCTGACAGCCTCCTGCGTGCTAAAGAAATACAAATCAGTTCTTGTGAAGCCACTTTCCCTTAATTTAATTCTATTTTTCTAATTATCTCCAGAGTTACTCAGAAGCAAGAATATTACAGGATAGCACAAAAATAGACCTAAAGCAGATTTAAAAGCTGTTAAGTGTGGGGAAAAATTCTGCACGAAAAAAAGGGGAAGACAGGTAAGTCATAGTCGTACTGAGGTCAAGACAGAACAATCTCTTAACTTGGATTTAATTGGAAATAACTTAGCTCCTTTCATTCTTTTTAAAAAGGCTAATAGCCAAATGTCCACCTCACAAAATTATATCTCACCTTGCTCCAGAGCTTCGGTACATGGCCCGTATCTACACGGTGGCTGCTGCATCTCCAAAGAATCAAGTATCCATTCCCATTCCGGGGCTCTGACTGTGCCTTTCCAAGCCTAGGAGAGGGGTTACCTGGAGAAGCACGGCCAAAGCAGGGGGGTGGAGTCGCCTGCTTGCTTCCAAGGAGAGCGCCTAGAAAAGCCATCACAGTCCTTGCCGAAGGATTGCCCCAGGCCGTGCCCTAATCGCCAGTGGGGTCAGTCAGGAATTAAAAGCTGTGAAAAAGATGCTGTCCTCCTCCGCGCCCCAGCACGGCCCCAGCGGAGGACGGACCGAGGCCACCCCAGGAGAGCGCTCAGGGCGCGCTCCTGCCGACCGCTCGGAGAAGACCTGACCTCGAGTCCCCCACCGCCCCGGCGCTGCCGGGCCGCAGGACCGCACGGCATCACCCTCTTCCTCCCCCACCACCAGTAAACGGGGTCCCGCCGGGCTCGCGCTGGACCCGGGTCGGACCAACACGCTCCAACCCGGGCGTCTCCGGCGAGAAGCAGTCAACCCTGGGGACGGCGGCGGGCAGCGGGCGAGCGTGCGGCGGGAGCCGCCGAGCCCCGCGCGGCAGGACGCCCGGACTCGCGCGGCGGGACGCCGGCACGGCGAGCTCCGCGGTCGGAGAGGATCGCTCTCAATCCCTTAACCCACTTAGGCCTAAATCCCCCGAAGGAGTTAGGTACTTAAGGCCCTACTTTTAGGGCTTTCTTGTCACCTTGGCATGAAACACAGCATGCAAACGCCAAACGCCTACGTTATACACGCTGTGACAGACGTAAAGGGCAAAAATCAGTCTTCTGAAAGAATGGGAAAGTACAGGAAACATCCCCAGAAAGGTGTCTTTGAGTTGTCTGCTCATTTAAACCTGAACTCATTTGCAAGAAAGCACATTAATTCACCACAGGTAATCTTAATCTTACCTTAAAAATAACAGTATTCCTTTCCTACTTTAAAACCAATCTTTAAACCACTACATTCCTCACATTTTGTCCATTCAGCTTTTTCTACACACAGCCATATTTCTCCCATTTTATCCTGCAGCACTGGTCCCACTAATCGCTACCATATGTTCCAGCACAGAGCATTTCCTCTGGCGTCCTTTAAAAGGGAGCAGTGACACCAGAGCAATACAAGCACTAGCAAATACTGTCTGTCAGGTTCTGTTTTCAAGGACTACAAAAAAAAAAAAAAAAAAAAAAGTCTTCATTGTATTAGGCAGAAAAACATATACCCTCTAGAAATAAATTTAAAAAGGAGTTTTCAGATGGCTTTTTATTATTATTATTTATTTTTACAAATATCCAGAGATAAGATCTGAAGTTTTATATTTCATTTAACATTTTCAGGTTAAGCCAATATTTGAGTTCTTTTGCACGACAGACAACGCCTAGCTGATTTATCTGCAGTGCCAGGGCGCTCTCCTCATGTGCATTAATTCACAGCTTCTTCTTAGACACATTTCTACTATGAGCAGCCTCTTATAAAATATCAGCACTTGGAAAGCCACAAGCACATTACTTTTTCCAGGACTTGAGAAAGACTTTCATCCATGGTAACCAGTATTATTCTGTGCTGATAACAGCTTTGGTCAAAACGCAATGAAAATAATCTTGGTTCAAGACACTTTCTTGTTAGATTTTAACTGGCTTTGCCAAGGACTCTTTCCGTAGTCAGCTGGCCCAAGTTAATATTTACAGAAAATACAGAATTATGCTGAAAGACAACCTATTATCTTCTATATGCAGATGGTCTGCAGCAACTGAGATCAAGGATGATACAAGTAGCACCTTCATGTGTTTCAGATAAGGCTTATCCAGTCTCCCACACACCCATTCACAGAGCACAACCAGATCCTGAGGAAGAGAAACAAACCCAGGCGGAATAACGTTCCCATTCTGCAAAAGAACTCAGTTACAGACAGTGGATTTACATTAGATCCTGGAAATGCAATAGTCTTCTGAGCTAGCTAACTAGGCTCCACTGCTGCACCTGTCATGTGTTCTGCAAATTTATAAGATATCTGAATCTAAGAATTAGTTTAAGTGATGGAATATATGGTTTATCCTCCTTAGAAGTACACCGGGGGAAGAAAAGAATTGACTTTCCCTGCAATCAACTGTTGCAACTTTAACTGAAAGTTTTAAGCTGTATGTACCAGTAGCACTGCCATTCTTTCTTGGGAGAAGAGAGAGCACTAAAGGCAGCAGTGGAGAATGTATGTACATCTGGTAAAACTATCAAGGAAAAATCCTCAGCCTCCATCCTCTGGTTAAGTAAAGGCCCTCTGCCCACTGGATATCTGCCAAGATCACTGGAGAGAAAAGATAAAACCAGGCAAGCTTAAGAGCCTGAAGAGATGCCTCTTTGCTCAGGTCGGTTGGCAGAACACCATACATGGTACAAGAGAACGACAGTGTCCCAGTTATGTCAAGAGACCCCACAGGGAGGCTGCATCTGCTACCATGGGAGGAGAAAGCACATGACCCATCTCTGTCTTGTCAGAGCACTGCCTACCTGCACCAGAAAACAGGAATCCTGTGAATTTAGATGAAGACTGATCTCATAACAGAGCTGTTTGAAAGCCTCAGTTACAGGAACAGTAAACATTTTATATTCTTCATAATACAATTTAAAATATCTGTACTAGAAGCAACGATGACAGAAGTCATGACGAAGAACAGTTCCACTAACAGTATTTGTGCAAAGCTGCCTTTAATTCTTGAATACACTTTTGCCTTGGATATTTTGATAGAAAATAATTGCTTGGAGTAGTGGAAATGCTGCTTTTGCACATGCTAAATACACTACAGAAAACATTGGCCAGTTTTCACTATCAAGATATATAATTACCATGTACACGCTCAGCTAAGCACAGAACTCAATTCCCCTCTTCTGCTTCTCTCCAAGGGAGATCCACGCTAGCTGTAATTTCACAGCTCCTTCCAACAAGCCCAACATGACTGATGCAGACTCTGAAGACCAGAGTTCATCTAAGGCAAGAGATTTGCTGTGAAGAGCTGGGCCCAGCATATCAGCGCTTTTAACGCCACAGCCTGTTCTTCCAGCTTTACTAGCACCTTCTTCTGTAGCTGAAACTGTTCATGCTGGAAAACAGCTCTTTTATGGAACTTGTTTATTCCTCAGTGCATCCTGAATTCAAAAAAACATAGTGGGTTTAGCTGAATAAAGGAAGACTGAAAAAAAAAATACTCTATGCTGCAATTGCTAGGACAATTTACTCCTTGCAGGCTGACCTCCCTTCCATCCTTCCAAAGGATCAGCAGCAATAGTAGAAAAACAGTAGCAATAACAAACATTTTTGTAGTCCTCTGGTCTCTATAAATATATCCAAGTATTTTTTGTCAATTTCTGTATCAAAATCCCAAGTCTTCTGCAGTTATTTTATAGGTTACTTCCATGCCCTCCATACCAGCCAGGAAAGAACATTTTTGGAAATCTCACTGCAAGTACTTTGTGCCAACATGACTTCTTTCCCACTGTGAACAAGACCTGGGAATAGATGCTGCTTTCTGAAGAGAGATTTTTTTTTAAGGCTAGTTCAGTTGCTTGAATCAGATTTCAACATAGCTGCAAAATTAGGTAGCATGCTAGAAGAAAAAAAAACAAAAAAACAAAAACAAACAAACAAAAAAAAAACATCAATAGGAGTTCAAAGTACTTCCAACATATCAAGATGTAGCCTGAAAATGAGATAGAAATGGGAGTCCAAAGTGCTTGGTGGATCAGCAAAATTAACATATGCAGAAATGAAACAAAAGGGTTATTCCTTCTTACTCAGAAACCGCAAACTAAACCCTGGCAAATATATTACCTGGAAGGTAAACAAGAAGATGGAATATAATCACAGGGTCTCCCCTTTTTAGAATTACAGAATAATCCTGTTAAGCTGTGGCTAACATGAACTGATTGGCTAAATTTGAGAGACCTCCGGTAGCGTTAAAGGAGGTCTCTCACTCTACAGAATTACAGAATTCATATTGTCTAACTGAAGACCTCTACAACAGAGCTATGTCTATATTTATGTACCCTTTGGAGTTACGAGTTTCTCAAGCAAGCTAATATATTTTCCTTTTATTTATCTGAACTGAAAGCACCGTCTCTAAAGAGAGCCACTTTCAAGGAAGCAAAGTTATGATTAAAGTCAGCCTGAGCAGAAGTGAAGGAGCTGCTCTTAAAAAAAAAAAAGAGAGAGAGAGAGAACAACAACAACAAAAAAAATCAATCCAGACAATCTTACGGGATGCCAGACTTGGCTGTGTGTATTTTTGTATCGTGCCCTAGATCAAAGTCACTAAGACTCTGATTTTCAAAGGAGCATCACGCACTAAGACATCTTTGAAAACTTTGGTCTAAATGCTAAGAACACTCACACTTGGTTTCACTTGAATTTTACTTCGTAAGCAACAAGCTCATGCTCACTAGAACCCAGGCAAATATTTCTCTTCGAGACTTCACCTGAAGAGTGAGAAATATTAGGTATACTCAAGAAGGAACAAACTACCCTTTCTTCTAGCATCATGAAGAAAAATTTTGTTGCTAATGCCATGAACAATGTAAAAGTAATTTCCAAAATGAATTTGAACATAAGTAAAGACAATTTATACAATGATGAGCCTGTGCTAGCTCTCTCTAGAAAAACAAGACTGGATATTAGAGATTTTAACTGTTCAGATCTCATGTAAGCGTAAGCAATGATGATGAAAAAGGGAACAACTTTCCTTTGAAAAGTCACCTTAGCTTGCACCTATAGCAGCAGACATAGGAGACAACTCAGCCCTGCAAAAGCAATCGTTCCAAAGGGCAGAAGCTCTGCATGCAGGAGCCACAGCTGACACTGCTTCCACGTAAGCTCCTACAGAAAGCCCTAAAACACAACTAACAAAGAAAGCTTCAGCCTAATCAGATTTTTGGAAAGGGAGAGTAGTCAGGTGAGAAGGCAGATTTCACTCACCCATAAAGTCCTCACGGGAGACGGACTATCATTTACTGTTATCCTGCAGTTCCGCTGTTTTCATTACTGAGGGCAAGTCCTAGAGCAAGCAGACAGGGCTCCTTTACAGACACCTAAGTTTCAGAAGATGCAAGTTCAACTATTTGTATTAAAAAAAAAAAAAAATCAACATTTGTTTGAAATTTATCCCCTTGGCTGGGCATTAAGTGTTTCAGAAAACAGCTGCCGCTTCCATGCATTGAGCAAAATCCTCGGAAATGCTTTTTTGGAGTGTTGACTCCAGCGCTCATTTTTTGAGCTCTCCTGTCTATCAGGAGGCTCAAGTTCTGCATTTGAGAGCTACAGCAAGGAAACGCATCAGATCACTGCCACATCAGCTAAGTCTGACATGCAAGTGTTGAGGGGAGACGTTTTGAGCAGAAACTAGTTACCTCACTGCAAAACAGGGACAGATGCCAGCACTCAGTGTTTTGAAAGACTGCTTTTAGAAGTTGCTTTCTGCTGCTTGTGGTGCTAATCAGGAAGAAAGCAGTATTACAGTTGGAAGATTAATAAGAGATTGAGAGGGAAAGACACAGTCACTGATTAAGCATGAAGAGTGACCTCCTCCACCAGGCCGGGCACCACTGTGCTTTGAAGCCCTTGCTGCCTCCATCCCCCTTCCTCCGCTTTCTATTTCTGGCCGAGGAAAGAATCGCTGTTCCCACAGGAGAAAGTCACGCCAACTCACTGAAACCGGCTCTTCCATTTTAAACCCTTAATAAGTTTAACCGCTTGTCACTTCAGCGTGGCTCAACAACACAGAAAAGCAGAGGCAATGGAAACACAGACCACGCTCCACAGAGTGCAAATTTTAAGCCCCACAGCTACTATTTACTAACTGCCCACAAGCATGCACTTATCCGTGGTAGTCCGTGTGCTCCTGGAGGCTTTGCAGCTAAGCGTGGGATTTCACTGCCTGGCTTACCCTGGTGGTGACACGTTCACGTGCTTGCACCACCACCCCCAAAAGAGGAAAGCCCACCGAATGTCGCATCTACACCACCTTCGGAACGGTGAGCTACGGCACAGCCTTCGGTAAGCTCCTGCAACTTCGCGTAGGCAAGCCCCAAAGCAGTCAGACCTCGGAACTGAATCCAATCTCAGACCTCAAGCTTGCTGAACGTACTGACGAGGGACACCGCTCCTAATAGCTGGCAGCCTGTGTTCCCAAGAAAACGGCAGGCAGAATAACTAACAGCCAAATCCTCCCCCCTCCACGAGCTACAGAATACGTGGCATTAATGGTCATCAGCCTTCTAAAGGCAACTCGGTAAAGCAGAAAGGCACGACATAGTATTACAGGGAGCTTCATGAGTGGAATAGCAGAGAGTTTAGTTGTAATCAAATTAGCTTGATCACTAGGGAAAAAAAAGGAAACTTTCTCCCTAGGTACTGACAGCGCTTGGGCACTGCTTGCACTCTACTATAACTGTGGTTAAAAAGCCTTAATTATAGCTATATACCGTGGAGAGCTCTCTTAACCCTTAAGCTAAGATTAGAGAAAGGGAAGCAACTGTAAAAGGGCAAGGAAAAGAGCTAATTATTTAGAAAGAAAAGCAAATTTAAAGGACCAAAAGACAGCAGACCTCCCTTCTTTGAAGCTGAGACTTAAAACTCTATCAAGTTTAAGAACAACAAGTAGAAACGTCAAGAGATGTATTTCCTGTATTTTCGGAGGCACACAGGACAGGTGTCAGACAGAAGTTAATTTTCTACCCAAGCCTTAAAAAAAGGTGGGGCTTCCTGGTGACTTGGTGTGCTATCTTATTGATTCAGCTATTGCGAGCTTTCCCCAACTGTTTGTCATTTCTTTTAAAATTAACAGAAGAGGCAGAGTCTGACAAGCCACCCATAATTTGATACCCAGTACTACTGCCATGCTTAACAAAGCTGGGAAGACAGTCCATAGAGAGAACAAAAAAATTCAGAATCAGAGAGGAAGGTGAGAGGGACTGTATTATCCCTGGACAGGGGAACAGAGCACCACGTTTACAGTTAGACTCTTTAAAGGGACTTGAGCATTAGGATTTGTTCAGGAATCGCTGAAATCCAATAAACAGATTTATACTTTGTTCACTGCTAATAATCCCCACTGATTGCTTGCAAAACTGGTAGCTATCCAGAATCTGAAATCAGACCAGTTTTATATATATATATATAAAATTCTCTCTAGAAGCAGAGGACTTCCCAGCCAAGTTATACCTACAGGGAATACATGGATGGCCTAACTTCATTAGGATTGACTGAAATGGTTCTGTCTGGGAAATTAACTCAGATTAAGATGAAATGCAAATGTAGGGCTGAATGGCTACTCCTTTTGTTCCAAAATAGGAACAGACATACAAAGTTAATAACGAGTAACTATTCAGCTTTAACTCAATCTACTTTCATCTGATTTAAGTAACATTTAAATAATATTTAAAGGAATATTTAAATAATCATTAGTGTCTGCTTCCCATCCCAGTACAGCCCATCAGATTAGTCTGTTTTTAATCCAATCAGCTACGAAAAAAATCCTTTCCAGCTTTCTAGTAAAGGTAATCCAAAGGAAAATCTACACATACATTCAGGTTGTAAATCTGGAGAGCACCTATTTACTATTAAAAGATTTCATAAACAAAGTTACTAAAGACACCTCCGCCTGTGTATCACACGTTATTGATGCTATCAAACGATCGCGAGCAGCCTAACTCACTGAGGTGACCCTACAGAGTTAACACCACGGTAAACATGAAACACGAGGGACCCTACAGAAGGTGCTATTGTAGAGTCTTACAACGGTGCAGATCACAACAGCTTTGTTCACAGACGCATTTCTGCCACCTTGAAGTAGACTATTCTGCAAAACTCAGGACAGCGCATTCTGGTGGGGGTGCGTCCCGCAAAAACCTGCAAGTGACAACTCTACTATACACAAGATGATAGAAAGTACCAAGTTGGCACACTCACAAACCTGTTTTTGTAGTAGTTGCACATTTTTTTAAAAAAATAAGCTATTTTGGATCAAAATGAATTTTTACAGCACAAATAATTTTTCCAGGGATAGCTCAAGCACACAGTGCCGTACACCTCCTACCAACTCCTGACCTTCCCTCCAGCTTTTTACTTTCCACAAAGATATTTAAAGGCTATCCATCTGTGCTGCCTGGTATATGAAAAGGTTATAGAGAAACCAAAGGAGTGTGCAGATATCTTTTACATCCAGACAACAATTTCCTCAATGTTTAACTTCAACAGGATCTGTTTCCAAGCAATGTAAGCAAAGTTATTGTGGGCTCCAATGAAATGTAAATACAAGAGTGACAGGAATATTAACTGCTGTTCCTTTATTTTTTATAGTGACACACAACGGTATTTAAACAAGAAGATAA
Organism: Rhea pennata; assembly: GCF_028389875.1. Taxonomy (NCBI): domain Eukaryota; kingdom Metazoa; phylum Chordata; class Aves; order Rheiformes; family Rheidae; genus Rhea; species Rhea pennata. The sequence goes on along the minus strand of NC_084676.1, from coordinate 11,110,441 downwards.
CGTATAGCTAAAATTTAGTAGAGAGCATTTTCCTGATCAAATTCACCAACAAACTATCACTGGTAGTACAGAAATTTTCCATTAGTTAAGGAAAATAGTTCCATTAATTTATCAACTGATTTGGTCAAATACATGGCAGCTATCTAACAGGAAATTCGTAACTGCAGTTGCACATAAATCTTGCCATATCTCATCATTTGGTCCATATTCATACAGAAAAAGCAAACAGCTTTACAGATCATTATATGATTATGGTTTTCACTGGCAATCTAGGAAGTGGTCCAGATGTCAGGAGGCAAAAAAAGTTTTATTTTTCCTACTAAAATCTTCCTTCAGTGAAGAGAGTTAATCATTGCAGCTTTTCCAAGCTGCATGCAGAGTGTGTTTGAATGGCTAAAAATGGAACCACTTGTCTGATAACAGGAGCATCGACTCCTTGGGAGAGAGAGAGAGAGAGAGAGAGAAGCTCCCTTGAGAATAGCCAGTACAACCACCCTGCCAGGTTCACGTGGCGTAAGACACTTAGATACAGCTCATTTGTCCATTCAGCTCCATATAACTTACAGGCACAACCATGAGAAGGAGTAATGAGACCCAGAAGAAAGACCATTAAAACTTCCATTTTCTTAATCAACATTTAATCCAAATTTGACTTTGACTTCACACCTGCAAGGCAGTTTAGCCAGTCTGGGTGCTCCGAACTCGTGTGGAATCCCACCAGTATTTCCCTTCTACTGGGAAGAAGGAGCTGGGCTTTCCCTGGAGCTCACTTTCTTAATCAGGAGAAGTGGTATGCCACGCGTATCCGGCCCAGGGAAAACTGCTCATTCCACAATCGCACTGAAGCAATCGGCTTCATCTAGAGTAGCCTACACCAGGAATAATCACTCTGAAACAAGTTTGTTCAGCTCCAGCACTCAGACTTCAGTGCTTACATGCCAATCGTTTTACACTGTGCTTAGCAAGATAAGCCTTCCAAAGCTTGCTTTTAAATCAGCTCACAGGCGCCTGTTAAATACAACTGACAACATGGCATCTCCAAAAGGTCTGAAGGAAGCCAAGTCCCAGAATTCAAACAAAACAGTACCTTCTAGGGCATGACCACACAAAGAAGTCTCTGCCCAGCAGTGGGATAAGTTGGTCGGTCTGTTTATCTCCGGCTGGCAGAGAGCAGCAAGGTTTCCTCTCACTCTTCTCAAACCCTTCTCCTCCACCCTAAGTTTGGGCTGCACAACAAGTCTGCTAAATCATCCTCTTCCTGAGGAAGTTTTTCCCATAAATACCATGAAGTTGACAATCCTCAGTAGTTTTGTAGCTGCCCGCGGGTAAAAACCGCAAAGATGAAGGTTTTACTCTCCTGCTTGTTGAGGAGGACAGGAGCAGCAGGAGCTCAGTTTGGAAGGCAACACCGCATTGCTCCCCATTCCCACCACAGTTCGGGCTACTTCTTCGACAACATAGCCTGGAAACGTTACGCTTAATTTTTACTAAAGCCAAAGCTCATGACCCCAAACTTCACAGGAAGAGCACTCTTGCAAAACATTTTTCAATGACAAGTTGACTGTTTCTCTTCCGTGACCTATCAGGAAACAGGTACATTTGACTTCACTCCAGGGTACTGGCAGCAGAGGGCACCACACAATCAACTATGTGATTCATGTAGATCCATCACATGCGCAAGTGAATTTATAGAGCTCAAATTACTACAGCAAGCTATGAGGTGACTCTATAAAGCATGCATCATATCAGATAAAGTGTACAGAATGAAAAGTAGCTAATTTGCTACGGTTAATTACCTTATCTGGCAATTCAAAGAATGAGACATTGACGTTTAAGATCTCTCGCAGTTCAAGGATCACTTTCCTTTCGGCAGTGCATGGCACGCACGGCGCACACCTCCAGCCCTACTGCAGCGATACTGCCCTGTGTCGCAATCGCCGTGTTGGAAGTCACGGAAATACTTGCATTAGCCCCAACATAAACCACTAGCCCACAAATTAACTCTAAGCTTTACGTACTGCGGGACCACGCATCATTTAAACACTTCAGCTGAGGATGCACAGCAGCATCCGAGGCAGACAGTGGAGATTTAAAAGAGAACAGGGATTGCAGAATTTCTCTCTCACTTTCTCCTACACCTACGAACTGTATGTTTTGAGCTATTGAATATCTGTTAAAAACAGAAAAAAATGAAACTGCACAAAACTTGATGTGTATTATGTGTGCATGTCAACATAGCATGCTAGTTGGTTAAAAAAAAAAGGAGATGAAGTATAGAAAGAGTGAAACATAAGTAGCTACTCAGCTAATACTTTTTACTGGTTGCCGTTGCACCCCTGTCCCCATCGCCTGAGGGGTGACTGTAAGGACCCAAGGACACGGCAGCCACAGCCACGAGCGAGTCCCAAGGACGGCTGCGGCTCGGCCGCCTTGGGCCTCCCCTTCTCGCAGGGGGGGCACCAGCCGCCAGGGCTCCGGGACAAGCCCAAAGGCAGAAATACAGACCACAGACCTCATCGGTGCTATTACAGCAACACAGTATTTTCAACCAGCATAATGTTTCACCTGAACATGTAAATACAGAACCAATTAGCTTCCCAGGCACTTCTGTAGAAACAGTTTAGCATAATTTTTCCTAGAAGGTATTTACATGGCTTCTGATTACTTAATTTTCTGATACACTTGTCTCTGGCACTAAAAAGATTAAAGAAGGTAAAAATCCCCTATGTTGATTTATTGTCCCTTTGATGGTAACATGCAGCACAAGGAACATAATTGGACAAACTTCCTAGCATGATTTAAATTTTAAACCTTTAGCATTGCAACTTTATGTCCTAGGAGCTGCTCCTTACATTTTAAATCCAGCTGTTCATTGAAACTTTCTTTCCCCTTCTGCAGTTACCCCAAAGGAGAAATTACTGAGTGAAATCAGTACACACCATTCAAAAAGAAAGAATGAGACCGGACAGAGATTTCATTGAAAAGCTCAACTGTGTTACATCTGAACTGTCTTCCATTCAAAGATGAGTTGGCACAAAAGAAGTAAATTAAAGACAGAAAGTATTTTCAGACTGCTATGTATGCTACTTTTTGTGAGACAGCACCTTAAACTAGAGTTTTGGTATTCACAAGCCAGCTCTTCAGTATGGCTTTGTGAACAAGCAGACACAAATAGCATATTCATTTACAAGCTGGAATTTGATCAATAAGTACAAAACCCATGAATGCTTGTCAGGACCAAGGAAGAGAGGCTGTAACCATTGAATCTGAGAAGCCCAATAAACACTCCATACTCAGCTGGCAGATAAGGCCATGACAACAACAATAATAAAAATAAATTAAAAAAAAAAATCAAACCCAAAACATATTTGCTTTGTCTTTATTCCATTTCACCTGCAATTATTTCTACCACGACAGCGCTTGTCCTTTAGGGTTTGTTTTTCTTCTTTTGCTCAGTGCAAAAAGAGTTATCATCGCAGGGCCTGAGCCTTCAAAAACATGCAGATACATGGTACAGGTATAGCTTTCCCACAGACCCACTGCACCCACAGAACTGCTCCAAGTCAGATTGGAAAAAATCAAGCCTTCAGCCTAAAACCCAGTAACTCGGATCTACACAAGTACAAAGACTAATTTCAACTTCTCCTGCATGCCATGCAAACATTTCCTTCCCAGATCAAAACACATCCAAATAGAGGCACACCTCAAAATACCAACAGTTCTTGTGCTTCAGATAAACGTAGGATAAAGAAAAATACGTAACATGGGTACAGCATGGGCAGTGCAAGATTCCTGAATATTGATAATACTAAATATGCACACAGGAGCCTGCAGTGGTGCACTGCATCATAGAAACTGCCGGGCTTACAGCTACCCCAGCCCAAAGCCACCCTACAGGGACAACTCCGGACCAAGAAAAAGCCAGGTTGGTCCTGTTTTCAGTCCATATAGATTTAACCAGAATTAACTACTACCTCCAAGAAGGAGCTTTGAAGCCTCCTAAGAATATCTACAAACTTCCTCCTTCGCAACCTCAAAAAACCAGGCGATTTTACATTGCTCTTCATTTTGCTGTAAAATCAGCTTACGTGAAACTGTGGAGCAACAGACTACAAGGCTTGATTTTATCAGTCATGCAAAACAGGCTCCCTGCTTGCCACAGACCTACAAGCGTAAGGCAGTAACATCAGCAACTCCAGGCACGTAACAATTGCCAGATACATTAAAAAAAAAAATCCGTGCGGATTTGGGGATTCACCACTCATTCACACCTTAGAGCAGGTTCCAACTGACCCCTCGCACAGGGGACCCGGGGCGTTACGAGGACGCGATCCCAGCCGTGCCCACGCTCCCGCCGGACACTCGCCTCTGGAGAACGTTTCCTTCGGGGAGGGAAGGGCTCAGGCTCCGTTCGCCTGTTCCTCCCTTCGAGGATGCTCCCTCGCAGAGCCCAGTGCCACAGCGAGTTCCTCCGCCTTTACGACGCAGTTGGAACGGCAAGTCTCCAAGGAGGGAGAGATTTAGACAACTAAGAGTTTAAGCGGTTTTGAACGAGGAGCAGCCTTGCAGAGCCGAAGCTGAACTGATAGTTACGTGCTGACATTTCAAGCTTTCGGGTCCCAATCGCTCTTAATGGTACCGAGCCAAACCGAGAGCGAGATAAAGCAATTACATAGCCAAAATGAAATGCAGCTAAATTGAGCTTACAAACGTCTAATTTGGGTGATCTAGCAGTCCCGTCTCTCACGATGAGCAGAAGGGTTTGTCTGTTACATCTGCCGTCGCAGGCGGTCGATGGCTGCGAGACGCCCGAGCCAGGCGCCCGGCGGGGGCCCTCCGGCCCCGGCGCTGCTCCGGCCCTGAAGCGCAGCGCGCGCAGGCACGACCCGCCGGGCGCTTCCTGCCAGCTCTGGCCACCAGCCCCAAGGGGACCCCGAAGTACCCAGGGACACCGGCTCCCCGAAGCGCACTGAGATGGGGGAAGGGAAGCAGCGCCCTGCTCTGCGCTCGCTGCCTCGGGGCAGAGACCTTGCTTTAGTCCCTCACCAAGCTTGGCCAAAACGCCAAGGGGACCTACGGTGCTTGCCACAGGAGCGGTCACTCCTGCACGAAACGCTGCTGTCCTCAGCTTACGTAAGGACAGCTGCTGCCACGGCTCCCGGGAGCACCCGCGCTCCGGCTCCGATGCTCCCCTCGCCGCGTGCCTCCGGGGCTGCTTCCACCACGGCTCTCCGTGTGGGGGAACTCCCTCCCCATGGCCGGAGCAAGCCCCCCTTCCCCACACACTCCTGGGGGGTTGCAGCGCATCCCAGTCCTGCCCCTAGAGGGGCAGCATTCACCCCCCCCATCCCCTGCACACGGGGCTCCGGTCCCCACATAGGCAGACAGGCTGCTCCTGCTCCCCATCCCCTACGCAGGGGCAGACGCCAGCTCCTGCCCCTGTGCAGAGGGGACGCACCCCACCACCCATTGCCACCAACACGCCACTATCGCCAACAACACTGCACCCCACCTTACACACACAGACCCCCCTACAAGTATCCTAGCACACACACGCACAGATTTCCCCCCCTGCTTGCACACACAGACTCCCTCAAGCACTGGGGCACATGCAGACACTCCCATCATGCTTGCACACACAACTGTCCCCACTAACGTTGCACACACAGATCCCCTCTTTGCACGTGAAACCCCCCAAAGCACTCTTACAAGTGCAGACCCCCGTTGCACACACAGAGCCTCCCTCACAGGTACAGTGCAACACACAACACCCCACTCTTGCGTGCACAAACCCCCTTGCACATGCAACCTCCCAAGCACTCTTGCACATTCAGACCTCCCCTCCGTACACGCAACACCCCCAAAGCCCCCTTACAAGTGCAGACCCCTCCCTTGCAGTACCCTCCCAAGTACCCTGGCACATGCAGGCCCCCCACCGTTGCATGCACAACCGCCTTCCACATACAACCCTCTAAGTACCCTTGCACACACAACCACCCATGCATGCGCAGATCCCTCCTTGCACGCGCAGACTCCCCCGTACCCACGCACACGCAGCCCCCCCGAACATCCCATAAGACGGGGAGGGCTGAGCAGCCGTGCACACACACACACACACGTGTGCTAATATATATTTATATATATAAATACAGACCCGCCCACAGCCCCCCGGAGCGCCCCCTCGGCGGGACTCGCCGCTCCCCCGCGCGGCGCCGCCACTCACCGGCGCGTCGGCGGCCGCAGCCCCCGGCGGCCCCGCGGCGCCCTCCCCGCCGCCTCCGCCGCCCTCGAGCTGCCGCTCGCGGTAGAGGGACCAGAGCCCCACGTTGGGCAGGAAGACGAGGGCGGCGAGCGCCAGCCCCACGGCCTGCAGCAGCCGCTTCTGCTTCCGCCGCATCGGAGCCGCCGCCGCCGCCGCCGCCGCCGAGCGCGGGTCGCGCCAGCCGCCGCCGCCGCCGCCGCCGCCGAGCGCGAGCCCAACTTTCCCCGCGCGCGGCAGCGCCGGGCGGGCGGCAACTCCGGCACTTCCGCTCCGCGCCGAGGGGCGGGGCGGGGCGCCGCCGCCACGCCCCTTTCGCCGCCGCCGCCACGCCCCCCCGCCGCCGCCACGCCCTGCCGCCGCCGCCACGCCCCCCCCGCCGCCGCCACGCCCCCCGCCGCCGCCACGCCCCTTTCGCCGCCGCCCGGCCGCGGGAGCCCCGGCAGCAGAGCCGTAACAGGGCTGTAATAGCTGCGTAACAAACCCGCGGTAGTTGCGTAATAAACCCGTACCGGTTCCGTAATAGCGCCGCAGTTATTGCGTCACAGCGCGGGGAGAACCGCCCCGCTCCCGCGTCCCCGCAGCTCTCACGAGCCGCCGAACGCGGCGGGCCGCAGCCGGCCCCGCGGGGCCGCTCCGGGGCGCGGAGCCAAGCCGCGGGCTCCGCGCCCGCCTTCCCTCAGCGCCCTGAGGCCGCGTTACGGCTTTACCCGCTGAGCGGGGTGCAGCTGGCAGGGCCCCGCTTCGAGCAGCGCTGCGCTCCCGCCGCCGGCCCTGGCAGTACGACCGAAACCGCTGTCAGCGCTGTCGTGCTGTTCCTTAACATTTAAAAATAAAAACAACAGCCACGGCAGGACAGCTTCCCCAAAGCGGGAATGGCTGCATTTCCTCAGTTAGCGTGCCCACGACCCCTGTATTTCGGTAGATGCCCTGTGAGCCGAGCGGCAGTGCAGCGTCCTGCTAGAGCTACAGCTGAAATAAATACTAGATCTCTTCTCGTACAGGCCCCTACGGGGACATCTTTATTTTCTGGAACAGTAACAACAGAAAGTCTATGAAAAATGTTACAGAAACCCAGCATTTGCAGGTCTTTCCACCCTTGCCTCACACATTTATTTAAACTTAAATAAACTGCCATAATCCACTAGATGGCACCTCCCAGCAGATTTCAGCACCTGATGAGATGGTCAAATTATGCAAGAAAGCATTTAATTTAGCGAGCAGGTTGCAGTTCCTCAGCCTCGCTACATGCTACGGCAGCTTGTACTTCCATTTTAATTACCCTCAAGAATTTGCCGCCAGCTTATTTCTTTTTTAGAAATGTTAATGCTCCTGCTGTGCCTCCCGGGAGGGGCACGAGACCAGCCAGCGACACCCCTCTGCTCCTGCCTTCGGAGCGAAACGTCTTCGCTTGCCGCCCCGCAGCCGCCCGCGGCAGCGCGGGGAGCAGGAGGACGCCGGCCGGCGCTGCGTTACCCGTAGTTGCTACCACAGTGCACTGATAAAGCTACGCAACGTGCTGCTTCCCCAGCGAGGATCGAGGCTGGAAGGCGACAGTACCTCGGATTCAATGCCGCGGCGCCGCTGTGCTGCCCTGCAGACCCTGGTAATAACATTCGTATCCCCTTGCTTCAGCGAGCGCTCTTTTAAAGGCAAACGGGAGCCAGCAGGCGGTTTTGTAGGTGTGCTCACAGGGTTACGCTCTGCCCTTGGCAGAACATCCTCGTGCATGTAAAGAACTGACAGCCACAAAGTTTGAGAGTTAATTAAAACAAAGTGACAAGCTGGCTTGACATATGTTTAAATGTAGGATTCTGTGCCTGCTTGCTAAATTAGATGTTTGTCTCATAAATTAGCTTCAGCAGAGTGGTGCAAGTTTTTAATCATGAGCAGGAAGTGCTGCAGGTAGATCAGGATTTTGTATTTGGGAGTGTCTCACTTCCCGAACAATCAAACCATCCAAAGCATCTCGTGGAAGATGAAGGCTGGCCCTTCCTTGCTGAAAGCACTTGAGACGGATGCTTCTTGTTTTAAATCAAAATCTGATTCCAGATCAAATCCAAACCTTTCCTTTTGGCTGGAGCATGGAGTGAATCTCCTTCATTGCCTTCTCCTGCAGTGTTTTGGTGGAGTCAGAGCACTACTTTTGGCCTGCAGGACACAATGCATTGGGAATTTAATTGGTTACATGCAAAATAAACATGGATTTATGTTGCTGAGAAAGAAAAAAGAATGCAGCTTTTAAGCCCCTAACTTGCAATGGAAATGACATCCCTTGCTGAGGCACCTTTGCAAAGCAAATATTAGGATAAATTAACAGTAACGCCATCCCTGTTTGGAAGCTCTCTGGGCTGGCAAGCTGGCTTGCCTGGCTCCTCGCAGAGGTTGCAACTCCAGTGCTAAGATGCTGCTGGGGAGAGTGCTGCGAAGGTGGACGGTGGCGTGGTGCAGCATCAGATGAAGACGAAGGGCAGGGGAGGCCGGGGGACTCATTCAGCACGTGCTAGGAGAGGGCACAGGAACATCACAAAACGCAAATGGGAGCAGGTGTAGCAGGCAGCCCGGCAGTGACGCCTGCAGATGGCACGCCAGCACGGACACCGGATGGCAGAGACCTCGGAAATCGGTGCTCTCCTGGGAAGAGCAGGGAGCGACTCACATGAGGGGCCAGATTCTGGCCTTGCGGCTACTGCAAAAGGGGTAAAAACCCGCAGTGGGCCCTTCGTTCCCTCGCAAGGCACCTCGTCCTGAGGCTGCGGCGTGCAAGGCGGGTGCAGGCCTGGGTGCTCTGTGCCTTTGCTCTCTACGCTCAGAGAGCAAATCAGCTCCTCCACTTGCTCTTGGGGTGGGTTTGTGGATGCGTGTTTGTATGCTGGCGATGCTTGCTTCCTCTTTTCTGCAAATCTCATTTTAACAAAAAAGAGAAAAAAATATCTTTTTAAAAATAAATAAACCTCAGACTGGCTTTCACACAATGGGGGTTTTATTTCATGGAGTTTCTTTATCCTTCAGCATTTGTTGGCTAAGGTTTAGCTGAAATCTCACGTAAACAGAAATGATTTGTTGTCCCCCCGCCACACGCACACACATACACTTTTTCTTTCCCGATAAAAGGCAACACAACCGGGCCCAGGAACTGGGCCACCCGTTGTCAGGAGTAAACCCCTCTTCTACTGCCCAGGAGGACAGTGTTGGCCAGCGCAGCCTGCCAGCGATCCTGGTGTGCTCCCGGAGACTTGGAGCTGCTTCCACCCGGCACTTGTGATGCTGTGGAAAAATGCAAGAGCTTGAACAGCTCAGAGAAGTGAGGATGGTTACAGGAGTGCTGAGAGCAATCGCAAGCCCCAGCGCTGTAGCAGGGCACCCAGGCCATCTCCCATCCCTCCGAGGGAAGGGAAGGAGCATGAATGCCCGGGAATCCTTGCCCCTGGCCGGGAAGCAGGCTTGCTGCTCTCCAGGTGAGTCACAGACCTGCGCGCCAATTTTAGCAGAAAAATAAATAAAATAAAAATGCCTCTATTCCCTGCGGAGCCGCCTGAGCGAACAAAATCCCTGCAGTCAACAGGGAAATCCGCCTGTGTTGACCTTGGACAAACACGGCGCAGCGGCACGGCGCGGCGCGGGAGAAGCCGGCTGAGGCGAGCGGCTCCGCGGCAGAGCCCAGCGGTGGGCCCGGCGCTGGCCGGAGCGGGGGGAGCGCGGGAGCTTCCTTCCCACCGCGCCGGTGTGGGGCCTCTCCAGCATGGCGCCAAGTGGAAGGAGAGGCCGGGATCGTCTGCAGCTGGAGAGGTGCAAAAGTAACCGAGCTGCTGGAGGAGTTTCCCAGAGCGTAACACGCTCCTGTAATGCCCCTGGCCTTAAATTAGCTAGATGAGGTCACTGGTCTCCCGTGGCAGGGGGAATTGCTTACGTCTGGGTTCAAGCACAGGCCCGGAGGGAGCGATGGCGACGGCTTGCCGGGAGGGTAAATAGCAGAGCAGAGCGCTCAGCCACGAGGGACGCGAGCCTCATCTTTGCGCGTGTCGCAAACAGTCGCACGACCACAGTGAGAGATTCGCTTCGCAAGGGAACACGCTTTTTTCCCAGCAACAACCTGAATCCGCTGCCCGCCTCTGGGGCAGGCTACACCACAGGGGGGGACATAACGGATTTGGAAACCGATTTGGAAATCGGTTCGGAAATGAGTATGAAAAGGCCTTTGCAAGCGTGGGAGGCAGCTCCAGGAGCCGCCCTGGGCACGGGCAGTTCCTCCACGGTGGGAGCTGGAGACTCGAGCAGGGGTGAAGCTGCACGAGGCGCAGCCTCGGCAGCAGAGCTCAGAATAGAAACACGGGATTGAACGGTCCCTGCTCTGCCTGCAGCCTGCAGGGTTTTGCTGTCAGCTAGGACCCCGCTTCTCCGGGCGAAGCTGTCCTTGCCCAAAACCATGTCAGGCTGGTTTAGCTCCAGCTAAAAGCAGCCTTGACAGTTTGTGCATAATTAGCAGCGCAGCTCAGTTTGGAAATGAAGAAAGAGAGGGTCTTTTCCTGGCTGTCCACTCAAGTAATCTTATTAAAAAAAAATGAAAACTGCAACTGTTGTAGCAGACTTTCTGCCTGGAATAGGCAATGAGCCTTGCCTGTTCCCTCCACTCTGAATTCAGCGATGCTGCAACGAATCGGACCGATTCCAAGTTTGGCAGAGCCAGTGTGCCAGACTGCAGTAAAGATGCCCCCAAACTCCCTGGCTTCTGCTTCTTTGAGCATACTATGAATTTTTAGGCCAGTATTTTCTGTGCTTCCCAAGGGATTCGCATGCTCACTGTCTAAACAGTGTGGCAGCTTTGAGCATCTTAGCCTTCAATCTTATTTTTTTGATTCTTACACTGTTTCCCATAGCAGATGCTAGTGCTTGAAACGGGCACTGGTTTTCAAATTGTGCTCATAACAGGCTCACACACTTTTAACCTGGAGGAAGCCAGGGCAGATTCTCTAACGCATGTGTGAGAAAGAAGCAAGGTAGAAGTGAGTATCGAGGGTCAATTTGCAGCTTTCCTACGCACAGCTGTTCATGACTCATTTGCACAAGACCGAAGTGAACCTGAAGAAGAGGTTTGCTGTTCTCCCTGCTTGCTGGATGTGCTCCGGGGTGAGAGAAGCACTGCTCAGCCTGTGACCTTCTTCAGGATGGATCTGCAGTGGATCAAGAACACTTAGGTGCTCAAGCTCTCCTTTAAGAGATTATTTGCTAAGTGTGATAAACTCTGCTAACACCATTAAAAATAACCTTCTAGAAAGAGGAAAGAAGGACAAAGATGCTTAATCTAGCACTAAAATATCTAATGCTGAAGATAGCTGGGAGAGGTTTGGGGGGGGAAGTCTGGTTATGAGAAAATTTAAGTGAAGTGAATAAAAACTTAAACAATACACATAATGTCATCTTGAGTTACTGCACTCAGTCCCACCAAGGGGAGAGGCGCAAGGGCTATAAAGTAGAAATAGAGGAGAATCAAATTCAGAACAGATGTCAAGAAGTACCTTTCCAGTTGGAGGATCATAAATGCTGGGAATGACCTACCAGGCAAGGTTACCAGAGTGAAAACACTGGGGTCTTCCAATCCCCGGTGGGACAATGTTCTGGGAGCATGTGCCCAGAGCTAAGCACAGAGTGAGAAGCACCGAATGGCCTCTATTGCATCCTGTCCTGGCTTTTGCATCGGATGTAAAGTCAGCTTGAAGATCTTACATACTGAAAAGAAGGGACTGCCAGCTGCAGGGGGAGCTGGTCAAGCTCTTTTCATGGGAATCACCTGCCTCTTTGGCCTACAGACTGAAAATGTCAGATGTTCAGGCTCAGAGGAAGTCTGAGCCACCCAGCATGTGCCCTTGCATCTAGCTCTTTTGGTGTCCATTCCAAGGAGAAGGAGGCACTGAGGGAGCCACCTCAAATAATGATCATGTGGTGGTGGGTATGGCAAATGCTTCTCAGGACATGCATCTCCCCACCTTCTCTGCAAATCCTGTTGGCGTGCATCTTACACACATTGATTTCTGCCTCTGTCAGAGAAGCATTTGGTGGCTGAAGTGGCTGCCGGCAGGTGTCTCAGGTGCCTGACTGGAGGGCACGGCGCTGAGCTGCCCTTGCTGAGTCATTTTTCCAGTGTGGGGAAGGCTTTCCTTTCTTAAAATAGGTCCTCTCTAAGGGCTCTTGTGTTCAAGAGCCAGAAGAGAGCCAGGCTCTTTCTCCTTTATTTTTCATCCTAAAAAGAAAGGCAGAAAACCCATTGTATTTGAGAAGAAGAAAAGCAAGGCAGATGCTGTGTAGGATGGAAAAAGAAGAGGAGGCAGGAAGGGCAAGTACTTGCCAGCATTGTGGTGGTGACCCACGGCTATGTAGTGGGAGACTTGAGAGCCCTGCGCAGTTTGGAGCTCACTGTTCAGACTGGTACGGCGTGGAAGCAGATCTGCAGTGGCAGTGATTTATATCGTGTCATGCCAGCTCTTCTGCTGCACTTCCCCTGCCTGGACCTCAAAGACGTTGCCCTCCATATCTTCAGGCAGCAGAACCAAGCAAGTTTCTCATGCCCAGGCTGCTGTGTGGGACCACGTAGCCATTAGTGATAGAATTGCTCACCCACTTGGGTGAGGGCGTATTTTCCCATTCCTTTATCTTTTAGAGATCAGCTCATATCATTAAGCTGGAGTTTTAGATACCCTCTTACTTCCGTTCTCCTACCCAGTGGCGCAAGGGCTGCCTCATTCTCTCTGTCAATGTCACAGGCCATTTCGGAGCCTGCTGGTGCTTCTGGCCTCAGAGAGACTTCGCCCTGTTGCCAAGCCTGCTGGTGCTGGTGTAGCGAAAGGCACCCCTGCACCCGGTTATCTGATCGAACCTCTCATCAACCTTGTGTCTGGGGATGATTCCTCTCCCCTCCACATCTGAGATAAGGAGGCAGTGGCGAGCCCTGCTGCTGCCCATGCTTCCCATCTCCCTCCATGGCCTTGCCAAGCTGGTTCATGAGCAGGCAGGGAGCTTACAGCAGTCTGAGCGAGCCTCTCTTGCTCTTCCTTTTGGTACAGATATCCATAAAACAACAGCCCGGGTGGACAGGAGTCTCTTGAGGCAGTGAAAAACAACCTTAAGTAGCTGTGTGTGAGAAGTAGTGATTTACCTGGGATCATCAGGAAAACTCACTGTGACAAGCTTTCAGTGCCTAGTAGTCAGCGTGTGCTCTCCAGGCTCTTCCTGCGAGGAGCAAGCTTTGAGCTGGGGCAAATATGAAGGGAGGAGGGAGGTGCACAGCCTTGCCCAGATGCTTTGCCTTTGGAGGACTGGGCTCTAGCAGGGGCTGAGCAAGCCCTGACCCAGCTGCTGCCTTCAAATGCTCCCAGGTTTCGTTGCTTTGTTACATTTTGGCCTCATGAGAGACTCAGTGCTCAGAGAGAGGGAGGTACAGAAGCTGTGAAACCTCTGGAGCTGGGGCTGTGTACAGACAGCCACCGGACAGGATGATCCCTGCCAGGACAGAGCCCCGGTGGCCAGGGAGAAGGGTTGGCTCCTAAGGATGGGCCTGGAAAGAAGGAGCCGGGGAAGCTAAACTTGGCTTGTACTGTACCTTGGGTGCTTAAATAGCTGATTAGGGGTGTGCACAGCCTCTTCCACAGCACCCGCTCATGGCCTTAGGTAGGAGAGGGGTAAGTGTAGGAGGACATCTGTCAACATTTCCATGCAAGCAGTTGCCCACAGGCAGATGCCATTTCCAAACATGAAAATAAAAAAACCCTTCCGCATCACTTCCCAAGATGCAGACTGGGGCTGTTGCAACGTATTCAGCAGCTTCAGAACAAGAGTGATGCACGTCTCCGGAGCTGTGAGCACAGGGAGCCTCCACGTGCTGGTTCCACCTCTCCTGGGAGTGGGGAGCAGAAGATTCATGGGTCCCTCAGCAGCTCCCTGGGCTGCGTGGGTGCAGCGAAATGGCAAAGGCACAGCAAGGCACAGGTATATCAACCCTTCCTGACCCTCCTGCTATTAACACCAGGCTGGCTTTTGCTCTTGGACCTGTTAGTTCAAATGTCACATCACTTTGAGGGTCTTCATTGGCTTTTCTGCCACTGACTGCATGATGTGGCTTTCAAAGTGCAGGCTCTGGGCATCTGACAGGAGGCTCTTACCGCAGCCTGGAGCTAAACTCTCTCTTTCTGAAAGTAAACTTTGCAGCTGGAACCAGCTCTGACCTGGGAAGGTGAGCTTGCAGGGTAGACACTTCAAACCAGAGACATCCCAGGTTACGGTTGTCATATCGCATTTCTGTTGCTGTGCTGGTGAACTGTAATTCAGAAGCCCCAAGGACCCCACAGCTGAGACTCAAGCCTATTTTGCTAGATGCTGTGCAGACCTTTCTGCCTTATTCCCAGAGAGCGTAATAGCACGAAGATAACTGACAGCTTCTGCAAGTGTGATAATAATTGCAGAGGTTTCTTCCAAGAAAAAGCACTTCCTACAGGGTGCCCCCATTGTCTCCCAGCAGGGAATCATACTGGCAAGTGTCGAAGGAGTCAGAAAAAGTCATCCTTCTTGGGAGACCTGAGACTGAGCTGTGCCAATAGCATGGCGAGGCAGCACAGTGGTAACAGCAGGCACGAATGTTCCTTGGCCGAAGCAGGTCTGGGTCTGAGGAGGTGGTTTCTGGGGTTCCTCTCTATTAATGAAGGACAGGGAGCTAGGATGTGTTCTTTGCAAAACTTGCATTCAGTTGTTCCCCAGTATGCCTAATTGAAAATCTGGTAGTTATCTGCTTAACTCTTTGGAAACTGGGAAAAGCTTTAACTTCTGGGACTCCCGGATTTCAGCTGGAGATGGCACATGGGTTTGCCTGGAGAAGGAGTGAAGGAAGAACCTGAGTAAATCAGAGTTCACAAAAAGGTGTCCTGCTTTGCTGTTGGGCTGTCTGAGAGGGGAAATGAATTGCCATGGTTTATCTGTGTTTGAGGGCTGCCTCGACTCCCAGCCAGCTCCCGGCGAAGCCCCAGCAGTGCTTCCTCCAGCCCAGAGCAGAGCCGGTGACTCTCTGAGGTGTTTTATCCACAGCTGATGAAGGACTTCACTTCACACAAGGTGACTGCAGCTCCTGGGAAGAGATGGTCTCGGCTAGGTAGTTGCATTCCCCGGCTCCTTGTGCAGGGCTTGCAGGAATGTGGACTGTCCTGTGGATTTACATGGACTGTTTTTCCAGCCACCACCTCTTGTAGCGTGTCCAGCTTCCCCTTCCCTCCCATAAATACACAAATAAAAAAAAACAAGCTGAGAAAGAGTAATGCAATTGCGAATGTTGTTAGAAAGATGTGCCAGAGCCTCATAACTGTCTAACAGGGTATATGCAATAAGGCTAATGAATCTCTGCCACGAACTCATATATGCGTTCTGGCTGCCTCTGAAAACATCGTTCTCCAGCACCTTGAAGGCAAGTGGCAGATAATCAAATTAGGACAACACCAGATAGTTCTGCAGCTGGCTGTCAGTTCCCAGCAGGAAGATTGTCCCTGTGTGTTAGCATCCCCTGCCCCGGCCGCCTCTCCTTGGGATGGGGTCCCTTTCTCGGGGTGGGCAGAAGCAGCTCTCTTCGCCGCAGGTGTAATTGGTGTATTAGAGACTGGGTAAGAAACGCTGCCCGCTCCCCACAGGCAGGCTCCTGCGCAGCCTCCGGCTGCAAATGCCAGCTATCGGAGCAAATAACCACCAGAGCCACGCTGATGATCTGCGGCGTGGAGTAATGCTGGAAATTGGTTGGGTGGGAGAGACGAGCCAGAGAGAGGCCTCCCTGGGGGGAGTGCGCGGGATGTGTGTCTCTGCAAACACATTATTTCGTGAAATAAAAACATGGTGACCACAGAGCTGGCTAGAAATGTTTCAACAGAACATTTTTTCCCCTTGGAGACTGCCAATTTGTTAAAGCTGGATCATTTTGCACAGACAGATTTCAAGGATGTTATGACAAATCTCAGGCCGTTCACGGGCCTTCACGTGCTCAGTGGCTTCGTGCTGCGAACTGCCCTGCTTCCTGCCAGCTCGCCTTCCTCACCACTCTGGAATGAGCCTGCACGGAGAGCACTGCCCCGGCTCCTGCCCTGCAAAGGTCCCGGGGCTCGGGTTCGTGTCTGGGAGCCTGGCAGCGAGCCGGCAGCCGAGGAGCGTGGCTCTGCTCTGCGCCTGCCCCGCGCACCTTGTGTTGGAGCATTTGTTCCACGCTGGAGTATTTTGAGATGCACAAAGTTGTCCCAACTTGGTGCCACTGACTTTCCTTATTGCTCTGTGCTTTTCCCCAGAAGATCTTTGACCCTGCTCCTGAGAACTTGGCAGATTCCTCCGTTCCCTTACAGCCTAATTCATCACAGTCTAATTTATGGGGAGTTTTAGTGTTGCTTTCACCAGCTCTCCTGCTGCACTGAGCTCCCTTCCCTGACCGTGCTGAGCCGCAGGGTTTTCCCACGAAGCCGTGTGATGACCGCCGCTCCTGAGCGGCTGCACCGCGCTCTCTTCGCAACCCCGAGCCCGGCCAGTCCGTCTCTCTGTGCTCAGGGATGGGCTCAGTCCCGGCGCTGCTCCGACAGGAAGGAGCGGGTGGAAATGCAACCGTGCGGTGCTGCAGCTGCGAAAGGAGGATGCCGAGGCAACCTCGACGGCACCGCCGCGGGGAGGCCGCTGGGACCAGGTGATGGGCTCAAGACCTCCAGCCTCCTCTGCACCCCAAGATGCTTGGTGAGAAATATTCAGTCTGGGCTTCGTGCCGCCCTTCCGCCCTCCCGCCCGCTCGGAGGTGACGGGGGGCCGGGTAGCCCGGGGGGCTGCCTCTGGCTCGTGGCGTGTGGCCGCACCGTGCCTCGGCGGGGCGCGATAACCAGGGAATACCTGCGGTTTTGCCAGCTGAAAAGACCCCACGCTGAAGAACAAATCAATATATCAAAAGCGCAAATCAGCGCTTGGGCTGAGAGAGGCGCCGGCCCTCGGGGCGCGGGCCGGCGGGCTGCCCGGGCTCCCCGGGCTCACGGCTGGATCGTGTAAGCTGGATATTTAGCACATGCCTCCTAAATATGCTTATAATTGCAGACAGAAATACAGTCAGAAGTAAATGTCCTCATAGCTGTCTCTTGCCCTTTTTGCGCTCTACCAAAGGGAAATAAATGCTGCTGTTTCACTTGGGCTGCTGTTAAGGACTCACTAACCCCTGAAGAGCAATTCAGTGCCAGACAGGGCTGTGAACCAGGTGCCCCAGTGCCTGGCCACAGGGCCGGTCTCCAAAGTGCACCATCTCATGCCAAAAAAGAGACGACAGCAGCGGGACCGCCACAAAAGCCACCCACGGCAAGTCCCGTCCCTCGTCCCTCGTCCCTCGTCCCTCGTCCCTCGTCCCCGGGCAGCCGGGCTGCCCGCGCCTCCGCACAGGTGGCAGCGGCCGCGGTGGCTTTGCGAGTCCCGTGAAGCACAGGGGATGTGTAACGAAACGGGGGGTGCGGCGAGGAGGCAGCAAACGCTGGACAGGAGAAAAGAAATTAAAACAATAAAAAAAGCAGCTAACAACCTCCTTTAGAGCTTTCCCAGGCATAAAGGCTCTGCTCGACAGAGGCTTGGGTGTCCCTCATCTGCTCTCATCGTTTTGTGCCTCTGCCCATTTCTAGTTGTTTGGATGAAGAGAAAAGAAAAGTTACAGCAGAGAAGAAGAAAGAGAGAGGAAGACTGGGAAAAAAGCTGTGAGCTGCCAGTGCGGTTTGAGTTGCTTTATTCTGAATCAATATTGAAATGGAGCAGAATTATAAATCTAGCAGATTACAGCTGAAGCAGTGCCAGAGCATCTGTTTCCAGATATTGTTTTTTTTTTTTTTTTTTACTAGCTAGAGCAGCTGTTTTTACAAGAATCCACAGTAAAAGAATTATTAAAACAAAGGGGGAAAAGAAATAACAATAAATAGGAGATATATAGCAGACGAGGTATAGTATAGACATGGGGTAGGAATTAAATGGAAGAGAAAAGGAAGAACCTAGCAACCAACAGTTTGTATCTTGCATTAGGTGCTACAAAATGTGGAAGGTATTTGCTTTATATGACAGTGATCCCAAGCCCCAGGATTTTGCTTGGTGATTTATGATGTCTGGCAGCTGTTGCAGAGGTTGAACTAAAAACAGCAGAGAGATAAAAGTGGAAGTCACCTTTTGCGCTCGCACGTTGCTTCCTAATGGGAGGGGATTTATCTGTAGGAAGCAGACTGGGGTGGCTGGGGGTACCTGGAAGCACATTCCTGGCCCTGTTGCTCCCCCATCTAGGATCAAAATTCATCTTTGATGAAATTCAGCTTGCGGTTACGGCTGTAGGCATATAACTGAGGGCATTAACGTGGCTTAAAGACTTATCCGCCCTTCAGCTGGGATGAAGTAAGCATGCTCGCAGCCTCGCCAAGGATGAAATAATACATGCTAGATTAAAGCACCATGAGATCATGAAGACAATTATCACAGTCTTTACTGGCCACTGCAGGTCATCAGGAAGGCACTAACCCGCTCAGCCCTGCCAGCTCAGTCATTGCTGGTCGTGGGGCCAGGACGGTGCTGGGACGCCCAGTCTGCTGATCTGCAGCCAGCGAACGCCCAGCCTTCATATTTCCAAACCTCCCTCATTCCACTGCTGAGACCCGAGGAAATACGCTGGGGCCAGTTTTCACATTTTTCAGTGAAAGCTAAATTTTGTTTCCTGTGGATGAAAGTAGACTCCCCCAGAAACTGCCGTTTTTCATCCGGAGGTAGTTTGGAGTGCTAATGCTGGGAAGGTGGGCTTGGGTTATGCGAGTTCTAAGAGCATTACCTTTTAAAACAGAGTATCTCTGGGAGGAAACCCAGAGCTGGTCGCTTAAACATGGTCACCTTCTTGCATGGACCAATTCTCTACAAATCTGCCTTTTGGGAAAGGGCTTTGGGTGGAGCTCATCGGCTCTGGCAGCATCACTAGACGAGATCCAGCAGTTGGCACGGCAATTCGATTGCATCTGCTTGCCTGCAGACTTGCAAATTCCATCATTTTTTCTCACTACCAGTTCTTTAATTTCAGCACATCCAGCTGGTAGTGCTCAGAGCAGAGCTGGGGCTCACACTCAAGGAGAATTTCAATCTCAGCATCTGGCTTGGGTGGATATTTAGATTCCCGCTGAAGAGCTTGCATTAGGAAAGGGCTGAGGGATGACTTGTTACAGGCAAGACTTGTAGAAATTTGATGTGCCAAGCCTTTACATAACGTACTAGAGTTCTGCAGAAACTATTCCAAGGTAAACAGAATTTAACACAAATAGTGTCCCTTTCCAGACAGCACTTACCTGATAAACTCAGGGGTGACGTGCAACATGACACCCACTGCAGGCAACACAAAGCAGCCTGTTCAAATTGCTGAGGATTTGGCCTTGTGTTTTCTCTGGGTTTATTGATTCATTTTGCAACAATGCACCATAAATAGATCCATTCTTACAGTTATAACCAAATCGATGAGAGCTTGGGAAGCAAAGAGGAGGCTGGAAGAAAGCTGAATAGAAATCAGCTCCCAAGTAAGACACCTGTAGAATGAATATTTCTCCTCGGTGCTAAGAAAGTAGCATAAATGTTTCTCTCCCTGTACACTGCACTGGATACAGCTGGGCATGGGATGCTGTGTGCATTATCTGTGCTAGACGATGCGACGCCTGAGGCCTTGGCCACCCCTGTGCCCTGGGGGCCTCTGCCCCTCACCACTCTCCCTGTGCGTGGGTCTCTCATTCCCAGCAAGCTCCACTCCCCGTCCCCAGCTGCACCCGGTGGACGTGGCTGCCATGAGCGCTGGTTGGGTTCAGCCTCCAAGAGCCACTGCTGTTGCTAGCCCCGGGGGAAATCAAAATGCCCTTCATAATCTAGATGTGAGGAAAGAAAGTTCTGGGGAATCTGAAGGCTAAGATGGATAGAGAAACATCTGCAGCACTTTGTTCCCTACCTCTTTTCCACCATCATTTTTGTCTTATTTTAAATATTTATCAAGAAAACCACAGTATCTGCATGGGGAAGAGACCGCATAGGTCTCCAGTCTTTTTCTTTCAGTGCAATATGTTATTGCTCATGCTGCAGCTGCTGAGCTCATGTGCATGAAGGAGCCAGCTCAGCTCCTGGTCGGCGGCTCCAGTGCCACCCATGGCTGCTTCGTCTGCTCTGGAGTGGCTTTGCTGCACTGCTTCGCCCATTGCCTTTCCTTTCCCATGCTTTTTGGGGGGCACTTTCCCCTAGCATGTGTCCCCAGGGATGGCGCACAGCTGCTTCAGCCCCAGTTTCCACTCTGAGCTGCACCAGGGCCAGACTCAACGGGAGCTGCCACTTCTTGGGGTGAGCCACGACAGCTCGTCACAAACATTGGGCACTTACACGTGGCCACAGAAGTGGCGACACATGCAAAAAATGGAGTCTCATCATTTTGGCCAACCTCGCAAGGAAAAGGCCAATCAGAGCACGAGTAGCCGGGTAGGTTTGAGTCCTGCTTTGGGAATGGTGAAAGGTTTAATTCGTTGCTTTGCCACAGTTTCCCCAGGTAACCTTGGCCAAACCCTATCACAGGTCATCACAGGCACTTAGGTGTCTAACCCGCCAAAACCAGATGCATGTGAATGTGTCTGAAAACCTGATTTTTAATCTCTTTTTTTTTGCCTCGCCCTCTCCATTAAATGAGCAGAAACAGAATGCTTTTCTTTCCCCCTTTTCCCTGGCTTATGTCTTTAACTGTTAAATCTTCCGGGCAACGATCATCTCATCTTAAGCGTCCAAGGAGCACCAAGCGCAAAGGCCCTCCAGTCACTGCTCTAGTCCCAGGATACTATCCAGAGAGAAATTGTTCACAGAAATTTCCAGTCAGCTTACAGAAAGTTACTGAGCAGGAAAGAAGAAATCTTCACCTAGTCGACAATTTGTTGCAGATTATTCACACAGTTCTGCTGAAGAGTTAATATACTTGGTCGAGACAGACTAGAAATGATGCCTACTTAATGCAATGGAAAATAAACAGAATCTGCTTTTGAAGGATGCGTTGACTTAGCTGTCGAGTCTGGTGCTGGGGAGACAAGTGCCTACAACCTTCAGTTAAATGTAGCGTGGAAATGTGTTGAGTTGTATTTAGGCCCATATACAATACTTAACTGGCTATTGCGCTGATTAAATGTTTAATTGGCTGTCTATGAGATGAAGTGCACCATTAGTCTATAGGGAATTAAACTGTTCCTTGTTTCTGCTCTTAAATAAAATGTGTAATCCGTTGTCACTTAAGCATAATGTTAAGTGCCCATTAAGGTGACGCTTCCAAGGGAAATAAATACAGACCTTTGCTGCGGAATGGAGTCAGGTTTGCCCACGCCTACGGAGGTGTGAGCAGGGCCCCTGAGTTAGCTCCGGCACCCGATCTGCAGTGGGATCGCTGCCGGCTGCCGCGTGTTTCTGGAGCCGGTGAAGGATGGCCCCGGCTGCCGGTGAGCTGAGCGCCCGGGTCCGGCTCTCCCCGGGATCCCTGCCCACGCTGGTGGCTCCCGGCCCTGCGCACACACTCCGGGGGGACGGGCTGGGAAAGCTCAGCCTGTTCTTCACGTGTCGCTGTCAATGAGGAGTACGACACGATGCTAAGGAAAGGTCTCAGGGGGTTTCCTACTGCTGAACAGCCTTCGGAGCTGCTGGGCAACTACTTTTAATGTGGTGTTTAGCAATAGGGCTCTAGAGCTGCTGGGGCAGATGGAGGAGAATGAAATCGGATTGCTAACAAATTCAGAGTTCCACCACAGCCAGGATTTCACCCTTGGCCTATTGTGCAAGAGAAATTACAGGGTGAGAGGAGATCAGAGCAGGACCCCATCTTCAGGAGGAGACACATCCCAGTTCATCACCTTGGTCCGGGCTTCAGCAGCTGCTTGTTGCCGAGGAGCTCTCTGGCCAGGGCATGCTCCGAGCTAGCATCAGTGTCCTGTTGTGCCCCGTTCAGTCCAGATGGACCTGAACCAAATCCAAAGGCAGCTGGCAGAGCCAGGTCCTCCACTTCAGCCTACGTCTGACTTCCAGCTGTCAGCACTGACCATGCAGCTCAGCTCCTGGGGAGAAATCAAGGTTCCTACACCAGTTTCTGAGCTCCTCTTTTACACACTAAATGCAGAAATACAGGGTTTACATGGCCGCACAAAGCCTTAGGGAAGCACAGATCTAGATTTGAACCATGACTCAGTGCTACCTTTAATTGTAAGATAAATATGACATAGAATCAAAAAAAAAAAAAAATGCCAGGAAGGGCCCTCTATTCTGATGGCGTAAAGCAGAGCAGCGCCTTGGATGGCAGCGGTGCTGCACTGGCTGACACCCACCGGTCTGGGGCAGAAAAACGGAAAAAGGAAAGTGGTTGCAATTGTCGTTTCAAGCTTTGTGCTTCCTGTGAGTATAGATAGAAATACAGAAAGCCCAACAGGATACTCTTAAAGCACAATTCTTTGCTGCAGCTGGGTGGAAGGAGTGTGCTCTGCTGGCAGTGATCATGGGAGTCTCTTTCCTGGTTCTGTTTGAGCTGGGAATCTAAATTCAATGGGGGGAAGAGGAATAGTGAGGAAGGGAGGAAGGCTTATGAAAGCAACTCTTTCTTCCCTTCCTCAGGGTACCCTGAGGTACAACAAAAGCAAAGAAATACTCAGCAGCAGAGCGCTCGAACCTTGCAGACTGCACTGCCGGGGTAACCTGAATACTGGCAAGAGAAAAACCTGGCAAGTGCTGTGAATTTTATTCCTTACCCTATAATGAAAACCTTGGACCTTGGCGGTATTTAATTCGCAAAACTCTCTGCTCTCAGACATCAGCATCACCCCACTCACTTACAGCAGCACGTACCCAGATGGCCATGTGTCTGCTGCTGGACGCACAGGTGGGGTCCCCCCACCAAGGGCTGCCACGGCCGTTTGGTTCATTGCAGCAGTGAAGATGACACATCTGCAGAATAACTAATCCTTCACCAGTGCGACTGTTTTTCCGTTGTCATTTTGGCCCACCATCTTCCCTCTTCTGAGAACTTCCACTTCCCTACACAAGTGCCCACTGCAGGAACAGATCCAGGTCAGCATCCTGATCCAAAGGCAAGTGCCCTCCTTCTGGATTAGCTCCTGCTGTGCCCAGCTGTGACACGTGGTGATGTGGCACAGGCATTGAAGCTGGGTGGGTGGTTGGGCTTCTCTCGCCTAGTTCAGTGGATCAAGTAGGAAAGCTCGTTTTTAATTTAGTGATGGATAGAAGCAAAGAAGCTGGCTGACTGGCTGGTGGAACTGTGCAATGGAGAACTTCGCTTCTTGGACTGATCCTGTCATTCCTTAATGAAGTCTGGCTGCTCAAACACTCACATGGCCAGACAGAGATGGAAGAGGAGCAACACGTGCCAAGCAACGTTCCAGAGCCTGCAGCTCAGCCAACTCTGTTTGCTGCTTTGTGCATATCAAGGGCCCTGACCAGCTATTGGGATTCAAAAAGAAAACCAAATATTCTGAGTAACGCAGCTCCATCTGCATGCTTAGAGCTGAACCTGGGCTGAACTATCCCATCAATGCAGCTCTCTGCAGTTCTTGCGTGCTCCCCGCATTCAGGTGGAGTTTGCTCTATGATGACCCCATGGTCCTGAACCTCTCTTAATAGGCTGAACTTGACATAGCTATCCTGGGATGGACAGTAAGGAAAGCACCCCCCCCCCCCAGTGGTACAGTAAAGGCACGGTACTAATTAGCCAAGATTCATGTCCTTGCTAGATCTGTTCAAAGCAAATTAATATTCATCTGATTGAGCAGGCTCCAGGATGGGCTTCCCCGACGCCCGACTGGCACGAGTGGCACAGCTTTCCTGGGGGCAAAGGTGGTGGCTCTGTGCTTATGAGCGGCTGTGATGATGCCAGGCGAGGACGGCTCCCGCCAGAAACAACCCGTAGCTTCCACCACCGTGGCTGCTCGCCTTTCTCCTTTCAGCATGTGCTGGAGTTGGGAACTATTCAGGGCACCCTGCAAGCTGCCAACTCCAGGCTGAAGGAATTGGCTTCAGTCTTGGGAAATTCTGTGAGGATGGTTAGACAGTGACGCCAGACCAGAGAAAATCCTAATAGTCAAAGCGAGGCAGAAAGGAGCAAGAGTCCCAACTCTGACTGTCCCAACCAGGCCAAAGCAGCTGAACAAATTCCTTGCCCAAGATGTTGGAGGCTTTGCAGGATTACCATCTGGTGGTAGCTGGGCTGATCCCTCTGCCCCAGGAAAGAGGGAGGTGAAGTTCAGCTGTGGCATCGTGGAGTGTGGTGCAAGCAACCCCCGGCAGTGATGGGGCTGGCGCTAGGCCCTGGGGAGCACTGGGCAAGCCCTCCGGCTGCACAGCATCGCCGGCAGCTGGCTCCTCACGAGCAGACACACCCAGAGGGTGCAATGAGATGGGTGCTCTCCAAAGGGCCCTAGAAGACACTCCAGGCCTCCTCTTCCTGGAAAAACTACTGAAACATCTGCTTGCGGAAATGAAGGATTTCTCACTCCCAGTTGCTTGCAAACCACTGCAAACTCAGCTGCACTGGAGCATAGCAGCGAGGTCTGCGCTCGCAGCCTTGAGGGCTCGGGAGAGCATTAGCCGGGAAAGCTGCTCTGCCATGAGGAACACATAATGTTTAAGTGCCAGCAGCCAGGGCTGCCTCTGTCCTCTGCTCCGCTCCTCCTCCCAGGTGGCAGCGGCTGAGGATAGCGCCCGTGCGCACGCCCATGCATGACAAGGGCCACATGTTTTAGTGTGCCCAAACATTCACATACGTTGCTACAGGACAGTCAGGAGCTCCTTGGAGAGCTGGGACAGCAACCACATAGGAGAAGGCCACACTGAAATGTTTTGCACAGTCAAAAGACAGGGCTCCAGTCTGAGATCTGTCCTCCTCCCAGCTCCCTGTGCCACCCCTTTTCCCCAGTGGGTCTCACGGGACCTCCCCATGCCTGGACCTTCCCTCCCGGTGCTCGCGAGGTCCCCTCCGTCCCGGCGAAGCCCTGCAGCGCTCAGCCGTCGGTGCACCCACGTGTACCTGCAGCACGCCGAGTCTCGCTCCCTCTCGCTCTGCTGCTTGGCGGATCCCATCCCCTCCTCCTCCTCTTCCTCCTCGCTCTTCTGCTCGCTCGCTCGCTCGTTCCCTTCTTGCTCTGCCTTTCCCTCGCTCCTGCTCCTCTTGCCGGGGGTCGTGGGCTGCCCGGCACCGCCTGCTCCCACTCCTGCCGTCGAGGGGCTCGGGCGGCTCTGGCGGAGCCGGGTGGTGAGAAGCACCGGCGCTCTGCTGGCCACAGCCACCAGCCATGCCTAGGTCAGTCTGACACGGCGGCATCTCGGATACCCGGCAACGGGCAAAAACGCTTCCCCTCCCCGCAGGTCTCGTGTAACAGCCTCATGGCCACGCCGGGGACACGGAGCAGAGCTGCCGGGGCGCCTGTGCGGGACGTGCCAGCCCCACTCCCCTTAGGGGCCGCTGGGCTCTGCAACACCTCCCCGACACCAGCCAGGTTCCTGCTCTCCCCGGCTCCGGGATCTCCGGGGGAGGCGGAGGAGGATGCAGATTGCATTAGCCAGGTTGGTTGGGTATTCTTTCTTTCTTTCTTTCCCTTAACTCGTTTTCACACCTCCCCTCACTGTCTATTTTTGATAAGCTGAGTCAAACCCTGGCTCTGGTGCTCGGAGAGCGCCGAGGCGATGGATGGCAGCAGCCGGGATGGGAAGGCAGCGGCGAGGCCGGCGCTCGCGGCCCCACGTGCCCGCCGTCCCAAGGTGCAAAGGCGCACGTGCCAGGAGGCGATGCGCAGCGCCACGCGCGTGGATGGAGAGCGGCGTAGACCGCCCGTGGGGTCGGCACCTCCCAGCCCCGCGGCCGGGAGAGGGACCGGCCGGCCCCGGGCAGGGGGTGAGGGCACAACGTGGGCGAGGGGCTGCGAGGTGCAAATGGGACGGGAGCCCCCGCGCTGCCCGCCGGGGCTGGGGCCGGGGTGCTGCCGTGGGGAGCGAGAGATGCGTGCTGAATGGGATTCAGTGTGAGCTCTTCATCCGGCCGGCGGGCTGAGGGTTTAGTGCTTGGATGCTTCATTAACTACTAATAATGACTCAGTGCATTTGCCTCGTGGGTGCTGTAAGCAATACAGTGTCGGGAGATGCCGCCGGGATGAGGAATTTCAATGAAGCCGTAAGGGGCTGATGCCGATGAAGCGCCGCTGGTCCTACCTCCGTGCTCCGAGCCGCGGCCCCAGGCGGGGGGCAGCCGAGGGGGCTCGTGGGGCACCGGAGCAGGGCGGCCTTCCCGGACACCCAGGTGGGCAGTGGTCTCCAGCAGCCCGAAAGCCACCTCCAAAAACCAGCCCTGAGGATCTACAGGTGAAACTAAAGGAAAAAAAAATCAAGGTGAAACTGTTAAAAAAAAAGAGAGAAATGGGGAAAAGAGCTAGTGGTTTAACTGTGCAAAGAGCAGGAGCTGAGTGGAGATAATTTAGGATCACACGTAATCAAGAGTGACAGCAAACATAACTCCTGCTAGGCCTGGCAGAGGAGGCTGCTTCGCCACTGCGCCGCCGGCCGCGGCGCGGCACCCAGGGGCAGGCCAAGGGCATCCTTCTTCTGCCTTAATTAGCACGGGAAAATGCAGCCCTTGAGCGAGGGATTTATTTAAGGACTGACAGGGTGGACTGGATGGGCAGGTGCCCTGCAGAGCTGCCCTTAGGGCCACAGCGCTGCGCTGGGCGAGCCCACCTCAGCTCGCATCAGCTTTTCCTTTCTTTTGTCGAGGATCGAGGATCGGTGTCAGCCGGAGCAGGCTTCTCCTCAGCACCCGCCCCGCCGCGGGCAGCGTCCCGCGCCGCCGGCTTCGCTCGGCGCTTGCGTCCGAGCCCGGCCGGCCCCTCTGCCGAGGCTCCCGAGCACAGGGCGCCCTGGCCTGCGGCTCCCGAAACGCTTAGTCCTGGCGGATTCATCGTTAATGGACCGGAACGCCCTCCGGCAGCCCGACCTGAGCCACTATAGCTGCCTGCTCGTTCCTGGATACCAAACGGGAATGTCTGCTGCCTGTTACGTACCAGCGTTAATGGTTTGCCATCTCCTTCAAGCATTTGTCTATAATAACACAAATGCAATTTAAAAAACTCCTTTCTTTTGCTCTTAGCCCTTCCAGTCGCGGATTTTCCCCAGTATTTTTCTCGCGCTTTATGCATTCTTCACACCTGGCGTCTTCTATACAGTAACAGTCGCTATCTAGTCCTCCTTCACTATACAAACATTTTTTTCCGTTACATTTGCTGCTTTCATGCCAGTGCTGAACCACAAGGATTTTAATGGTTCCTTTTTTCAGCTGTAGCTTGGCTTTTGCCCCCTCTCTTAGACCCTGAAAGCTCGCCCCCCTCTCCCCACCCCGGCTTTCTGCCTGCCCGAGCGGCCGCGGCAGAGCTGCCCGCTGGGGCCGCCTCGTCTCCCGCGCCCGGAGGAAGGGGCGAGCGGAGGGCAAGCAGGGGCACGGGACCGTGCCGGCCCCGCTCCGCCGCAGAGCCGCATCGCGGCTGGCAGCCGCCGGGAGAGCGGAGGTGCAGGGCTCAGGGCGGGAAGTGGCAGGGGAGGCCCTAAAATGAACCAAAAATGCAAAGGGAAAAAATTTGCTTCCCTCGCTTAACTGGCAGAAGGTGACACCGGGCCTGTCACCCCCTCTCACTGTGTCTCCAAGGCTCTTCATGCAAATCCAGGCAAACAATTTCTCGGTTCCCTTTTAGCGCTCCGGGAGGGCTGATTTCATTTCAGGAGCAGTGGGGAACGATAATCATCCCGAAGCGCCTTCCGGCCTGGGAGGCGCAGATAAGGGCCGCGCAGTGGACTAGCAGCACTGATTTGACGTCGGCAGCTGATAGCTCAGCAGATGACAGAAATCGGGTGACACAAAAGGACGGCAAACTCCACTGCGGCAGTGTTACCCCTCCGAAGCCTCCTGCCAGCTCCCCCCTGCCCTGCGTGCAAGGTAAGACCAAGCCCCGGATGCCCCCCGGCTCTGTGCCGGGGCTGGGGGGAGGATTTTTGGCGTGGATGAGGGCAGGTTTGGCTGGGCAGGGGGTGAAAGGAGAGGGACCCGTGGAGGGAAACCAGGCAGCACTGCTAAAGGTCACCCCAACACACGCCGCTCTGCCCAGGGCTGCTGCCTCTCTTTGGGGAAAAAAACACACAGGCCGCCTTTTACCGTTTTTCAGAGATGTCCCTAATCAAGGAAAATTTATTCTGAGGTTTCCATGCCCGAGCTGCCCCGGTGCCTTACTCCCACCGCGCACGTCGGCCGCGCAGCTCCCAGCCCGCTCCGCTCCCGCGGGAGCTCTGCGGCCCCGTGCCGCAGCCGAGCAGAGCCAGGTCCCATAACGGGGTCATGCCGGGAGCCAAACTCCTTCGGGAAAACTAGTGCTAAACTGGAAAAAGCAGGTTGTGAATTGATACTGGGGAGACGCCGCTGTGAACGCAGCCCGCGACGCCGCACGTCGAGGCTCGGCGGAGGACGATGCATTTCCCTTTGGGCTCCTTTTTCCCTGTTTTCTTCCCTTAGCTAAAAGACACGATGCAGTGGCCAAGGCAGGTGTGAATCCCCCCCGGTGCCCTCTTCAGAGCTTTAATCTCTGCTGGGCACAAAACCTTGAGAAAAAATAATCCACCTGACTCCTAGGCTCGGAGGAAACCGCAGTCCAGCCACCGGCGCGCGGCAGGTCCACAGCCCTGGGAGCCGGGACCGGCCGTGGGTTTCACCCCCACCACGTCCCTGCGTGGGAAGAAGGCGCCGATGGTTTATCCTCATGGAGCTGGGCCATGTGCGCCAGGGACAGCAGCTAGCTAAACTGGTAATGCTGGGGCAAGGCTGGGCAGGGCACGGCAGGAGAGAGCACAGGTTTTGTTGTTGTGAGTTGGCTGCTGCCAGCTGGAGAAATCCCATTCCTTACTCAGGTTTGTGGTTTTGAAGCATTTTTTTTGACCTGAGTTGATGCACTGAAACCCATCAAAATGAGATATTTTTCATGGGAAGGGATTTTCAGAGAGGGGGAAATAAACAGCTTTAGAAGAACCGGGATGGAGCTTCTCAGCTCGACCCGTGGTTGCTCAAGCAGCGCCCATTAACACTGGTTTGTCTCTGAAGGCAGAGGTTGGACTAGATAAGTGTCTCCAGTTCTCCTGTCATTTCTCCCGGGGAAACTCATAATTTTTCATCAAACTTGAAATTGCCCCAAAGCAAAATTTTTAATTTTTAGGAGTGTGGCAAATTGTTCTCATAGGAAATTCCCACTTGGCTTTAAATTCACTGCATTTTTCTGAGCTTTGATTCCTTTCTGGCACCTTTTGCTTGTTCTGACCACGGGCTCCTGAGGACGGGCGCTGGTCCTGCCTCCGCACCGCGCGGTGCTGCGGCTGCTCTCAGCCCCTTGGATGAGAGCTAGAGACACCTGGACAGCCTGAGCCCATCAGAAGCTTGGGAAAGACGAGCTCCGAGTTCGAAGCCTCCACTGAAGATACCTTCTGCCAACATCTGCAGCTCTGCTTGTAACGCCCGTCCTTGCCCCAAGTTTGTTTGACTGCTGCTTGCAGACCCCAGTCGCAGCAGGGAGATCCCCTACTGCTTCTCTGTTATTTCCTCCTGCCGAGTGCATTTTCTCTTCCAAAGCTTGAAGTGCCATTTTGCTGATATCATTTCTCCCCGCTTAACAGCTTGGGTTTTGGTCGCGCTGCCTGGCTCGTCCTGGCGCGGCTCCGGCGGCAGATGAGCTGACGCACGGCTCGGCGTGGGAACGGCCTCGGCTGCGCTTTACCCGCGACGCTCGCTGCTGCGCCCGGCGCTGGTGAAATCCCAGCCCCTTGTCTCGCACTGCCTGAGTTCTTCCAAAGCAAGAGAGAAGTCAGACCTATTTGCCTGCAGGAAAGCAACCCAGAGCCTCTCGTCTCGTGTCCAAACGTACTGAGGTGGCAGCCCACTGGGCTGGCTGCTTGCAGTTTCGGGGAGGGGGGCTTCGCCGAGGCGGGAATAGTGCCTTGTGGATATAAGCTGTGTGTTTCACCAGGGAATCTCAAATCACTTTGAAAGGAAGTCAGCAGCACTGTTTTCATTTTACTTACATTTTATGGGTTTCTCCCAAAGGAAAGAAGCTGAAAATAAAGAAAAGCACGGAAACAGCTCGCTCTCAGCGCCCGGACACTGAGGCCCCAGCGGCGCCCAGTTCCTTGAGGAAATATTCCCCAGCCCACTGAGGCCACTTGTGGCCCCGGGGTGGGTTTTAGTGGCCCTTTGCCCCGGGGCGGCCCTGGAGGGCAGCGTGCCCTGAGCTCTCCCCCCCGCCGGGATATCTGCCCGCGGGAGGGAGAGGCGCGCGGCGGAGCGGCACCGCGGCCGCCGTGCGCGGGGCCGAGCGGCTCGCAGCCCGGCCCGCGGGCTTTAGGAGCTCGCGGAGCACGGGTGAACTCAGCTGTGCATGGGAATCCCTGGAATTAGCAGCAAGTCCGTGGGAGCGGACAGGACGTTTACACGTGTGAAATACCCTGCTGAAACTTTTACGCTACCCAGCGAACGGTTTCTCCTTTCGCCGGAGGGCAGGACTTACCGATTC
This sequence comes from Rhea pennata, assembly GCF_028389875.1. Taxonomy (NCBI): domain Eukaryota; kingdom Metazoa; phylum Chordata; class Aves; order Rheiformes; family Rheidae; genus Rhea; species Rhea pennata. Next base: position 11,079,544 of record NC_084676.1, on the reverse strand, counting down.
GGCTCCGCCGTGTCCGGGCGGCTGGGGGCAGGCGGGAGGAGGGCTCCTGCTGTGGGAAAGGCTTTCCACGCTGCAGCGGCCTGATCTGCTAGAAACGCCTCCTTTTTTGTCCTACTCGGCGGTGATGCCACGCGGTGCCTGCCTGGAGTGTGCTGACGGGTAACGCTCCGTTCAGGCGCGTGCTGGGCTTTATCGCCGGCACCGGGCTGCTCCGTTTCCCTCCTGGGAAGTCCCCTTCATTCCTTAAAAAATATATATATACTGGGGGAGGGGGGGCGAAGTGCTGCTGTATTTCTGTAGCGGTTCTATGGGAACAGTAAAGATCCTGCGGGAACAGAGGCTGCTCTGCCTGGGACCGCGGGATCCTGCGCCCCAGCTCAGCCCGACCCGGTGCGCTTGGTGCAAAGCTGAAGACGAAAAAGTCATCTGCCAAACTTCACTGCAGGGCCAAGAGTGATTCACACTGCACGGCTGCGAAACGGCTCTGCTCTGAATCTCTCCACCTCCAGTTGGCTTGCAAATTTAATAGGACACTCAAGACAGCACAGCTAGGAACCCAAAACTGCTTTTCCTTTCATCCATATGTGCTCACAGGCTCCCTCTGATTTTTTTTTTTTTTTTCTGCGTGTTTGCTCTTTTTTCCCAACAGCTTGTGTCTTACTGAGGAAACCTGATCTCTAACGTTGTGGCTCCGTCGGACCGGCGCTCTGCTCGGCGATGCCGCGCAGTGCCTGCCTGGAGCGTGCTGACGGGTAACGCTCCGTTCAGGCGTGTGCTGGGCTTTATCGCCGGTTGCCCCTTCGTTGCCTAATAAATGGCCTCAGATTCAATTTCCTAACCAGGCTGTGAGCCCATCGCAGCTGCGGGGCTCTGCCCTGGGCAGGCTGCTTCCCAGGCTCATGGGGGAAGTGGGGGATGGCTCCTCCGACGGGCTGAATCGGTTCTCCCTGCCTTCGCCACGGTACTTTGAAACCTGCAGTCTCGGCAGGGCTGCACAGGAGAGAGCTCTGAGCCGCAACTACCTGCCGGTACAGCAAGACGGCCAAGCAAACAGCTTCTGGCTTCAGTGCTTCCTTTCAGATATTCCCAGTTGGGGGCTGATGCAGGCTTCTTTGGGGATTTTTTTTTTCTTTTAAGGGAGTAAAGGATTTCATTTTTCTTTGAAACGGCAAATTCCTGGTCACTTCTTCAGTCTAGCTTTATTGCTTACATGCCAACTGAAAGCAACACTTTTGGCATGATGAATGCTTCACCTAGGATGTGAGAAAAAGTGGTTGTTTTTGTGGGAAAGGCCAGCGGGCGTCTCGGTTCCCAGCCCTGCTCCCCTCCATGGGTTTCCCCAGTGTGTGATGTTTGTGCACGTTGCTCTAATCAGCTCAGCAGCAGCACAGTGCTGAGGTTCCCTGGACGCTGCTCGTGCACAATAGCACTGGCTCGATAATCCCATTACACCAGTCTGCAGGACGCCAGGACTAATTGGCGGGCGCTGGGACCTTCATCCCCAGCTGGAGTTTTATTGCTCATCATAAGTAACTGCGATGCTGAAGTCGCTCGGCTGCACACGTTCCAGCCGCCGAATCCGGAGCTGTGTCCTCGCCGGGCGCTTTCAAGGCCCCGAAACGCCCTGTCCCCAGCCTCTGGCATGGAAAACGCGTGGTTATTGCTGTAGCTGATACACCTTCCCCTCGTGCCGTTTGCAGCTGATGGGATTTGCTTTGCTCACATCCAGCTGGCACCTCTTGGTGCACGAAGCGCTTGCTGAAGCCTGCCGGCGCGGCAGGCGGGAGCCCCAGCGCGGTGCATCGCCCCGGCCGCCGCCGGCCCGGTGCGGTGCGGCGCTGCAGGAGGTGCCGTGGTTAGAGCTGACGCGTATCTCCCGATCTCAGCTCTCGGCTTCCCCAAACTGCCCCCTCCCCGCAGAGCACTTGACACGTGCTCCGCTTTGAACGTGGGCAGCGGTTCAGCTCGCTCCGATGCAGTGGACACGTTTGAGCGGGGTTTTTGAGGACTAAAGCTGTTGAACAGCTATTGCTGCTCATCCTGGCTGCTTGCTGTCAGCTGTTGTGGGATGTGTCGCTTCCAGGGTGCTGGAGGGAGCCGGGGGCCGAGGATGGGCTCTGATAACGCAGCTGAGGACAGAGTTTTATTTCCCTCTAAGCAATTCAGACTTCAGGCTCTCTGCTCGCAGCGTTGCACTATGCAGTGATTAAGAGTAAATGATTTTCCTCTGTGTTCATATTTCTCATCCTGATATCTGGCTAGATAACAGAGTCACGGATTAAAACGTTAACAGCCAACAAGCCAGAGAGAAGCTTCCTCCTGCGGCGTGCAGTCCGACCAGAGGCTTCTTGCTATTAGGTGTTGCAAAGGCCCAAGCTTCATAAGGGCTCAGAAAATGATTAGACAAATGCTAGGAAGAAAAAGAAAATCCATCAGGAGCTGTTAATCACAAAGCCAACCCCTGCGCCGCAGACGGGAGGAAGCCAGGAGAGTTTCCTGGGGAAGGGTCCCTGCAGGTCCGCCCTGTCCCTGCTGCCCTCTCCATGACTCCTGCTCTTGCACGACCTGCACGACCCGACGTCCAAGGAGTAACAACGTGAACTATGTTTCCTTCCTTCATTGACTGCTTTTTAGGCTGGATGGAAACCTGTTCTAGCCCATTTCTTGCAGCTGAAGCCGTTAATCAGAATACCGCCCTCCCCTGGTTCATCCTCTCCCGCTCCAGTTGATGCTCACCCACTTCCCAGCCCCACGGGTGCCTTTCTGTGCGGCCGGGCGTTAGGGGCAGCCTCAACCCCCTCGTGATGCCTCTCGGCCTCTGCCCGCCCCCCCGGGCGCGTGAGCCCGCTGGGTCCCCGTGGCAAACGCGGAGTGACTCAGCCCCCTTGGGCAGCTTTGCTTCGAGCTGCTCCCCGCTGCCCGCGGCCGGGCGGGACGCGGGGCTGGCGGCCGGCCGCTCCAGCCCGGCGACGGGGACAACCCTGTCTGCGAGCCCCACGGGGTCGCGGCTTTATTCCGGCACCGAGTTGTGCGTCGGGGCAGTATTTCGTGCTTGCTGGTTGATAAACCTTTGATTTTCACTTCTGGGAATGATAGCACGGTAATGAATTATATTCGCAAGAATAACTGAATTAGTCATAAAACTGCAAATAGAAGAAAACTGTAAATCAGTCACCCCCTTGTAATGTGCTTGCTTTGTCTGAATCACCCTCCCTGGGCAGATTATCAACTTTATTTGGCTTTTCCATCCTAAACTTTCATTAAATGGGGTGCCTCATACAGAGCGCGAGCCATATGTTCCAGGGATTTATCTGTTTATTTTGCCTGCCTTCCCGCGCTCGCCTGCCCTCCCGCGCGCAGTTCTCCAAACCTGCAGGCAGCTGACGTCTGGCTGTAAAAGACACATGTCCCTAGTGTCACTTTACCTTTATTATGCCAAAAAAAAGAAAAAAAAAAAAAAAAAGCAAAACGCTGCCACAGTGCACAGTAATGAGCACGACTTCCTTTGTGCTGTGCAGAAGCCGCTGCAGCAGCTTTTGACTCCTGTGTAATTAAAATGGGAACTGATGAGCACGTGCCCGCAGAGGAAGCCGCATGCCCCCCGCGGACCCCGGCGCGTCCTGAGCCACTGTCCCCATCCAAGGGCACAGCCCAGGCGGGAGGAGAGGGAGGCGGCAGCGGGGACATCCCGGTGGCACGGGGTGCCTCGGCTCTTCCCCGGCGCCCGGGGGGCTGCAGCGCGGGGGCTGGTGCACAGCCAGGTCGGCAGCGGGGACATGACGGTGACACTTTATCCTGGCTTTGCTGGGACTGAGCACAGACAGAGAATGTGGTTTTGGATACAGACCTGCTGCATAACGTGCTGCCAGGTGTTTTTCCCATAGTATTTGATGTGTTTTTCCTGGGCTTGCAGAAGGGAGGGAGCTTTTAGAGAAGATTTTCTGGGCCTAACAGTGCAGGGAAATAACACAGTAAATTTTGGCAAGAAAATGTCTTCTTCTTTTTGCATTTCTATTAGAGGCTTGTATCAAAAAAAGCCTTCGCATTTCTCTCACTACTGATTCCCTTGTGCTTTTTAACAGTTGAAATCCACCGATTTCTAATGGGTTAAATTGGTAAATTGGTTAAATAAAACTGGAATGGGGACAACGGTGAACCAGGATGCGAAAGGCATTGCGCAGCGAAGTTAGCCAGGGAAAAGGTACAAATTACGCTCAGCAAAACGCAGTTCTTGGGTTCAATGATCTTTTCAAAGCCGAGCAGCAAGCTGGAGTGGAGCTTGCTTCAGCTGCACGTCAGCTTGCCAGGGCCTGCCTGGGATTTTATTTGGCTTTTGGAAACACAGGGTGCAATTTTCCATCGTAACGTGTCAGGGAAAAAGAGAAAACCCACCAAACAGGTTATTTATGAGAAGCTTCTCTTAGAAATTTCCATCTATGGTCTGAAATTACCAAGTCAGGTAGAAACGCCAAGTTGTTGCCCCAAACGCTGCTTTTCACGTGAGTTCAGCTTCTTCCCCCCGCCGGGGCCTGGCAGCCGGCCCCTCCCCGGCTCCGGCCGCCGCCGGGGTCCCCGGGCTCGCGCAGGGGGGACGCGGAGCCTGCGGTGCCCGACCCCTCGCCCGGCCCGGCCCCGCCGGCAGCGCGGAGGCTGCCTGGCCGTGGGGCACCCGCCGCCCAGTGCGGCTGGAAGTGGTGACCCAGGGAAAATCAGGTGATTTTCACGCTCGTAAAGCTTTTCTTGGAGCCCAAGATCCAGATTTCGTGAGTCAATGAAAATTATTTCTGCAAGTTAATGACAGCTAGCGGAGCTGAGTGGTCCTCCAGTCTCTTCTGCGGTCTCTCCGCAAGAGATCCGTCTGGGGAGGCGAGCCTGCGCCGGCCGGCCGCTCCTCGCAGCCCCGGGCTGCGTCGCCGGGTCCTGCAGCCGGGACGAGCGCTCGGGGCTGCGCGTGCTGGCGCGGGCGCCGTCCGCGGGGCACCCTCCTCCCCGCTCGCAGGTCGCTCCCGTCGCGGCGGCCCCGGCATCGCCCGGGTTCCCGGGCACTCAGCGTCCTCGGCGCCTCTCCTCAGCCCTGGGCACGGGCTCTGGCCAGTGCCGTAAGCCGATTTTCACGGTCTGGCTGGACGGGCTCGCGGGTTGAGCCTGGAGAAGTGTCAGCTCGCCAGCCCTTCCCCGGAGGCTGCTGGAGAGTCTGGCTTTTCTGGGGCTCTTGTTTGGCCTGGTGTGTGGAAACGCAACCGGGCAGGCTCGTGCTTCCAGCTCCGTGGCGAAGCACAAGCTGTTGCTGACTTAGGCAGAGCTGGAAAACAGACAAAAACGAATTGCAGAGGTGGCTTAGATGGGACGTGGGTGGCAGACACGGAGGGAGCGCAGCTATTTCGGTGAATCATGTAGGTGCTTCACTCAATGTGCGTCGCCTGATCCGGCACAAACTCAATCAGAGCAGGTCATGGGGGCGACAAGCATCGCCCGGGGCAGTGAGCGGGGAGAGCCCCCGAGGCCAGCACAGCGACGGCCACGCGTGGGGCCGCCGCGGAGCAAAGGGGTTCGCTGCACAGCTCCACCACCCCGCCTCGGCACAGGCTTTCCCTGCCCTGCGGGCGCCCAGCCCGCATTTCTTCGAGGAGACGGTTTGGCCCAGCACGCCCTCACGCCAGCTCGCCGACCGCCGTCGCCTCCGAACCCCAGCCCCAGGAATTACAGAGCTGCTCTTCCCCGGGGTTTCAGTCATGACCCTCCTCTTTGGTGTACGTTTTCTATGCACAGGGACAGAAGTAAAAAAAAGCCCGCGTGGAAAGCTGAGGGGGTGTGTAACTTGCCCTCCGTTTCTCCAAGGCCGGCTGAGAGCGCGGCTTGGTGTCTGTGCTGTGGCTCAGCTCCGTGAGCTGGAGAAGAGCTGTGCCTGGAAGAAGGGAAAAAAAACCTTGTAGAAACTGGATTTTAAAGACAAGTCTGAAGTTCAAAAGTAGCTGCAATTTTAACATAAATCTGCTCTTTGTAGCCAATTAGCAAGGCTGTGAAAGCAGCAGGAGTGTCTTCTGTTTTGACAGCGTTAAAAAGGCTCTGAAACAAAACAGTGTGGATTGAACACACCACCCAAGCAAGCTGTCACTCCAGCACGAGCTACCCATTGCTGGTGTAGCAATCTGCCGGCGGCCGTCAGCAGCGTGACAGATCCCAGGAACCAGGCACCGTCCAGGGAGAGCAGAGCAATAGCGGGATCCCAGCCCGCTCGCCGAGCCGCGGGTGTCCCTTCCCTGCCCAGCTGGGGTCATGCCAGCAGGAGAAAACACCGCGTTTTTGGCAGACTCCAGCCGGAGCAGCTCTGTATGCAGGAGTATACGATTATAGCATGCAGTCCTCTCTTCTTCTCCTTGAGAGGTTTCTCCCTGAAGTTCTTCCAGCTCACAGGGACTGTGGGGTGAAAGTGCTTTGGCTGCAAAATGTTTTTCCTGTGAACTATGCAGAGAGGGTAGGAGGGAGACGGTGGTGAGCAGGATGACACAGGAGCCAGGAGGTTTTAGAGGTGGGAGAGAGAGGTGGCGGGACACACTGTGGATGTGAGTGCATGCTTCTCCTAGCCCTTTTCTTACCCTCTCTCCAAAACTCCCACTCGCCACCACCAGAGTCAGGGTGCAGGGCCCGCTGCTGTGGCCTGCTGCAGCGCGGGATGCCCCTGTGCAGGCTACAACAAGTGACACACGGAGCTAATGCTTTTTTGGCTCTAATTGGAAGGATTTTCTTGTCCTTCAAGAACTCTTGCCAGACTTGGGTAGAACTGAATGGCAAAAGCAACAGGAGGTGGTTAAAATGTGAAGCAGGGGTGCCTGAAAATCATTGGCACTTAGCGCCCTGGGCTGGGCTGGAGAGAGGGCTGTGCAGCTGGCTTGCTCTGGCTCCCTGGCTCTGCTCCATTAAACAGATGAGTTTGTGGCTGTTTTGCTTTCCCAGCAGAGCAAACAGATGGGTCTGCACCCAAATTCATTTAGCAGACGTGGTCTTTGGAGACTTGGAGGCTGCCCTGCCTTGCACAACAGCCAGGGCGCAGCCAAGGAGGGAGAGGAGGAAGAGGAGAGGCTTGCTCCAGAGAGGCTGAGCAAATCCCACTCCGGGAGAGAGGCTTCCCTACAGGCTGGGGAGGGAGATGCTCATGCTCCTGGTCCTGCTGCCTTTACGCTGTTTTCCACCGGATGCAAATGAATAGGCCCTTGGACCATGCCTCCAGGCTCTCCTAAATGCTGAGGCTCTTGGTGGGATGGATTTTGACTAATGAACAGGAAGGTCTCCATGTCCAGTATCTGAGGTTCACACCCCCCCCACCCCAGACCCCTACTCTGTTCATATCAAGGGCCTTTTGGTGCAATTTTCTCATGGTTTGCTAGCAAGAAGAGACTGGCCTGATAATGCTGTGCAGGTGTGTCCATTGGTATCTCTCTTCCTTTAACATCTGGATCAATCCGCCAACAGCAGCTGAATTTAATGGAGAATAGATATCTCCCTGATTCTCATCAACTCAATCAAAATTTTGTGTGGGTAGGTCACCAGAAACACTCCTGCCTAGGAACAAATGTGGTGCAAATCCAACCTTTATTAGACACCAGAGAATCTGCACAAACCCCAGCGCCTGGGTCTGATGGCTACAAGGTCCCGCCAGGGCTTGTGCAAGCCCTTGTTATGCTGTGGATCCGTGTCTGTTTGGGGATGCACCGAGGCCACTATCCCTTCTCGCTCGATCGTCACAGCACGGGCAGGGCTCCCTGGGGAAAACGCTGGAGCCTCGCAGGCCCCGTGCGGAGCTGCGGGAAGGCAAGTGTCCACCAGCGTGCACGGGCCAGTTCCCAGCTAATGCAGCCGCAACCACGAACTAACGCGGTGCAAGTGTAGGGCCTGCCCTAGCAGCTCCTCGCTGTGCTCCAGCCGCTGAAGTCATCTCTCTGCTCCCTCATCAAATTAATGAGGAGCCGCAACGCAGGCAGCTCGCCTCCGTCCGCGAGCGAGCGAGGGCGGCGGGGGAAGGCAGGCGGGGCGATGCTCGCCGTGACTCACTGCCCAGCTCCAGGCTTTGGGAGAGTTTGTCTGTTTTGGAGGTGAATGCTGGAAACCGGCTCCCTCCCGCCCTTCCCCTCCTCGAGCCAAAAAAAGCGGTGACAGCTTGATTTAGTGCTGGATAATGAGGCGGTTGTATGAGCATGGGTGTAGCGGGAGCTCGCGCTTGCCAAATCGTTTGGCTTAATTGATCAAATATTTTTATGCATCGTTTATTCCTTTAAGGCGACGGCAGGCGCCATCTCCTGTGGTACAGAAATGGAAAGAGCAGCGCTGCAGCGCACCCGCGCCGAGCCCTGGCGAAGCGGGGTTTGGGGAAGGCGCCCGCCGCCGCCCTGCGCCGCTGCACCCCGGTGTCTAACCGGCGGGCAGAGCCGAGCTCTCCCGGGGCCGAAGCCCGGGCTGGGGCGAGGGTGCAGGCGCGTGCCACGCAGCCGTGCCCACCCCTGCCTGCCACCCGCCTCGGCCCCGCCGCGCCGCCGAGCGAGCGATGGCTCAAACGCGCTCCCCCCGGGCAACTGAGTCGCCGTAATCGCTAAATCCCTCGCTCAAAGCTGCGTCTGTTAATCTGCAAAGAAAGAAGAACAAATCAAATCCTCCCTCATCGGCTTCTGTCTCCTGCGCTCCTGCCTCCAGGCGAGGACACGGGCCCAGGACGGGTCCCACCACGTCCCACCTTGCAGGAGGACATCTCCAAGTGGGGGCGAGGGTGCAGCCCAGACCCTGGCTCTGATCTCCTGGTGTGCCTTTGCTGTTTGGATTCAGCCTGGCCCTTACAACCCTGACCCAGGGTTTCAGGTCAGCAGACTGCCTGCCCTCAGCAGCATTGGGCTGCCGACACGAGAGCAGCAGCCAACGTGCCCTGCACTTTGCAGCATCCCTTCGAGGATACCTGGATTGGAGGCAAAGTGCTGGTGCTCACAGGCAGGGAGAGATCAGCAGGGCTGTTTTGCAAATGATAGGAAATGTTGGCAAGATGTGGACTTTGTTCTGGGGTGGCTTCACTGGCGTACAGGAAAGTCGGGGTACCAAGGAGGACTGATCTGCCCCTGTAGCCCTGTGGCCGGTATGGTGCACACTTGGGATCATACACAGCCCTCAGCCCTGCACAGTCCCCTCACACCCTGGCTGCGTCCTGCCCTCCCCTTAAGGTTATCTCCCCTGACCTGGGACCTCTTTATACCAACACGTGAGAACAGAGGAAGCACCAGAGTGACCACGCAGCAGTAAAAGCAGGAGAGTAATCATCTACCTCCAATTTTTTCATCCCAAAATACTCTCAGATGCACTTCAGACACACACATCTGATGGCAGTGTAAGTCTCTCGTGTTCTGTCCTCTCTGGGAGTCCCATGGTAGATTTTGAGAAGATGAGTAAACCCCTTATCTCCAGCTGGGAGGAGCCCAGGTTGAGCTCCACCAGCCCCCACTGGAAACAGAGGTCTCCTCTTCGAGATGCAGCTGGTCCTCTGCATTTGTTGCCACTTTATTCAGAGCAGTTCTAGTGACAAGAGTCTACCTTGATCACCGACGCGGGAGTGCTTCTCTGTGCTCCTGGGACAAGTAACTAGACTGTGAAGCTTCAGAGGAAGGCTGGAAATCCTGAGAACATCCGAGATGAAACTCAGGGAGGAAGACAACAATATGGACGTGTACAGACAGTTGAGGATGAGACTCCTAGTTCAAATTCACAAGGGAAAGACAGCTCAGTAAAGCACCCTCCTATACAGCTAGCCTATGCTGCTTGCTGCCAGGACACTGTGGTCGAAGCACGTCAGGAGAATTGCTGTTTTTTATGACCACTAATGGTATTTGCAGCTCTGTATTTGAAGATGATGATAAAAGTAATCAAACTGTCAGGAACAAAGACAGATGAGGAGCTTGCTGGAGCCAGCAAGGGATTCCCTACTTTCAGGTAACAGCTGTGATTTACTTTTCATTTGCATCTATGGACTCGGAGCAAGAGCAGGGCTGCAGTACTTCACAAAAGCACTGTATGGAGGAGTACAGAGGACACTGAATTTACCTGCACTTCAGCTTATAAATAACTTCATGCCTTTTTTAGGCCTCACCATGAAATACCATGAGGGTTATGTTTCCCAGAAAATGTTTGGATAAGCAGAATTCACTGATGAGCTAAACAACTAAGAGCATTACTTTTTGCAGCCAGATGTATCCTAACAAACAGCTACCTTGATTTCTCTTCCATCTCCTCCCATGTAAAGTTTTGACAAGATCCTGACAGAGCCAGCACTGCAGTCCTTGTGATCTATCCAAGCTGTGAAGCACATGGTTCTTTCAGAGGTACAGGCTAGAAAACAGCAGTGGAGGTAGAGAAAAGGGAGGTAGGTGGAAGGACTTCCCAATAGCATAGCTGTTGACCTTGACCTGACAGCAAGCCACAGCTTGGACCTTTGATGGCTGTGGATCCCTAGCTGTAAATTGGAGACTGAAGTATAGCCCTCCCTTGCTGTTCGCTGACCTCTGGCTTTGTCATGAGTCTGGTGTCCCTTCTTTCTTCTGTTTTCAGATGTTGTCGCTTTTCTCCTATCTTACCTTTGTATCTTGTCACATAGACAGCAGGGACAGCCAACACCCTTACTTTCTTGACAGAATAGTCATTGAACACAGTTCTGTGTCTTTGCTGATATGGTCTGCATGCAACCCGTGATTCAAGGATCGTGTTTCTTTATTTCCTTGGGTTAAAAATACTCTAAGAAAACAGCCTTACTAAGAAGTGTTCTAGCAGTTAATTAGCTTTAACATTGAAAGGGCCACTGCCCAGCAGCTAAAAATCATCGTGTTTGAATGGTGAATTAAGTCAGCCAGCCAATAAATCTGAGTGACAAAACAGTCTCTTTAGTTCACAGGAGTTCTTTTTCCTCAAAATACTGATAAATGGCTTTTTCTGAGCACCCACAAGGTCATCAAATTAATAAAGCACTTCAAGTAATGTATGGAACCGAACTGACACCTTGCTGCAAGAGATTTGTTGTTAAAACAACTCTCAAGTAATGGGGTGTGAGGCATATAGGATTTCTAAAATAAATCCATCTTCTAATCTAGGACAGCCGTCCAAACTCCTTCATGTCTGTTCTTGTCCACTGTCCTCCTACCTCCTCATCACTCTGGAGAGCTAAGCTCAAAGAAAAACTCACAAAAGAAAAAAAAAAGGAAGAAAAATGAAAAATTTGATGTTTCCCATTGACTAGGCAAGAAATTCCGAACATTTACAGTGAGAAAATTTAAGAGACGGCACCATGCATTGAAAATAAGTGAAGTGTTAACGAGCCCTTGAGATGACAGTGGGACATTCTCAAGTCCTTTGCAGGGGATGTTTTCCACCCCCTAGCATATACACGTATGAAGCTATTGCAGGAGAAATGCTGTACCCAAAACACTGGAAAAAGTTACTAGCTTTATACTGAGATTATTAGCTGCCAGCACTTATGGTCTGAACATAGAATGAGACACTAATCAGACACTATAGGCACAGAAAGCCACAAGTTTAGGTAAGCAGCTAATTCCTCTCCTGTGTGTTTGGTGTAGCCCTAATTTGGGCTGTGGATGTAGTAGGCACGGATAGGACAAGACGGGTGATGAATTTGGAGTACTGAAAGAGATGCTTGGGGGCAGGTATTAGCACAATCTTTCCAGTTGTCAGGATAGTTTAACATTGGAACAGATTGTCTGGGAGATGAGACATTTCTGTCACTGGCTATTCTAACAGACAGGACAGCCATCATTCAGGGTGGCAGAGAGCATGCCCCAGCTGTCAGTTAGAGAGCTGAAAAGATCTTAAACTCTAGGCTGAAGAATATGACCCCTCACTTTCCACTTAAATGGAGGTCTACAGGCTTACATTACACTTGAAACAATTTAATATGAAATATGTATTTAATAATATGGTGCTGTGAAGAGGCACTGAATAGCACAAAAATCAACAAAGAGCCATAGCCTCTACAATATTGTATCCACTGGGTACCTTTCTTCATGAAATCCTAGTCTAGGTTTCATTTGCCTTTGATTTACTTAGAGTATAAGCCTCTTGAGAGAGTCTCCAGTACATTTATATGCCACAGAGCTCCAGCCTCTAAGCACTACCACTACGCAGCGATAATAATTACAGCGATGCTGGCTTCAGCACTTGTCTGCGTTGTGGACAGCTGATCTCCAGAGGGATGTGTTCATCATTCCTCAAGCTCCTGATGTATAAACCTGGCAACACACAGGCAACAACGATGCCAGCCTCATTGACATGCACCACAAACCCCAGGTATCGTATGGAGCATCTAGGCAGATGGATGGACATACGTATAACCTGTGTGCATCCCCACTGATGTAAATGTCCCAGCACAAGCATTAACACTCAAGTATATGGTTTGCATTTGGGGCACTAGAGAATTTTTCTCCCATAAAATAAATGAAATACATTCTGAGCACCTTGGGATAAATATAAGGCCATTCTAATCCTTTCATTCTTTCCAAAGGAAAATGATTCCATATTCTGGGCACTGTGCAAACAATTAATTAGTCTAATGAAAATGAAAGGTCTAATTGCTCATTATTATTACATTCATTGGCAGCCTGGCGTGACCAAGGAATGCCCTACCACTGTCCTACCACTGATAAAGCTCAACTTTCTGGCTTTTCAGGCTCTCTTGACTTAGGAATATCCAGCCAAAACGTTTTTTTTTTTGGAATGATGATGTAATTCTCCCTTCCATATGCTAAGAAACTGGCAGTATTTGAAGACAGCTGAATGACCTGTCATATAATAAAAAAATTATACCCAGCTGGTATGAAATGACCTGGCTGAATGGAAGTGAACAAAGCTGTAACTTGCCTGAGTTGAATGGTACGCTGTTTTCTCCACTGTGTGTCTCCTGCTGCAGATCTGGCTCACCAGATGAGAGTATTGCAACATAAAAGTTATCTGTTGATAAGAACGATCTGTTGTATTCCAAATAGAAAAATGCTTTAAATTTATGCAGAGGAATTTGTTCACTGTGGTTAGGATCATAAAGAGTCAGATTAAGCGAGTGTATGGAACTGAACAAGTATCATTCCTGTATACCCCATAGCAGGGAGATAGAAAGCAGATGCTGACTGAACACTGACCTAGCCTGAGAAGTATAGGTCCAATCACTCTTCCTTTAAGCAGCTGATTCTCAAAGGAAAATTTCCCTGCCAGGGAGAAAAAGATTCAGCTTTAATTCTATTATCTTCATTGCACAGAGACTGGCAACTGAAAACTATTGTTTAAAAACAATGTAGGTGAAATCTGTTCTCATTTACACCCACATAATCCCATTGACTGTATTATAGCTGGTTTCTCAGGAAGTCATGACAGCAATTTTTTTGGATGGGATTAAAGTTTAAAGTTTATTAGGGGCACTTTCACCTTGTGCTCCAGACTAGCACCCAAAGCTTCACGACATGCCCACACAGAAACCAATCCTTACCATCCCGCAGCGGGCATTTACATGGGAAATACAGCTTAACAGTAAACCAGTGCTGATAGTAAGTTTCTAGCTTAGGGGCTCTGGATCATCCTCGTTTAGTACTCTGAATTGACAGCAAAGGGATCAGAAACCCAAGCCTGGTGACTTAAGTGAGGGGGATAGCCCTCACTCTCCTACTCTTAGTATGCCAGCTGTACAGCACTCCAGGGAATTTTATTTCCTCCCTGTGTAATTTAATAAACTGCTGGCTAGCAGAGTACAGGACCTATAGTTGGACTAATGCTTTCTCCAGCCCCAGGGATGCAGAGTGAGAGCAGCCCACAGGCTTCCCCAGGAGCAGGAGTTGAAGTTTCTTTATGCCACCGCAGGATCTCACTGAAAAAACAGTGACACAGACTCAGCCACTTGAACGTTTTACATACTCCAGATTTGTGCTGTGTTAATTGGGTGTTGCCTTTCCAGAGGTAAGATGTAAATATACTGGATTTTGAGGGGAATAAAAAAGAGCACATTACAATATAGAATAATACGATCCTGTAAAAAAAGGTAGGAACAGAAAATACAGACTGGTAGCTGAGATACTGGTGGCTGAGGTTTCCTGCACTGCACAATCATCATCTTAGTTGCAAAAGTGAAATGAAGAAGAACGCATAAGCCTTGCTGAAACCATTTCAGGTTTCTAACCACTTGTTTATGCAGCTGCTAAGAATTATTACAGATGCTGCTGAAGACTCTGAGACATTAAAAATGACAAACCCAAAGATGTCATAGCATGAGCTGTCTGTCAGACACCTCAGTGTCCCAGTAGCCTTCATCAGGGTGGCTAAAAACATTCTTCTTATGTGAATACAGCTGCTATTTAATCTTCGATAGACTGCTACTCATCAATCCTTACTGATAAAAAAGAAAACCCTAACAAAACAAGGATTTTGTTTTTAATTTATTCTGCAAATCTACCAGCTCATTTTATGAAAGTATGAAATCCTATGTAGTTACATTTAACAGTTACAATACAATCTATATAATACAAACAACCACTACAAAGCTAGTTTAGATACTCTCTTGAATAACAAGTAGATTTTGCATTATTTTTAAAAAAAGTTATAAAGGAGAAAATAGCCTTGTGATTGTCAAAGACTTTAGTTTAAACCAAGAAAACCTCCGTATAACCCTCTTGTCCTAGAAAAAGAGAGAAATAATGACATTTGCATAATTGTTCCATGTTAATTTTCAATTACTTGCATCAAATAAATTTAAGCACACATACCTGTTCAATACAACAAGAATAGTTCAGAAATTGTTTAGAAATCAATATCAGACTTCATTCTCTGGAAATTACATTTACTATATAATACCACCATCATCCTTGCCTTCAGATGCATAAAAAATTCTGTAATATAGTTTTTAAAATACACCAGAGCTTCAAATCTGCTCTAACTGAATTCAGTGGGAGTAGGATCAGTTCTTACATTTAATAAGTACTACTGATTTACTGAAATCCTTACAAAACAGCCTCCTTCCTAGGAATGAAATTAATTTAGTGAATAAAATAGTATATTAATTCAGTAAAATTTGTAGTTTTACTATACAGCAGTGGACACAACAATTGCATTTTTGAGGATCTTTATGCATAACCATTCTTTCCTGTCCAACAGAAGAAAACTGGACACATGAAGACAGAGTAACTGTACTTAGTTAGAACTCAAGAGTTGTGTAAATAAAGTCTAAAAATCAAGGAACAGATTGAATTACTCTAGAAACTGTTCTCCTGACATGCACCTGCCACACCCCTAGAGTCACTTTGCTGCATGTAAGCAGCCATTTCGGATGAGACATGCGTCAATCTCCATTGCCTAACTGCTTCTCAGGATGCATTTAAGAAGAGCTTTGATTTTGTAGCTGCATCTCTAAATTGCATGTGTCATATGGGGGCAAAATGTCAAAGATGCTATTGCTGCATGCAATGTGACAGTTTCCCAGAAGCCAAGACAGCTGTTTAGAGGGGGAAAAAGGCATCTGCAGGTACAATCCTGATGGCCACTGGTTCAAAGAGATCACACAGACCATAATCTCTTGTAGCCTTTATATCTTTGAACTAGGACATTCAAAATGGAATAAACCCCCAAATCTCCACCATGTGCAACAAACTTGTAGAGCTCATTGCAGCACACAAGTGAGGCCAGTAGCATCTCTGCAGAGCTTCTAAGAGAACTACGCATTTATCCACAAGAGTATCTTTTAACACTGAACATCAAAAATAATAATAATAAAAAAAAAATTGAGAGACCAAAGAGGTAACACAGAAATACACAAACTTTTTACTTGGACATAAAGTGCCATCTAACTGTAGAGGCTAAACAGAAATTACAGTCAAGGGCAGTATCTAGTTTAAGTGTCTACAGCAGGCTTCATTCTCCTGAAGCAGATAATGCTGGCTACGTCTTGGAAACGGTACCAAGCTGGTCAGAGCATTACTATGACCGAGGCTGGCAATTTTTTTCTCCTCTTGACAAACACGGCTCTTACCAGCCATGCCAAAGTCTAGCAGACTGCATTTGCTGGTGGCTGCCTACAGAACCTTCCGTAGAAGGTATTTTAGAATGGTAATGGATGCTTCGGCTTCCTGTTCTCTGATGTGACATGACAAATATAACTTGTGCAGACCCTTCATTACAAGGATGTACCACCGCAGAAGGCCCCACCCTGTCATTACCACCATGCCTCGTTTTCCATCTCCACTCATGTAAATGTAACGTCAAATCCTCTTAAGAATCTTGAGCAGCCTTCCAGAATCACTTGTTCGACTGACATTGTTGTAATAATACGGAAAAGAAAAAAGAGTTGTGGGAAATTAAATGGTGCTCCTGTTGCCAAGTTGTTAAAATTATATGGCAATATGCTTCCAGTAGTTGTATGAAATTAATTTGTGGAGTGCTTACAAGCCTTACATCTACTAAATCTCAACAGGATATAAAATGCTATTTAAGTGATACAACTTATAAATGTCAAGGAGAAAAAAAAATCAGCACCAAAGAGTGAAAGAGGAGACTAGATTCTTTTCTGCACTCTGATTCCTTGCGGCTGGATCTCTACAGCTGAGGAACCAGCGTGGGAGAATCCTTGGTTAAAAATGTATGGACTTGTGTCAGCACCGGGGCCTCTCCCTCGGATAGGAGGGGGCACGTTCGGAGAGCTACTCCACTCCTGTAAACAACGGCTGGCAAACAGCAGAACTGGGGGCTCAGCCAGCCCCTCTATTAAGCCCTCTCTCTTGCATTGCTTTCTGAAAGTACTAGCCAGAGCTAAGTAAATAAGTGTCATTACTTTTCCTCTCTTCTATTTTTCAGAAAGAACTGTCTAAGATTTCTAACCTGTAGATTAATTAATTCATTTTTAAACTGCCACTACATGACCACTGTGTCATTCCTTTCTCACAACAACATAAAACACAATACAATACTTTGGATTTTCAATAGTGCGTGAAATCAGCAGTCAAAAGAAAGACAGTATCAGCAATACTGACTTACCGCTCCATTCTGTAAGACAGAATCCGGGTAAGGCGCTTTGGCAATCAGCACCAAGTTTAAGTGACAAACTTTGCAACAACAATTTGCTTTCCATACACTAGAGTATACACAAGTTTTCTGCAGGTGTGTGGAAACTGAGACCCCCCTGGTTGTTCTCTGAGCTGCCTTGAAACTACAACAATTCATTTAATGCAGCAGCAGATTCTGTTACTATTCTTTTTCTAAGCACAGTATATTTTGATAGCAACACAGAAGCACACTACACAAAACAGACTTGTTCAAGCTCAGCATGGTTCTGATAGGCTACACGCATCAAGAGGCAATTCAGAAAGAGCATACAACTCAATTCATCAGGACAACATTAACTAAAAGAAATTCAGGTTTCACTTTGCAAAGGAAGAAAGAGTTCACAAAGGACAAGAACTTATTGCAAATTGTTTTGCTCAGCTTGGCCACTTCTAATATGATATAAAAAGCTACCAAGGAGTTGAGGACAAAGAATTCCCGTTTTGTAAATATTTTTAGTATACTATGCTTGCTTCAAAAAAAGCCACTGCACAAACAGCCTTTCCTAACAGACTTGAAATCATCAGATCAACACTGAGAAAAACTGACGGAAAACACAGATTTCAGTAGTAGTTCTGGCACCTTGTATTTTTGGGGAAAAAAAAGTCTTGTGCATATGGGACTGAGGCAGCTTTTTTGCAGATCTCGTTCTTGCAGTATCCTAGAGTCACCTGCACTTCTTTCACCAGTGTCTCACTGGACTCAGCAGGCGCCTTCCTCAGAAGGAGGAAACTGGCAGCTGTCATGAGAGACTGTGTCAATGCTCTGCACTTCCGACTGTGGGTGAATGGACACCTGAACAGCGATCTCTTGGCCTTGTTCATTCATGGACCCATCATCTGAATCCCCAGCTGGTGAATCGCTGCGCTTGATCTCTGCGTTGATGGGATATATCGCAGCTTGGGTACCACAGGCTTGGGTTTGTTTCACCTCCTCACCAACTTCATCAGGATCATCAACTCGCACTGCCTCAAAGATCTCTTCCATGAATGCCCTGCAGTTAAGGATCAGTGGTGGAAGGGGAATACTTCTGGCAAGCTCTTCAATGTATCGAGCAAACTCCATGGTCTTAAACTGAGTGACTTTGGCCAACTCTAGCGTTTTCGCAGATGTAATGATAGGAATACGCTTGGCTATCTCAAAAGCCTTCTGAAGCTTCTCAGCCCCTTCCGTCCTGAAGAACTCATTAATAGCTTTCTCTGTTTTGCGGAGGTGACTGCTCATCATGCACAGACGGGTGATGTTTAAAATGAGGGTGATGGCGAAGGCAACTAGGCATACAATCATGTAGTAAATACTCATGTCTCCTGAGGTGAAGATAACCCTCAGGGTGACTGTGTAAAACAAGGTATCATTACGATTAACAGCTGCACATGTGTATCGCCCCCGGTCAGCAAAGTTGACCTTTGTGATGTTAAGGGAATTATCAGCAATCCACCACCGTCCACCTAGAGATTCAAAAGAAATAAATTGAGCTAAAACCCCAAAATAACTAGGTAAACATGATGCATCGTACTTGTTCCATTATTAGCAAGCAGAACTTGGAAATAAGCAGTCTATTTCTAGCACAAAACAAGGAGTCTACACAAGGATGGAATTTTCCTTTTCATGCTTACAGTACAGAAAAATACAACTCAGATACCAATTCTACTGCTTCAGGGTAAAGATTTCTGTGCAGTGGCTACTCTTGTTTATTCTGCTTTCTACCATCTGTGCTTTTCCTGTGAATTCCTTGTTTTGGACTGCCAGCTCTTTCTGACAGTGAATCAAATTCTTAGCTACCACATTTCACCCATTGGATAGCATTATGTTGGAAGACTCTCCTCTATAAAGCCTAATTTTCCACAGGTTCTGATGCAGAAGTCAAGTGACTCATGAAAAAGATCAGAAGATCAGCCTGCAAATGGCTCAGCTGGCAAAAGAACCTAGGATTTTCTTGAGATACAGCTTTCTGCTGAGCATACAGCGCTGATATACAAAACTCACGTAGAAATAAATCAGTAAAAGAAACGAGCTTTATGAATGATTTCTTACATGTTTGTAACTTGGGAGAAAAATTGTTTTCATACGTTGCACTTCTAATTACCCTTCTTTAAACTAATTTCTAGATGGCGTTTTATCTACAAAAAGGTTACTAAATACTCTTAAAGCAGTAAGATGACTTCTGAGAAGATCCTACCAATTAGCTCAATGACTTCACCTCAATGACTTTCACAGAGTAAAGGATATTCTGTGGAACCTCTAAAAGACACTATTTTCTGAAAATTAAAAACTAGATGGACAGAACTGTAAGAGAGCTAAGAAAACAGATTCTCACTCTGTGTGAAAGGGTTAATTAGCATGTACTTCATCCTTGGCTATTACAAATGAAGTTGGTCTCTATGGTGTCACTGGTGCATAAACCAGGAAATAAATGTAATCAGTCATCTCATGCTTTTAAAAAATTCTGTAATGAATTACAGTACAAACTGCCAGCCAGAAAAGGGCACAAGTTGTGAAGAATTGTGTTTAACACATGTGTTTGGAAAGATAAAATATTAACCACAGCAATAATAAATAAAAACATCAATTAGTGTCTAGTAGGGTGCAGATTCAGTTCTTCTATATTGAATAATGTGACTTTTCTTGAACAAAACAATTCTCTAGGGTGCTGTAGCAGCAAGGATGGGCTAGTGACAGCGGAAATCAGGTGCAATTCCTGCTCTACCAGATGCCATGTATCTGTGGGAAAAGTGCTTGGTCTTGCTCTCTCCCAATTTTCCAGCTGTAAAAATGGTAGGATAGGAGGAAAAAGACAATAAAGTCCCAGAGGTTTTCAGAAGCTATATTACAGAGGAATGCTGAAGTACATAAAATAGCTGGAAAGCTCACCTTCATCTTTCTGTTCAAGCAGGTGTCCTCTGGAGTTATACCAAAGAATATATTCATATTGGCTGACGTTCATCTTACATTCAATTAGAACACTGGTCCCCTCCTTGGCTATGATATCATGGTGAGCTGGAGAGTTTACTAAAGCTTGAAATACTGGATGAAGTGATGTATTGAAGGACCCCAAACCAACTGTCCTGTTAGAAACTACATTTTCCACGGTAAATCCAATTGCAAGACCAATAGTAACAGTCAAAATTAACAGACAGTAGCTGAGCTTCATGGAAGGCTAGAGAAAATTCTTTTTTCGTTTAATTTGAATAAATGAAGTCATATGATACTAGGCGGTCCGTATTATTCTGAGATAGGAGAAGAGGCTCTTGATCTGTTCAGTGATAGAAAATGTCTTGGATCCAAATGCACTTTCAAGATCATCAACATTAAGCATGGAAGCTGGAAATCCAACTGAAAAAAAAAGAAGTTTATTAATGATCACAAGCTTACGGCATATTCAAATCTCATTTCCAGTAAACAGACTTCAATTAGCATAATATAAACTGTCAGCCAAGAGGTTCCAAACCAGATCTTTGCTCAGAGCATAGTAATGAAACGAGGGTAAGAAGGCATTAGCACAACCTTCAGTGCTTTAGATGTTCATCTTCCCATCCAAAATACATAATCTCAGGAACAATAATCACTAAGGGAAAAAGGTTTTAAGAAAAGAATACACAGTTCCACTACTGAAAATGCACAACTATCTCTAGTCAGAAAGTGACTTCTGCATATGTTAATTGAGTAAAAGTGTTTTCATAATACAGGAAGAAAAGCAAGAAAGAGGATATAATTTCTGCCTCCCTTCCCAACAATATCAAAGTACTTTTAAATCCTAGTTTTCCATTGTTAGTCCTTCATTTAGCATCTAGACAAAACAAAGTACTCATGTACCTGATTTTTAGCATTTATACTTATATTTTTTTTTTATCTTAAGGCAAAATCAGTGCTAGATGTCTAAATAACATATAATGTGCTTACGGTTATTTATGTTAGGAAAAGTCTATTGGCAGTTATCTACAAGCACAAAGGGGACGTTCCTTTCTGAATACCAGGACCTTGACGTCTAAATATCCTCTTTCGCAATCTCTTGCTGCTGCTGCATTATCTGTCTGTCTCTCTTTTCTTTTCTTTTTTTTCATGGTAGGCTCCTATTAAAAATCTTTTACTTTATGCTGCTACATCTCAGTGATCATACATTATCATCTTCACTATACCAAAATCTGCCCCACATTTCACAGCAATTTGAAAAAATGTTTTGTTTAATTGAAATTAATGTATGCACAAGATATTTTATGTAAACAAGATACTTTAAGACATTAGGATAAGGACCTTATTTTGATGCTCTTTGCACACAAAGATTTTTCTGTTTTAAAATCTAGACTAAAATCAACTTGTAGTAAGAATGAGATGATACTGATAAGAGAAAATATATAATCAATTTTCCTGGAAGCCTGACTCAACAAAATTTCTAATCCAATATGCATTCCCTGAAGTTATGATTCCATCCATACTGCTCCAGAGCCATGAAAAACAATTTGTAAAGTATTGAAGCCATAGTCCAGAACAGTTATTTTAAAGTATATCTTACTTCAGTCCATTGACTATGTGACTTCAAATTTATCATCTTTTCTTCTACTAATAACAAACACTAGAGGAGTTGCATTTCATAAATATCACAATACAAAGTTAATTAGTTAACACTGCCTAAAACAGAGACATACCTAATCACTCAACAAAAATAATTTACTGTGAATAAATATAGCTGATTTACACTAATTCTCTTTATGGTAGAGGCAAAGTAAGCCTATTCAGGAATGGGAAAAATTGCCAATAACACACTACCTAGACTACGAATTTCTTCAGTTAAAGATAATTTGTCCAAGGACAAACCAGATCCCAAATTTGAGATCTGAAGAGAAATATATATATGACTGATTTTTGGTGCAGCTACTGCCAAAATCAATCTAATGAAGAAGGGAAATAATACAGCTGTGTCCAATGCCCAGCTCCTCTTCAAGCTTGACTAACCAACTCACCCACAGAAACCTGCAAGGAAAACCTGAAAACAGGCCCTGCAGTTTTCCTTTGTAAACAACAATCTCTTCATCCTTTTTTTTTTTTTTGTCCCTACTCTTTTCATCTGTCTTGCTTCTTGTCTTTTTATTTAAGATGAACTCAACACAGAGAAGAACTCAGCTGTACCACTCTGCTGAATAAGCTGTCTTCCCTCGGCTAAATGGTTAAAGGAATACTAAGGTTTCTTGCGTTCTTGTTCTCTTATCAGTTATACTTTCGGGAAAGTGTTAGTGAGTTCTACCATCTCAGGAGAAGACCATCACAGCCGCATCAAGTGCCTAAGTCTGAAAAAACAATATTAAGTTTGCTGCTGACCAACAATTATTATTTTGCTTGCAGCACTTGTTTTAATTTTTTTGACCCCTTGTATTTTCAGAGCAAGATACAGACATTTTTATAATAAATTTAAGGCTGCTGACAACAGATTTGTTTTTCTTGGTAACCTTCTGTGGATTCCTTAAAAACAGACTGTGGATTGCTAGTGGTTTGTGGACTATTACTTGAAAACTCTGACATTTTGGACTACCAGAGTTGTCATTTGAGCATCTATCATGGCTTGTGTTAGCAAGTGAGGACGTGTGCTTCTCAAATCTTGAACATATATCACTCAGAAACTCAACTGGCTTAAGTTAAAAGTGCCATCACACTACAGTTTCTTTGTATGCAGTAAGGGCTTGATTTTATAGGGTTTAATGCAGTTATAACATGATAGCTCTGAAGTGAAGACAAATTGTTATCTTCGTTATTGAATCAAACACACAGACTAACTTCCAATCTTCCAAAACAATAATCTCCTAACTAATAATGTTTTAGATTTATTAGAGAATAATTCCAGTACCTCCTGTACTTTGTCTGTGTTATTTTTGTCACTTTAAATTATTAAATTTAAATTATTAGATTTCCAAGTGTCCGTGATACTCTTTCTAAAATGACACTAGAAACCTCAGGCACTTATTTAATGCAAGAAATACTGAGCAACGTCTTCCCTCATAACAATAAGATAATTATCTTCAGTAATTGTATATGCTTGCCACTATATTTGCACCAAGTGCATAATGTATAAAACACTGGTGGTGATGGGTCATTGCATTTTATTATTAAACTCTTCAAGGTCTGATTTATTATAAATTGTTTGTCACATTTTGCTTTTGGAAAACTCATTATTGTTAAGCACACAATGATCTCTCATTGCTGAACACTGGAAAAGATAATGATCTGCAAAATATATACTATTCAACCATCACACTTATGCAAAACAGCTGCTGGAGCTGATAAAGGATCCAAGAATGATAAAGCGTGAGCAGTGCCAACATTACAGATTTTTCAAGAAAGTATTAAATTCAGGCAAGATGAAATTCAGGCAAAATAGAAACTGGCTACTTTACAAGTAAACCTGAAGTTGAGCTCAATATATTCAACCTTTATTAAATCATAAGTTGTAACAACAAATAGTGGTGGAAAGATAAAAATCCATAATGCGTGCACTTCTATGAGTCATCTTTGGCTTTTACCCTGAAAAACGTATGTGTGTTTAACTTCAAGCACTATAAGTAGTCCCACTGAGGTCAACGGAAGTACTGACAGTACTTAAAATCACCCACATTTATAAGCCATTGCAAAATTGGGGCCCAAGAGGTTGCAAATTATATAGCTCTACATTCACTGACTGTAACATCATTTCATACCTGCAGAAATGGGAAGTAATAAACCAAGATACACCTCACAAACCATAGACTGTTCTGACTAACTCCTTCTTCTGACAAACAATGCAGAAATGTATTCTGGCATTTATAATGATTTCAAAACAAGTTAATCTGTAATAATGTGCATTAATTCTATTTGATCAATACTTTTTGCATGCAGACTATCAACCTGTTTGTAGATTGGTTTCTTGCAGATATGAGGCTGATCTGATAATCTTGTGAGTCCTCATCTTTCAAATCTGGGAAAAGATCTCAACAGCATTTAACAGAGTCCTGAAGACCTTAAGTCCTGGCAAGTCTGCAAAAGCAGATGCTGTGGTGTTAAATACAGACATGACTGATCCCAGCACAGGACAAGCTGCAGAGAGATTTCACCGTCTCTTGGGCACCAGAGACGGCTCCACTGCGGGAGCAGCTTCAGTCAGAGTTCAAATTATATAGTCCTACTTTCACTCACTGGCTCTGACATCATTCTGCAGCTGGAGGAAAGGAAAGCAACCAACCCCAAATCACCTCACAAATGGCAGACCATAGAATCACAGAATCAGTAAGGTTGGAAGGGACCTCTGGAGATCATCTAGTCCAACCTCCCTGCTCAAGCAGGGTCACCTAGAGCATGTTAGACAGGGTTGCATCCAGGTGGGCCTTGAGGATCTCCACAGAAGGAGACTCCACAACCTCTCTGGGCAACCTTGTCCAGTGCTCTGTCACTGCAAACCTGCGGGTCACGGGGCCGCACCGCTGCGTTACTGTGTCTCCTTACTGGAAGGCAGTCTTTGGTCTACACACGGACCTCATCTGTGTGACCCACCTTGCCGAGGTAACGTCTGAAGGGCGACGGAACTAACTGCACGTGACAATGGCTGGATTTCCTCAAATGCTAGAAATTAGTATGGACCAAAACGTACGGAGCAGCCAAGGGAAACTGAACGCTACGCGCTGGACGGCTCCGGCGCGGGGAGGCCGAGGGTCACTCCGGGCCAGAACCCGACTGAATCAGCGCCGCTGGAGTTGCACGAACACTGCCAACGCTGTGACCAGGAAACCCAGGCGACGTGACGTCACGCCCCCCCCCGGACCGAACACCGAGCTGAGCCCCCGGAGCCTCCCGCGGAAGGCGGAGCGGCTGCGCGCAGCTGCGCCATTCCCACTCCACGTCACGGCACTGACGCCACCAAATCCAAGCTGGCGTCATCACAACGCCGTGACGTCAGAGCGCATCGCTCCCGGCCTGAGGCGCGATCCCCTCCGCCACCCCCCGCCGCAGCCTCCCCGCGACCCTCCCCCGTCCCGCCGCGGCCGCGCTGCCGGGCACCGACATACCGCCACCGCCGGCCGCCGCCACCCGGACGTGCTTCTCCTCGCGGCCCTTCCGGGCTGGCGGCGCGCTTCCGGGGTCAGCGAGCCGGGGCCGCTCTGCCCCGCGCCTCGATGGTGCGCTCCGCCTGGCGGGGTGTCGGCGGGGGGAGCGCGGCGCTGGCGGCGCGGCGCGGCGGGTGAGGCGGGGGGGGGGGGGCGGGCGCGGGTCCCCTGTGGGGCAGGGAGCCCCCTCGGGGCTTACGGGCCCAAGGAAGTTCTCTGTGGGGCAGGAGGCCCCGACCGGGGGTGGGGGGGAGAGAGAAGGGAGAGTTACGGGCCCAAAGGGCCCCCCCGTGGGGCAGGGAGTCCGGGGGGCGGGTCGTGGAGGCCCCGAGGGAGCCCGGGGTCTCCTGGTGCGCGGGGTGGGGGGGGGCACGGGGCCTCCTCGGGGCGGGGGATGTCCCCCGGGCTCCCCCTCCCCATGCTCGTGAGCCCCCGTTCCCCCGGGCTCCCCACTGACCCCTGCAGGAGGCCGCAGGGAAACGGAGTGGGGGGTCCTGGCTGCCCCCGGCGTGGGGGGGGGGGCTGCCGGGGGTTCCCCTCGGGGCGGGGGATGCCCCCAAGGGCCCCCCTGGGTGGGGGCAGGAGCCGGGTGGGGGGGCCTGGCTGCTCCCACAGAGCTGCCCTTGCGGTAGGGGCTATTTTCGTGGTGCTTAAACGTGTCGTTGTCCTTTAGGTGGAAGGAGCTGCCCTCGAAGCGTTAGCAGCCGCCCCTCGGGGCTGCACTGCTAGCCAGGCCGCTGCAGGGACACGGGGCCGCGAGGCAGCGCCCGCCGTGTGCAGCGCGCACCATCGCCCTGCCTGCCTCCGGCTTCTCCGCTTCTCCTTCCTGGCGCGGAGTTGGTGAAACTCGCGCTGAGGAGCCAGCGGGAGGGAGAGAAATCTCCCCTGCGTGCGGCCGTGTGCAGGCCGCGGCCTGGCAGCCGTGTTTGTGTGCACCCTGTCGGCTCCAGATGCGAGGTGTCAGGTATGGTTGCTGTGGCAACCTGAGCGTGTTTCAAATTCCAGATGGTTTGAATGCCCTGAAGAAGCTCGTCCCTAAATATAGAAGCAAACCCGTTGCTGCTTCCAGACCTGCCCAGCTTTCTAATAGCTGTGTCTGTTGGTATCTGTCATGCTTCAGAGCAGCCATTCCAAGCAATTGGTTTTTGCTTTTTTTTCTTTTGTAAAGCAAGCAATGGGTTAAATTATCTGAAGACCTTTTGTACCTTCAGTTTGCTTTTCAGAATTATCAGTCTGTTTCTTTTCTGTGCAGAGGGTGTGCTAATTAGATAAAGCCACATGTTTTTGTGGGACTTTAAACTTACAAGTATGACACTTGTAGTTAGGTAAAACTCATTGTACAAATTCACTTAAAAATATGACCTGTTTATGCAGGAATAAGGAATATGAGTCACAGGAAGAAAGGATTTTTGTTTTATTTGTGTTTAATTATTTAAAACACAAATATGATGCTTTTGAACTGATGTCAGTACAAGGAAGTGATTATTTTATCTGCTTTGCTTTCTTTGAATGTTGTAGTCATGTCTGAAAAAGACAGCAGTGAAAATCTGAAAGAAGAAGCCTCTCATGAAGATGAAAATGGACAGAAACCTGAAAAACTTGGCTCCATGGAGAGCAGTGAACAGGGAGAGCAAGAGCGTGAACCTGTGCCTATGACTCGGAAAAGACCTGAACCTAAACCCCCAAGTCAGCCTGCTGCTATAGAGAAAGTGTCAGCTGAAACACTCAAGGTACATTTCTGTGCTAGCTCTGGACCACATGACTTCAAGTGTCATGGTTTTATGCACAAAAGTATTCTGACTGCAAGCCTCGCTCCTCCTCTGAAAATTCACATTACAATTTATTTGCAGAGAGGAAAAGGAAAAAAAAACTTCAGAGAAATTACATGTCACAGACTGCCTGTGTTCCCCTCACCATACATATATGGATATCTGTTTTCTGCTTTCCTTAATTAAAGGTCTCAGATTCTCCTGCTGCAGCTCAGACAGGGTGGGGATACTGGGGAAGCTGGGGGAAATCACTTCTCTCCACTGCATCTGCTACTGTTGCTACCGTAGGTAAGGTTCTTTCTGGTGCTTGATAAATATTTTAGTCATATTTCAGGTCTGCAGTAACTGCTTTTGAGCTTGTTTCAAGACAATGGGGTTCCTGCTATAGAAGCAAGCATTGGAAAATGTCAAGAGACCTGCCCAAGTAATGGGGAAAATCAGTACTAAATAGTAAAATAAGACTACGGAGATATGTACAACCAAAATTACTTCTAAAATTTTAAGGTGTTTGTATAATTTTTGGGTGACATTTAAAAACTTCTGCAATTTGATATAAAAGCTGAGATGAAACCTGAATTCGTTATATGGGTCAGTCAGCAAGCTGGACAGCAGTAAGTTTTAGTGCTGGACAACTGTGTTTTGAACAGCAGGAGGCCAGAAGAGTAAAAATGAAAATACAGCCATGATCTTCCTCTTGTTCTGGTGAGGGATTAAAAAAAAATACAGTTGTATCTAATGATTAAAGTAATATTACTGTCTTCTCTAGGTCAAGGCATTTCAAATGTCATAGAAAAAGCAGAAACATCCCTTGGGATCCCCAGTCCTAGTGAAATCTCTTCAGAGACTAGAGATGCTACAAAAGGTCAGTTTTTATTATGTAAGAACAATACTGAAATTTTTCTCATAACATATCAGCCCCTGAATAGTACTGTCTTACTCTGCTTCTTGCATATTGAGGTAGATACTTCTTTATGCACTAATATTATATTCCATTGCTTGCTTCTGCTAGCCCTTAAAAATTTTGCAAGTAGTAAGATAATCCCAGTTCTAGTGCTGCTCCTAGATAACGTGCTGTTTGTTAATTTTCTCCACTCTGCAAGTGAGAGGATATTCTGGGGGGAGTGAGAAGGTTAGCTAACTTTCTTCTAATGCAGGAAGCAAGAATCCTGGTGATAGCAGCACAGATGCAGTTGATGATGGCACTTCCTTTCCTATTGCTGGGGCTCTTGGAGTTTTGTCAACCATCTCTACAGCTGTCCAAAGCACGGTGAGTGATTTGGGAAGGGAAGAGAACAGGGTTAAGAGAACTTTTTTTTTTTTTTTTTTTGCCTTGTTTGAAATCTCATAACAGGAAAACTTGAATTCTGGCTTTTGTGGGATGAATGGTGAGAGGCTAGCTGAGCCTTCAGATGCTCTTTATGCTGTGTCTTGCTTTTAACTGGTACCTTATGTGTAAGTTGTCTTGAATTTTGATAATTTTGAACTAAATAACAAAGAAGGTCAACAGAAGAGAGTGTGCTATTGTGTGTATCTGCACGCATGTCACCTCTGTACTCTCTTATCTCTGATCTTTTCCTTTAGTGTATTAGGTGAAATGCAGAGTCAGACTAATTCCTGGAATAATTCCACTGACTTCCACAGAGCTGTCTAGCGATAACATCCAAGCTGCTCTTCAAAAACTTCTGTGAAACAAGCCCAGATTGCTTGGAAATCAGCTTGTTTCTCTGACCATGGGAAATGCACTTCAAAAGGACCATAGAAACTGCACTTTTGTGATCTGCTGTCTTGTCCATTTGCCCATGAATCTGAAAGGGATACAGATGGAATGCTTGCTTCTGTCTCTAGGGCTTGAACAAGAGTTAAGCAACCAAAGTCCACAGGTCTAGTGTTTGCTCATTGAAGGGATAAGACCTAAGTGCTTGAATGTGAGAATTGTGTGTAAGTGTAGGATGACGCATACTGCTGTGCTGAGAACCAGCTTGTTCACAAAATAGAATGTATTTCGTATCAAATTGCTGCAGTGGTTCGAGTACTACATTAAACTGTTGGATGATTGTGTATTGTAGCTCTTTCCATATTCTTCTGCCCTCTTTGTAGCGATGAGGGTTGAATTTGGGGGTGATGAGGTCTCATTCAGCTTCTGTGTGAGTCTGCCTATAGCATTGCCAATATAAACCCCTCAATTTAATTTCTTCATCTGCGTAGTCTTCTGCGACTTACATGCGCTATCTGTATCCAAATTTACTTCCTAGGGAAAAAGCGTTATTAGTGGAGGTCTAGATGCCTTGGAATTCATTGGGAAAAAGACAATGGATGTGATAGCGGAGGGAGACCCAGGTTTCAAAAAAACAAAGGGCCTAATGAACAGGACCTCTACATTATCTCAGGTATGGCAGTTCCATATCAGCTCCTTATTGGTATCTATCACTACTTCTTTCTTCTCTTGTGGTTCTGTTATTAATCAACCATTTCCTACTATTGTGCCAAAAACCTTGTCTTTCCGTATTCTGTATCTTCAGGCACTGACCTAAGTCCTCTACTTTTCTTTTTCAGGTCTTACGAGAGGCAAAGGAGAAAGAAGAGCAGCAGACAGCTACTGAGGTTACCATGGCTACCGAGAAGAAAGCCCATTATGGGTTACTATTTGATGAGTTTCAGGGTCTTTCGCATCTGGAGGCCTTAGAGATGCTTTCCAGAGAGAGTGAATCAAAGGTAATGGCATTGAGCAATTTTCTCCCGATTTTGAGTTCAGCTGAGCAGGAATAAAAGAGAAATATATGCACATACATGCAAAATCAAATACTGAGAAGTCAGAACTTGCTACAAAATGATTGATTACACAACTTTACTTTGACCCCTACATTATGATCTGGTCTTTATCCTGGCAACATTGCGTCCTGTCTTAAACACATAGAGTTGTTCTTTTTAATCAGCCAGCCTTACTTCACATGTTTCTTCAACTCCCAAGTTACCCTCTCCTCATACCTACTTATTTGCTGCCTTGAACTGGGGAAGAGAAGAGCATTGCAGGTAAAACAGAAACTATCCCCTCAGTCCTGGGACAGAGAGAAGGACAGATCAGCATACAATCTCAGAAATAATTCCTTTTTTCATAAATTATTTCAGTAACAGCTTAAGAATCCGTTTTTACCTCAGGAAACTTTGCAGTAAGTCTGTCCCTCTTCCTTGTCTTAGAAAAATGCCCCTTTTCACTAGTATGAGTCTTGATAGTTTTGCATGTGATGTAAACCAGTCCTGCATCTTCAATCTTGTTTTCCTTTCATGTTAGATTTATGATTCTCTCTTTGGCTTTCCTGCCCTGAATAGGTAAAATTGGTTCTAAATGCTCTTTCTGGGGAAGAGTTGGACACATTGAAGGAGGAAATGGAGCAGCTCAGAGAAGCATTTTCATTAGCTGAATTCTCTGAAGAAGAAGAAGAAGAAGAAAAGAGGGGTAAGAGTCCAAGTTCTAGCTGTAATTCTCAGTGCAGAACCAACCTGCCCTGAGATCACTAGCAATGGGCATGATGCCATGGTTAAATTGCTCTTCAGCTGTATGCTTAATCCTAAAGCAATCTGTGGCCAGGAGCATGACAGGTAGCAATGGCCTTCATCTCTGGAAAGCCGCAATGCATTAGTTCTGTAGTAGGGACTTCTTGCCAGAGCAGGATTAGAATTGCTTAGCCCCTGGGCAATTCATAGGATGGACCTTAAGCTGAGAGGAGAATGCAAAGATTTGCTGACATAAGAGAAAGCCTGTGAATAGAGTTGTCCGACCTGCAGGAGAGGGAGAGTGATCTTATTTCTTTAAATAAACATTAGCTACATAGACCAAAAGACTCAGAGGTGCTTCCACGTGCAAGAGCCTTCTGATACTTGAGGATTATGCAGTTTTAAATGTAAATCTCTTGCATTGCTTTTACCTAAATGGCTCATCAGGGAGGGCTCACACAGCTGCACTTGCTACCATTTAACACTTAATATATCTTTTATATTTGCACATGATGGATCTCACAGCCTTGCCCCCACTGTTAACATCTGCCCTGTCATATATAACAGGAGAACCATTGGTTTTAAGTGATGTTTCAGACTCTCCAAGGTGATGTGCAGGTTAGTGCATTATAAAACACAGGGTTTGTTCGTTTGGGTTGTAAACTACTTGGAAGATGGAATTACTTAGCTAAAAAAACAGAATTGAGAAAGCAGAGGCTAATCTTCTGGCACTGATGTCTTCACCTTTTCAGAATTTGCCTTATAAATTGTATTAAAAAGACCAGATCTGATGTATCCCTGCCTGAGTGAATGGTTCAAAGTAGTATATGAAACAGTGGATAACTTGTGCATTGCTAGTTGTGTATTAAAGCACTGCTTATTTCCTGTATCCATCCATTGTATGGATTTTTTTTAAACTTTCCTGTAGGAAATGAGGAGTTCACGAAAGAAGTAACAGAACTCTTTTCAGAACTGCATGTCTCCACAAAGCCGGACAAGCTGATCGTGGTGAGTTATTTCCCATCTTCTAAAAGGTGAAGAGCTTCCTTGTGGGAACTGCCCCTTAGTCCTGCTCTGCTTGTGAAAGCGTTAAAGGTACGAAGACAAGCTATGTCTTGGAGGCTAGTACTGAAAAGGATGGGTGCTTCCTTTGGCCTTACAGGAGCAAATCCATGTTCTCTAAAGTATCTGGCTCTGAATCAGTCAGCACCAGTGTGTCTCTGCCTTGTCACGGGGCAGTAAGGTCCAGTAACAAAGACAGCTAGGAGCAGTGAGCCTTCAGCCACCACAGTGAAATCATCCTGCAGTCATTAATTGAAGCCCTGGTCTTGGTTCAAGCAGCTGATTCTTTACCAAATCACAGAATAGTTGAGGTTGAAAGCTTTAGAGATAATCTAGTCCAACACCTCTGCTCAGGCAGGGTCACCTAGAGCAGGTTGCCCAGGGCCCTGTGTCCAGAAATTGGTATGAGGAAGCATTCCCATCTTGTCTTCTTCTCACTACCCTTTAGATCCACCAAGTGGCAGCAGCATTCTGCAGATGCTTTTTAAAAGTGCCGCTGTCAGTCATGGCTTTGCTGGTAAACCCCGGTACGTGGTGCTACAGAAGTTACTGTGTTCAAGTATGTAAGAGCAGCAGCCAACCCTCCACAAAGTTCTGAAGGCACTAGGATCATTTGTTCTGGTTCTTCTCTCCGGCACAGGAGTAGTAGTTTATTTCCTTCCTCCAGGCAGATCCAGTACTCAATGCTTTGTGGTGAGCAGGAGGGCTTCATTCCAGGCATTAAATACTATGGCACATGTTAATGCAGGTGAGGACATCTGCTCATGAATGGATAGCACAATTCAACATTGCTCTTTCTAAAGAAGAAGAAGAGAGTGAAGAAAACCAAGCAGAATCTGGAGATGGTGACCATGATGTTAAAAAATCTGTAGAGGTGAGTGAGCAGTGGAAGAAGAGGATATCTAAGAGCAGATAGTTTATCTGGCTGCTAAGTTATAGTTGTAATCTCAAGAGCTTATGGTTTTCCATTTCTGAATGTAGATTCTGAGATCTGAAAGAGCAGTCTAAATTGTTTTAAATAACAAATATTAATTTTAAATAATAAATATTGCAGGATATTCATGCATTTGCCATTAGAAGTCTGGCTGAACTCACAGCATACTCCATTGAAATGTTTCACAAAACTGCAGCTTTGTTGCTACATGGTCAGAAGAAAGAGGTGACAGCCACAGACCGAGCCAAGTCTCTTTCACAGTAAGTTCATCTCTTTAAGTCTAACTATATGTTACGTGTTAGTTGTGTAGGACTCCTGAAATTCTCAAGACTCTTGAATTCTACACATACGTTGGAAGTTGCTATGTGTAGTATCACTGTTTTCCAGCAGAATTCAGCTGCCCATTTCTCTTTCCAACATAAAGACATTTTACCATGAGAAAGAGAAAATTGAGTTTTCCAATGTCCAAGAAGATTTTTTTGGGCCTAAGCTTGCTCTAGTTAGTCAGAAATACAGCATTTAATATATTAGAAAACACTTGTATAAAAGTGATTCTTAATTACCTCTTTACTAATATTTAGCATATTAGGTGTGTAATATTGTGAAATTCTGGACTAGTTAGAGGACTAATATTACCAGTGATGTGAGACACATGGATGTTTTTCTCTGTGTCAGGTGATACTTGGCAAGTATATGAAATATCTAATACTTTCAAATTTAGAAAATGACACTTATCTGTAGTAAAGCAAGCTAGTACTGTTCCTTCTTGAAGGATGTTTGTATCCTTTAAACAGTGTTTTGTATCTTTGGCTTCAATTATTATTATTTTTTTTTGTCACCTTTCCCCTCTGTAGTTTATTTTGGGAACTTTAAGATCTTCATACGCTGTCTAAATGTTATACATCAGTTTTGGCTTGATTTTAGCTTTATATGCGTGGAAACAAGATATTTGTGTTCTAGAAGAACACCAGAAGAGAGTGATTCTCTGTAGGTGTTTTACTACATAGCTTTCCAATTTTCTTCCACAGAATGACGATTGTGCTGTGTAAAGAACTATCAACTTTCTCTAAAGAGTTTACTACGTGTTTAACAACTGCAGGGGTAAGAGTTACATCATATTCTTAGGGATGAGATGTTAGCTGATCACAGCCTGGGAATTTTCACCAAAAAGTGCTTTTTGTGCTTGCTCATTTATACATGCAGATTTTTGCCCTGTGAACTAACCTTCTAGGTCAGCGTTCCCCAACTGTGGCAGCTGAATGTATCTTGAGCAGAATGCATCCTGCTGCATTCAACGTGGCTCTTAAATGAGGTGGGGACTGGTGCTGACAGTGCTCACGAGACAAATGACAATAACATTTGTGTTCTTTGTAGATTTTTACAAAATGCTCAGGTGCTATTGAAGATAATCACTATCTCTAAATCCTCCAACTGTCCACAGTTCATTTGAAGATGCTATGTATGTATTCATGTAGGTCCTGCTTTGGGTTTATGTGGGTTATTTTATGCTTATTTGCATGCTGCAGGGCAGATCCTCTGCAGCTTGTGACTTGGCTTTTCTGGCATCAAGGGAGCAATGATGGTTTTAAACTTGCTGAGGATTTATCTTATCTTGCCTGAAGAAATGTGATCAAGTTTTCAATCAGGATAATGTATATCTGATCTCTGCAGGTCAAAGAGAAGGCAGATGTGCTTAATCCTTTAATCACTGGAGTGTTTTTGGAGGTCAGTTATGCTAAAGTTAAAACTTTAAGCTAATACTTAGAAAATAGATATGCTAGTTCTTCCACTTCAGTATCCTTATACATACCAAGTCCTCTAATCCAGATCTGAGGTTTATCTTACCTATCTGATAGCCTACCACTTTTAGTAAATGCTTAATAATAGATTTGCACAAGACATGAGTTGTTTAGTGTGGAGTGAGCTGTGTTGTGATCACGGCTGACAGTTATACATCAGAAGATAAACTAGCAATTTCAGATTCAGCAGTCTGGATTTCCAGCATTTTAGTGTGAATTTAGATGCCTGAAGTCAAAGCTTAGACAGAGTCATAAATTACTGGGTAGAAGTCCCAGTACTTTCCAGCTGTTCTCTTGCCTCTCAGTGCTTATAAATTTTTGAGGTGCAGTGGGAAAGGGATGTTTTCTTTTGGTGTCGTTTTCCTTCCTGCCACAGCATGTCTGTGCTTCCCTTCTGAAATACATACTTTTCATTGGTTAGTTATCCAAAATAGTATCCTACATTTGGATTGCAATGGATCTCATATAGCAGCTTTAAATCAGCTGCTTTTATTGTCTAGTGGGATAAAGCTCCTCAAAAAATTTTATTGGAAAATTCATTACTAGAATGAAGCCTAAAAGACAAAACAAGCAAGGCTTCTGTTTCCTATGTGCATTAATCAATGTTGTCTGAAATGAGTGTATGATTAGTAAAGCTAATTTGTTAGCATTATTATTCATGCATGTGTTTTGATTTTGTTTTCATAGGCTTCAAACAGTGCTTCATATATCCAGGATGCCTTCCAACTCTTGCTGCCTGTACTGCAGATCTCTCTTATTGAGGCTAGAACGGAATTATTGCAGCAATAAACAACCCTTCTAATTAAGAACTTTTTGTCCTTCTTCATAGTTCCCATGCTGGAGAATCGTATAATGGCTGATATTAAGGGGAAAAGTTAACTCTGATCACTGCTACTATGAGAACGGTGATTAAATGCAGACTGGCAATGGCAGTTCTGCAGGTATAGCTGAGAGATGAGATGAACATAGTCCAGACTGGTGGACAATGTGAGAGATTTAAAGTGCAGATTGCTTCCCTGTTCTCATGGAGTGTCTATATCTTTTCACTGAAATCCCTCTGCTACGTGTGTTAATAAGCTCTCTGGAGAAGCTCTCTGGACTGTGAAGACAGTGATGGAGAAAAGTGTGGCAGCTGGCTGTAAAAGACAGCTAAAACAATAGTGTGATTTTTACGTTAGAGAGACATAATTAGGTTCCTAATAGCTCTGTGTTGGTGTTGAAATGAGTGTTAAATAGGAGATGCAAAGAAGTAAATACCTATGATTATGAACTTTGCAGTTCCTAGGTTTGAGAGACTAGAACAGAAAGGATTCCTTTTGCTTTATCAAAACATTGTTGCTGAAGAGAAGCTCCAGCTACTTGAAGATGTCTGTTAATAACTCACAGATGTGGCATGAGGGCTTTCAGCAAGGTCCTGTTTCTCCTCCTCTTGCAGAATGTTTGCTTCAGGAAGAGCTGGGAAAATGCTGGTCTGGCCCTAAGAACGTGGTTGCTCTGTTTTATAGCAATAAAGAAGAAGTGGTTAAGACGGGTTGATTCCTGTTTGGGCAATTTAATGAGATAATTTAGCATGAGGCTTTCCTTCTTTTAATGCAACTCAACATGTCAATGACAGACTGTTCACAAACTCAGGTACCACTTTTCTTCCATTTCTGTGTAAAAACACTCTAATGCAATTCTCCTTCTTAAAAGATGTATTAAAGTGAGGAAGGGGAAGCAATTTGACTCTGTTAGAAGGAGTTCTAATTTGTCTCAAAAGCTGCTCCACATATGGTGTCTTCTCTGTGCTGTGAAAAGTTCCCTACTTTGTTCCTTTTTGCAATTTTTGTCTTTTGAGCTTCCCTGTTGTGAGGGAACAGCCTCTGTTGGAATCACAAGAGCAGAAATGTACGGCTTAAATGGGACTTAAAGAAGTCCAGAATAGCTAACCATAGGTGGCTGACTATCACACCTGCCTCTGTATTTGCTCATTGATAACAATGATGCTCAAATTACATTTTTAAAATCCATTGGGTTTTAGTAGGTTTTGCAAACTTCTGCTATACTGAAGGCTTAATGCTGCTCTGCTCTATTTGTGCAATGGGGAATTATTATTGGAATATCTTTTGGCTAAAGCTTTTCTGATATGGAAAAACCTTTGCTTTAGCCCGGATTAGGGATTAGGGTGAACAGATCTGTGAGAGTTTTTTTTTTTTTTTTTTTTTTTTTTTTTTTTTTTTAAGAAGACTGACCTTGGAATAATTGTGATTGGGGGAAAAAATCTGCACTACAATGAACTACGTTTTCTGTCTTGTTTATGTTGATAACATCATTAAATTTGTTTTGACAACTCTTGGTTAAGAGCAATTGGGATATTTCTGGGGAGAAAGGGAAAAGGAAAGAGTGTCTTTGTCATTTGTGATGTGAGTTTGTGGAACTCTGTTGTTGGTTTGGGGGCTTTTTTGTTTTTGCTTCCTTGCTTCCTTCCTTCCCCTAGCCGTGGCTTTTAAGGTAGGGCTTAGTGCTGCTCTGGGGTAGATACAGCCAGGGCCTCTGTCATGGCAGGGCAATGTCTCATAAAAAGAGGACTCTAAACACAGGCTGGGAAGCGAGAGGTGAATGATAGTTGCTGCTGAGCTCTGAATTCCTACATCAGTGCAAAACATCAACTTTGCTGCTTCTATTGCAAGCTGGTAACTACAGAAACGTCTGAAGAGAGGAAATAAAGATAATGGTGGTTTTCTGAAGCAGCAGCTGCATTTTCACAGGTATTGTCTACTCAAGATGGCCTGTTGTCCTTAAGGGTAGAGCAGTCTAATAATTACGGAAAAAAATAATTCTTCAAGGAGGCAGGAGGTAGTTTTGTCAATCATATGCTCACCTGGGTTTTGTTATAGCAGCAAGTAACCAAATGTCCACCAGCTTCCCTTGTGCCAATGCAAGGATACCAATGCAGCAGATGACCAACAAAAACAGTTACGCAGTTGCTGAAATCTTCCTACCCAAAGGATTCATCAGAATTTACCATCCGACTGACTGGAGACCTTATTGTTCGGCCTTGCCTTGTGCATGAACCTAATGAGAGCTGGCAGTAATTTGAGCACTTCTGGTACTGTCTGGGAAGGTGAGAGGTGGCTGAGAATAGATGAGAGTTAGCTAAGATGCTGCCAGTGACTGGGAGGGGATAAAAGCCTGCTGTGATTATTTTCTCTAGAGAGAATCTCTTACTTGCAGCTGTAAAAGCTGCTTCCTGGCAGCTGCTGTGAATAGATGGAAAACCAAAAAAAGGCTGGGACCTCCCCATGACATTTAGGGACTTGCTCCCTGCACTTGCCCAGCCAGATTTCAAGGGACTTGTAATGCTGCTGTAATGAGGTCACTGCTTTAATGGGGAGGGGGGGGGGAAAGAAAAGTCAAGTTTTGTGCTGGGCAGGAGGATCCCGGCACAGAGGCGGCGGGAGCTGCCCAGCCGAGGGGGGCCGGACGCCTGCAGCCCAAGCCCGGGTCGGGATTGCCGTGATCGCTTCGCTGGCCGCTGGGAGGTCCCCAAATGATTTGTGCGTGAGCTAAAGCATCTCTCCTCTCTCCCAGGAAACGCACCGCTGTTGACTTCTGCATGGGCAACACCGGGGACTCGGCCGTGGCCCCGGCTGGGCTGCTCCAGGTTTGTCTCCCCGTGCAGTTTAAAACACCTGCCGTGTTTGTGACGGGAGCTCGCCGAGGCAACTCGCTCTGCGCGGGGCAGGCAGCCTGCGAATTCGGGGGCAGATGGGGCTGCGTTCGGCTCCGAACCGGCAACGTGATTTGCACTGAACGACTCGTGTTCAGCTGCTGCCTTCTTGCACGGGTTATCTGGAGCTGGTCTCGCTCCCAGGGAGGCGACTCCACCCATGCTACAATCATGGCTGTAAAATTACTGCGGGAGCAACTTTGTTGTACAGTTGAAGGCTTTAAATTGGGCAAATCTTGTGGGAGAGGTAATACCTTTTATTAGGCGGAGAAAAATTAGCTTTCAGGTATACGAGCCCATCTTAGCATTACTGTGACTGTTATTATCCTGTATTGGTGCAATTAGAAATGAGGACATCGCATTAGAGGGAACACGTTCTGCAGGTGTTTCGGCCTGCTGGTAACTGCTCTCTGCTGACAAGTATTTGTCTAATGATATGTTGGAGCGAAAGCCAGCGGCGAGGATGAGCGCGGAGGGCGCTGGGAGTGCTGAGCGCTGACTTGCGCTGGGCCCCCTTGCCCGCGCGGCACAGCCCTCGGGGCGCTGCTGCTGGCCCGGGGCCGGCCCAGGAGGCAGGGGACAAGGACCTGGTGGAGATTTGTCCTGCTCTGGCTGTTAAGGACACCTCCAGATTCTCTCATCTCTAATTCAGACAGGATCCAGACCGAAGGATGTTCCTTGACTGAGCCACAGGTGCCCTCCCTGCTCCCCAGGTCCCTGTGGGTGTCTCCAGGCTGGGAGAGTTGCCCCAACGTGTTTGCAGAGGGTCAGGAGCTCCTGCTGCTCCCGCCCGCGTGGAGGCACCGGTGGCCGTGAGGCTCCTGCGGGCGCGAACGCGGCTGGTCGTGTTGCCGGGTCACGTGCTGCCTGCGGCAGTAGAGCCAGTTTTTCTGCTCCAAAAGTCGGACCAGGGAGGAGACGGCAACGCTCAAATACCCGGGACGGCAGGCGGCTGCCGGCGAGGCACCACGCAGGCCACCTGCCCTTCCCCGCTCCAGGTAAGGCACTTTCCCGCCTCTGGGACAGCGCTCGCCCCACGCGCTCGCACGGCGGGGACCCCGGCGTAGGGAAGGGCGTCGGGAGCACGAGCCAGCCCTGCCGGCGAGGCGGGAGCGGCACCGGCGCCGCGGCGTTGAGCCCGGTGCGCCCGGAACGGCGGGGAGAGAAACCTGTGCCGTCACCTTTTGGTTTGGTTACGAATGCGCAAATCCGCTTCGTCGGGCAGCGTCCGGCGAGGAGCGCGGGGCCGCTGGCGGCTCCGAGCTTCAGCAGCCTCCTCGCCGGGGCCGGGCTTGTCCGCGGAAGGGCTGGCCGAGCCTCGGGAAGAGGAGCGGGACCCGCCAGGCTGCGCCCGGCTCCGCCGGCCCGCGGGCTTCTCTCCGCTCAGCTCCCGGCAGCAAGCGCAAACCTGGGGCTGGGCGCGCGTCGGGGGAGCTGCAGAGGGGCGCAGCAGCACCTTCCGCGCGCCCTCCCACGGGCTGCCTTTCCTTCTGTTAGCGTTTGATTGTTTTTAATGATTTTAGATTAAAAAGTAATCGTTTTAAGTTAGTAGTTGCGCTTCTTGGTTACAGAGATGAGTTAGGTTACTGTTCGTTATTAATTGGATTTTAACTTTGCACCGATTACACCTCTCCTCAGCCCCCCTCCGGCTCCGGCCCTTGCTCGGAGGCGGCCTGGGCGCTGCCTCCCCGGCTCCCCGCGAGCGGCCGGGGGCTCCGCGTCGCGCCTAGAAACACGAACCGGCGCCGAGGCTGCCCCCAGCAGCTGCGAGCGCGCAGATCCCAACCACGGCTCGCGTCGTTTTGCGCGCTCTGAAACACCGCTTGCAAGCGCCCGCGCGGCGCCTCCGTCCGCGGCGGCTGGAGCAGACGCTGCTTCTTCGCTGCCCGCTGCCGAGGGGACGAGCGGCCCCGCTTCTCCCCGCACAAAGCGGCCCCGTCTCCTAGACCCCGCTGCCTTCCCTCGACCGCAGCCGGCCGAGTTGCCGTTTGGGAACGACAAGGAGGGTTCGACCTGCCGGTGCTGCTTGGTGGACTTTGCTCCTGCTATTTTTAAAGACGGCAGTCGTGTTTTTTAAAAAAAGCAGCTGTTTTCTTCGAGATGTTTTTTACCCCCCCATCAGTCGCCTTTTGAGGCCCTTAACTAGCGCTCCGAGTTTTCCTGCTGTTGCTCCCAGCCTCCTCTCGCCCTCCGTCCTCACCAGCTGCCTCTCCCCAGAGGTCTCCTCTCTGCTGCGGCTTCCGGAGCGCCTTCCTCACCCATTTGCCTTCGTTTCATTCCAGCCATTTCTGTAATTTTCACCTGCTCACGACTGAGTTTGGAAGTGGGACTGAGGCACCTGTATCCCCGGGCACATTTGCCCACCCGCGTTTGCATGTTGTCCCACCCTGGCTGCTTTCTCTTCGTCGTAGGTGTGACGGTCTCGTGCCGGGGAGCCAGGCAGCTGCTGTGAAATGTCGACGATCCTGAAATGTGAGCGTGCGGGGGGGGGGGGTCCCTGGGCCGCTGGGGACCCGCTCGCTCGGTGCAGCAGGACACGGCCGCTGGGTCTGCACACGCTGGCTGCTGCCCAGCAGCAACTAACCTCACTCTGTGCCCCGGTGCAGGGTTTGGACGGGAAGATAAGGAGAGCGAAGAGAGGGGAAAGGACAAGGAAGAGGAGAAAGGAAAAGAGGAGAAAGGAAAAGAGGAGAACAAGAAGAAAAAGCAGCAGCAGCAGCAGGAAACGGTAGGGGGATTCTGGGATCGTTTGCCAGAGGACCGTCAGCCCCGAGGTCCCCAGCGCCTTGCGCAGGGTGAGCCTGGCACTTCCCAAAGCAGCCATGCGGAGCCGAGCCGGGGAGCCCCGGTCCAAGCGTGCCCCCGCCGTGGGGCGAGTGCTGCTGGCGGCGTGGTGGGACGTGGCGCTGCCGAGCCCCGCGGAGCAGAGCGGGCCGCTCGGCGCGGGGGCAGCCGGGCTTTGCAGCCTGTTTGGAAGCACCTGCCCGAACTGATCCCCGTCCCGGCGGGGACGGGAGCAGGGCATGGCTCACGGTCAGTCGCTGCAAGGTGATGGGCGCTTGTGGGGCTGTGGCAGCTGGCAGCAGCTCGATGACTAGCTCCAAGACGGCCCTGGCCCTGAGACCCAACATCTCTCTGACTCCAGTATCTGGCCCAAAATGAAAACAGGGTCACTGGGTGCCAGGGTGCTCAGTGACTCTTGGCTGTCCCACTGCTATGTGTCCTTCCCTCTTCACCCTTGCAAGGAGACAGGGAAGCAGTGGGCAGGAGCAGCAGCAGCTTGGTACTGACTCGGAGGAGGTAATCGTAGTACAGATTTCTGGCTAACCCGGGCCGCTTTCCTCTCCTCCTCCGGGCTGGGCGCAGGCAGGGTGCAGCCTGCCCTGCTTGGCCGCCCTGGCAGCACTGCGGGATTTTGCAGGGCAGTGGGTGCCAGTGCAGAGATCCTGGCCGGGACCCCAGAGGGTCTCCGTGCATTAACCCTCGTGTGGGTGCTGCTCACACGTAGAGGAAGGGATGCCAAACACCCAGAACCCCCCTGCAGCCCGGGTTGATTTTCTTTCCTCTCCTCCCCCAGGACCGTGGTGGCGACAAGGAGGATGAGAAGGAAGATGAAGATTAGCCTTTCCACGCAGGAGTGGTGCTGTGTGGCCTGAGTGTGCCAGGGAGGCGAGATGCTCGTAGCAGCACCTCGTGGGGGGACCTGGGCTACTTTCAGCCAAATAAAGGTGGTTTTGGGTGCCGGAGAGTGGTGCAGTTTCTTCCTCCGGCGGTGCTGCGTCCCGGGTGCTGTCCGTCCCCGCGGAGGGACCTGGGGTCTGTCTGAGCAGCCACTGTGCGAGATGAGTGCCCGGGCCATGCTCAGCTGCTGCAGCCAGCCGCCACCTCGGATTTATCAAAAATGCAAAAGAAGAAGTTTTGGGACGGGGGCGGGGGGAGCTCACTTCTTCAGCTGCTGCCCCCGAGTGCGCTCAAGCGGAGGCTGGGCTCCTCTTGGGGCAGGGAAAAATGGGAAAAAATGGGAAAAATGAGCTGTCACTGCCACCTGCCGGGGCCGGAGCCGTGCGGCAGCGGGGAAAGGGTTTGAGCCCGCTCGGCAGCGCTGCTCAGAGGCTCCGTCCGCCCCCCCGCCCGCAGCCCTTCCCCGCGGGGCTGGGAGGCGGCGGCCGCTCCTGCCGGCGAGGGGCGAGCGGTGCCGTCGAGGGCCCGTCCCCGCCCCACCCCCGGCAGCACCCCGGACCCCTGCGCCCGAGACGGCAGCGCCCTGGGCTGGTGCTAGCGGCACTGAGACAGCCCGGATAAGGTTGCAGTGAACAAAAACCACAAAGCAGATTTAAGCAAGAGTTTTCCTCCCTGCATTGCTGCTGCTGTTGTTTTTTTTTTTTTTTTTTTTTTTTTTGTTTTTTTTGTTTGTTTTTTTTTTTTTTTTCAGAAGGAGTCTCAGTGTTTGTAGGGATATTTTGCTGAGCAAAGTGGGAAGGCAGAGCTTTGCTGTTAACACAAATTTCAGACAAACTTGTGCCTAAAAGTCAGCATCATGGAGGATTTTACTTGAAACCTCAGAACATGCGTTCAGATACTGTTTTTGCGGCACAAATGCAGCTCTTGTATAATCACAGCAAACAGCAGGAAAGATGCTGAGAAACGTTGTCCTAGTTATCCCACGCAGTGATTAAAGGGAAAACATGAAGGCAAAAAAGTGATCAAACCCCAAAGCTGAACCGGGTTTCAGTACACCGGGTTGGCTGCAGCAGGGGAACAACAGTCAGGAGAGCAAGGATGCCTTCATGTAAAACGCGGCCGGGTGGCCACCCTGCTCTCCCTTGGGTGCTCACGCAGGACTCTTGCACAAGGCACAACCTACCTCCAAAAGCGACCCAGGACCATGGCATTTTAGAGCACCCTTGGGCCAGGCTCCTGCAGGATGGAAAGCTGTAGGAACAGAATCATAGAATCATAGAATGGGTAAGGTTGGAAGGGACCTCTGGAGATCATCTAGTCCAACCTCCCTGCTCAGCAGGGTCACCTA
Source organism: Rhea pennata (assembly GCF_028389875.1). Taxonomy (NCBI): domain Eukaryota; kingdom Metazoa; phylum Chordata; class Aves; order Rheiformes; family Rheidae; genus Rhea; species Rhea pennata. The sequence goes on along the minus strand of NC_084676.1, from coordinate 11,036,581 downwards.
GAGCATGGTAGGCAGGGTTGTAGCCAGGCAGGCCTTGAAGATCTCCAGAGAAGGAGACTCCACAACCTCTCTGGGCAACCTTGTCCAGTGCTTTGTCACTCTCACGGTGAAGAAATTCCCCTTCATGTTCAGGCAGAACCTCCTGTGCTTCAATTTCTGCCCATTGCCTCTTGTCCTGTCACATGGGACAAATGAAAAGAGTTTGTTCTTGTCCCCTTGACACCCTCCCTTCAGGTACTTGTACACATTGATAAGATCCCCCCCTCAGTCTCCTCTTCCCCAGGCTAAACAGGCCCAGCTCTCGCAGCTGTTCTTCACAGGGCAGGTGCTCCAGCCCTCTGATCATCTTTGTAGCCCTACGCTGGACTCTCTCCAGTAGCTCCATGTCTCTCTTGTCCTGGGGAGCCCAGAACTGGATGCAGTACTCAAGATGAGGCCTCCCCAGGGCTAAGTAGAGGGGCAGGATCAGATCACCTCCCTCGACCTGCTGGCAAACACTCTTCCTAATGCACCCCAGGAGACCACTGGTTTTCTTGGCCACAAGGGCACATTGCTGTCTCGTGGCCAACTTGTCATCCACCAGCACTCCCTGGTCCTTCTCTGCAGAGCTGCTTCCAGCAGGTCAGACCCCAAAAGGGAGAGTCCCCCACCACTCTGGGAGAGGGATTGGGGGAAAAAGTGCCTTAGCAGAGGATGGTTTCGATCCATCGACCTCTGGGTTATGGGCCCAGCACGCTTCCGCTGCGCCACTCTGCTTCCTGCTGTGTAAAAGGAGAGGCCTTGCCTTTGCTTTTTAAGTTAAAAGTTGGAAGCTTTTTAAGGGTGTTGTGCCAGGTCGTATTTTCTGAGGCTGAAGGTGCCTGATGCTCAGCTGGGGTGGAGAGGTGTTGCACTGCCCCGGGGCAAGAGCCTCTGTTCAGCTGATGGCAGATGTCTTGCCCTGGGACGAGTGGAAGAGCCAGGATAAAACTGCCCTATGCACCCTGTGTCCGGCTGCCAGCTCCCCAAGAGGGTGATGGGTCCCCATGTTGCCCCAGTCCCAGCACCCAAGTGTTCTGCGAGCCGGCGCAGCATGCAGGGAGCCGGGGCAGGCATGCTGTCTGATGTGTTTCACGGTCCCTGCTCCAGGCTGCTGTGCTGAGCTCTGCACAGACAGAAAACGGGCAGCAAGATCCCTGTAGCGCCTGAGCAAAAAGCAAAATAAGCCGGAGGGCTAGCTAACAGCTCAGCGTTTGCACTGTGAACGGAGGGATTCATCTTCCCATGTCCTGCTCTTCATCCCAGGCGTAGCTCTTTCCTCTTTTGGGTCCCTGCACTGCCACGGTTCAAACCGATGAAGTTTCCTCCAAAAGTTGCAGGCAGGAGCGGTAACCACCTCAAACCCTCCGGAGTCCCCGATTCTCATTGCCTTTCAGCGCTGGCTTGCAGCCAGGTGACGCAAAAGAGCTTTAAATCCACCACGTGCATTAGGGCTTTTAAAACACTTAGTACAGGAGGCCAAAAAGCAGGCAAAACCCTTGGCTTTTGGCGCTCCAGATGATGCTCAGCTCTGCCATGGAGCTGGTGGGGGGGGTCAGGGGCTCCCCAGCGCAGGGCAGCCGGGCACCCTCCCATGGGGCCGGGAGCCCCGTCGCCAACACGTGGGGCAGCTTGAAGCGTCGGCAAGGTCCGACGTGGGGCTCGGCGGCCCTGCAGCCGGTTCGGCCGGCCGGGGAAGGCGCGCGGACGGAGCCGTGCCGGCAGCCCGTTGCATAAGGCTCACGGAGGGGTGGAGTAGGGAAAGGCCAGCAAGAGAAACTGGCAGCCTTGGAGTTACTTAAGTCTTGTTTACACACATTTACTCCTCTTTATATAATAGCTCCATCTGGCCCTCCGGGAGCAGGAGCACTCACCCTGCGCCCGCTCTTGCCATCCCAGGGTCGCTGCAACCGCAGGGACCCCAGTCCGCACCGGAGGGTGCTCAGCTTGGGGGGTGAGGGATGAGCCAATTTCCATGCTGTGTCATGCAGAGATGCCCCCGAGTGCAGTTATTTTACATAAATACCGGTGATTTTGAAACAAAAAGGTTTGCTCTTTATTTTGATATGAAATTATTCATCTTGCGAGCAGGGGCTGCATTGGGTAAACTCTGGTGTTTTATGACATAAACTGTCCTGTTACAGAAACTTGGTTGCAAGCTTCTCTAAGGTACAGATGATCAAAACAAAATCTTTCCTTGTTCCCAAGTGAGCTTCTTTGTGGAAAATTGCAAGCCATGTTTTTCATTCCACTAGAAAATGGAAACAGTTAGAAATCCTGACTTTCCTAGCAAAGCTGATTCCTCCCAGTCACTCGCTCAGCCACTTGCCCTGATGTGATTCCCCTGGAGTCCAAAGTGCAGGGAGAGGTGGTGGCAAACTGCACGCGGAAAAGGCACTGCCAGGGATATTCGTCCACCCCTGGAGCGGGACGGCTGTGCCGCTGCCACAAGCCAGGCAGCCCATGATTTACACTCTTCTTGCCCCAAATCCACGTGAATCCCTGTGCTTAGTGGGAAGGGGGCTGCTCAGTGGCGTGCTGAAGCCCCTGCGTTGCTCCTCGAGGTGCTTCGTTCTCCCCCTTCCTCTGGCCTCAGCTGCAGTTTGGGTGACTGGAACAGGTCCCAGCTGGCCCTGCAAGAGCTCTTGTCCTTGCCTGAGAAGGGCCTGGATTACCGGGCCAGATTTAATAAGAGAAATGTTGGCGTTGAAGGAAGAAAGACCAGGTTAGAGGAAGACGAAGCTATGCCCGTGAAAGCTCATCTGGAAAAAAACCTGTGCGGAAGCGGACAACAGCAGCCGAGAGCGGGGAAGGCGCCGCGCGGGGCGGCACGGCCCGGGGAGCGGGCTGGCCCGGCGGCTCCGGGCTGCTGGGGAGGGCGTATTCCCGGCAGGGACGCTCGGCCGTAGCCCCTTGCAGCCCTGCACGTCCTCCTTGCCAGGCGCTGCCGTGCTGTGACCCTCAACATCCCCGCTGATCCCAGCGGAGTCGCTCCCAGATGGCGCCTCGTGAATTCAGAGCCGGGCTCCTCCAACATCTAGCGCCCTCCTTTGACTCCTTCGGACAGGGGATGAGCAGGACGAGCTGGGCGCAGGACCAGAGCCAGCCAGGGCAGGATAGAGGCGTCAGTGCAGACATGTCAGCAGGCCCTGCTGTCTGCAGTTGCCATGTCCCCTGCTTGTCCTTGTTTGCACTCTCCTTAGTGGTGCCTTTGACAGGTGGGTGGGAGCAAAATGGGAAACGCAAAAAAGGAAGAGTTGAGGGAGGCAGCACCTACTCTTCCTGCTGGGGCAAGGAGCCGAGAGCAAGGGCTGGCACAGAAGTGGGGCAGCCTGCGAGTCCCCATGCGACAGTGACAACGCCACCCCCAGCCACACTTGCTCCGGCACGTGACCATACAGTAGCTTGGGAAGCCACCAAGATTTCGCTGAGCCCATAGTAACGGCTGGTTACAAATGAAAAGCAGTATGGTAGAGCTCCTGAATGGGACCCAGTTCTGCACGCTCACTGGTCTCACAGTGTTAGTGGAGCAACTGCTGCATTTCTCAGTAATAGGCCATGGCTTGCCTGCTTGGGAACAGCATGTGATAGAGCTGCATGGTTGGGCTGGTACACCCTGTGCTCTGCGTGTCCACGAATACAGAGGCTACCTGGCTCTCAGAGCAAAGAAATGCAAGCAGAAGTGCTGAAGTAGGTGAAATAGTTGCAGCTATGTTTAGTGCAGGGATGAAGAGCACTAGCACATCACAGTGGCTTCCAGGAACAACCCTCAAGGAGGAATGTGTCTCCCAGGGGAATGTGAGAGGCTTGCAACCTCCCTGTGGCTGGCCCAGGAGTATCTCAGTGAATCCATGAGCTCTCCCCATCTGGGAGAGGGACCAGGTGATATGATCCCCACAAAGACATGGCCCCACGTTACCATGTTACACTGACACCAAACCTCTTGGAAGTGATGGAGCTTGATACAATGTAAAAGTGGAGTCACGTCCTGAGAGTGGGGCCCCATGGCTCTTCCATCTCTGACTACTTGGGTATGTCACCAGCGGCCGTGGTGCAGCCTATTCCCCTCTTGCAAGGAGAGGATCAGATGGAGCTGAATGAGCAGTGCTGACTTTGCCTCCCCTCCACGGGATCTCTTGTCAAAAAGGGATATTCGGCTGTCCTTGAAACACTAGTGAAGTACTATGAAGTACCAAGGCAAGCTTGTAGCATCCTGCCCCACAGACCACAGTCTTGTCACCCATCCTGACATCCTACCCCACTGACAACAGGGGCAAGTCTGACTTTGCCTATAGTTGTGCTCCCTTCTCAGGAGTATGTGGCTCATACATGAACACCCACAGAAAAGGAGATCTCCAAGTATTTTACATGGGGCTTGCTCCCAAGACTGAGTGACAGCATTCCGCCAACCTCTTAGTCAAGACGTTTGGCTCCAGAGAGTAAAATGAGCCAGATAGGAATCTGGGCTCTCCTCCCTCATCTCTCCAGTTTCCAGGACTTTAGGCATAAGCATGGTTACATGAGCAATGAGATAACATTACATGTCAGCTCTGTGTCCAGCCAATCCATGTCCAGTCAACTCATTTCTCTAGGAATGATGCTGCCTCCAGCAAAGCCTACATGACTCAGAAAGGAAAATATTAAAGTTTTCTTTAAAGGAAAATATTAAAGTTTTCATTAATTCCCTAACCCTCTTTACATCTGATCCTCCTTACTGAGAGTCAGCGCTTCGGTGAGCTCACAACCAGCTGAGTTTCAGGACTCAGAAATAACATCATGTAATTTATGTGGTTGCTTCCTGCCCAAGTCAGCACAGCTCATACCTCGAAACTGGACATCAAGGAGCAGTTTAGCAATCTACTTGCATCTGTTGGAGAGAAAACCAGGCAGGGGGCACCTCCACTTGTTGGATATAGAGACCCGACCTTTCTGAAAGAGAAGGTGCTTATTATAAAAGACAACTTGTGACTACAGACAAAAAGTCTCCCATATCACCTGCTTCCACTTCCTTCTGCTTCATTTACCAGGACTGGCTTTGATCTGTATGTGGTAAATGGAGAAAGATAGTGGTTGAACATTATTTCAATAATATAATATTGATATATTATTGAAATCGATAAATTTGTATAGAAAGATATGACATAGAAATATATATAGATACAGAAATATTACGATGCAAAGAAGGCAGAAATTCCAGGAAGCCGATGTGTTTGTTGACATGCTGGGAGGGGTATGATGCAAATGACTCCCTGCAAGTTATTTGCATGTACTGAAGAGTAAAAATAATTGGTTAGGCCAAGTCTTAAAGACAGTGGTTGTAGAAAAGCCTCGATCCAGCCATGTCACTGCTAGAAGGGTGCTGTAAATCATGGGGGTAGGAGCAGGATTGTACAGATGCTGAGGCTGGGTCTGGTCCTGGCTCTTTGCCTCATCACCCAAGGAAACAAACAAACAACAACAGCAACAACCAAACCCTGGGCCTCATCCTGTTCAGGCTGCCCTTGCTCATGTAAATGTGTGCCCCTGTCAGCCCAGCCTGGCTCTTGCCGATGGCAACGCTGCAGCCCCTTTTGCCACGCTCTACTTCTGGTCTTTTGAAACAGGGAAAGTGGTTTGTCCCTCCATGCAACAGGACTGGCAGGTCTAACGGAGACTGCCTCATCAGTGCACAGAGAGGCTGGTGGGAGGAGCAGGGATACCTGCCCGTAAAAGGGGCATGCATGGCATCCATGGCGTATATTCCTGCTTAGCAAGAGCGTGTGGTGCCTTTGAAGATATCTTAACAAGCTCTCAGGTTGCTTTCTGCACAGAGAAGGCAATGCTCACACGCAGGTGCTGTCACCTCTGTGTCATTCCGTAATCCCAAATATGTCAAAGATGAATGCCAACACTGACAACAAATATTTACTAAAAGGGATTGAATTAATCACTGATTCCCATGACATGTTGTGCTGTTAACAATCTGGACCACATTAATGAGGCTGTACAAGAGCCCAAACACAACCAAAGTGTGTGGATGAGAGCCACAGGAGGAGGAGCTGATTTCTACCCTAATGATACCTGGAACTCCCCACCCTAAACTGACCTTGAGCTGTTTCCCACCTTTAAAGTAATATATAAAAAATAAAATCTGTTGTGCTTTGTAAATAGTAGCTAAAGTCAATGTGATCTGTCCTGTATTATGCAAAACACGAAGTCCTCCTCTGGCCAGCCAAATGGTTAGCATTAAGCATGTTCCCTTCCCCTCCCCGCTGCCCAGTATATGCTGAGTCAGCACAAACACATCGCCAACAAGTGAAAGCATTTGGCGTTCAGAAACATCTCAGTGCTCTACGGAATGGAGAAAACAAATTGTTCTTGCACTGGCCGTAATGAAGCCTGGTTTCCAATGGATTTGTGTGTCGTGGTTGATTGATTTTTAACTGCATTATGCAAAGGCAGCAGCATGTCCTCACTGTTTATGAGGTGCTGGAGAACACGCACGCACGAGGAGATTTGCTCAGTGAATCAGGAGAAGATCAGAACAAGGCAGGTTCTCGAGGGAGCAGCCCAGTATCTTCCTGAGGATCTGGCTGGGGTGATGTAGGTTATTACTCTTCTCATCCAACATTAACTCCCTGTGGCAGAGGGTTGCTGCTCCTGAGCTGAGCCATACAACCAGGTTATGGAGCATTTTTCATGCATGTCACTGCAAAATCAGGCATGTTGGCTAAAATCACCCTCATTTTATGGCTCAGGGGGCCATAAACTTGTCCTTCTTGAACCCTCTGGGCATCCTACAGCCTATTTCCACCACAGCTGGGGAGAGAATCTAGGGTAACAGAATGCCACAGGAAAACTCCCTGGTGGCAATCGCACCTCCAGTACACGTGCATTGCTGGCCCTGAGGAGGGTCCTAAATGCTCAAGTGGAAAGGGAGAGGGCTGTGGAGTCTGGGGGCCCACAGTTCACGTCCTCTCTCAGCCTGGAGCTTTGTGTTTCCCTGGCTGTCCTGGTTCTAGCACTGGCAAGAACTATAACATGAGAGGACTGGGTCTGTTGTGAGCGAGCCTTGGACATCTGAGACATGCCCGTGGGAGAACTCCTAGGGTAAGAGATGTGGCTGGCCCCTCTGGGAGGGTGGCTAAAGATTGATCTGGAACCGAAGCAGATGGAGAACCAGGAGAACTTCCCCCACAGGGCAGCATCTTGGATGGCTCCGCAATGCTCCCAGCGGCGGCTATAGTCCCTGGAGCCACACTTGGACACCATGAGGGGATCCAGAGCTGGGGAAGGAAGCCCTTGGGGCTGCGCTGCTAACCCAGGCTGGAGCTTCTACCACTCTGAAGGGAGGACTGAAAAAGATACTGAACAAACTATGAATCCTCCAAAGGCCACACAAAATATTTACTTTTAAGAGTTTTTAAAGCCATTTGTCCTGTTTAATGAAATCATAGCAGATTTTGAAACAAGCCCTGCTCCATACTCCAGACCTCCATGGGCCACTCCCCTACTGGGGCATGTGTTTCACCAGCACTCGTTGCTGGTGATCTCCCAGCCCGTGCATTCCTTCCACGGTGTGTGGGGGAAAGCAGCCTCTGGAGTATGTGGAGCCTCCTTATATGAACTCTGATCTATTGAACTCGAGAGTTACCACCTTTCTGCTATTTCTCTGAGCACCTGTGAGAGCTGCTGGCCTCTCGGTGCTACTGCTGTCTAGCGGAGCGGACCCCCCCTTGTGCCACAGAGCCCATGCTGGGGCTCTGTGAGTGGGAAGGGGATTTTCCCCACGTTGGTTCAGCACTGGATACCCAGAGCGCCTGGGAGAGATGCTCTTCATGGTACCCACCTGCGTTGGAGGGACACCCCTTTCCTCCCAAACACTCTGCCAAGGGGAGGTCTGTATGGTGAGGTCTGCACAGGGGTGCACCCCAGCCGCACCAGCCCCGGCTGATCCGCAGCGCCCCAACGCCGCTGGCGCCCTGTGCCCCGGCTCCACGCTGGAGCCCCGGACCCTCGCGGCGCCCCGCGCCCTGGAGCACCCCGGGCCGCGCACCTCAGCCCTGCCCTGCGGAGCCCCACGTACCTCCGGCACCCCGCACCCCCGGCCGGCTCCGAAACACCCCGGCCCCGCCCCGCCGGGCCCCACACCCCGCCGCCGCCGCGCTCCGGAGCATCGCGGGTCCCGCCGGGTCCCGCTGCCCCCGGGGCGCCCCGGCCCCGCGGCGGCGGCGGCTGCTCCCGGCCCCGCGGCGGCGGCTCCCCGTTACGAAACGCGGCCGGGCCGGGCCGGGGCGGAGCGGCGGCGGCAGCCAATGGCGGCCCCGGCGCCGCCGCCGCCGGTTATGTAAAGGGGGGGGGGAGGCGGGCGCCGGCCCCCGGCCCGGCAGGGCAGCGGCGGCGGCAGCAGCAGCAGCAGCAGCCCCGCGCAGCCCCGCGCAGCCCCGCGGGCGATGCGCCGCCGCTCCCCGGCGCCGGGCCGCCCCCGCCGGGGCCGCAGCCCCTCGCCGCCGCCCGCCCTTGGCGCCGCGGCGGGCGCGGACCTGCTGCGCTGCCCCTGCTGCCGCCTGCTCCTCCGGGCGCCGGTGACCGTGTCGTGCGGACACTCCTTCTGCGAGCCCTGCCTGGGCGCGGCCCTGCCCGCCCGCTGCCCGCTCTGCCGGCAGCGCCTGCGGCTGCTGGGCGTCGGGGCGGCGCGGCGCAACGTGCTGCTCTGCGCCCTCCTGGCCAAGTGCGCGCCCGGCGAGCGGCGGCCCGCGGCCCGCCACGGCGTCGAGCTGGGTAAGCCCCGGGGGCTGGCGCGGCCGGGGGGGCCCAGCGTGTCCCCGGCATGGCCTTGGGGACAAGGATGCGCGGGGTGCGCCGCCGGTACCCGGGTGGGCTGCGCTGGCCTGGCAGCGCCCTGCCCTCCCCGTCTGCGCAGCCGGGACGCCTGGGCCATTTGTCTGGGTGCGAGGAGCTTGTCCCCAGCCTGCACCCAGAGCAATGGGACTGTGTAGAACGATGCGCAGAAGCGAGATGCAGAGGCTGTGAGCTCTCTCTCTGCTTGGAGTGGCCAGCTGTCCTCTCCCAGCACCGTGCGGCACACTTCCAGGCACAGGCTGCTCTCCTTCATGTGCTTTGCCTTTCTGCCGGGCTTCTAGGGGCTGTTGGAGGGGATGGGTGGCAATGACAAGGCCTGCTGCTCATTGCCAGTGAGTGGGCCGCCGGCAGGGCAGAGCGAGCAGTGCGCACTCCATCGCCTGCATGCACAGGGCATGAACAGGGCAGCCAGAGAGGAATAGCTGCATCTTTAAAGCTAAGAGGTCAGCAGCTTCCTGGGGGCGTCCAGCAACATTTCTGGGCTAGAGGAAGAGCTTGGCCCAGCCAGGCCCCAGGGTGGTGTGGCAATTATATAAAATGTTTGGGACTTTTTCAGTCCAGGGCAGATGCATCTGAGCCCCCTGAGCCTGGCAAGAGCACAGCCTTGGCCAGGCTCCAGGGCCAGCCCACTCACCGTGTGTGCAGCAAGGCCTCTGTGGCCCCTTCTGGGATAGGCTCTTGTGAGACATTTGCCTGCAGGGTCAAGTTTAGGTCCAGGCGATTTGGTCTACTTTAAAGTGGGGCTGCAAGTGGGTTTTTTTGGAGTGCTCTGGTTAAGTAAAAGGGGTTATACAATGTTCCTGGATGAACAGGGAGTTGGGGCGGTGGAGGCAAAAGGTCCTTTATAGACGTGCATTTCTATGGCAGCAGCGAGCTTGTGTTGCAGGGCGCAGACAATTACTTCTCGGTCGCTGCATGATGAGTGCCAGAGGTAAGGCTATGTCTGAAACGAAGGGGCCAAGCGGGCCAGCCGTTCCGGATGCTGGGAGCAGGGCCCTTTATGCAACACTCCAGAGCATCCATTTTACATGCTGTGCACTCTTTGTTCAAAACAAATACACCTGCAAGGTTGTCTGCTACTCTTTTTGCTATTGCCAGTCTCACTATTTTTTTGTCTTACTTGAGTGTACAATTGCATATCTCTCTAAAAAAGAAAAGAAGAGTATAAAACAGCCTCTGTTACTATAGAGCAAAACTTTGAAAGTTTTTTTTAGTCTCTCTCTACTATGTGCACAGGTCTCTGAAGGACAGGGAAGTCAGAGTTAGGGGGAAAAAGGAAATGGGAATTACAGCCACAGTTTCTATTAACATGTGCTCACTGGTATTGCCTGAACTCTGCCATGTGGGTGGTGCTTCTGGGGTGCGAGTTTTCAAGTTTCATGGTCTGCAGACCATTTTCAGGCTTCACAGCTTCTTTTGGGTTGTCCTTCACTCTTCTCTTCCTGCCTTAACGTCGATAAATGCGGCACGCACAAGAACGTGTGTTTTTAGTGTAGCTCTGTGGACCAGCTTGTGGTGCCCTACTGAGCAGTTCCCTGTTGGGAGCTGTTGCTTCTGGCTTTGTAGGAAACCCATAGCCGGCCTGCAAGCTCTGTCCAAAGAGCAGCTCTCCTTGTCTGGCAGACCTTATGTCTAAAATAAATTGTCAGCTTTTTATCTTCTATTTTTTCTAAGTGAGCAAAAAAAGTGCACTGTAACCAGTAACACAGGAGGACTTCTAATGTGCCTGGAGTCTAGAGAGGGCTATCAGTCAGTCATCAGCTGCTGGGTCTGCCAGCTGGCTGATGTCCCTAATATCTAATGATATCAGAGATCAAAAATAGCTGTGGCAGAAGAGAAATGCAGAATTTGTAGCCCGATTTTACACATTGTATTTTCACCAAATCCATTGCTTTATTGCTAGGCTGTGCAAATGTCTCAAACGCATACTTGCTTATGTGGAAAATAAGCCTCTAGACTTTGTACCTGTTTGTTTGTCTCTACTTATCATTAAGCGCCAGAGTATTTTGTCTCTAGGTCTGTGCCTGTGGGATAGGGGGCAGGGTAGTAAGTTCCCAGTGTTCCTGAATTGGGCCCTAAGCTTCTGCCCAAGATCGTCAGTGAGAATAAGTTCTGAGCGATCATGGCTCGCTCTGCCGCGAGGCTCAGCGAGCAAGAGCGGGTGCTGCTGTCCGGGCGGCGATGCCGCCTTCGACGGCGGGCAGAGCGCAAGCGCTCGCCGTGCTCCACGCCACGCAGGGGAGCAAGAGGAGGCAGTAGCTGGGCAGAGACTTCTTGCGTTGCAGTAAGAGGCAGTGGGTGGCTGCGTGGGTTGTAGGGGCCTGGGCACGGTGATGGTGGAGGTGGGTTGGAGGAGCGGGAACGTTGCCTGCAAAGCTGTATCTGGTGCTGGCTGAGCTGTTCAGGCTTGACTCTCCTCCAGGTAGGAGCTGCCAACCCTCGAGCAAGATGTTTCTGTAAAACCCTTTGCCACAGTAAATGAAGTGCCAGTGCCTGGAAGTGGTTCCTCACTTATGCAAGTTCGGCCTCAGATTTTCAGGAAGGGGGAGAGGAGGGTTTTTACGAGGTAAAATGAGCTGCATTTCAGCCTTGAAATAGGTTGCTGAGGAGGACCTATGGCACAGCTTGTGTCCTATCATTGCACCCTGCCCAGGCCCAGCTGAATCAGTGGTCCCAGCAGTGCTGCCCCAGTGCACAGCTAAGGTGTCTGTGCATGCTGCCTGAGCTGCCCTGGCCACCCTGGAGAAAGCCAGGTGCTGACAGGAACATGAAGCCCTCCGTAGGGGACTGGAGTCACAGCTGTATTTCCCTCCCCCCTGAAGCAGGTACCTGCACCGTAGCCCTTGGCAGCCGCCTGCCTCTGCAGCTTCCTCAGCGCTGGGTTAGATGTGGCACCAGGTTTATTGACCTGTTGTCTTAGCTGGGAAAGTCAGCAGCACGTTGGATATAGGTCGTCTCCACAGCAAACCATGATATAATGAGGTGGATCTGTGAATCAGCTCAAACCCACAAACATGACCACACCTAGTGGCTTCCATAAGCTGTGTTGCATGGGTGTTGAGGGTACTGGTTTAATTAGTGGTCACCTGTTTGTTTGGCCCCACTAGCACCCTGTGCCCCCTAAGCCCCATGTGGGTGGTGCAGGTGGAAAGGAAGGTCCTAATGACGTTTCTGTGAGAAGGGAGGAAAAAGGTTTTCATGGCCAGTAGCACCCATAGGAGGTGGTTCCCTCCCCCCCCCCCCCCCCCCCGCTGTAGGGATCCTTTACAAGATCAGCAAGAGCTTGTGCCCTGCAAGATGGATGAGTAAGAACTGGGTGCTGAATTCCCTTACCCCATTTTGGGTAATCTCAGCCTTTTCTTGTACTTGGAAACATTCTGAGGTCTTGCAATGGGAGGTGTTGATCCACCACCTTTGCCTTCTTCCCAGCAGCCAGCCCACAGGGTGCTGGGGCAGATCTGGAGCCCTCCTTGTAGTTCCCCTGGCTTTCCCTCTGCCCTGGGATAGAGATGGCAAAACGCTGGGTCCAGCAGGCTCTCCAGCTTTTGTGAATGCAGGTCTCCACAGCTGCTGGCTTGTTTTGTAACATGTTATTGTGGATCTGCAGGGTGAATCACGTTGCAGAGCCTCCTGTGGCAACAGCCACCATCAGGAGGATGTACGTGATGCACCCTTTCTCCAGCAGCTGCATCCCGAAAGGATGGATGTGAGCACAGATCCCATCACAGGTGAACAAGTAGGTGCTGAAACAGAGCTCCAAGGCAGCAATGGAGGCCTGTGGCTGAGAGCTTTTCAGGGAGATGGGAAATAAGGAGGAAGAAATAAAGAGAAATTTAAAGTAGATACTTTGAGGGAAATGACCACCCTTGCAGAAGGTTATGAGGCCACTAACTTCTACCTGAGGAGGAGCTCAGGGGCTGTGTTTAGCTTGAGGGATGCAGCAGGAGATGTCCCACCATGGCAAGGTCTCCCTAGGTCTCGTCCAGCTGCAGCAGCTCAGCATGTGGCTCGATGGAGACTTGTGGCACAAGTAATGACATTTGTTTCCAGCCCCAGGTGACACTTCCCTGCGGCTGTGCCGGGCAGAGGCGTACGTGGCACTGGGGCAGTATCCAGAGGCGCTGGAGGACTTGGACGCAGTGTGCAGGGCTGAGCCTGGAGATGGCGAGGTGAGCAGAGGGAGTGCTGCGGGGTGTGGGCACTAGTTGTCCATACTCCTTTCTCTTACAACAGGAGAATTTTGGGGAGAAGCCTTGGATAAAGCGGACCTGTGGGATGCCAGAGGCTGCAGAGCAGCTGCCCTGCTGCTCTGTTTTCTGAACCCAGAAGAGATTTTGCACTGCTTTTGAGCATAACCAGGCTGGATGGTGCCACGTAGTGGTAATGGATATATCCTCCAGCCACAGAAGAGACTTTCCCTTTGGTGTCACAAATCCTGGAGCTGTCAGACCTTCTTTGAACATGAACATCTCCTGCCCCCAGTATTATAGTTCTGCTTACAGCCAGAGCTTACCATATGGGAGGAATTTCTCCCTTTCTGCTCCAGAAGGTTTCTTCTAGCTGTCCTGGCATGGTTCTGAAAGCTCATTTTTTCAGGTCCCAGTGCCAGGGAAGGAAGAGAAGGGAGAAGGCTGGCGAAATCTTAGTTCCAGAGAGGGATGTGGATATTTTACCTGTCATCCAAAGGTCCTAACACCAATCTCCTGTCAGCCACCGATTGCAGGGCCTGGTTCATGTTTACTGACAATTGTGAATTCACATAGTCATTGGATTCATCCTGCACAGGAACACACTATCCAAATCCAGTAATGATGTGTTATGTTGCAAATATAGGATGTAAATGCTCCATCCCACTGATGGTCCCATCCATCAGTAGAGGTCTGGAGCTCTGCAGAGCGAGTGCACACAGCTGTGCTGGTGATGGGAGGAGCAGCAGCCTGGGACAAGTTGCGGGGCTCTGGGGAAATTTTGGTTGAGCTGCCCTCTGAGAAAAACAGGCCTGGGAGCTCACTTGCTGATTTGTGCAGCACTTTCTGGCAAGCTTCTCAGCATTCAAAGGGAGAAGCCCTTGACTCCTTCTCGAGGCCTCTGTAGGGTTTATCTACTTGGCTTTTGCAATTGCTGTGTTTTGAAAAACTGTTTTGTATGATGTGTGGCTGTGCTGATACTGGTTTCTTTCCGAGAGTGCATTTGGTAGGCAAAGAAGACAAACCTGAGCATGGGAACAGCAATAAGTGCAGATACTTCAGCTTTGGCTAGGGGCAGGCAGGGCGATAGAGGGAGGCTCGCTCCAGACCTGATGCTCAGCCAGGAGCTGAAGAGCAGTGTTCTCAGTTGGCAGCAGGCCTAGTGGGCTGTGATCAAGGCCAGTTCTGTGATGTTGTGCCCATTTGATCAGAGGGTTGGGAAACACTAATGGGAGCTCTCCTGAGGTGGGGAAGAAAGATCAACCTCCTACCTTCCTTTTCAGTGAGATTTGCACTAGCCTTAATGCCAAACGAGGCCTTGAGGCTGCGAGGCCAAACCTGGCGCTCTTTGTGCCTCCCTCCAGGTGCTTGCTGGGTCACCCGTTCCCTTCTCACTGGGTGTTCTAGTTATGCTCAGGGCGACAGAGGCAGGGGCTGCTGAAGGGATACTCAAGCTTCTGTTACTAGTAGGGATTCCCTGCTAGGCTCCTGGAGCCAGCTGGAGGAGCACTGACACTGCTGCATTGCTTCCTGAGTTGTCTCTCTAGGCCAGAGTAGGAGGGAGCTTTGGGTTGGCTACTTTGTCCAAGCCTCTGGTTGAAAAAATACATTTTTCAGAGCTGCTAATCTAGCCACCATTCACCTCCATTCTGGAACAAGGCTGCCTTTGATTCTCTGGACCAGCTGGCAGGCAGTCCAGATTTCAGGCCAGTACCGAAATCACTGTCATCACCTCTGTCATTCTCCCTGGCACTGAGATTTCATGCTATGAGTGGACACTTTTCCTCTTGGGTGGAAAGGGCAGGGGACTGAGGAATGATGATGTGCCCCCAACCGCTCGCTCCTTTTGGGTAGTGGAGAACATGGGTCCCAGCCTTTGAAACATGCCTTTTTATTCATTGCCTCTCACCACTGTCTTCCTTAGTCTGGCTCGGGTATTGGTTTGACAGAGGACTCGGCTACTGCTGAAACAAGAAGCCCATACTGTGCCCACACAAGGCTGCAGAGAGCAAGAGACTTGTTTTTATGGCTTGTGAGGGATGGAGCGTGGCAGGCTGCATCCTCAGCAAGCCTGAGGTGTCTTCTCTGAGGCGTCACATCTGAGCTGTGTCCTTTCCTTGCAGATCCTCACGCAGGACAACTCTCCTCAGCCAAGCGTGGCTGCAGAGCTTCCAGCTACCTGCCAGGGCTCATCCAACCCCCAAGCAGGGGAAGAAGGATCAAGTGCTGGGCTCACACTTTCTCTGGCACAAGAGTGTGCTCAGGTGAGAAAGTCTGCAATGATCTGAGACAGCAATGGGACCTACTGTCCCTTTGGGACATCCCAAATTGGCATCTCCCAATGATAGGAGGAGAGATCAGGTAAAGAGAGGTCCTGCAGGATAGCAAAGACATGATCTGAGCTCTTGCTACAGAGACTGGGGAACCTGAGAAGGCTTCTCCTGTTTGCCAGCCTGTTTTCTGTTTCTCTTAATTTGTTCTGCAGTATTTTTGGTAAGGCGTCAGACTTTCATTGTGTTTAAAACATAAGTCACATTGCATTCAGCAAGAGTATAAAATATTGGTGTTAATAGTGTTTTTCATTAGAAATGTGCATTTGAGGACAGTTCAGACCACTAGAAGGTATCAAGGAAAGCTCATCTTCTGCTCTTTGCCTTCTAAGGAGAAATTTGGCAGGTTTAGAGGGAGGGGAAAATTGGAGAAATTGGGTTAAATACACCCAAGTACTAAGTGATTTGCATAGGTAAACCCCTGTTTAAACTGCAAGATCAACTATCCCATGAGTGTATGCTCTAGGCAGTAAAAATTGCCCAGATCTCCCTCTGAGTGTTGCTTTTCAAGTGTTTTCCCCTGTGCGCAAGTTCCGGGATGGTTTATGTTTCACCCCGAAAAAAGGTAAAACTGTGGCTCCCAGATGCCATTGCAGAGGTGAACAAGGGATGCCTTTCAAGGCCTCACTCTCCTAGCATCCAGCAGATCCAGCAGGTTAATATATGATAATGTACAGAGAAACCTCTTGGTTGCATAGGACTCACTCAGGTGGATGAGGCTGGCTGAAGTGCAGAGAGAGTAGGACTATCAGGTTTGATTTATGTATTTTCACTCCCCTCTTTGTGTCCAGGATCAGGAGGGAGCAAAGGAGAATGGCAAAGGGGACATGGAGCCTGAGGATGGCAAGGTGACACTCACCTTTTCCCTGCCAGGAAGACAGCGAGACTCAGACGCTTCGTCAGAGAGCCAGGAAAAACAGTTGTCAGGTGAGTGCCGTCAGAGGTACCAAAATCTCATCTCAGGCAAAATGCCTGTTTAAAATACATTTTGGTGCTGTAATCTCAGTCTTTGTGACATGTGCCAGACCAATGAGTGGAGATCCAAGGGACGTGCGATGGGGCAGTTCCAGCCATCGCGCTTACTGTGTGCGAATGTGAGGGGGTCTGATACCCTTTATTGAGCTGGTGGAAGTTTACCAAATCTTTGCATCTGGTTTGAAAAATTCTAGTTACAACCAGATATAATTTGTTCCCTTTGCTATGTGGAGTCGCAAGGAGACTTCCTTTAATAAACAGTTGCTTCACCGGTGTGCCTTGTCCCCTAGCCTGCCCTGGTGGCTCAGCATGCCCTGGTGAGATGAAGAGGGTGAAATGCTGCAGTCTGTGTGGGACAGGAGATCAGCCCATGTCATGGTTCCTGCTTGTCTCAACACTGAGAAAGCCTCAGCATGTTTCCTAGGGGATGTTACTTTTTCCTTGTCTTTTTCTCCTGTCAGAGAGCGAAGAGGAAGCAGCAGAAGGAGACCAGCTGTACCTGGGGGACCTGCTGAGCATATCTGACCTGGAGTGTTCTCTCTGCATACGGTGAGTTTTCCAACCAGTGAGCTGTCAGGATGAAGAATAGGCATCTGCCAGGGTTTGTTCCCCACTCTGGAGCTTTCTTCATACCCTAGTATCAAACTCAGTGCCTAGCACTGCAGAAACACAGGTTAAAGGATAAAAGATAAGTGAGGAAGGTACGGAGGTGGGCTTTTCTCTGTAAAGCTTGGAAGAGCTTAGATCAGTCTCTCAGACCCAGTGTGTCCACATCTATATCGCTCGTGACATCAGTGCAGAAGTGGCGATGTTCAGTGGGGTCAAAGATCTTAAGTGGTGATTGCCCTTTGTAACAGCATCCTGAAACAGGAAGGTTTTGCCTCAAGGAAATGCTGTCTAATGTCTAACACTGCCATTGCAATCCCAGAGAGGGGAATTGGCCCAGCGCTGTGCACACAGGGGGTGGGAGAAGAGACAGGGGTAGAGTACATGTCCGTCTGCCAGGCCTGGGAAGGTCTGGGTGCCTGTGAGTGAGCACTTACTGCCAAAGGGTATGTTGAAATTGGGCTATTTTCAGTGTGTCCCAGGACTTTGAGCGTTTGTGCAAGTACACTCTTCCCAGAGGACTGGGTGTTTTACTGCTGTACATGCAGGATGGTCAAGGTCTCCTGTGCAACAATGTCTTCAAGCTCTGGATATGGCATGGGGGAATGACCTGCAAGTGAACTGCAGAGCAGGGGCCAGACTGAAGCTATATGTGGTCTGAATTAGGTGAATTTAGATCTCTTGCTCCATCTGAGAGCAGGGAAATGTCATGCTCAAGAAGAATCAGGATTCAGTAGGCAAAGAAGTAACAATTTGTACCTCCAGTAGGTAGCTTCCACTGGTCTCTTAACCAAGCAGCGCTTTCCTGAGGTCTTCATTTCATTTCTGATCCTGGAGCCACCGGTGAGCAACCTGAGTGACTTGCAGCCTGCTCTGCTCTTGGAGCTATGGGAGAAGGAAGCACTTGATCTGGTTTACAGCATTATGCAAGTCCAACAGTCTGATCCTAGGCTTCTGATTAGAGGAATAAACCAGTTAAGAACTTCTTAATTAACAGAACATCATATAAACAAGGCTTGGTTGATGCAGCATCAGTGAAGTTAAGTTTCCACTGGATCATGGAAAACACATCATGAGATAGCTTTCAGTGGTGTCTTATCCATGCAGCACTGTTGTTGTTAGTGAAGAAGGCTGGTTAAAGTCAACATGTTTCCCTTGAAATGGTAGAAGGAGACATGGGAAATGCTTCATTGCTTCAAGAAGCAAAATCCCACAGGACCGTAAGTTTGAGACCTGTTTTCCTCTTGCTCTCGGCAGGGTATTTCGAAAGAGAAGGAGCAGGTACTATACCAGTAATAGCCTGAAGCTGCACCCACAGCTTTGCCCGCCCTGGCCTGCTGAACTACTGCCGCACCAGCCTCTGCCAAGCAAGTGTGCCTGACCACTTTGTGGGAGTGCTGTGCAAAGGGGCCCAAACCAGGAAAACCCTGGCCTGGGGGGAATGACAGCTTCAAGAGTACCCAGCCCTTTGAACAGAGGCTATGCTGAGTGTCTGTCTCATGGTCCTCCCTTGCAGGAGCCTGGGGTGGTGCAACACATGCTCCTTTTTCCCCACATCTGGCTATTTGGTCTGTTGATTTTGGTTGTTTTGCAGGATGTTATTTGAGCCAGTGACAACACCATGTGGGCATACCTTCTGCAAGGAGTGCCTCGAACGCTGCCTGGACCACAGGCCCAACTGCCCCCTCTGCAAACAGAGCCTAAGAGAGGTGAGGGCATGTGGCCTGGTGGAATGGGGCCCAAGGGGGAGCTGGGGGCCGCTGTATGCTGACTCTGGTTGCGGTCAGTGTACTGGGGCTGAAGTGGAAAGCTGTGATGCTTGCATGTGAACAGCTATCTGGCAGAGAGGTATCAGCTTCACTCACATGGGAAGGACCACACAATTTATAATTAAGACTGAGGGATTCATTTCCAGAGAAAGCCACAGTGATTTAGTGAGATTGTAAACAGGGCAGAGTTAAAGAGAGGGAAATTAATGCTAATAACCTTTACAAATGGAAATGGATGGAAAACCTCCTAGTCTGGAGATTTGGCTTAATCTTTAATGAGAAGGGATGCAGACAAGACCATCAGGGAAATTAGGTTGTCATACAAGGACTGCAGTGCTGTCAGAGAGAAGACATTATGTTAGATGGATCCTAGGTCTGAACCATATCAGTTCCCTGTGCCTGAAGGTCTTGGTGGACCTGACCTCTAGCCCTACTAGCAGGCTGGAGAGCATCACATCGGTTGCTTTTATCTGTGACATTCTGATCTAAAATTACCCTGAGCTCCTACAAAAGTGAGCATGACTGGGAGCCTGGAGGGGCTCAGCAGCTCCCTTTCTGCTCTTATCCAACCTGTTCCTGGGTTTCATTTCTTTCAGTTCCTGAAGGCTGGAAGTTACAACCCCACTGTCTTGCTGCAGGAGATCATGCTGGCCACCTTCCCCTCCCAGCTGGCTGAGCGGAGAGAGCTGCACCAGGCTGAGATGGCAGAGCTCTCCAAGTAAAGCAAGGACCTTCTCAGGCACATGTGTGCATGGGCAGAGGCAGGGAGTGAGCTGCATTGCTCTGGCCTCGGTCTGCTTGAGCTGCATCTGCCCTGTCTCCAGGACCATGGCACAGCACTTCAGAGAGCCCAGAAGTGCCTGGGGGGAATATAGGAATGAGGGAGCATCCCTTTGCGGGGCTGTTGTGTGGGCAGAGCCTGTCCTTGGGCTCCTGGTGAGTCAAGTGGAGGCTTTAGTATTGCTCTGAGCCAGAGCATCCCTTCTTGGGGCAAAGTACTTTGCAGATTTGCTTCAGGAGGGTGGCCAGTGTCCAAGCTGGGGGTCAGTAGAATTTGCTTCTGAATGTCTCAGAGGGGCCTCAAGTCCTTCCTCCTCTCCTTCAGTCTGACCAAGAATATCCCCATCTTCGTATGCACGATGTCCTTCCCAGGCGTTTCATGCCCTCTACATGTCTTTGAGCCCCGCTACCGCCTCATGATACGACGGTGCCAGGAGACAGGTACGAGGAGGTTTGGCATGTGCATCTACGAGAATGGAAAAAGGTGAGCCCCAGGGCAAGGCATCTCCTTCCTGCCCTTCCCATGCACAACCGATCTGCCCCTCTGTGTCAGTCCCAGCATATTTGCCCTATAGGAGCACGCAGAAAACTGTGTAGCTTGTGTTACCTCGGAGGTACTGATGCAGAGAAAGGAAGATAGCCTGGTGCTACGCGGGGCTGTGGGAGCAGGCCGTTGAGCCCACAGCTCTGTGTGGGGCTCCTGATAACTTGGCCAGGAGTCAGCTGCCTCACTTAGTGCATTTTTACAGAGGCACTGAGTCACTCTGCACCCTTCAGGAGGGCTCCAGCTGAGGAGCTGTTAGCTGGAAGTCTCTCAAATCCTTCATAGTATAGAGGGGAGGAACAGGGCGCAGTTTTGTATCCCACAGCACCCCCGCAGAAAAAAATCAACAGGGAAGTGGTGCTTTCCCCACACAGTATGGAGTGAAACTGAAGCTCCCTGCCTTCTGACATCTTGCAGGCCAGAGAATAAATGGGGCCAAAATGAGCCATCAATGACTGTTAAATATGATGGTCTAGGAACAACGTGAAGTCTCTGACCTATGTGATTGTCTAGCAGTGTCCTCCAGCTTCTGTTAGTGATTAAAGTTGTCTTATCTTATACACTGCCCTTAACAAGCTGCAACTGGTCTGTATGAGAAAACAGGACACTGGGCTAAATGGGCTTTTGTTCAATGCTATGTGGCAATATTTGCCTTCATAATGAAACCTCCGTATCTCAGGTGGCTGAATCTTTAGGCTACTAACTCAAGTACTCTGATAAATGAGTCTTTCCTTGGGCATGTCCTCCCTGTGATCCAGTCCTCCTCTAATGAAATGAGGTGGTTAGTATTTTCTGGCCTCTCATGGGCTTTAGGAGGATGTCTGAGCAAGGAGTGGTTTGTTCAGGACCTTTAGATGTCAGGGCAGAATGAAGATCTGAGTCACTTCAGTATAAGGCCAATCCAAGAGAGCTGTGTGCATGTGCTGCAGTGTGCTCTCTATTCCTGTCCTCTTAGCAGCGAGTGATAACTCAGAGATGTTCTCCAAACCAGCGCCCTCCCAGTCCCCTTGTCACTGGGGCTTCTCCTTTGTGGAGGTGGTGTAATCAGGAAAAGCGGCTCTCCCACTATTGGCACTCCCGTTCATGCTGCTTTCTCTCTCCGTTGCTCACTCCAGTTTTGCTGACTATGGCTGCATGCTGGAGATTCAGCAGATTGAGTTCCTGGCGGATGGAAGATCTCTGGTGGACACGATAGGGAGGCGGCGTTTCCGGGTGCTGAAACGGGGACACAGGGATGGCTACAACACTGCCGATATTGAGTATCTGGAGGACAAGAAGGTGAGGGCAGGACCAGAGCAGAAGTCTGCATTGCAGAGGGACAAAGTCAGAAGGGGCAATTCTGACATGTGGGAACACCCTTGGTGGGCATGTTTCTGCGGCACAGGGTGGCAGTCTCTCTCTGCTGATGGCATTTTTCAATGCTGAATCCAAGCATGGACTTGTGTCCTGTTAGCCTTGCTAGCTTCCTTGTACTGGAGTTAAATGCAAAGCTTGATGTGGAGTGCAGGCCTTCTAGACTGCAAAATCGTGAGAGCTCCTGGTTATGGACAGTGAAGTCAGGTTATGGTGCCTGAATCTTCCCTTTCTCTGTGCTGTGGCTAGCTCAGGCTCAGCAAATACTCTGGAGAGCAGACAAAGTGCTTTAGGTCGGTGCATCAAGAACAAGTTTGCTCTTTGCCCCTCTGTGGCCTCTCCTCCATCCGATGTGAGCTGCTGTCTTCCTCCTTCCCATGCACCCCTGTCTTTCTGCTCCACACAGGTGGCTGGGGAGGAGCTGGAGGAGCTGCAGTGCCTGCATGAGAGCACCTACCAGTTGGCTCGGAGGTTTTGTGAGCATGAAGATGTTGCCTCTAGACACATTTTGATGCAGCATGGACCCCTGCCAGAGAAGGAAGAGGATATCCAGGTAACACCTGAAGGAAGAGGTGCCCTAAACAGGGAGGGTGCTTAGAGAGCCTTTGAGTTAGAGCTGTTCCTCCATTGACCACCACATTGTCAGAAGCATCTATAGGAGCCTTATGGCAGAAACGCTCACAGGAGGGAGCTCAGAGGATCTGGAATCGCTTTGCTAAGCTAGCAGAGCAAGCTTCTACATGGCCTTGTTGTAGGTGTGCTTTCCAGGGCACTGATTACTCCCATACCACCTCTTCCTCAGCTTCCTGTAGTCAGTCTTAAGCCAGCAGAAATCTTGTGCCTGTGTGATGTGAGGCAGCAGGTGGAGCAGCACAAGGAGAGATGCAGAGGAGCCGAGCTGCTGAGGACTGCGTGTGTGTGCACACGCGTGTGTGTATGAGAGCCAGATGGGCCAAACTGGGAGGGTATCAGGACCAGAAAGCCAGGAGACCCTCCTATAAGGGGAGGCTTGCCTTGCACGTAGCCGAAAAGAAGGGACGTGGGACGCTTTTTGGCTTCATGATCAAAATCTCTTACTCTCCTGCTAGGATGCATGTGTGGGGAGAAGCTGTGTGTGTGCCAGGAGCCTGGCACGTCCCAGGAGAGGCTGCTGGAGCTCTGCCGGGTGTCCGTGCTGGCACTGAGGCTTCTCTCTGTGCCCAGGTGCACTCGCACGGACCTGGCCGTACTCTGCCTGTGGGTCCGGCTCGGTGCTGTAGCACGTGCTGCCCAGGAGCGTGTGCTTCCCTGCAAGGCTCTTACTGGGTCCCAAAGGCCCTGAAGGTGAAAGATGAGAAAAAGCAGATCCTGTTTTTCACTCTTCACTGTTTACTGCACTTCTTACTCAGAGGTATTTTAGGAATTGTCTGTTAAAACAGTTTAATGTTTCTCTGGGTTTTAAAACTGTTCTTGGAAACCAAGCACTGAGTTTTATAAGCTTTCCTGAGTCCTTTTGTCAAACTAAAAACTAAACTGCCTGGATTTGGAAACACTTGGGGGTGGTGATGGGGAAAATGCAGAGAACCAACTAACCCAGAATTCAGTGAGTCTGTGGTCTCGTTTCTTCTCATCTTTTCACTGGAGCAAAAGCCATGGCTGGCCTGAGAAGAGGTGCCAAGATGACAGAATCCAATTTACTTATTAACTTGCTTTGACAAATTCAGATCTGGAATTTCATTTATTGCGAAGAAAGTGTTTCGTGCCCAGATCATTGCAGATACGCTCTTTCTGCATGTGCCTGGCCCGTTCCTTGGTTATAGCTGTCCTGGCAGCAGTCATGCCAATGCCGTGCTCAGAACTAGAAAATGACTGTGCCTCACTCAGATGAGTAGAGTATTTCCCTCTTAAACTGGCTCACATTTTAAAGGAGCATTTTCCGAAAGCATTGCCCAGCTCTTATGCCTGTCTGGCCTTTCTTGCCCCTGTTAGAGCAGTTGAGTAATGCTGAAGCAAACGCCCAGAAGGCGAGCTCCCTGGGGGAGGCTCCCCTTGCCTCCGGCGCAGGCTGGGAGGTGCAGCCTGAGCCGCGTGCCGGCGGAGGGGTGCGAGTGCTGCCACGTCGAGGTGCCGGTAGGTCTGTGCAGCCCGGGCTGAGAGGAGAGTTTGGCTCATGCTTAGTGAAGCGATTGCCTTAAGACAAACAAAGGCACAAGATATTTCTGTCTCTTTAGTAGAGACTTCCCTGGTTGCAGCTGTGTCTGGAGACTCCCTGGGGTATGTTTGTCTGGAAATTGAATTCCTTTAGCCAGCAGTCTCGAGCCTGGACAGATGAAAGAGCTGTTTAGATGAATACCTTAGCCAAAGCTGGCACTGCTGCAGCAGCTGCCTAACTGACAAGTGCATTTTACCTATCAGAGATGCTGCCCAAAGACTAGGTGTTTATCTGCCTTGCTGCCTGATGTGGGTATTTCTCTCTCCTCTCTCTCCCTATTAGGCTTCTGCCGATGGACCAGCCTGGTGCTGGTGGCTCATCTCCATCCTGCCCCTTGACCCGTCCTACCAGCTGATGCTCTTCTCCACCACATCTCTGCGAGCCCGCCTGGCCCAGCTGCAGCGCATCCTCACGGCTCTGCTGCGTGCCCACCCCGGCGGGCTCCTGCATGGCCCCCGCAGCCAGGTCTGAGGGTCCAGCTGGGTGCCTGGTGCCATCTGTGCCAGGGAGAGCTCCACCCAGCTGGTTTCCTTATGTGTCTCTTCATGACTTTAGCGTGGTTGGATTCCCCCAAAGCGGTCTGAGCAATGAGCTGGGCACCTGCCTCCCCTGGAGAATGGAGGCTGCCAGCAGCGATACCATGCCCTCCACTTAAGCCGCTTTGGTGCCCTGGGCATGCTGTGCTGCCGGGAGGGAGGGCAGCGAGCCCCATGGTGGGGACCAGGCCAGAAAACTGGGTTGTGTCCTGGGAACCAAAATTCCTCAGCGAGCTGCTTCAGCACCAAGGAAGCCTCTCTGTAGGGCACAGGAATGAGCGCCATGATGCTCTTGGTTTTGGGTCTTCCTCCTTGAAGAACAACATAGCCTTTTAGTAAAAGGGCCTGCACTGCACAGCAGGAGAAGGGGATGTTTAGAGGCTTGGGAGAGGCTGTGCTGGGATATGGAGAGCTCCCTGTGACTTTTCCAGACCTCGGGAGCTGAAGGTTCAGCCTCTGTTTGAGTCCGACTTGACTGTCCTTCAAACTAGAAGAAAGGGTAAATTAAACAATCTGAATCTCATAGTTCAGCTTCTGATGGTCTCCTTGGCCATGCAGCGAAGAGACCTGGCTCTCTGAGCATGCCCCTTCCTCTGGGTCCATTCAGTTCCCTGGCTGCCTTTGCCATGCCAGACTTGCAGGGAGCATCCCTGGTACAGAGCTGTGTGGGGATGCCATGGCTGCCTAGCCTGACAGCCGAGGAGACCACTGTCATGAAATGTGTGAGAAGGGAGGGGTTTGGTTGAGTTGGGAAAAGCACCAACACAAAGATGGTGATTCTGGATCCTGGTTGGGCTCAGACTGCAGTTTCAGACCTGGTTGCAGGGTGTGGGAATGAAGGAACCAGCCATGCAGGAGAAGTAGGCCTGGAAGTGTTTTGGGGAGACTTTCTGCTCCTTCAATAGCGCAGTTCTCTGTTCAGTGTTTCCTAGGAACTTGCTGCCTCCTCAGGAGGAAGTTGGGATCCGAGTGGCAGCTGTGCCTGTTCAGGGGCCCCCAAAACAGTTCAGACAGATAAAAGTCAAGGGAGCCCAATCTCCGGGGAGGCCCGGGAAGGACAGTACGCAGTGACTGGGGCTGTGAACCCTGCACTGGGGGAAAGTGCTGGCTGCACGTGCCTGGCTGCTGCTTGTCACTGAATATGGAGGGAACAGTAATGCCCACTCATGCAGGCTGGGGCTTTCCTCCACAGAGGTCTTGAAGGTTTGGGATTTTTGTCTCCCAACCATAATTTCAGTGGATTTGAGTTGAAATTTAGGAATAATATCCACTTTGAGTTGTTGGATTAAATTTTTTTCCAGAATCTTATCCCTGCCTTTCCCATATGCTCCACACACCATCTGGGGGCTCTGTGAGCTGTTATATGTGTGTGGGAGAGAAAATTGGGTTGAGGCTGCAGTGCTCTTTACTGTGTGTGAATCATCTCAGCATCCGTCTGTGCCCTGCGAGCACTAGGTCCTGCTGCTGCCTGGTTTAGCCTGATCTCTGGGGTAGGGGTCTCTGCTCCCATGGGGACCTGTCTCCCAATGGCCACCTTTTCCCTTCTCTCTCTGGGATCCTCTCCAACAAAGTGCCTCCCTGGAGCGTGGATTGGACTGGGCTGAGCTGTTGCTCCTGAGGGACTGCAAGGAGAGCAGAATGGCTGAGGGCAATGTGAAGCTGGATTTGCTCCTCTGCCTTTGAGCTGTGTTCTCTCTCACTTTGCCACTGTTTCTCTGGAGGAGCATGACTCCCCAAAGGGGCTGCAGGCTCCTCGGGAGCCGCTGGGCTGTCTAACTGGAGTGGGCAGGAGAGGCAATGGCAGGAATCCCCGTGCCTGTCCAGGGCAGCTATGTGTGGGTGGCAGAGCACACTGGTTCCTCACCACTGAATTCTGGAAAGTGCCTTTCTCTTCTGGAGGGTAAGTGTGAGCTCAGCCAACAGCCCCCAGAGCTTCCTGTGTGCCCTCTGAGCTGCCAACTTGCCATGTGCAGGAGCTTCACCTGGGCTTCAAGGAGGGGATGGGATGGGGATGCAGGGGGAAGTGTGGGGCTGCCCTGTGCTGGGAAAGAGCCAGGGCCCGGAGCTGCTTCTGCCTGGCCTTTTTGTGGAAGAGACTTGTGCAAATCACTCCAGTTTGCTTGGAGTACCTTTGGAGTTTGTATTAGCGTCTTCTTCCTGGTCACTGAAATAAAGGTCTTGATTTGTTTGTTTTGTTGGTGGTGTTTGACCTTCTGGTTACACATTGAGCATAGGGCTCCTGATGAAAGTGCTTCTGCATCCAGAGGGAGCTTCAGGGGCACATGGAGAAGTGATGTGTGGGCCTTCACATTGGCATTTGAGAAGCACTCTGTGAACACAGTCTGGCAAGGGCAGATAGCAGTAAGGAGGGGGTAAAGGGAGAAAAAAAGTAGTTTGGCCTAGAGAAAGAGGCCATGTACAAATGAGCCATGTGGAGTGGTTCCAGCCCACTGCTCAGCTAGAGACTTTGGGGAAGGATAGGGAAAGGGGCAGACCTGGCTTGTGGTGATGCCAACTGAGGGGTCCTCATGGTGCCCATCCCTTTAATGCCACCAGGCATGTTTGTTCCCACCTCCAGGAATGGGGGCGAGTAGGACAACTGTCTTCTGCACCACTCTGTGCTGTGTTTTGCTGGGAACTCCGGAGCAGTGTGGGGGGATGGAGGGGACGCAAGTGGGCTGAGACAGCGCATAACAGTGTAGGCACCTTTAAAACACCTCATGCATCAGAGCTGGGTCTCTGCTAGGCCATTGCTAACAGGCTCCGTGAAGAACTGGACCATCAATTTCTCCCCCAGCAACACGAGGCTGTGCCCCAGAGGAGCCCAGCTCTCCTCCAGCTCGTGCCCGGGGCCGAGCCCCAGGCTTTCTCCAAACCCAGTGAAGAAAGAGGAAAGAAATTTGCTGTGGGAACAGCGCAGCTGCCAGCTTCCTCCCACTCTGCAGCAGCGAGGAGTGTGAAAGGAGCCACTGTTGTTTACAGAAAAGGGTTTAAAAATAAAACAAGCCACAGTCCTCTCACTGCTGTGAGCCCCCATCTATCGTCCTTCTGGGGTTTAGCTGTGGTGGCTGAAGACGATAGCATGTCCTCCAGAGCTCAGGGCATAACCTGTGGCTGCAGCTAAACTCAGCGCTGGCCATGACTGAGCACCAGGGTGTACACAGCAGGTAAATGCACCACGCTGGCCAGGGGGGCCTCTGGGGACTGGGCAGCGTGGATGCACCGTGCAGCCCCTTTGTTCAGCCCAACACCAACCGGCAGAGCTCGGCAGGCTAGAGAGGTGCCTCCCTTCTTCTTCTTCTTCTTCTTTTATTTATTTTTTTTGGGGGGGGGGGGGACTGTCTCTTTTGCCCCGCTCTGCCCCCCAGCCCCTACCCTCCCTGCTGGCTCTGGCAGCCCAGGTTTCAGGCGCTGTTGCAGCTGGCACATGCGGTGAGCTGGCGCTGGCACCGGCTCCCTTTGCCGTGTTGTCCTGCTCCCGCTAGATGTCAGGAAGAGGCCGAGTGTGGGCGAGGAGAACTGTGCAGCGCGGGGACCGGGCGCAGGCATCAGCTGGAAAGGAGGGACCCCCCCCCCCCCCTTGTCACAGCACGCAGCCGGGGTGCAGCAGTGTCCTACGACCCCGTGCACAGGCAGATGCGGCACATGGGGCCATCTCAGCCAAACCAGGAGGACAGGTTGTTGCACAGAGCGGAGATGCGGTCGCGATGGACCAGCTGTGTCCATGCTTCATTCTGCACTGGGGACAGGACAGGGCTGCAGCTCTCCTAGTCCTGCCCCAAAGCTCTGCCCAGACACGGGGACACCAGAGTTCCCACCATCTGCTGGGACTGTCAGGTGACCATTGGACTTGACACTGCCTCCCACTGAATGTTTGCCCAGGATCAGCTGCTCTGGCCCCTGTGGAGGCTGGCAGCTATGGGGAATGCCAGCATCTCTGTGCCAGGCTCGATGCCAGGCACAGCTCCTTCCCCTCCCCGACAGCAGCAAGAGCCCCAGAGAGGCAGACCCAGTGCGACACACTCTCCGGTCTGCCCGCACTTCCCCACGCTGCTTTCTGCTGTTGCATCCTCTGTCTTCCCTGTATTTTTCCATCTCTGCATACACTCCTCCCCGGCTCATCCCAACAATAACTGGTAATGATTTCTGGCCTTTATATAACACTTGTCATCAGTGCTTTTCAAAAGGAAGTCAATACCCTTCTCTGGATTTTACAGATGGGGAAACAAGGACGGAAAGAGGCAGTATAACACCCAAGGTCATTCATCCCTAGGAGTCCCAGGGCTCTCCGAACAACTCCCTTCCTGCCCATCCAGCTCTCCCAGGCCGGAGAGACATTTCTGTGGCTGGGTTTCACCTCTCTGGGCCAGCTGGATGATCTGCTGGGAGGTAGCCCCATCCCACTGTCCCCATCTGCTTCCTCCAGTTCCCCTGCCCTTGTCACCAGCAATTTCGGTCTTTTCTGCTTGGTGCTTTCAACTCGCAATGATGGTGACAACTTGCCTCACCTAATAGGGTGTGCAAGCAATTAGCTAATGCAGCAAGTAATTAATACAGCAGGTGTCAGGCTGTGCCTTGTGTTTCTTTAACAAATGGCGTCACTCCAAACCAATTAGACCATCGGTACTTGAAATAGTAGAAAATCAACACAATGTTGTTAGCACTAAGCTCTTTTTCTCTAGTCAGGCCATGCTCATGCAGAAAGCAGAGTGCATTATGTTTTAAGATTAAGGAAAGTGGAAAGAAAGGAGGAGAAAGAGCACCTAATTTTTCCATACTTTAGGAAAGACTAGCTGGTGTGATGAACGTGTGATCATATTGTGCCTGCTTTTTCAGAAACATAAGGGAAAGAAAACAATGAAGCCGGATGTAATTTCTCTTTCAGAAGAATCCCGCCATGGATATAGTCAAAGCTAGAAAATGACTGGCATTGGAAAAAAGTGATTTCAAGCCACTGCTGGAAAGGTCTGAGCGGGACCTGCTGGTCGCCCTGGAGAAAAGGCCCTGTTGTTTCCTCTAGATGGACCACGCGTAGCACGAAATTGGTCACTAGCATTTACAGAACAGAGTGGAGTGATTGTCGGGTGCATGCAGAAGGCAACCTGGAGTGGAGATCAGGTGGCAGCCAGCCATGCGCCCTTGTGTGGCTGCCCCATTTCCCTGCCAACAGAGTTATTCAAGCCTACCTCTGCATAAGGAGTGGGAAACACTCACTGCTTTAATAATCCATTTTAATAAATAGATTTACTAGGACAGGCTTTTCTTAATAGCTTTTCAAAACCCATATGGGTCCATGGCAGTGGTGCTGCCAAGATGCAGGCTGGGGCAGCCGTGCTGCCCCAGCCCTCCCGCACTGTCTGGATCCAAGCTGCCTTTCGACCTGCCCTTGGGAAGCACTCAAGGGAGGAGTTAACGCCTCCAACATACCCCTCGTGCCAACAGCCCTGAGGATCCCAGCTCTCATTCCCAGCCCATGCCAGAGGCAGGCGGACAGTAACAGCTTGGCACGCTTGATTGCTTCTCTGTAATTAGAAAGCAACCTCCTCCTCCTGCTTCTCCCCCATCAAATGATGCAGCTGGGCCAGGCACCACAGACAGGCAGATGAGAGCAGAAAGCCACACAGGGTTTGGCCAAGGCACAGAGAAGGGAAACGGGAGAGAAGGATGTATCCCTATATATATATATGTATATTTATATATTATATATAGTGTATATACATATAGTATATATATTTTATATATATATATATATTTGTATCCCTATACATACATACATATATATATATATATATATATATATATATATATATATACACACATACACATATACTTGCTGCAAGCTGCAATACAGCAAGTCTGTGCGCCTACCGGCACAAACATGAGGCTGAACACCCGGTGGGGGACGTGCGATCACTGTTCTGCATAGACCTGGCACAGCAGAGTCTAGATGTGACCATGTTCTTGGATGCCATAGCAATGCAGAGAGCTACCACTGATGATAACACCTCACTTGGAGGCAAGGTCATAACAAATGCCAATTTGCTTCAGGCCAGATGTGCAGGACTGTAAGAGATGTCATCTGGGGCTGGAAGGCTGGGAACGACTATGACCATGATCATCACCATCACCAAAAGCTCAGTGAGAGCGTGCCAGCATGCAGAGAGGATAGAAGGAGGAATCCAGCAGAAAGTCTAGCACTTACAGGTGGAAGTGAAGAGCGCAGAAGAAAAGGCTGCTGAAGTCAAGCCAAACAGGAAAACCAATCAGCATGAGGACACAGCCTGCACCATTTGGTCTTGTCATGATGAGGAAAGTGGGTCTTTGCATATGCTTCTAAGAGCAACAAGTATTTGTGAAAGAAATACACAGCTGCAACAACAAGCGGCAGACCAGAGTGCCCAGTGCACTCCAGTAAACTGCCTTTACTCCAGTGTGCTGGGAGCCCTGTCCGTCAGGCCCAAAATACTAACCCGTTGGGAGTCTGTCTGTGCACGTTTCTTTGCCCTGTGAGCCCCCACACCTGGGAAGTGAGCAGGAACCAAGCTCACTCCCTGGTAAAAGCTCCTGAAAGCTCTGGTCTTCCTCTGCGCAGTGTCCTCCCCTTCTGGCTCAAAGGACAAAGTGGCCGAGTCTCTGTTCACCACCCGCCTTCCCTTAAAAGTCCACGAGCAATTCCGTCTCCCCCTGCCTTGAGGCCCTTGGTGTTGATTTATGATTTCACGAAACCATTCCAGCTGAGGCAAAATATTTACAGGACTGATTAAACATCAAGAAACTAGGAAACCTGTTAAAAGTGTGGAAGTTATATAAATAGAGCATTATTAAAATAAAATGTGACTTTTAGCAAGGACAGCTCTCTCAGCTGTTCTCTGTTTACCTTAATTGTTTCCCTCCATTAATTACAATCTGGGAAGGAGACTTGTGCAAATTGAAATAAATTAATCGAATTTGTTTAGAGTTTTGTGTGGCTGGCTTATGGGGATTGCAATTAAGCTAGTGTGTTTGGGGTATTAAATTACATCTCCTAGCTCTGTTCGTCCCTTTGCAAGCACTGGGAACGTGAAAAGGCAGGAGCCAGCGACAATTAGAAGATAAACAAGCATCGTGATCAATTGTCATTTTAGTTCCTTTGCCTCAGGAATTTCTCTCCTTGCAAGGATTACGGTTTATTCCTTAACAAATGCAGTCCAGCTCGGCACAAGGGAAGGTAAAGCGGAGACAGGGAGGACTCGGTGAATGACGTTTGATGGAGCTGATCTGCACTGCAGCAGTCGCACACCCCGGCACGAAGGCAGGGAGCAGAGGCCGCTCGCTGCTAGCGCTTCGCGGCTCTGCCCTGGCGGTGGGAACGCTGGCGTGGGTGGGAGTTTAGTCCGACTTGCCAGGAAAATTAGGCTGCGTGACTCAGCTGCCTGCGTGAGCTCTTGCTGGTTCCCACTAGCGGCTGACCAGTGCCACCCACGACTGACACAAGCGTAGAGGTTTCCACAAGCGCTGGTGGAGCGGTGCCTGCCCCAGCCGTCCCGGGGAGAGCAGCCCGTCCCCGCGGCCCTCCGCTGCTCCCGTGCACCGCACGGACGGCGGGACGACAGCAGCCCCCTACGACACCGCGGCCATAAATACAGGCTGGGCAGAGGTGGCAGGGAAAAGTGGTGGCCTCAAGTCATCGTGCAGGTATGTTCTCCGTAAGAGAACCTCCTCACCTGGCGGTTGCCTGCGCCCTGATGATATACGGAGTGCCGGGGCCGCAACAGGATTTCCACGCAGAGTATTGGCTGAATGATAAAGGGTTCTGTCTGCGGCGATAACTGCAGCACAAATAGCGCCGGGCTCAGCAGCGGCGAGCGAGGCGCTAGAAACCCTCACCCCCCGGATCCCTCCCACCGCTTTCCTCCCGACTGCTAACAAGCTGGAAGAATAGCTGTTCAGTGTTTTCCTACCCACCGCAAGAGGCTTATTGCACTCAGAGGCAGTTGGGCACCTTCATGCCCATAAATCTTAATACTAAGAAAAGGGAGAGAGAGAGAGAGAGAGAGAGAAACAGCTGAATTGTATCATTACTGAAAAGCAGCAGAAACCGCGGCACCCTCGCGCGGCTGTCCTTCTTCATCCCCTCTGCGGCAGGGATGGCTGCTTCCCTCGCGCACCTCCACCTTTCCTCGGCTCTCCTGGGCGCTCGTGCTGTAACCATCCACTTTACTTCAGCTGATAGGAACTGAAAACCTGCCAGCTAGCCCCAAACACTGAAAAATGAGGAGCTCAAATTCGGGAGTGCTGTAAGAGTCATGACTAGGAAAAAAAAAATTAATACGAATGGATTTGAAGCCCTTTCTGACTCCTTGCTTTTTGAGCCTGCCAAAAGCACATGAACCCTCTTTGCTTTTTTTTTTTCCTCCCAAAGAAAAGCCAGAAAATGAACTTGATGCTGCAGACAGATTAACCTGTTCTTGAACTCCAAAAATACCTTAAAACGCTCCTAATGTTTGTGCATTAAGATTTCTCACTGATGTCAAATTCAAGTCCACCCAAGCTTGTCTTCTGGGAATATTTGCTCACTGTTCACAACCAACACTTAGGTACTTTGGCAAATGTAGTATAAATGGAAAAAGTAGCCAGAATTGAATGGCAGCATCTCTTAATCAAACTCTATTCCCGGGCCAATAAATTGCTGCTGTAGCTGTTCTTGTTCTCACATGCAATACCCTATTTTGCTGCCAATAGCTAAAAATCAGATCGCGTGGCTGCAGGAGCAGAGGTTTAATAGAAATGCCCAGCTCACATATTGGAAACTCCCCAGGAAGGAGCACGGTCAGAGACTCCAGTGGGACCTGGAGTGTTTGAAAGCCCTGGGGCATGCAAACACTACAAATCCCTTTTAGAGCCTCACCCCCTCTCCCCCCCCCCCCCCAAAAAAAAAAAGAAAAAAAAAAAAGAAAAAAACCCTGCAAGATCCTGGCCAAAAATTTAACCTCAGGGAATCAGGCACGACATACCCCAGATTCTCGGCTGGGCTGATTTAAAGAGGAGGCAAGACTGACATTCAGCTGGCACATGCTGTCAGAGCTCCTTAGCGGAGTGATGAAAATCTGCACTCCAGGAGCATCTTTCTCCCATGCCGGCCTTCTGTCAGTCACCCCGAGTGCCCGAGAAAGCTCTGCTCTGCCGCCCGCGCGCTGCTTCGGAGCAGAGGTCCGAGGGGAAGATCCTTCAGGGGCTAGTTACCGGGCTGTCTCCATGACCACTTCTGGCATCACTGAGATGTAGCTATGACTGTTACAAGAAAATGATTAAAAAGTTTTTAAAGGGGACGTTGAAATGTTCTGAAGGGGGAAAATGATTCCTCCTTCCTGGACACTTTAAAAAGCTTCCACAAATAACTGCGAGTCCTAGCCAGTATGGTGGAGTAGGAGGTGGAGAAAGAAAGCAAGTTTTATTCCGAGCTGGGAAAAGAAATGCTTAACAGGCAATTTTTAATGGCTCTGACAAGTGTCTGGGTGAAAATCCTTCCACACTGGCCACATTCAAGCAGGACTCTCAGTACAGACTCAAGGCTAGAACCAGTGCTCAAAGTGGCATATAAGAAAAAGAGCAGCCCTCTTTTTTTCCTCAGTGCATTGCAATAAGCAAGCAAGAGCTTTTCAGCTCCTGTACAAATCCATAAGCTTCCCAAAACCTTCCTCTTCTGCACACGTGACAAATCCAAAGGCCAAAAATAGAGTATGATCTTTCTCCCTTTTCTTTTTCCTTTTTTTTTTATTTTTTTTTTCAGTCCTGGAATGTTTGAAGCAAAACTATTTACCCTGTTTAAGCTTTGGATTTGCACGTTTAAATCTTTCACAGTACCAGGTGCACCTAAAAAGATAAGGGAGCTTGAAGGTGCGTTGCTATAGTTAAAAATAAATAAACAAAAAATTCTCAGATTAATTTGAAGCTGTTTCTTAATAGCAAAGTATTTCTGCATTATCTGATGCTGCTATTATATGTATCTTGTCTACGCTGGCATGGGAATGCACAATACACTTAAAAGAACAACCATTTTTCCACTCTTGCTTTTCTTCTTTTTTTGCTCCATGTCTTGACAAGTGCTTATAGAAAAGGGGACAAAGATATCGTAGCCTTGCAAGCGGAGGGTCCCCATTAATGAACCCAGCATCAGAGGAGCAGGTAGATGGGGAGAGAGGGAAGCAGTCTGGGGACGTGCAACAGCCATTGGAAAATGTTGGTGAGCCAGAAAGCTTGGAAGGAAATCTCTGAGGACGAGAGAGTGGGGTGTTCCTGCCATGGCCATGAATGGTTGGTAGTGGAGCCAAGGCTGCTAATTCACCCTTCCTGGCGGCTGAAGTTTGGCTCACGGTGTGCCTAGAGACGCTGACGACCCAGCTTTGATCTTCCTTTCTTTCATGGATTTGCGTAGGTCCTTGCTGCAGATCTGAGCAATGCGGTGGGCCCACGCGTACCCGTGACAAAGCCGTGAGTGACAGCCTCCTCAGGCAGTGGTATGGCCCCAGCATAAGGCACAGGGCGTAGCGGGCCAAACCTGCTTCCCTGTCTATTTAATGCATAGGCCATGGGGTTACAGTTCTGCAGATCAATTTTGTCTTCCCAGTCACGACCCAAATCTCCTTCCCTCCTGTCATTTTATCACTTAAACCACAGCCAGCTGGGCTACAGACCCCATCGCCATTGACACTGCAATCCAAGGAGAACAAATGAGTCTTCCTGGGCAGCATTATTGCAAAATCCTTTTCCCTCTCACATCAAGAAGGGATGAACCATTTGCATTTGCCAGGGCAGCTGTTTCTTACTGAGCACCAAGACTTTTCCAGCCCCAGCTGCAGTGACTGGCTTCCCGCCCTTACCTAAAGCTTTGGTGGGACCAGTGCAGCACAAGCCTTGAGCACTCGTACCCTTTGGGGGCTGTTATTGGAGTTCCTTGAGGAGAGATGCAAAACTAGATGCTAACATATACTTGGCTGGACACAAGAGAAAGAAAAAAGCAGCCTCCCCTCCCCCCCATTAGGCTTTAAAAATAATAACGAGATTGAAAAAGCAGCCTGGGACTTGGGGAGCTGGGCTATGCATGACTCAGTGGAAAGAGGCGAGTCAGGGCTTCGTGGAAGAAGCTTTGGGAGAGGAAGGTAGAAGAGATGAGATTAATCAAGCAGCAAGAGCTGCCCAGACACAGCTATTCTTGGCTATTCTATTAGGAGGGAGATTACAGCTTAGAGTTGCTCAAAATGCAGTTTGATGCAATTACAGAGGCCATAATGATGGGTCTCTCTCAGTGGCTCTCCTTCATTCAGCAGGCGTCTGGCACGCAAGTGGATTTAGGAGAGAATAGACACTCCTCTGAGTCTGGAAAAGCAGAACATCCTAGTGGGAGCTGTGCTGAATCTGGCTGGATCTCACCTGGTGAGAAACCACCTCCTGCAACTTCTGTTCCCCACTGCTGCCAGGTTTTTTCCTGGTAGCGACTGCTTGTGCTGGCTAAACAGGCAGCTCTTCCTCCTCCTGTCTGCTCAGCACTGGACTCCAAAGTCCCAGCTTGCCCCGTATCATGCTGTCTGTCCTGCCTGTGCGTTCTTGTAACAGGGCTGTGAGTCGGTGGGACAAGGTATGATTTGCAGTGTTGTGAGGTGTGCATTCGGTGCCCACCAAATAGGGTGGCTCGCAGAAAATGCCAGGACTTCTTTCTTTTGGCCACAGACCCATGAAAATATCCCTGATTGAAAAGATTGTGCAGTAGAGCCTGTATATTGCCTGCTACTAGAGGAGGGACTGGTGGCTTCTCTTTGACACGTCTTTGCAGAGTTTTTTGCTTGCTGCTCCTGGGATGCTAGAGATCAGTAGAAGCACTAATGGCAGGTAGGTTGTCCCCTCCTCCTTGGGACTCAGTAGTTCAACTCTCTATCATCTCCCATGCAGCTGACCATGTGGAGGGACGGCGAGGCATGGGAGCTGGCACGCTGCATCGGAGCGGCAGGCATCCAGGTGTGGCAGAGAGGACACACGGCTCGATGAGCCACAGGCCTGCGCTCCACCGCAAAGGATGGTCACAGCAAATGCAGCCAATTCTTGGATGACGAGTAACTCCAGGTCCACATGATGTTTCTGTAACTGCAGTATATGAAATCTGTGGCTTGGTGCTGAAATAAGCTGTTACCCTTTGTCTGTCTCTGGGTGCTAAGGAGGAAGCTTTATGGAAACAGCAGCAGGATTTCAGTCCAGGTCAGGAAGAATGTCCGTTCTGAAAGTAATTCATTTTCTTGTCTTTATTTTTCAGTCATGTACTGCATTTTATTTTGCCAGTTTCTCTCTTGAAGGCTCAATACCACCTACAGCCCTGAGTACTGCTGAGCTCTGGCTTTCAGTCAAATCCTCTTGCCTTCAGAGAGATGGAAGCCAATCAATGAATAATATTAAACAATATGAAACCCACAACGATTTAACATTTCCCATAAAGGTCAGAGTCCCCCAGCAGCTCCATGATAACACTGAGCTAAAGAAGGCATGGTGAAATTACACACCTCAGAGATAAGCTCTCATCCATCTACTTTCTGCAAGGTATCTTGCTCTCATATGATGGAAAGGATCATGCTGCTGAGCAGATTCAGGCTAGCCTGGCTCTTGGGTTTTGCTAGACAGGGCTTAGAGTTCCCATATGTTCACGGGGAGTCTGGGCTGACTCCTGCCACGGCTCAGACGCTAATGAGCCACATCCCCTGGTGCCCCACTTCAGTGCCCTCATCCAATCAAAAAGTTGCTGAAGGTTTGCAGGGACCGGGCTGATGCATTCAGGACTCATTCTGGGGATGCTCAGCTGAATGCAATGCATCAGTCTAACAACCTGTTTCCTCAAGCACCTGAGTCTGGGGGTTTTCCTTGGCCCTGTAGATCAGGTTTTAACCCATATTCAGCCCCCCTGGGTTCAGGTTCTGATCTGTCAACTTACCTCCCTTTCCACAGGTGAGGGGTGTTTGGATCTGAGGAGGGCTCTAGCGTGGAAGGCTACAGCCCAGCTGGGAGGATGTTTCAATGTTTTCTGCTCCATCTTTCCTCCAAATGCCACACTATAGTGAAGTCTCAGGAGCACTTAGCTCAGGAGATGTTCCTGAAATGTTCCTGCTGATAAACTCTGCTTCATTCTTCATCTGTTTGAATTCAACTCTTGTCTCCTGCCCGAAGGTCAGATTGAAAATTCTTCGTCTGGAATCTGTCCTTTTGCTCTGTCATTGTGCTCTAGCACAGTGGTGTCTGTTTTGTGGCAGCAATGAAAATTTCAAAATAATCCCCAAGAAGGAGATTTAAATTAAACTTCTGGCTCAGCATCTGGAGTTGCTGAAAAGTCATAACAAGTTGCTCCTCTCTAAGTCCTGGTCCTCTGCATCTATAAAGGAGGATGATGACATTTAATTTTTGTGTCTAAAGCTATGAATATAAAGTGACCCATAGGCCTCAAGCACCAGTGTCAGCTGAGAGATTTCTCTAAGTGAGGCCAGTTATCAGTTGCTCCTTGTTTCCATTCTAATAGCAAACCTAGTTAAAATCTAACTCTTTTATTTCAAATGTTGCTGGCAGGGCTGAAAAGATCCAGACACAATAGTTTAATCCAGCCAGACTGCTCAAGACTCTTTATATTTAAGTTTGAACAAGGGTTTGTAAAAAGACACAGCAATTAGTATCAAAGAGTGAAAGAGAGAAGAGAAAGGGACCCTTGAACAGTGCCAACTTGCAACAAAGCAGAGCCCGCTGGATAGGGACTCAAGGAGCCAGGACATTTTTGAGACTGTTGTGAGCCATTGCATTTTGCATTCCAATTATTTTTCTCAAGTTCACAGGTAACTGACAGTAGTTGGTTCCCACTGATTTTCTTGACAAGGCATTTATTGTTGGACAGGATAAAAATCAGCAGGTGTTAATTCATTGGAAATTCCCTCCTTTACCACTCCAAATCCTCCCATCTTCTTCATTTGCTCCTCTTAATAAGATTTTGTATATTGCTACTGCACCTGGTTGCACACTATGAGTATGAACTCAATGTGCAAAGTTAAATGTAAACAGGATTTAAAAAGTCTTAGTAATTATAAAATACTTGAAAGCATTCTCCTCCCCCCCCACACACATACTTTAATACTTTATTTGCAGACTCTTCATTCTGCCTGTCTTGCACATTCACAGAGTCACAAACTAGCTGGCGCTGGAAGGCACCTCTGGAAATCTTCTAGTCCAACCTCCTTGTTCAAGCAGATGAGATGCTCCAGTCCCTTAATAATCTTCGTGGCCCTTTGCTGGACCACATAAGCCCATGTCTGGTACTGGTGAGCCCTGAACTGGACACAGCATCCCAGATGTGCCCTCATCAGGGCTGAGCAGAAGGGAAGGATCACCTCCCACAGCCTGCTAGCAACACTCTTCCTAATGCAGCTCAGGATGCTGCTGGTCTTTGCTACAAGGGCGCATTGCTTGCGCATATTCACCTTGCTGTCCACCAGGACTCCCAGGTCCTTCTCTGCAGAGCTGCTTTCCAGCAGGTCAGCCCCCAGCCTGTACTGGTGCTTGGGGTTATTCCTCCCCAGGGGCAGGACTCTGTATTTCCCTTTATCGAACTTCATGAGGTTCCTCTCTGTCCATCTCTCCAGCCTCCCACCGAAGAGCAGTGCAATTGCCTGGTTGCAAAACAAAACTATACACTTAAGTACTGCTCCCTGAACAGAATTTGTCTTTCAAGCCCTACTCCTCAATTGTGCTGTTGTAATCTGCTAGTTTTCTAGCAGATGGATTTTTAATTCTGATGGCTTTCAGGGTCAGCAGAGATGTTTGATTATCCATCACATCTGGAGGATATCAGCTCTGGTGGATGAAGGCATTGGGAGTGTCAGTCCATCAGGAGGAGACTGGTTGCTGATGCATGTGAAAGAAAAGAAAATTTAAAATATATGATAATTCAGCATTTTAGAATAAAGACAGACTTTTCACTGACTGCTCATCCAATCCTCAGATCCTCCTTAGCACAACTAATAACAGTTACTGAAATATTGCATATTGAATTTACTAGTGGAAACATCTGTCATCAGAGTATCAAAGTCTGCGAAGGCAACTCAAGCTGATTGACCCACTGACCTCCTGTGGGACTGTTTGTTTCTAAACAAAATTTGCTTGCTTCTTGAGTTGCATGGCCAGAAATATGTTGCTGTCAAGAGAAGAGAGAGATGTAGAAATATCAGAATTAGATGGAATTGAGGAGTAGTAATGAAAGCTCAGATTGATCTTTGGGCTGAAAAAGCTGGCAGGGATGTTGCTCAGGGATGGTGCTTTGTGGATGCAAAAGCTTTATTTTCAAAGCAAGCTGTAGCAGAAGGGTGATTCACAGCGCATGTCTGCACAGGCCCAAGAACCATGCAGTGTACCCAGCGCTCCTGCTGCAAATAGGACTCTGGCATTTTGATTTTTCAATAGCCATGTTTCAAAGCCCTCTGAAATGTGCAGAAAGAGTTTTAAGCTTGCTTTAAGAATATAGATAATTGAGTGGTCTATGAAGCTGCGAAGCACATGCTATCCTGCACATGCCTCTGAAACTACCTATTCACATCCAGAGGGGTTTTGTGTCCTGGAGAAATCCTTATGAGAAGGCTTCAGAGAGATGGGAGCATCAATCCCTTGTTCTCTTCTTCCAAGACATTAATAGCGTCCGAGACCTCCAAAGCATGGGGCAAGAAGCTGAAGCTTCAGTTGATAGAAGCCCAGTGTCCACTGCGAGCCCAGTGCCACCAGGAGCGAGGGTAGGGAGCCTCTAGGGTGCTCCGAGGGCAGCGCCTTCACCTGCAGGATCTCATGCTTCTGGCTCTGGCTCTGCGCTACAGCAGAGTCACAGACCTTTTAAACTGAATTGCAGGGAAGCAATAGAGCTGGCTTAGCCTAGCCAGCGGCTGCTGAAAGGCACAGTGAGTCTCGTAGCGACACTGCCATTATGTCTTCTAATTTGTCTGAAATCTCAGCAGGATGATACCTTCTAATTTGCTGTTTGTTGCCTTTTTCCTAGAAGACCAGCTGATTGCTCTGCTGGTACTAGCAGATCAATCTCACCGAAACAGATGTGTTTTTCCTCTGGCCTTGAAGAAGTTAGTTTTCCAAACACCTGCGATTACTGCTCTCGCTCATCTGTTTGTGCTTCTCGTGCGTGTTGCCAGGTACACCCTCAGACTGGGGCAGAGATGGAAAAGAGGCTGGAACCTGGCCCAAAGAATGTCTTTTCATGCATTTGATGGTACTGATGGGAGAGCAGCAATGAAGAAGCAGACAGGAAACAGCCCACAGAGGCATTTTCAATGGTGTTGGTTTAGAGCTGTTTAAAGAGAGTTTGGGCTGGTCAAGACGCAGAGCAGAGAGGGGACAGAGGGGGAGGCAACCATGGAAGGGACACTGCAGTCTGGCACTGCAGAGGTGGGGCTAACACACCTCTCGGTCCAGGAGGGTCTTCAACACCCCCAAATTTAAAAGCCTGCATAATCCACTGCCCTGGGAGAATCTGAGTATTATAGTCTGTGCACATCTTATGAAATCATCTGTTATATTCTGTGTCTGCCAGTGCCCTTCACAGTGAGTAAAAAACATGCATCACCCTTTTCCTTTTCACAGCTTCAGCTTTGTACTGCACTACTGGGGCACCTATATCATCCCACTCATCTCCTCGGGGAACAGAAGTTGCTCTGGCTGTACATGTACATGGTGCTTGTTGCCACCTCTGCAGGGCATGGGGTGCATTTTGCACACAAGACATCGTCTGGCTGTTCTTCAACTGTCCTTCAAGGGGAAACAAGTGATTCCACTCTTGGTGAGCCCCCCAAAAATGCTGCATTGGGAAAGTGGAGGAAAGCAGCAGCAGATGAAGAGAGAGGGCAGTCCTCATCCCTTTCCCTGCTGCAGAGCCCATGCTGGCCTAGCATGTTACTAAAGTAGCAAAGCATTTTCTTCTTTTTTTTTTTTTAGCTAAGGTTAGGGAAGAAATATCCTAGAAGCCTCAGAAACAACTCTCATAAAGGAAGAGAACTTAATTTAGTATGTAGTTTTTTTTTTTTTTAAACAAGTCATTATTTCCTCAACACCAGAATTTGCTGAAAGCACTCCAAGTTCTTTTTTGAAAGAGCCACAGAACAAAATAATTGTGCAATTAGTAATGCATCTCACACTTCTTAAGAGTGAGAGATTTTTACCTAGAACAAGTACAAAATGTAACACTGAGGTAGGAAAACACCGGCCATTCCTCTCCACCCCCCCCCCTTTTTAAGTGCACTGCAATATATAATTAATAAAGATAACAATAAATGCCCTCCACAAACCAGGAGGAGAGGTGAACGGTGTGAAACAACGTGGAGAGCTTGGGCTTGTCGGAGCAGCCGGCAGCTTTCAAATATTAATTACAGCTCTCCAAAAAGGAGCTGTGCCTTCTGCCCCCTTCCGTGCGACCCGCCGCGGGCCAGCCC
The DNA here is from genome assembly GCF_028389875.1 of Rhea pennata. Classification (NCBI taxonomy): domain Eukaryota; kingdom Metazoa; phylum Chordata; class Aves; order Rheiformes; family Rheidae; genus Rhea; species Rhea pennata. The sequence continues at coordinate 10,994,971 of NC_084676.1, read as the reverse complement.
CAGCCTGCCGGCCGCGCAGGCAGCTGCGGCCACCCGCTCCTGCACCCGCTCCCGCACCCGCACCCGCTCCCGCACCCACTCCCGCACCTGCTCCCACTCCCACACGCGCTCCTGCTCCCGCACCCGCTCCCGCACCCGCTCCCGCAGCCACTCGCCGCCCCGACGGGGCGGGGGCCGCGCAGCGCGGCTGCTTGCCCGGCCGCGGCTGGCAGAGCTGCGCGGCCGCGGTGGGCCGGGAGAGGGAGCAGGAGGCCGCGCAGCGGGCGCGGGGCCCCGCGGGGAGCCAGCGGTTGTGCCGGGCGGGATGTGCGCGGCTGAACAGCCCCCAGCGCCCCTCGCCCGGCTCGGGACGCACCGCATCGGCCTGTCGCTGCAGACTGCGGGCGCACAGAGCCAACCGACTTGATTAGCCTTGTTTAAATTGCATTGCACAGCAGGCCGTTCCTCGCCCGGCTGTGCCAGAGGGCAGCGGGGATTTAATTCTGGAGGTGCATCTCCATGCACGTCTTCTGTGGGGTATCGCAGAGCCATCCCCGTCCCTCTCCCCCGTCTTGCTTTGGCACCGGGGTCTGCTGAGCGCAGCTGTTGCTCGCTATTTCCATGGTGCTCCGGTGGCATTTCGGGCTGGGGCAGGGAGGGCCGCCCGGCACGGCGTACGTGGGGGCTTCTTGGCACGTGCTAATGAGATGGCGCCTGGCAGAAAATGGAGGCTGAGGGAGCCAGCAGGGTGGGCAAGAGGGAGCCAAGGCCACCACGCAGCAGCTTATCGCTCCTCCGCAGAAAAGGACTCTTGCAGAGACTAAATAAATATAAAAGGCAAACATCAAACACAGCAGCCTTGCTCAGCCCTCGGGGCTCCCCGTTACGTTCCCCCCTCGGCGGCTGATGAGCGGCACCGTTCCTCTGACACAGGGCAAGGTAGGATGCTGCAGAGACGTGGCAGCGGGTGGTGGTGGGGGTGTGCGTGTGTGTGTGTGTGCGTGCTGAGATTGCTTTTTCCTGAAAGCCAAATTGCCTTGGAAATTAAATGCTGTTTCAGCCACAGAGGAAGGGGAGCTCGAGGGGCCGGCGCGAGCCCCGCGAGTGCGCCAGCAGGTCTTTGGGCTGCTGTTCCCCGCCAAGGGACGGCTCGTGCCGAGGGAGGGACGGAGGACGAGCGCGCCGAGGCTGCTCATCTGGCTCGATGCCAAAGGTGGTGAGAGCACAGGGCGCAGCACCACTGGCGCTGAGCGTCACCGCTGCTGGTGTGAACCCTCGGGGACTGCTGAAATCGCTGAGCTGGACTGAAAGCTCTTCCCTAAACCAGTCTCCTCTGGCACAGGAAAGGGAAGGAGAGACTCTGCAGGGCTTCCAGGGAGGACAAGAGTGTCCCCTGCACAAAGCTGGTGGTCAGGACACAGCCTCTCACAAGTTTGCACAGGATTTGGGTGAGATCCTTTTGCCCAAATTCAAGGATTCCTCTGAAGAAAAATACTGTCTTGCCCTCCCTCCTAAAACACACATACACAGGGTTTTGCTTCTGAAAGCAAAGTAGGTGTAGTGTTAGCAAAATGGTCTGTCTTCTTTGACCTCAGTGTCAACAGGGGCCAACTAAAAAAAAAGAATATCTTCCCATAAAACTAAGAGGCACAAAAATTTCTTGAATCTCAGGGACAGAACAGAATACCAAACAAGAACAGGCATTAGGAGGCAAGGAGAAGATTTGAGATCTGGCAGGGAGCACCTCGCAGAGGCCTTGGCGAGCTGTCAGAGATCCGTGTGCCTCTTGCACCTGGAGAGCAGGTGGGAGAAATCTCCTTTTGGTGTAGGAGCGCAGCCTACCCTAGTGAGATCACATCTCTAGGTAGTGAAAAATGCAAGACAGACAGTAATGGAAAAAATTTTCAAGGGATCCATATACAGAAGCAGGAAGGAGAGGTCTCGGTACTCCGAGAAGGCTGGATCGACAGCCTACAATAACGAAGTCCTCCTGCAGCATTTCTGTACTCCATGGGTACACGGCTCCACAAAGCTGCCAGGTGCTGAGTGTGGAGCCTGACCAGGTGTCCGTCCCTCTGTAGGCGAGGAGGTGATGCGATCTCAGTTATCTACCCAGGCCCTACTTTTAGGTCTCTCTTTTTCAATTGCTCTGCATCATTTTGGGTTCTTCAGCCTGCCCAGAGCAGGTTCCGTATGTCTTTCCTCTTGCTACACTATCCATTCTGAGCCGAAGCCAGTCATCTCACTTTGCCTGACCCTGGTGCTGCTTATAAGGCAAGCTGCCTCACACAGTCTCCTGTCTTAGTCTTGTCTTTTAGCAAACTTTTGTTGGCTTTGCAGAATGTATTTTGGGTCTGAGTTGAAGCTTCATTGCAATCCAATCAAATCAATAGTCCCTGGATGGCTATTTCTCTTCTGAAGAAGCAACTTTCAGAGTTGTTATCACTTCAGCAGGCTCACAGGAGAAGTCTTATCAGGCATCTGAGGATTTTTATGCTAATGAGTTCCAGTCCATCATCAATTCATCACTGCCTGTGTTTCACCTGGCTGTGCACAAAAACAGTGATTTCTCTGTTACGGCCTCCTTCTTTCACTATGTCTTGCAGTCCCCTGAAAGGACCAGGTAGTAAAGGGATTTGAATAAAAAGAGAAAGCTTTTAGCCTCAGATTTAAAAATGTCAAAGTAAGTCATAACAACAACAGAGACACTTTGTGCTTTTATTCTGAGAGCTTTGTGCTACTTCACACACTCTTGAGATAGGACAGACATCTTCCATGGGGATAGAATGAAGATTATCATCTGTTTTACAACAGACCAGGAAGATGTGGTCTTCAAGAGATTAGAAAACCTGACTAAGCTCCAGAAGGAACTGGTAGGACCCAGATCTCTTGAGAAGTTCCACATCTGAATGTGAAAAAGCAAAACTCCTGATTAGTGTATCTTCCTCCCACTGGCCAAGCTTTAGCAGTGATAAAGTCAACCTGTTTCTTCCCCATCCATCAAAAGATGGGTGGTCCTGCACTGGGCAGCAGAACCCATCCAACCAAAAAAACTGAAAACTTTTTCTTCAGATGGACAGTACTAAGGGTGATCATCCCTCCTGTCCAGCTGACAGCAACAGCTTTATCAATGGGTGGTAATGAGGAACAGAAATACCTGTTCTTCCATGCTTGATGCTAAGGTTATCTCTAGGATACTTTCCCCATGGTCTACAGAGGAGCAGACAACCTGGTCCATGGACTTACTTGATAACCATTTGCTCTGCTCCAGAACATTCAGTGTGGGGAGATCAACAATAGCAACAAAAGTCATGCTAGAAAGGTACTTGGAGCGTAAATATTATTCTCAGAGCATCTCTGGGAAACCTTGCTGTGATGTGTGCTCTCTCCTGCCTAGCAGGACCCACCTCCACCTTGCCTTTCTTGCTACTCCTGCATGAGCAGGGCTTACCACTTTCCTTCTAATGCTGCTCATTCTCTCCTCAGTTTTGGGAAAGAGAATGAAAAATGGAGGGTCATCTTTTGTCTCTCAGTCTGCTTTTAAGTATTAATGTTCCTATTTCTTTCCTTCTCTGACTCTTCTCCTACCCCCACATGCCACCAGCCTTTGATGAGCTATACTTTATTAGAGACTGAAGGGGATTTGCCATGTGCCACTTTCAAAGGTCTAGGGGCAGGAAGCTTAATTGCTGGATTTTTCACACAGGGTGTTAAAATTTATTGAAGTCAGTTTCTCTGATTTGCCTTTAATGAGATGACGACTGTATGTATGAGATAACATTAGGTTCAGCTGGTGGGAAACTCACAGAGGAATTTTAAGTAATCAGACCAAGAAAGGGAAAAATATATGAAACCCAAACCTATGCTAGTTCCCCATATCTTGAGGACTCATTTTGCATCTTTACTTGGAGGTATGGGATAATTTCCTGGTACATGACTGCCTGGCTAAGGATCTTTTTTATTATTGTTATTATAACTTTTTAAGAGCTTCCCTTGGGAAATGGAGTAGGAGAAGGCCTTTTGAGGTTGTTTGGTTTTAAAGGCAGGATGGAGGGTGTCCTTTAGGGCGTACTTGCACCATGCAAATGGAGCAGGGTCTGTGAAAATTAAGGTGTTTGTATGGTGCAGAATAAGAGTGCAGAGACATTTCTTGGTTCTTAGAAGCAGCTTGGGCTCACCAGGTTACACTGGACCCAAGGCAGCAGGGAGCCTGCCTGCACAGAGCTGCATCTCCCTCTCCCCTGCCCCTGGTGTGTCAGGTAGTGAGTCCACCTGGAGCCTTTTGATTTTCAAGGGTCATGTTTTCCAAGAAAAATCTTCCAAACAGTTATCTGCCTTGTTTGGGAAGCTGGTACATTTGTTCTAGCCCTATATGGGAAAATCATGGAGCAATCTGTCCTGCACTAAGCTAGGCAGCTCCATGCATGCCCCTGCCATGTTAGCCAGGGCAGGGAGCTAGGCGGAGAGTTAGACAGCTACCAAATATCTACCTACCCTTCTGGGCTTGGTGTTTTCCTGGGCATGACACAGATCCTCCTCAAGCCATGGAAAAGGACTCTGGTCTACAAAAATACAAAAGCATTAGGCAACATGCAGCATGTTCTTTAAAAAAAAAAAAAAAAAAAAAACACGGCTTTTCTTATTTTGTTAACCTCAAGGAATCAAAAATCGTGACCCCAGGCCCCTGACAGCATGAGCTGAATTAGAAAAAAGATTAAGTGAACAGGAGGTGTAAATTGAATAACTTTATCATTCTTCTTGCTCCCTTGTAGTCACATAGCCCCTAAAGGTCACGGACCAAGCTTTTGTCTGAAGTCCAGAAAGCTAAAATCAGGTCTTGTTTTGTGAGAGAAGCCACAATGCTTTGTGATCTACCTGATTTCACAACTCAAGGATGTCACCTAAACGATGAACACAAGGACTGTCAAGACCAGGTTTTGTTTTCCCAAGGTGGGGTCACAGCCTCCAGGCCTAGGAAAGGCTTTTTTTCTAAAGCTGCGTTCCCATGACAGAAAAATTCAACCTTCTGTATTGCAAGGAGCCTCAGAGAGCTCAGCCCACCCCATCCCAGCCCCGTGCTGTGCATTAAATGCAGCCGTTGGTGCTCTGATTTAACCCAGGTGTGAGCTGTGTCCTGTGCTCCAGCAGGCCACCACCAGCACTGAGCTGTCAGAGTGGGCAGCAGGGCTAAACCCAATGTTCATTTGCCCTCACAGCACAAGCCTGTGCCAACTGGAGCACCCATAACCCTGCTGAAAGTGGGACCAAGTGAGACAAGATGGGAAGAAAATTTTGCAGTAAACCAGGACCCCCAGAAAGCACTGAATCCATGCAGGGGAAAAAAAAAAAAAAAAAAAAAAAGCCTGAAATTGTGTAGCCACCCTCCTTGCTTTTCTCCCTCAGTTTTGTCCCCCCCCCCCACTTTTCCTTCATGCTACCTTTGCACTGGACTTCCTTGCCCTACTTTTGTCCAGCCTTCTCCTAGAGATAAGATAAACACTATTTTCAATTAACAAGATTTGATTGCTGAAAGCAATAGGAGGCAGTTCATTTAGAGCCAGCAAATTAATTGAAACCTAAATGTACGTAGTCAGTGTATTGCTGGGAGAGCAATTATCACAATCATTTGGCCCTTGCCACGCTAGGAGGCAGGCTGCGTTCTGCTGGCTCCGCAGCTGGGCTTTGCTCAAGTGCAGGAGCGGGGGAAGTTCGCACTGCTGTGATCTTTTCTGAAGTTCCTCTCGCTCAGCTGCTTGGCGTCCTGCTTTCATCTCTGAAGAGAAAGCAATCTGTGTCTCTAACTGTAAATTAGAGCTAGAGCATTTTTCCAGGGCCTGATGGGTACAGCTGGGACCCAAAGTTGGATACAAAGAGATCTTCCTCCTCATTCCTCTTCCCCTTTTTGGGTGGCTTTTGCAGGTACGTGCCATATAAAAACAGGATCAGGACAATTTTCACTAGCCATTGGGATCCTTCACCCTTTGCAGCACTGTCCAGAACACCCATTTATGAATGCACCATGGGATCTCAGAGCTTGGGACTTTTCATTTCTTTAAATGCATTTACATGAGCAAATGAGAGAGAGGATAAGGGAGGAGGGCAAAGCACTGAGCTGGTGAAAGAAAGGCACAGATGAAAAGGAAGGCACCCTATGGCACCAGAATGATCCTCTGTAGCTTTTCAGGCCCAAATGATCTGGGCCCTGCTGCCACCTAGCAATAGTTGACTGCCAAGGGAGCTGCCGTGGTTCCCATGCCACCTGGTCCTCACAAGCTGGGCTTGGGCTCTCACATCACCCAGGAGGGCAGATCTCCTGGCCTGACCTCTAACTCAGGAGTGTAGGACCATGGTAGTGAGGGGGTCCCACCTTGCAGATCCCACCTTGAGCTGTGCTGTGGGTCCCTGTTGGAGTGGTGAGGAGAACCTAGCCTGGCCAGAGCGGTCAGCCCCCACCTCACCAGCAGCGTCTGGGAGCTCCTCAGCAGCTAAAACCTGCTGCTCCACAATTTGTGTATCAGGGCCCTGTGGAAAACAACCCACTCTTTAATGCGCAATCCGCCTCAAAGTGGTAAAAAGCAGTAATTATGAGCCAGGCTCTACTGGAGGGATGACAAAGCCTCTAAACTAAATCATATTTTCCCTGCTGCACCTCTCTGCCTCCAAACCAATTGGCATGAAGATGCTGCCTTTTTATTCTCGTACAAATTACGCTTTTAAGCCTCCCTCCTTGCCTGCCTGCCAGGCGTAGGCAGTGCACCACGTGTCAGCTCGGAGCGCCGCGAGTAGTATTTCTGAGACGGGCTGTTCTCAGCCCAGCGCCTCTCAGAGCCAGCAAACCTGGTGCTCGTACAAATTCTCTCTCACCTTCAAGAAACGCGAACAACGGCGGCTGGAGCAGCGCTTCGTACAGTTACGTAACTGGCACCTCCGAAGGGAGCCGGCACGTTCGGAGGGAGCAGCCAAAGCTTATTAAGATCAGAAAAGTAACCCCTGCGACACCGACGGAGCTCCGCGGCCCCTTCCGCTCCCTCCTCGGCACGGCGTTATGTTTGCAACGTGCAACCTGGCTTTGCTGCGTCTTGCAGCGGTGCTGGTTGGGAGCTAGCCCCATCAGAGCTCCCTACAAGCGCCTCGTCACGTGCCCGTGTCTGTACTGTTATTCTGCTCTCTCCTGTCTTCTCCCAGCTCACTCTGTCTTTTGCCCCTTACTTTCTTCCCTGCTTAAACTTCAGGATTTGCCAGGCAGACAGGCAGGCTGGGAAACCATTTTCAATGTGAAGATTTGGGACCATCTAACACAGGGAGAAAAGAGTCCTCCTGCCCTTTTCCATAGCAAGTCTGCAGTCCCAACCTCAGTTCCTAGGTCTTGTGAACCTCAGAAGTGGTATTAAAAACCTCTAGGTCAGCATGGAGAAAGCATTTCATGCACAAGTGCCCTTAGGTAGTGGCAGCCACTGTGCCATTGGTAGGCAGGAGCAAACTGGGCTGTAAAGGATTTCTTGGGCAGCTGAATTCCCAGTTATTCTAGTTCAGCTTTCTTAATGGTGATGAACAAGAATTATGCATGACATTTTCAGTCTTATGCAGCTGGATTTCCTCAGCTGGAACTTTTTATTGCTGTGATCCTTGAATACGTTTGACTTTTTTGTCGGTTGTGTTGTATTGTCCTCTTGCAGAGATCAGAAAGTATAGCCAGATCTTTTTCTGCTGTCTCCCATCTGGCAGTCAGTCCCTGAATATATGATGTTGAACTACTGCCTTTCTTCCTGTCTTTCTTTCTGCAAACTTCAAAATCTTTCAATTCTTCCTGTGCTATATCAGAATTAACACTAGTTGCAAGATAAATTCGTGGAGGGAAGTACATATATACCTTCCCTTCCATCCAATTGTGCTTTTGCAGTACAACTCATTATCTTCTCTTTAGATGTCTCACTTCAGCTAAAATGAGGACTATATAAGAAAAGTTGTCAGTCACTTCCCTCACAAAATCAAATGGTTTTGTGAAGCTCATTTACATTAAACCTGCCACACTTTCCTCACTTAGAAACACAAGCATCTTCCAGAAAACAAACAAACCACATCATTGGTCTGGCATGTCCTATCTCTGCAAAGGCACATGGTGCTTTTTGTCCTGCTTGCCTCTTACCTGCATGAGTTTGGTTATTCTTCCCTGGAGATAGCACTGTGTACTAGGGAGAGAAAATTCAGCCTGTTTGATGCAGTGTAACTACCAAGAGGTAATTCCTCACCTTGGAAGTAGTTAGTCTCACTCTGCTGAGCTCATATTTTTCTGAGTTTTGCCTCTGTTCAGCATATACAAAGTCCCATTGACAGTTAGCCTACTCCCCATTGCAGGTTGTTGCACCATGCTCCTATGAGCCAAAAGGCACATTATTCAGTGGTTTTCAGGGTCTCTCTTAACTCTTTCTAGTCTCAATCCCATCCTTTCTGCACAGCAGCCTCACCTGTGTGCTCTACCAACAGCTGAAGAACTTGCTATCAACAGGATTAACCAGCTAGTCCCATGGCCTGTAAGAAAGCTTTCTTCCTACAAGCATCTGCTTGGAGACAAGCTCAACACCCAGAAAGGTGAAAGCACCAACAGCACTTCCCCCACTCCCAGTTGGGGCATTACAAGCAAGCAGGTACAACCGAGTCCCACTTCTTCCGCAGGGTCAAGAGTGGGAGAAGAGAGCAAGGACACAGGGAATGACTGCAGAAGCTGCACTACCTCAGGACAGCAGACTGCCTCTGGCCCTTCCAAGAGCTGCTGCTGTCCTTTCGGCACACATCCTCCCAGCACACCCAGCCTAGCTTACCTGCATGCTCCCAACACCACCCAGGTCCCTCCACCTGGCCTCATTTTGCAGCTAAAAGCTGGAGGGGGGGGAGGGGGCGGAGCAGGAGGAGGAGGAGGAGGAGGGTTAACCCTTTCTGCAGCAGCCTCCAGCCACAGCCTTTGCACAGGGCAGTATGTGGCCCTCTGTGCGGCACCAGGCAACCTTGGGAAGGGGGGGAAACCTCTGCCCTGGAGAGCTGCCCTTGTGTCCCAGTGGAGGGAGGTAGTGCAGCTTTGTGAAATCCGGCCAACTGCATGACCCAGCAGGCTGGACTTACGGCAAAGCCACAGATTGGGCTTTACTTTTTTTTTTTTTTTTTTTTTTTTAATAAAAGCCTTACGATTACTTTCTACAGTAATGTTTCTGTCCCTTCAAGATATACAACAGAAAGAAGGGGAGACTGATGTGGAGTTTCTCTTGCCTTATAGCATCACACCACTGGCTATTCCCTCCTTCTCCGACCTGGCATGGACTCATGGCAGCCCCAAAACCTTGAAGGAAGGATCTGGGTTTGCAGGGTGGGCATGCCCCTGTGTGTCTGGGAACAGCGAACTCCGGGCTCCCTGGAAAGGCAGGGGCTGCCACAGCGGTCCCAGCTGGCAGTGGAGGAGGGGCTACTTGGGAGCCAGGGGACCTGGCTGTGACCAGTCTCCTTTCCCAGACTCCCTGCGTAGCCACCGAACCCATGAGCGTCGTTCTGTGCCTCAGTTTCCCTCTTCGAGAGAGGGACTCAGCAGCCGTTTCTGTGCCATTTCTTGTGATGGAAGAGCCTGGTGTGACTGGGGAAATGATCCGGCTTGCTTAGCATTTTCTGGAAGATCAACAAATGTACTACAAAAGATGGCATGTGGTTGGGGGCAGGGGGAGATTTCTCTTATGCCAGAGAGAAAACACTTTAAACTAAACCTAATTGCTGATCAGGCTGCAGTTACATAGCTGCATCAGGATCCTGTTGAAGTGTATTGCAGCATGGACGGGATATTCAGCATCTTGCTGAATCCTGCTGGGTGCTCGGAAATGGTTGTGGGAGCGTAAAGTCTGCTGACAAGTCCTGGGAAAATGCTGCTTGTGACGGCCAGGGCAGCAAAGGCAACTCACCTGCGTGCGAGCTGCCCGGGGCAGGCTGGTCGCAGAGGGGTTAACTAGGTAACTAGGGGATAACTGGTGCCCTTTGAGCACTCAGTGAGTGTGATCCTAATAGCTTGGCTGTTTTCATTGGGAAAGCACAGAGCAGCGCCATGGGTTGCGCTTTCATCTTGCCGGATGGATTACCACACTAAAGCGAAGGGGGGGCGAGGATGCAAAGGTTCTGACATTTCTGTCTCCAGGGAGCTGCTCTCTGTGCTCATCTTGGATCTCTTTGTGCTTGTTTTATTTTTAGATCGCACACAGATGCACACGCGTGTGCAGGCAAACATGCATGCACATGAGGCTCACTTCAAAAATATCAATTGCTGCCCTTTTGGAAAGATCAATGCTTTCTCTAAAAGGCCTTATGTTATTGTATTGTTTTCAAATGTCTCTCCCAATATCCAATTATTCCACCCTGCAGTCAAAAATACATTGGCAGCTAATAGTACAAGTCACTAAAAATCAACCACTTAGGAGAAAGCAAGCGGGCCGCGTCCCTTCCTGCTTTTCAGCCGAAGCGGGACTCCCGGTTGTGATGGCCACTGGCGAATGGAAACATCGCTGCACACAAAAGGGAAAGAAAGCCACAAGAGCCTTTGAGCAGGCTTCTCCCTCGTTTATTCAGCTGAAAATAGAAATGCTGATGCTGCTGTTTGTCAAATAAAGCCCCTAAAAGTTGGAGAACCCGGAGCTGCTCCACTCATTCAGCGAGGATGAGCCCTCAGGGTCGCAGAAGGCAGGAGGGACCCCGGGGTGCTGGCACCTGTTGGCCCGGCGCAGCCCAGCTCACCTGTGCACCCACCTCGGGGTGGCCCTCACCGGCTGCCCCGGCTGCGGCTCCTCTGGGACGGGGACGAGGACCAGGATGGAGCCCAGGCGGAGGTGGCCGGGGAGGTTCGTGGCATGAGCTGGCTGAATGGGAACTGGGGCAAGGACGAAATGTAGTACGGATAAAATGGGATTTTCCTTCTCTCTTTCAATCAAAAGAACTAAAACAACCCCAAGTTAGCAGCTGATTTATTCAGAAAACTTCCTAGAAACCTCTGTTATGGCCTAACGAGTAACTACAGCGCCTTTGGAGCTGGCCACGGCTAGTGCCCGTGAGTGCCGTGCTCGCAGTCCGCTCCTGAACCGCGACGGCGCTGGGCTCAGCCTGCAGCCGTCGGCCGTCCGCTCTGTTACGGCCTCGGCTTCTTCCCTCCTCCGGCCTGGCTTGGCTCTGGCCAGGGAGGGGGTCTCAGCCGAGATCACCCCCGGGCAGGACTGGGGACCCCGCGAGCTGGGAGACGCCCCTCGAAGGCAGCAGCAGCGGTGCTGCCGGCCGGGGAGGCTCCTGGCTGCCGCGGGAGCTGCACCGGGAGATGCGGGTGGAAATTGCTCCCGAGCGATCGCGATGGCAATCGCATGGCTGCAGCGGCTCGCCGGGCGCAGCGGAGCTGCGGGAAGCAGGGATGAAGCAGGGAAGCAGGCACATCGAGCCCCGGGCGAGTGGACGAGTGCTGCTGGCACCATCCTTGGCAGCTTTTAGTGAGCCCACACCAGGCTGAGGGGTGAAAATAGCATTTTTTCTGTGGCTGGAGCCTGAGAAAGGGCAGCAGCAGGCAGCAATCCACCATGCCCACCACTGAGCGTGGCTGGACTGGTCCTGCCCGGCTGGGAAACTGCCCACCCAGGAGTGGGTGCTCGCCTGCGACCGCAGACCTGCAGCGGTGGGAGCTCTTCATAGAGGAAACGGGGCCCAGGAACAGCTTAAACCACCCCAGCACCTCCCCAGGGCTTCCTGGCAGAGTGCTGGGGCTTCTCGCCGTGCTTTTGTGTGCACTTTCATTAAATGCATCATGCAATGAGCTGAGCAAGAGCTCAGCGGTGCACAGCAGGGTCTGAGGCAATGGGGAGAGGAAAGGGGGGGGGAGGTCAGTAGCCCCCCAAAACGCTGCCATTCCTCCTGATTGCTGCTTTGCAGTGACACTTATAGATGAGGAACATTTTCTTTAACAAATATGAATCTAATGGATTAGGTCTGATCTAATTATGCATTCTGCATTAAGCCGATGCTCCCACTGTCTGCGGCTGCTGGCATAATTAAACTTAATGTACTTTTAATGATGTCTTCTTAACTCATGCATTCATATATGATTAGAATCAAACAGGACGAGCTGTCACGAGTCCAGGAGAGCTCTTTCAGCAGCTCCTGATGGGACTCATGTTGAAATATTAATAATGCAGATTTCAAGGTTAACAACATTGGTTTTGAAGTGGGGAAAGCCTGTCACACAGTTTGAGCTGATCTGAGGCAGCAAAACGGCTCCCCTTTCAAGTTCAGCCTCTTCCCGTCCTATGCATGTGCTCCTGGGACCAGAGGAATTTAAGTTTTACTTTGTAAAGACATAAGTAACTGCACTGGAAGCTCTGGGCAGCAGCTGCCAAAGAAGCTGGGATAGTTAGTCTCGGGCAGCTTTTGGGTGGTTTACAGGGTCTCTGTGTCCTGGAGCACCTCTCTTTCCTCCTATTCCCCTTTGCTGCTGTTTTTCTGCCAATGGGAAGCCATTTGTGCTAGGACTCAGCAACCAGAACAGAAGCTCAACTCTTGTCTAGTGTTTGATCAAGTGAAATTGTGTTGGGTCCCCTTCTCCGGGCTACCATCAGCTAGTCTACAACTGCCTTGGCCTTGGGAATTTAATCCCTTGAGCTATGCACCACCTTGTGCTGCAGGGCCTCATGAAGCCTTGAGATGGTGAGACAGGTAAGAGAGAGGCTCTTAGCATTTTCCCCAAATAAAATACTGTATTTCAAAAAACTTCTGCTTTAGTACTAGAATGAAGGACCCAGTTCTAGCCTTCAGTGTTGATCGTGGGGTAAGTAGGAGCTATTCAACAGATGCTATGTTGACATCAGAGTCCTATATGCAGCAGGTATCAATGCTGTAATGAAAGCTTTTTTTTTTTTTTTTTTTTCCTTCCTCCTCCTTCTCTTTCTATGGAACAGTTTTTCATCGGCCCGTGGCCTGGCAGGCAGGTTGTCTTTTGACTTCCTGAGAGCAAGTTGTGAAATTGTCTGAAATCCTTCCAACAGGAAAGCATTGATTTATTACACTGTAATACTGATACGAACAACACGGTGTACCTTTCATCTAAAAAGTCAGGGCTTATAGAACACGACATGCCATTAATTCTGATGCCAGCTACAACAGAGGAGGAATTACTGCCAAAGGGATCCGGAGAGCATGTTAAACCATCCCAGCAGAGTAATGAACATACTTTGTGGCTGTTACATTATACCATATTGATCCTTAGGAATCAAAAGGTACCTTGACAGCTGATCTGGGCCATCAAAGGCTCCTGTTAATAACTGCAGGAATGTGTGTGTGTGTGTGTGTGTGTGCGCGCGCGCAGGTGTGCGTGTGTGTGCGTGCGTGCATATACCATATAATTAGTGCATGAGAGAGATGTGCAAACATTAGCTAATTAAGCTTCTCAATATCCCCTTCAGAGGGGAGAATTACTGCATTTTACTGCTCCAGAGAGGGTTCTCCTCTTGCACATGCCGGCGGGTGGGCTCCCTCGGTGACCTGCTCAGAGGAGGTTGAGGAGCAGCCCAGCCTCTCTCTCCTTCCCGCAGCCAGCCCTGCCCTCCAGCCCCGGGCAGCGATGCCGCCTCAGGGCAAGCATGCACCAGCCTAACGTCAGCCTAAGGGCACAGCCAGGTGCCTCGGTGCTCTGCAAGACTGTGGCCCCCTGTTGCATCCCCTTCCCTCACCAAGATGCCCAACACACAATCTACCGTCTGCCGTAAGCTGCTGCGGTGCTGGGCGCTCCTGCTGGGCGCTGCCTCTGGGCCCTGGGGCAGTGCTGGCCAAGCACGCTCCTCTTCGCTCGACATGCAAGATGTGTCCTTCCAGGAAAAGGGCTCTGCTGCCCCATTGTGACTCCTGTAAATCTGTCCTGACTATACTGAGGAACATGATTATATTTGCTTTTCTTCTAATTTTTTCTCTTTCCTTTCAAGTACGTTCCTGTTGCTGAGGAAACAAGCCTTGGCATTAGGCCTTTGAGTAACATGCTATTATGTCACTTAACCTTATCACCCAAGTTTCACATGGGATCTGCATCTCACTCTTCCTAGCTGATGAATACTAGCTCTACTCTTACCCTGGAGAGAGGCAATGTGCTATAAGAAGCTGTTGCTAGAACAGCGCTTGTGCCCGAGTGCCCTGCACAGATCCATGCTGCCTTCCCCCTGATGACTGCTGAAAGTGCATCGCTTTTCATCAGATCTGTAAATCTTTTTCTGTAATGCAACGCTCCTCACTTCTGCCACCCCCTTTCCAGTGACCCTGGGTACAGCCGGGGCCCTGCAGCACAGCACAGTCTTGAGCACCACACTGCAGACAGACTTCCTGCTGGCCAACAGCAGTGTAAGGGGTCACGGGATCCCTTGTCCCCCGTGCAGAGCTGCAGTCCCAGCTTTGCTGCCATCCCAGGGGAAGGGGAGGTTAATCTGCTGGCTAAAGCTATAAACTGATATGGAGCTATTCGGGGTAAGGCAGCCACCATGTGCATACTTTTCCAGCTGTGAGCACACTAACTTCACCCCTCACGTGCACTCAGGCCATTGGGACTACGTGTCTGGAAAGGAACAGAGTGGCTCTGCGGAAGAAGCTAGCTTCATCTCTGCAATGAAGCTAAGGTGACATGATGATAGTTTCTATGTAGCCCAAGCAGCTCTGCCTGGCACCTCCTGAGCCGGGGTCTGTGTGTTGGTTTTGTCCTTGACAGCACTGCCTGGCCATGGGCAGATGGGCCACTGCGTGTGGCACTGTGACATTCTTAGGTCCTTGCTGTTGTTTGAGGAGGCACAAGAGATGTGGTGGGCTGCCAGACCCCAGAGCAGTGATAGTGCTGCCCAATTGATTTGTGCCTGTGTGCAACATGGAGACACTAAGGCAGTCTGTTTGAGGTGGCCAGCATCTACTGGAACAGTAAGTAACTGGGCCACCTGGCTCTGAAGACTTGTGTCTCCTCCACACTCCCCAGAGTGCACCAGGCTGCTCCAGAGCAACCTCACTAGCAAAGCCCAGAACCATGCTGCGGCTTCTCCTAAGTCCGTGGGCAGAGAGGAGTCCCAGGGCACCATACATCACCAGGCTGGGTCATCTAGGCTCTGACATGCGTCTCTGTGGTGGAACAACATGTTAGTTGCTAACACGCACAAAGGTAGTCTCCTGGGCAGTGTGAGAAGTGGGTGACTGTGCCTTTCATTAAAAGCCCGGTAGGAGCCTGCGTTCACAGCGCAGACATCCCCAAGACTCACAGACCTTTCCAAGGACTTAGGTGCTGGAGCTGAAGGGGCTGGTGACATCCCCTGGATCACTGCAAACACTGTTGTGTGTGCTCACGGCCCTGCCTCATCCCTGCACTGAGCTCAGACAAGTAAATTTTCCTCACATTTGCTGGCAGAGAGGGGTTCAGGCAAACAAGTCCAGCCAAATCAGCCTGTGCCCTCGTGCTGGGGTTATAGTCCTCAGATCACAGGACAAACTGGGCTGTGCATCTGCTGCTCACCTGCTGCGTTGCAGGGCTCGATGCTTTCAGCTTCCTCAACCACTGCATATGGCTTTTGAGCCTTGCTGGAGAATGTGGTCCTGTTTCCTACAAGCTTTCTACATTGTTTTTACCACTATGAGGGGATTTTGTCCTGCTTTTATCAAGGCATAAAGGAACATTTCTTGTGCATCTCTGCAACCGCACTGGGAGGCAAGACTGAACGGTGGCTCACAGTGTTTTCAGACAGGATCCAAGCCTACAGTGCAGCACTGGTTGCCTAAGGCAGGTGTGGAAGACCAAAATGGACGGATACAACATCTTCTATCCTCAAAAATCTTACCTTCAGGCCTCATGTGCTGGGAGTCTCTTGTGCTTCATAGCTGAGGGCTTGCAGCCCCTTTCAAAATGAATTAATTCTGCCCCTTGCTGACCCTATCTTTAAAACTTACCAGCGGGTAAAAATTCTTCCTGAACATTGGAGACCTGGATCTATAACCACTGCTCTGCAGGAAGAGCCGAGATGCCTGATCCGAGGCACTTCAGTGTCTCTGTCTCCCTGGCTGTAAAATGGGAGGGATGACATGGGGAAGGGAAGTCCTTTCAGATCTGTGACACCAAGCGCTACACATGAGCGCGACATTAATGATTGCAGTTAACCCCAGCAGCTGTCAGCATCTGCATAAATGTCCAATCTCTTTAAATCCTACTTTCCTTTCCACTTAGCAGACTTTTTGATGAGGAATTTAGCAGTTTAACCATGTGAAAAATGAGTTAGGAATATCTTAAATGCCCCAGCCGCTGAAACAGCATGGCAGCCCCTCGGAAAGCCAAAACGGGAGAGGATTTTTGGACCAGTGCTGGTTCTCAGTTATCGCTGAGCTGACTACATCTTCTCTCTTTGTAAAAACAAGCTAAAATCCTCAGATAGCCCTTCTTGAAAACTAATCTCACAAAACTCCAAACAAGAAGGAAAATCCTTAACTTCGAACCCAGTGAATGTTTTGTTTCCTGACTCTTGGGTAAATACTAGATAGATTCCCAATTTCAACCTGAAGCAGTTTATTTGGCTGCTGTTCACAACTCAGACACAGCAATAATCAAGGAAATCTCGTTTGATTCAGGTTGGCTAATATTGCCTGAGGGGTAACATCATTTTCATTTCCACACATCCAGCACTGGCACAAAACGGCATGGACAGGTATGAAAAATGGTTCATGGATCGTTGGTGCTAAAATTCCAACTCATATTTTCATTTTTGTGTAAATAATAAATACCAATAAAAATGTTGCTTGAAAAAAAGAGAATGTGAAAAGAAAAGTATTGCTGAATTTGATCAAGCAAAATCCTTTGCAGTACTGCCAAAAAAAAAGAAAGAAAAAGAAAATAAAAAAGAGAGTTAAAACAAATATAGCTGTTAAATAAAAGATCCAGGTACCAAAGAGCAAAATTTAATGAAAGCCAAAACTGTTAAATATGGATTCCTGTTGAGAAAAAATGTCTTTAAGAGTTTTACCATTACTCTATTTTTAAGAAAAGTGTAGTAAAAATACATATTACAAGTTAACATTTTCCACGCTTTTGTCCTATTCCTCTTTTTTTTTTTTTTTCTTTTTTAACCCCTCCACGAATCAAAAGCCTTTGAAGACTGCTCCTCGTATCTCCACGTCGTCGCAGGTGGCCAGTCCTATCACAGACGCACTGTTTCCCACGTGCGGCTGCCGGCAGGGCTCCCCGGGACCTGCCACAAAGGCACTAGTGTCTTTGGAGGCAGCCGGGCGCTGCGGCCGGGCGGGTCTTGGCATCCTTCTCCCAGTGCAGCCCCGGCAGTGCGGGGCTGCGGCCAGGGCCGAGCCGCGGCGAAGGCTGGGGCAGGAGACGTAGCCGGGGGGCTGGGCGCAGAAGCAGGCTAGCTTTTGGGATGCCTCCGGCAGGCTAGCACTTACATAGAACTGAAGTCAAAAATAAGAAAAGAACAGATTAAAAATAATGATAACCAACAAAAAGTGACCTGAAGAGCTTTTTGGAAGGGATGATGACAGTGTTGGGAGATGACAGATAGAGATCACAAAGGTTTCCAGTGACGGGGGGAGGAAAACATATTGGCACAAGACATGCTGTGCCTGAGATTAAGACCTTGACTCTGACTTGCCAGTCTCCAAAAAGTGGTCATGGGATGAGTGGATAAATAGAACAGACACTTCAAACTAGGCTGGTGTTAAAGGTGGTAAGCATATTGCTCTGCGCAGACATTTGTACACTAATGGATAACTGGTATTCAGGCAGCTTCTAGCCACACTTATGGACAGCTGCATAGACAGATTATCCTCATCAGCTCGTGCCAGTCATTTGCCTGCATGACTTCCTCTTCACCTGCCTCCTTTTCCAGCTCCTCACTTGCAAAGTCGCACCTTCTCGTTACAGGAAAAAAAGAAAATTGAAAAGAAAAAAAGAAAAAAGCAGCTCAGAACCCTCCAAATAGCAGCTCTGTCCCCAGACAGATCCTTGCTGGATCCTGTGAGATGCTTTGAACTTTATCTGCCATCGGCAATGGATCTGTGAGATGGGTCAAGGGTGAGTGGGTCAGCCGCACGCCCTGCCCCGCAGATCTTCTGACTTCAGGTGCTCCCCTGGGAATCCTTCACTGCTGGGAGGTGCTTCAAGCCCACTGGGGTGAGAAACATTCGTCTGTCCGTGCCAATGATTCACAGAATGAATCTCTTGTGCAATACCAGAAAACCATCCTTGCCCCTTTGATCTCCATGCCTGCAACTGGACTCCTAGCTGCCTGTCCAGCCATGCAGGTTTCTGCAATGCTGAATTTGGGATCAACAACCTGCTTTCCTGGCTTGTGAATGCTTCCCCCTCCCTCAGACACATGAGCAGGAATCAGCTGCTTTTGACTTCGTACCCAAAGTACAGGCCACATCTTCACTGGGGAGCTGAGCCTGACCAGCCCCAATGCTATCAAATGTCATGGATGCTTGAATGAAATTCTCATAGGATTTTCTTGTAGCTCCTTCCAGGAAACTGTCTTGGCCAACTATCTACAAAATGTCCCTTTTAAATAGAAAAATGTCATAAATGGATTTCAGAACAAAAAGACAGGGATATTCCCATTGCAGCCCCATGACTTCTAGCATATTTTACTGGTTAATAGGCAGCCATCTAGAACTGGATGCTCTTGAGATGATCTGTTCCCGGCTTGAGGTGGGTCCCTCATGTGACCACCAAAAAGGGAGCACACGCAAAGCTAAGCAATGAAGAAATGGTTCACAATTGCTTATTGGCTCCCAGTGACTAGGCAGGAGAGTTGCTCGTGAGGGCTATGCTGCATTTACCTTCTCTTTTCCATAAACAGTAGCGTGTAATGATCTTAGACCAACCATCTGCTCTAGTCTGCAGAGGATGAAGTTCCCCACTCCAGGCACATGATCCTTCTCTTGAACTGCCACTCATCATCTCTGGAAGAATTATCACTCTGTCCTCTTGTTACCTGGATTTCCAAACTCACTCTTGACTTAGCCCCTGTAAAATAGCCTCATGTTTCTGTTCAGGTTCTTTTTTGCATCAAGTCCTTCCTTTTCCAGGGAGAGCTATTCACAGCTGTGCCTTGCTGCAGTAATTCTGCACTCGAGTTAACAGAAAAACCGAAGGCAGAATCATGATGGACAAAAGGGGTCAATGCTGATGCCCTGCAAGGGGTTCAGCTTACCATTTATCGGATTTTCTTTTTGCTGTTAGTAGCTCAGACATTATGGTTTGCATCCCAAACTAAACCAGATTAAAGGGCTGAGCAGGGAAGGAGGAAAGGGCTGATGTTACCCTGACACCACAGGAATTAGTAAGAAAAAATATATATATTGCACACACTAAGACTTATTAACAACCAAGTTAAAACAAAATGGCATAGTCCTCATTAGTGTTCCAGTGGTTCTTTGATCAGGGACGGTTCATGAGTCTGTTAAATCCCATTACATTCTCCTTATTGCAGTACAGACCTGACCTGTTGCTGTTCTCCTGCCAGTGGATCTATCTGCAAAATAAAAAGGGAAATAGATTTGATTTCCTCAAGAAGATCCATCCAATTGTCCCTTCTGTCACCGTCATTTGTCTTGTTGGTGTTGGGTTTGCTTTTGGCTCTGGAGGGGGTGGAGTTGGGCTGCCCCTGCTCTCACCCAGGCAATGGGTCAAAGGCCAATTATAATCCCGTTGCTCCCAAAGACATGCCGGTGCTGTGGCTCATGCACGGAATCGTCTGCATGGATTTGTGGAAGTCATGGCTGACCACACGTCCGTTCTCTCCGCTGCCTCCTGCTGCAGCCGGCCTGGGAAGGGTTGATGTCCGTATGGCTTCATTGATTGATTGCTGTGGGATTAAACAAAAACCCTTTTTAGGAAGGACGGGGGGGTCTCCCCCTGTCCTTAGCAATGTTGGAAAAAATGCAATACAAAGCGATGCTGTCTCTGTAACTATTCTCTCTCTCTTTCTGCCTCCGATTGCAGTCCTGCTTGCTGCATCTGCTCTGTTAATTTGCATCCCTTCTAGATTCAAAATTAAATGTTTCAGCTGTATTTTGGGATATAAAGCATACATGCTGTATGCAGAAACAACTCAAACCTCCAGAAACATAAGAATAGCCACACTGGATCAGATCAGAGGTAGTATATTCGCTTCCCCCATAGATACGCAATTGCTGCTCCAGTACCATTATGTATGGTGGACTCTGACTCACTGTGAGAGTATGTTTAACTTTCCTCACAGGAAAAGTTGAGCATGTGCCTATGTTTTTGTCTGCGGTGATGAATGAGGTAACCAGGAAATGCAAACCTAATTTAGGAACCCAAATCTCATCTTCCTGTTCCAGATACTGTCCAAAAGTTTTGCTCACTCTTGGAAATCTATGAAAAACACTTGTTTAGAAGAATTCAGCTAACAGATCAAATCCTTTTGGTTTGTTTGCTTTTGCTTTTAAGCTACCTTAAAGAGAGGCACTGTCATCCTCTTAGAATGGGATGTCCTTATGAAGAATTATCCAAAGATAATGCAGAAGAGCCAGTCAGAAAGACTCACTCACTGGATTGCCATGCCCAGAGCAGCCATGGGTCCCTCCTGGCTGAGCAGATCCAAGGTGCTGAAATGGCTGTTTGATATCAAACCTTTCAGAGGGGGATTTCGCCTGTCTTTCTGGGCTCTTGCCTGGGCTCTGCTAAATGGTTTCGGGGAGCAGCCAACCGACGATAGGCATCAGCCAAGGGGACCAGCTTAGGCCAGATGCTAACACTGGGAGAAATGGTCCTTCCTTGCAGTGGTTGGTTATAATGGGGCAAGAGCAGTGCAAACTAACATTTCCATGAATTAGCAGGTCATTTGGAGCAACATAGGAAACTAACACCAGGCAGCATCTACTTAGGACTAGAACTGTGGAACTATTGCATGCCAACACTCCTGCTCAGTGTATTTGTGACATAACTAGCTTTACACTGTAGACATTTATAATTTAATTTTTTATATTCAGGGACATTAATTGCACACATTATCTTACCCTTGTGCTCAATGTACCTTTCATTGCCTGTAGAATTTTCTGAACCTCAATGGGAAATGCACTATTGCCCATTTTCAGTGAATTGGGAATGTTATTATTGATCATAAAACATCAAGCGTGTTGTGAAATAGTGACATAAAAACTAAATAAATGATTGTGTTTTTTCCTTTTGATCCTGAGTATGTTTCAGGGCCCAGGAAAGTGAAAAGTCTCACTGAATTTTAGGAAACTCACTTCATATTCTGCATGCTTACATTGACTTCCATGCTCACAGGAGAGGTCAAGGGGAGGAAGAAAAGGGGTGTATTACTCTTACACAAATCCTTTTGCACCTTTATACAGAATAGTAATGCCTTAGCAGCCATTGCCACTGCCAGTTAGCTGAGTCAAGATGAACTCATTGCACAGATGCTTCTTTAAATATGTATCCCCACAGCTCCCAAAGCTAATCCAGCCTGATCTTGCCATGGCACTCCAAAATTTAGGCACATCAGAATTCAGGGCTGAAACAAAACTCTTGGATCGTAAGAACTACATTCTGCAAGACCATGTCAGAGTGATGAAAAGACCCACTGCAAGCAAGATCCATATTCTTAAATTGGAGACCCGCAACACCAGGGGTCCCATTCCGGGGCATTTACTTGCGAAAACTCTTTATCTGGGGCTAAAGGCTAGAAATCTGGTAAATGCTCTGTGCATCTAGCAGTGTGGCCTATGTGTAATGGTGCCAGTAGGGTGTCAGCAACGGGTGAGACATGATCTGATTCATTACTGCACTAGCCCAGTTTTATCGTGCTGTTAACTGCTTGGACTTTTTTGGATATTTTTATTGTAGTAGTCGCTGTATCACATCAGCCCCAACAGACTTCAGCCATGCTGCACATACAGATTGCCATGGTCTGCTTTCTTAATTTTAAGGAATAACAATGTTTTCCTGCTACCATTGTGCTATGAGTTTCATCTGTATCTGGATTTTGAACAAGAATTATGCCACACATCTGATTTTGCATCTGCTAACAACTTTGGCACACTTGACCCTCTTTTAGCTTCCTCTGATGCTCCTATTCCTTTCTAACAAGTCAAGTGATACGGTCACTTTATTATGCCTAGATTTCGGCTTTCCAGCCATGGTCTGGGCTGCATCCATCTCTGAAGGCAGCTTTGGAGCTGGGCTGGTATCAGAAAGGTGTGAAAGGCCTGGGAATGGGTTGCCACCTTCATCCGCTTTGATTCACTTCTGGACTTGTAACAAAACTCGATTAAGGCAACCAGCATGGCTAGTCCGAGCCCACCGATGAGGATATAGAAAACCCCTGCCACATTGCTGAGACTCAGAGCGCTCGTCTTGTCCTAGAAGAAAAAGGAGAAGGGAGGAGAGGGAGGGCATGTGGGGAGGAGAACAACAAAATTAGTATGAGATTGCTCTGAAAAAGACAGTGCACAATATAGCAAAGTTGGCATTACATCATCTCCCTCTATAATATGTGACATTTCTAAGAGCATTTTCAATTTTTAATTCAGTGTCTAATAAATCTAATGTTTCCCTCACACAAACAAATAAACATTTCTTCAGCAATGTGACTCTTTGTAAAGGTTTGGGATCTCTGTTTTTCAATCATCAAACTTAAATGCTTATTTACCCAAAATGTCTAGTTTAAATTATTGATTAAAGGAGAAAAAAAAAAAAATCTCTGCCTCCGTGACATTTGCTTGTCCCTGATGTCTCGCCTGAAATAACCCATTCTCTTGGAAATGTTCATTCCCTCATTCCTAGATTATTTCCCCCGCAAATTCTGTTGCTCAGCAACACATCAAAATGGCTGCTTTTCCTTTTTTTTTTCCCTTCTCCAATATTGAGGTTGAGGTGATACCCGAGATGAGCTGTCCTCAGAAACTCATTTGATTTCTATGTAACAAGGTAGTTATTACATGTGTAATCAAGACTTGCTGATGCATGTCTAAGTTAATTATTTGGTTCTCAATAAATAGGGTTATTAATGGGCAGCTACTCACAGTTCGCACCTACGTTCTGATTTTACAATTGCCTAATGAATCCTCATGGCTCTCTGGGGAAGAGCCAAGTCTTAGAATGACTCGTTTCACCAGCAGGGAAACTGAGTCCCCGCATACAACTCTGATGCCCGAGTGTGCAGCTCTCGCCACTACTCCGTGCTGACCAGGCAGAGGCTGGGGCATTAGGATTCCTTTGGGCAGTGGCAGAACCCCAAAACTTGTCTCAGCTCCTGGCTCTTATTTCTAGGTCATGCTTTCCCTTTGCAGTGGACCCAGATGGGGCTCCTTGCTCCATCCTTGTTACTGCTCTGCAATATTGACTCAGCATCTATTTGCTGAGCACAGGTTCTCCAGGGCAGGCACAGCAGGCTGGTGCAAAGCTATTGGAGAGACTAGGGTTTGACCAGTGTTGTCAGTCCCAGTCCCTGGGCTTGTCCTCAGCCCCCAGGCAAGGAAAAGAAAATTGCGTGAGGATCATTTGAGAGCAGCCACACAATTGAAGACTAATATTTATGCCCTCTCAAAGAGTGTGCATCTAGGAACAAAGCCTCTGTGTGGTTCTTCATGATCCCTGCTACTTGATGGATACGCAGATTGGTTGGTGGCACAGCCCATTTCCTGCCATTCTAGGACAGTTGATTCAGTCATTTTCCTTGACAAGTTTTACAACAAGCAACCCACACTTTTGGGGAAGGGCAAGGCTTCAGGAAGCAGAAAGATAGAGTGGAGTGATGTCAAAATAATATGAGAAGGTCCAAAACTGAAAGCAACATGAGCATGGAGGACTTCAGTTCAAGAGCCATCCATCTGGCAGTACACTAGCAGGCACCAGCACTGGCTTTCAGGCAAGTATATTTTGCAAAAGGATTCTGTCTTTTGGAGTAATAGGATTCACTGGCAAAAAAATTAACCCTCAAAGTAAGAAAACATTTCAGTTTTCAAAACTAAAATAACTCCATAACTGAAGACGACTTAACCTTGTGGGATTTTTTTTTCTTTTTTATGGAGGAAAAATAGAGGGCTCCATTTAGAAACGCTAGAAAAATGGTTTTTATTACTTCCCCGTCAGCTGACCCCACTCCCCATACAAAGTGGCACAGCTTTCTGCCCAGCTAGAGCACTTGCTGTGGTCTCCAGTGCCTGGGGGAGAAACCTTCCATTCTGATTCTGTGGCTGAAAAATGCAGCATTTTGGTTAGAAGTCACCCCTGCAGAGTTTTGGTCACTGGAAAAACCAGTGTAAGTGATTTCCCTTTCCATGCTTTGTTGACTGGCGTCTCTGCTAAGAGATTCACTGATGTCACCACGTGTGTTACTCCCATGGAAGTGTGATGGTCTCCACTGGTGGACAGGTTTGGCTTTCCTTTGGATAATCTTTGCATGCCGGTCAGTCTGTAATCTTGTTGATGTGTCTGATGTGCTCTCTGTAATGAGAGGCTTCTGCAAATATCCTCTTACCTATCTGAAGGATTATTTATCTGGTCTTTTATAATCTGCCTTCATGCATTTTTCTCCTAGTCTTGATTGTACCTTTGTTCAGACATCTCTTCTCTACAGATTACTGGGAGTCACTTTTAAGAACTAGCTGAAACTTTTAAAGAGGTTTTTAGCAAAGATTTAGTAAAGCAAAGCAATTACTCTCAGAAAACCGGGTTATAACACGTCGTGTACTTTGCCTCTTCAGATTCAGAGTCTGAAGGGGTTGTACCAGCTTGAGGGAGAGACAAAGATGGTAAAAATGGGCTACCCTCCTTGACATCCTAATCTGATGCTTTTAGCCTAGCTCCTTAATGAAAAGTGGCTGATGAGCATGTGCTCTGTGTTTGGAGGAAGGATGGGGACAGGGAAGGAGGTGGAACCACCTATTTGTCAGTGTTTTACTGTTAATTTTCAGCCCATACAATCAACTTGATATGACAGAATGATGGAGATCTTCAAGTCATCAGGGACCTTTGTGAAAAAGGATGACATGGAAAAGAAATCATATTAGTGCTCTCTGTGAAAGATACGGGCTCAATCCTTACTAGGCATCAGAGACTCCACATGGATGTTTGACTTGCAGCCACAGATTCCTGGGAAACTTGGCTCCCTGGGTTATGTTGCTCATGGGAATACCTGGCTTTGGGCTTTTGCTGGCCATGATACTTTGGTATTTCTGCCCCTGGCTTGGAGAGTCACATTGCAATAGGTGATTTTCTCAGCCATCTCTAACGGCAAGGAGATCTGCCTGCACCAGTATTTCAAACTATTAATCTTCAAGATGTTGTAGTTGTCTTGCGTTTGATTTGCAGTGGCCTTATTATCATCATCATTATTATTATTAATGCGACAATTCAGGTGAACTGAAAGTTGACTCTTCAAGCAGTCAGGAAGGCCAAGGAAAACATCTGTTCAGCATGGCATAGCAGTGGGAAAACCTGCTGGGAGGGAGGGGACAGGCTATATTTCACTCCTGCCACTGTAATAATTTGTCCCCCAGAGCGCCTCTGTTGTGGACACAGGCAGCTTCAGTAGGTGCTAAGAAAACACAAAAACACAGGGACACAGCTAATGACAAATTTTGTTATCATGAGCCAGGCTGAGAAATGAAATAGCTCCTGTGGTGCTGCTTGATTTTTTTGCTTGTCTTGTCTTTTCTTTTCTTTTCCTTTTTGCTTCCTTTCCTCTCCCAGTGGCCAAAGGACCAGATGCTCCTAGGAAGGCTAGGAAGTGATGCATGCCCAGCCGAGGCTTTCCCTGCTCTTCCAGTGCAGGCTCCTGGCTTAGTAACACTCAAAATAATACAAATATAATCCTAAATCTGTGCTAACTGCCTGGGAGGCCAGCAGGCCCATTCCTGAACCTCTCCTGCTCCTTGCTTGGGCTTGGTGACACCAACCGCTCTCCCGCAGAGCTGCCCGTCATTGAACCAGCTTGTTAGTGGGAGCATAAAATGTCACTGCTCGTCTCCCGCAGAGGCACAGTGCTGACATGGGGGGAAAGATTGGCAAGTGAAAAGAGAAAGAAAAACCCATCTTTCTGAAAGCCATGGCCTTGTTGCCACAGCAACCAGGCACCTTCCCGTCTGTTCCTCCCAAATGGTGGCACCATATCCATCATCCTGTTCACAGTTATTTATCGTCCTCAGCTGAAAGGTGGTAAGGATAAATTGCCCCAGCTTCCTGGTGGGGCAGCCTGCTTGATCCCCACAAAGCTGGAGTCCATCTGTAGCATGGGGTGATGTCACCTCGAGTTGTCACAGTTTCTAGGGGCTGCTGAGAAGATGAGCTGTCCCAGGAGCAAGTGGTGGCCGCAGGGTGCTGCAGAAATTGGGGAGCTTTCCCAGCACAGGCTGGGCAGCCTTTCTCCGGGGAAGGTTTGAAGCTCGGCAATGAAGGGCGTTGTGCTGCTGGCTGGTGTTGACACTGTGCACTGCCGTGGGACTGCCAGGGCATGGGTGCAAACCTGTGCACGGCCACCATGGGGATAAGGCTCCAGCAGGAACAGACACATTTGGTTTGAGAACCAGCCAATTCACCACAAAGGCAGAGCAAAGCAGTAGCAGGGTTTGACACCTCCCTCTTGACCTCCCCTGTTTTTATCAATTTTTTAACAGAAGTCCAATTCTTGCCAGTGGTGAAGAGGAGCAGGGGATCCCCGTGGCTTTGATGAAGGTCCCTTGGCACAGAAGCTGTTGGGCTGCCCTGCACGCAGGTCCACCTTGCCATCCTAGTTTGGAAAACCCCTTCCTTTCTTCCACTGCCTTGTAAAAACCTCAGGGGAAACAAGACTCACATGCATCTGCCCTGACTTCTAGGCCCCATCTTGTCATTACTCTCAGGCAACCTGAGCCATCCCTTTTAAGCTTCCAGCACTTTGCATAGCTTGCCAAAAAATTAGGAGAAGGGTGGGGCGGGGGGGACACAGCAGACTCTGCCCTCCCTGGTAGCTGCTTGGTGCAGCACATTTCTTGCTGTCTGGCAGTGCAGACGGGGCAGGGGTGATCCTAGCTCAACAGCCACGAAGCACAACTACCTAGCACCTCCTGCAATGGGGTAATATCCAAATATTCAGCAAAGCAGGAGTGTTCGTCTCTGGAGTTTTAGTTCAAACCCACTGATATATCTACTGTTTCTTTTATAGGGATTTCTCTGGATAACATTATGTGGGGAATAAATAGATAAACTGTTAGATTAAAAAACAGGATGGACACAAGTCAGTTAGATGCATGAAATGTAATCTGAGGACTCTATCCATCAGCCTGGGAAACCCCAAAGGCTGTACTTGGCTCTGTCTAGAAATGTCGGATATGGACCTTACGCCCTGCTAGCGTCCCGCCACTCCTCATTAGCCTTCACTTATCTTTCTGAAAGTCTTTTAATTGCAAAATAAGCTCAGGTCAACAATATACAGTAACGG
The DNA here is from genome assembly GCF_028389875.1 of Rhea pennata. Lineage (NCBI taxonomy): Eukaryota > Metazoa > Chordata > Aves > Rheiformes > Rheidae > Rhea > Rhea pennata. Next base: position 10,967,525 of record NC_084676.1, on the reverse strand, counting down.
GAAGGTTTTGTTATGCCTGTAGGGG